>NC_050096.1:133917452-134552164 GCF_902167145.1 Zea mays | reverse complement strand
GAGGTTTCCTGTTTTATTGTATATCTTCTGTGACTCACCTTCGAGTGAGATTGTGGAATTTGATCCTGGTTAAGTGGCTCTATCAGACTAGATCTGAGGGACTGACGGGTTATTCTGATTTAAGTGTGTTACGGCCCCTGAGGCGTGACTTAGGCACTTAAGCTGGAATAATTCGGGTGGTTCTGCCACAGCTGTAGCATGTCCGGTGCGCCTAGTCGTTGCTCTGTCAGAGCAGGTGACCGTTGGCGCCGCAGGCTTTTTACACCGGACAGTCCGGTGGTCTTTTCTCCGAGTGCCACCTGGAACTAGCCGTTGGGATGGAGTTCCCTGGTGCACCAGACAGTCCGGTGCGCCTCGCACAGACAGTCCGCAGCAGCACACTTGGACTTTTCTTGGATCTTCTTAATGTCTTCTTTTGAGGTGTTGCTTTCCTCAATTCCTTAGTCCAAGTACTTCTTGCATCCTGTGAACTACAAACATAAACACTAGAGAAACTTATTAGTTCACGGATTGTGTTGATCATCAAACACCAAAACTCAATTAGCCAAATGGCTGGGGTCCATTTTCCTTACAATCTCCCCCTTTTTGGTGATTGATGACAACATAACCAAAGCAAGCAAATAATACAGGTATTAGTATGTAAATATGCAATCTACTTGCTAGGATGCATAATTGTCCCCTTAATGTGATATTATGGACTTAAGTCTCCCCCTAACTCCATAATTCACTTACTTCCTATTTTGGACCAAATAACCAAAACCACTTGAAAAACTATTTGTAGATTTAAAATTTTAAATTGGTGGTGTTTGGTGTTTGATATAGTTTTCATTGCTTTGGTCCCTAAACTTCTCCCCCTTTGGCATCAACCACCGAAAAGGAAGACATTAAAAGCATGTAGGAAGTAAATAACCAGCTTGCCCTCAAAGAATTACTCCCCCTAAATGAGACCTTCTACTTTTTAGGAAAAAAAACATGTGAAAATGAGAGGTGCAAGACATGATTTGAAAAGACTAACATCCCTTATGCATATGTAACAGAATATGAGTTAACTACTTATGCATTTTTAGCAACATGGAAGTATATGATATGAAAATTTAGTCTAATCAAATATTGGAGAAGACATGTAAATGATATTAGATGTAGTCTCAAAAGATACCGATTGAAATTCAACGGCGAGCTTGAGAGACATGAGAGTTCTTGGAGATTTTGCAGTGGAAGCTTGTTGTCTTTCTCCGGGGACTTCATTTTCCTTACAATGAGACTATCACATGAAATAGACTTGAAAAGGTGTTAGTCTCAAAGTCTTAGATTATAGAGTAATCTCCCCCTAAAAGTGTGCATACAAGTTTTGAATACTTGTAGGAGACATGCACTTTGATTCGATATCAAGAGGGGCAAATTATCCATAATCTGAGCTTTGGCACATATAGGTTAAATGATACCAATTGTAAGATGTGACATATTGATGCATTAGTGTCATTTACTTAGGAATATTGAATAAGCTATGTGCCGTGCTTGAAATAAACATTTTAGACCATGTAGGTTTGCTTCAAGAATATGAATTTAAAGCAAGCAATCCTACCATGTGATTAACCTAGTATGTATGCATCTAAACATGTAAATATTAATTGTAATACTAGGCAGGAAAGGTAAACTAGATACAAGGTAAACAGATACGCATATCTAAAGAAATACAATAAATCTAGTTACCTTAGTCATGGGTGGGAAATTTGGGTCCAAAATTTTCACTAACCCACTTGGCAATAAACTTGTACCATTATGATGTATCCCATGACATACATCCCAAATATGTCAAGTCTCCAAATTTCCTGTTGTCCTTCGGACCACTCACTTCCCTTTCGGAATCCAAACCTTCTTGGTGCTTTTCATAATTGAAATTATTTCCTTTGGCACCCAGATGCGTTTGGCCCCCTTTCCTTTGTTGCCTTGCTTGTTGGCCTTGATTGCTATCACCTTTCCATTCTTTTTCTTCTTGATCAAATATGGTGTAGCATCCTTTTTGTTCACCTTTTTGATGTAGGTGCTGGAGATTTTGCTTGATGGCTTTTGCTTGAGCTTTTGCCTTCGATTATCCCCGGTCATCACCTTGCATTGGAAAGACTTGTGGCCTTCCATGTGGCATAGCCTACAAATCATAGTTTCTCCCTCTACAGGCTTGTTCACTCCCGCAGTGGTGTTATCCTGTGGAGGTCGGATTTGTTTGGCTTTGCCTTTCTTGTCATACAAAGCCTTTCCAAGGCGAGCCACTTCTTGCTTTAATTGTTCATTTTCCTTTGCAACCTCATCCGAACATTTCTCTACAACAATATTCTCAACAATGACTTGGTTGCAGGAGTTAGAATCATCAATTAAATCAAAGCAGGAAGTAGAAGCATCTTTCTTAATTATTTCAGGTATTTCATCTAAAGATGCTGCTGGGGTGCTACCAATGTTTTCTAGCTTAGTAGTTAGCTCATTATTGTGTATGCTAAGAATTTCCATTTTCTCTAGCAAATTTTCAATAGCTTCTTGGGAGCTATCTAACTTAGCCTTAAGTTTTTCATTCTTTTTAATAAGTCTATCATCGGTAGCAGTGGATGGAGCACTAGATTCTAATAGCTCAATTTTAGTTGACAGCTCACTATTTAAGTTTGCAAAAGTTTCAAATTTTTCTAGCAAACCTTTATAATCATTTTGGGAGCTAATCAACTTATTTTTCAAAGTTTTAAGTTGAGATTTTTGCTTAGTGCAAACATCCTAGAAAAATTCTACGGCTTCCGCAAGCTCATCTACAGAGGGCTTTCCCTCACCTTCATCATCACTACTACTTTCATCACTAGAGGATGGAATGCTTTTGTTACCTCTTGCCATAAGGCATTTGTGTGATGACCGTGATGAGCGTGATGAGGACCGGTGGCTACGCGTCGTTGGAGGTTCATCTTCACTTGAAGAATCATCCCAAGTTCTAACGCTTGTTAGCGCCTTGCCTTTCCTCCTCTCCTTTTTGGGTTTGGCCATATTTGGACAGTTGTCCCTGAAGTGGCCCTTCTCCCCACATGCGAAGCATCCTCTCTTCCTTTGCTTTTTCCTGTCAATGTTAAAGAGAAGATCCTCGACCTGCAGGGGCACACCCATTAGATTAATCTTGCGGATCATCCTCATTACCTTTCCGACGCGTCGGATTGTTTCTTCGTCCTCGGAGGATGATGTGCATGGCTGATTATCTTCATCATCATCACTTTCTTCTTCTTCCTCTTCTTCGCTTGAGGAACTTGGAGTGGGAGCCTTCTTTTTGCCCTTCCTTTCATCACATGCAAAAGCATATGGTCTTGAGGATGTTGGCTCCTCTCCCCGACTCATTTTTCGCGACATCTCAAAAGCCGCGATTTTCCCAATCACAATGGTCGGGGTCATGTTGCTCAAGTCCTCCATGTTGTGAAGGATGGTGATGATGCTCCCATATCTTTGTTGTGGTAGCAGGGAGATAACCTTCCTCACAATGTCCGCATCACCTAGCTTATTAATGCCAATCGAATTGAGCTCATTGGTAATTAGATTCAAACGAGAATACATGTCTCTAACAAGCTCATCATCTTTCATAGCAAAAGAATTATACTCATTTAAGACAAGGCAATGTTTTTGCTCACGGACATTGGATGTGCCGTCATGGAGCTCATGCAATTTTAGCCAAATCTCATTAGCAGTTTTTAAGGTAAATACTTGATTAAAAATATCCATGCTAAGAGATTCATACAAGCAATTTTTGGCTCTAGCATTTAAATGAATTTCTTTTTCCTCACTCGTGGTGGGTTTCTCGGGACTCTTGAGGGGTTTCATCCCGTCACGAGTGACTCTCCAAACACCTAGATCAACAGCCTCTAGGTAACAAGCCATTCTAGCACTATAATATGGGAAGTTAGTGCCGTCGAAGTGTGGTGGCCTATGGGTATCCATCCCTTCCTCCAAAAAGTGTCGGCTCTTTTAGCGGTGAAGCTAAAGCGTTTCAAATGAGCCAAACTGGCTTTGATACCACTTGTAGGAAACGGGTGACGCCTAAGAGGGGGGGGTGAATTAGGACTTCTAAAACTTTCGCTAAACTAGGCCACAATTAAATCCCTAGAGCAAAACCTATGCAAATAGTCAAACTAGAATGTGCAAAATAGGTTTTGTTTAAGTGTTGCTATCTCTACCGCAAAGGCTAAGTTTCAATCTACACTAGATATGTATGAATACAAGATTGAAACTTAAATGCTTAATATAAATGCGGAAACTTAAAGAGCAAAGTAGAGAAGCAAACTCTCGTGGATGACACCGGTATTTTTACCGAGGTATCCGGAAACGTGCAAGGTCCCGACTAATCCTCGTTGGTGCCCCTACGCGAAGGGAAGCCCACGCGAGGGCCAAGCACCTCGGTCGAGTAACTCCGTAGAGAGTCGCGGGCCTTCTCCACACGCAAGTGGTGCTCCGCTTCCGGCTCCTCTTGGACGCTCCCCGCCGTCTCCACTATCGAGCTTCCGGCCGAAACGCCGTGGGCCTCGTTCCCTCCGGTACACGGTGGCGGCCGTGACACAAACGTGGTTGTCACGGTCTCGCAAGACTCTCGCCCCACTCGGTACAATTACAATGGCTCACGCAAGAGCCGAGGGGTTGTGAGGTTTATCTAAACTCACTCAACAATCTAGGGTTCACCTAGAGCAAGCGCTAAAGCGGTCTAACTAACCTAAGCACTTCGCAAAGCACCTACGCTAATCACCGAGTGATTCTATTAAGCACTTGGGTGTTTGAGCACTTGGAAATGTCTACAATATGCCTTGGTATGTTGCTTGGGCTCCCACACCTTCAAATGGCCGGTTGGGTCAAGTATTTATAGGCCCCAACTCCAAACTAGCCGTTGGAGAAAAGCTGCAGTTCTCTGCGGCACACCGGACAGTCCGGTGTGCACCGGACAGCGCACTGTAGCATGTCCGGTGCGCCTAGCCGTTGCTCTGTCAGAGCAGGTGACCGTTGGCGCCGCAGGCTTTTTACACCGGACAGTCCGGTGGTCTTTTCTCCGAGTGCCACCTGGAACTAGCCGTTGGGATGGAGTTCCCTGGTGCACCGGACAGTTCGGCGTGTGGGCACCGGACAGTCCGGTGGGTCACCGGACAGTCCGGTGCGCCTCGCACAAACAGTCCACAGCAGCACACTTGGACTTTTCTTGGATCTTCTTAATGTCTTCTTTTGAGGTGTTGCTTTCCTCAATTCCTTAGTCCAAGTACTTCTTGCATCCTGTGAACTACAAACATAAACACTAGAGAAACTTATTAGTTCACGGATTGTGTTGATCATCAAACACCAAAACTCAATTAGCCAAATGGCTGGGGTCCATTTTCCTTACAGTAGCGCAAGTCAAGCAGGGAAGCAAGTTGGTGTTCATCATCCACACAAAAACATCATGACGACTGACAGGCCGCTCGAACTACTCCACATGGACCTATTCGGCCCGATCGCTTACATAAGCATTGGCGGGAGTAAGTACTGTCTAGTTATTGTGGATGATTATTCTCGCTTCACTTGGGTGTTATTTTTGCAAGAAAAATCACAAACCCAAGAGACCTTAAAGGGATTCTTGAGACGGGATCAAAATGAGTTAGGCTTAAGGATCAAAAAGATTAGAAGCGACAACGGGACGGAGTTCAAGAACTCACAAATAGAAGGCTTCCTTGAGGATGAGGGCATCAAGCATGAGTTCTCTTCTCCCTACACGCCACAACAAAATGGTGTAGTGGAGAGGAAGAATAGAACTATACTTGACATGGTGAGAACCATGCTTGATGAGTACAAGACCTCGGACCGGTTTTGGGCAGAAGCAATCAACACCGCTTGCTACGCCATCAACCGTCTCTACCTTCATCGAATCCTCAAGAAAACATCCTATGAACTCCTCACCGGTAAAAATCCCAATGTTTCATATTTTAGAGTCTTTGGTAGCAAATGCTTTATTCTTGTCAAAAGAGGTAGAAAATCTAAATTTGCTTCTAAGGCTGTAGAAGGCTTTTTACTTGGTTATGATTCAAACACAAGGGCATATAGAGTCTTTAACAAGTCCACTGAACTAGTTGAAGTTTCTTGTGACATTGTGTTTGATGAGACTAACGGCTCTCAAGTAGAGCAAGTTGATCTTGATGAGCTAGATGATGAAGAGCCTCCATGTGTCGCGCTAAAAAACATGTCCATTGGGGATGTGTGTCCTAAGGAATCCGAAGAGCCTCCACATGCACAAGATCAACCATCATCTTCAAATCAAGCATCTCCACCAACTCAAGATGAGGACCTTGCTCAAGAGGATGAAAATGAAGATCAAGAAGATGAGCCACCTCAAGAGGAGGACAATGATCAAGGGGGAGATGTCAATAATCAAGACAAGGAAGATGATGACGGTCCAAGACCGCCTCACCCAAGAGTCCACCAAGCAATACAATGATATCACCCCATGAATGTAATACCCACTTTGTAAGAAAGGTCTAAAAGAGAAAGTATATTATTCTATATCTATGTGTATTACCAATGTTCATCATTTCATGTGGACACAATACTTACAAAGATACATGATTAACAAGAGATACCCAAAAAAATACATGCATCATGCTGGGATTTTATTTTTGTGTGCATTTTTGTGACAATATTAAAATAATGTAAAAAGGAAATATGTTAAATATCCAAATGGGGATTTAAATCCTAAAATAATCCTAGAACTAAGAAAAGAGAGGAAGAGAAAATAGTAGGTGATTAAAAAAATAAGTATAAAAATATATATTATTCTTATACATATTGGATTTTGAATAATTGACTCAAAGGTGAAACTTATATTCAAATTCAAATTTTGATTCAAAAGAATTAGGAATAAAAGGAAAGGAAAAAGGAAGAGAAAATAAAAATAAAAACAGAGCTGTGCAATGAATGGGCCGGCCGTCACCAATTTGGCCCATTACCACACTCACCAGCGCGGCCCAGAACAGCGGACAGCGCTGACATGTGGGCCCTCCAAGTCAGTCGTGCCCGCGTCTTCTCCTCTCCGTTACACCGACCCGCGGGGCCCTCACGTCAGACAAACACACCGCGCGCACCATCGGCCTCTCCTCTGTGACTCTGCTCTTTGGGCCCGCTCATCAAACATCTCTCACGGGGGCGCGGCGCTGATGTCTGTCGCTGGCTCTAGTGACCCACTGGTCAGACTTGTCCTCTCCACCGAGGAAATCGGCCACGCCAATGGATGCACCGGAATTCACGGGGGCGGGCACTCTAGGGATGTCGGTCGGGCCGTTGCTCGGCCTTGGTATAAGACTGTCCCTTGGCATGCGTCACGGCTCCGTTTTGACCCATGCCAAAAGCTTAACCACCGTGCCCGCCGTCGAGTTCTTGGAAGAACGCCGCCGCCGCGCCGTACTTTGATTAGGGGCTTTCCGGTACCTAGGCGTATGTCGGGGAGCTCCCTTGCGTGGGCGCATGCGGTAGCGTTGCCCTGAGGTCAGGGGCCACTATCACACTCGTAATTTCTCGTCGTCGCTCTTCTAGGAGGCGGAATCTGCGTGGCGCGAGGGCAGCTGTCTCCGTCGCCTGAGCTTCGGTGAGTTACCTCTTACCCGTTTTGCCTTGGCTCGGTGATCGTGTAGGTTCAATCAGGGCGGATGCAGATGCGGGGTTACGCCTGGGCGACTCGCCGGAGAGTTCGCCGTCGTGGCCAGGGTGCGGGCGTCGCCCTGTTCCGGCCTAGGAGCCAACCAAATCGTGACCGCCATCCGATTCAAATTGTGCGATCACGATTAGTTGAAGGGTTGGGCGAGAGATTGCCGTGAATTTTAGATCCAGTGGCTAGGATTGCGTACCGCTTCGTTTATGCTGGGATTTAATCTGGAACGTTGGTGGCCGATCGGACGGCCCACATCATCAGATACCCTTTCGCCTTGGCATATATGCTAAAGAAACCCTAGGCTTCTGAGAAACCAACCCGCCGTCCATTTTCACTATGCACTGAATCTAGGATATCTTACGCAAGAGCCCCCTGCGCTTCACGGAAAATGAGGACCAGTCCAGAGATCGTTCAAATTGAATAAATGAAATAGAGAATGGATTTTTAATAGGAAAATAATAGCTAGAACTTCCATAATTCATAGAAAATGCATATGAACTCCAAATTACTACATTCCAGTTGCTAAAATTTTGTAATATTATTCCCTACCACTTAGAGTCTCTGTTTTGTCATGAAAACAGTAAGAAAATTTATTCCTCATTTAATTCCATTTCAAACACATAAAACCTTTGTAAATTCATAATTTAAAATCTATAACTCCAAAAATTATGATTCCTGTTCCTAGGATTGTATTTTAATGTTTAGAATATTGCTGTATATTTTGTTTACATGTTTGGTGTGATGTTAATTTTCTCTATATACTATGCTTGTTTGTATTGTGGCGAGTAGAAGAACCTGTGACTGAGGATCCTGGTGACTAGCATATAGAAGTAGCTGAGCAGGAGCTCATTGAAGGCAAGTTGTGCCCTTGACCACTTTTTACCCAATAATGTTCTTTAATATCATTTATTCATGCATAGGTTAATTTTGATGGGACCCAATAGGTTACCCTAGATTGTTTATCTCATTACCTTGTTTACCCCTGAATCACTTGGGTAGTGTGCTATTGCTTTACATGGATTTGGGATAATTATTTATCATATCTATGTTCCAGTTATTTTGTTATTCTATTTATTTTCATGTCAAGATCATTAATGCTAATTGGAACATAGAGCTTAACTTGAGAAACACATGCCACCACAAGGGTTTATGGACGCCCTTGGCTGATTAATTAGGAAAGCTAGTGGAGGACTACCTTACCCGAAAGGGGCAAGGGCAGTAGGGGAGTGGTCAGTGTAGGGAGGTCCTTGGTTGATTTTGCTGCGATGGCGGTCAGGCAAGAACCCTGCATTGGAGCTTCCAATAAACTGTAGCGGGTTTTCTGAAGCTAGTGGAACTTTGTAAAGGCCTCGTAGTGTTACCCTGCCTCGCCTCCTCGGTAGAGGTGTATGGGAAGTCGTGATCCCTTGGCAGATGGGTAACATGACTTGTGGGTAAAGGGTACCACCTCTGCAGAGTGTAAAACTAGTATACTAGCCGAGCTCACGGTCATGAGCAGCTCAGGACTCTCTGATGATTAATTTATGGAACTTAAATTCAATTTGTCATTTGCATATGCATGGGATTATTATTAATTTTGTTCTATTACTTTATTTAAGGTTTGGTATTTACTTACACTTAGTAACTGCTAATAAAATTTTGACCAACTACTTAAAAGCAATGCTCAACTCTAACCCCTATCATTGATTAGCCTTACACATCACATGAACTCCCACCTTTGGTGAGTTCATGCCACATTATTCCCCACAACTTGTTGAGCGATGATCATGTGTGAGCTCACCCTTGCTGTCTCACACCCCCCACAGGAGAAGAGCAGGTGGTTAAGGAGGAGCCACAAAGCGAGGAGTTTGATCTGATCTAGGTGGTGTTTCCACAGTTGACTTTTGCGCCAAGGATGATCCTTAGTTCGTTTTATATTTATCTTTTATTTTGTAATAAGACTTCCGCTATGTAATAATACTTTGATGTTTTGTGACATTTATCTCTATACACTCTATTATTATATATGTTGTCTTCTTGGCGCATGTATGAGATGCACCTGGCTTTGTTCCTTAAAGTCGGGTGTGACAGTGAACACCATCCTCGGTGATATTCAAAAGGGGGTAACCACTCGATCTCGTGTTGCTCATTTTTGTGAACATTACTCCTTTGTGTCTTCTATTGAGCCATACAGGGTAGAAGATGCATTAAGGGATTCGGATTGGGTGATGGCAATGCAAGAGGAGCTCAACAACTTCACGAGGAATGAGGTATGGCATCTTGTTCCACGTCCTAACCAAAATGTTGTAGGAACCAAGTGGGTCTTCCGCAACAAACAAGATGAGCATGGTGTGGTGACAAGGAACAAAGCCCGACTTGTGGCCAAGGGATATTCACAAGTCGAAGGTTTGGATTTCGGTGAAACCTATGCACCCGTAGCTAGGCTTGAGTCAATTCGCATATTACTTGCCTATGCTACTTACCATGGCTTTAAGCTTTACCAAATGGACGTGAAAAGTGCCTTCCTCAATGGACCAATCAAGGAAGAGGTCTATGTTGAGCAACCTCCCGGCTTTGAAGATATAGGATTATGGTTCAAAAATTCGAGATGTCAATGATGGGCCAAAGGGGTGCTTTCTAATACCACTATACTTGAAAAATGTCATACAACAGATTCCTAATTTTTCCTATCTTTTTATTGGTGCAAGAGCAATCATTCTAGAATTTGGCAACTTTTTGCTTAAGGGAAGAGGGGGTAGAAATTCTTGGATTATATGGTCTTTTTCATGTGGTAGGGAGTAATGGGTGTTATCTTGTATTTTTGAATAGGTTTTGTATTTTTCTCTGGTGGTCTACTTCGTCAATAATTTGGTAAAAATTCATTTGCCTACTATTGCACAATTTTAGACTTTCTTATGATTAAAATAGAACATGGGCCAAAACCATATTTGAATTGTTTAGCTCACTTATTGTGAGGGGTTGGGGTGTTTATTATTTTTGTAGTGGTGTCCTAGGTGTTAGGAGTCTACTGAATTTTTCTTATCATTTTTGAAATGGTTCTTATATTTTTAATCACGGTTTTCCTTGGTTCCTTATTGCCTAATAAATTATTTAACCCTGGATTAGTCTTGGACTAGGGTTCTCTGTATTTTTTCTAGGTTCCTCATCACTTAAGTATACTAGGAAAAATATTCTCCTTCTCTGTTTATTACTTTCCACTACCTTTCTTAATTTTCTAAGTTTTGAAGAGATGTAGTTTTTAATAGCAAAACTTGAGTTAATCTTGTATATTGGGGTGCTCAGTATTTTTAAACAGTGTCTAAGTTGGGTGTGCATCTCTACAAATTTTCTTAAGCTTAGCACGAGAGTGTTTCTAATTTTCTTCATATTAATAAGGTTTAGGCAGTTTCCTTGTTTAATTCAAAACTCTACAAATTAATAAAGAAAACATGGGGTTTACTATTTTTGCCTGATAGTTTATATTATTTTGTATCCAGCAAAATTGTTTTTACTAATTTTGGATAAATATTTTTCATGTTATGAATTTCCTAAGTTATGTGTTCATTAAAAAGAATAATCAGAAATGGTTAAATGGAAACTATCTTTGCATCGGGGTCCCTTGCGAATGTTTTTTAAGTTTCCTTACAGACTAGTCCTCGGGTCACTATTCAAATTTACCACTGACAGTTCAAAAAACCCCCTGGGGTTTTGCTGAACCTAACCCGAGGTCCTTCTCCCAATTAAACAGTACCCGCGCCGAAGGAAAGGGTGGATGGGCTTACCGGTGGCGAGATTGCTCCGGTGAGGTGGCCGAGGGTGTAGGGGAGGTCGTGACGGTCACGTCGAGGTGCGGATCGTCTCCAGGGATGGTCGGAGTAGGCCGGTCCATGTGCGCAGGCGGGGGAGCTTGTCGGCGGTAAGGGATCCAGCCTATCCAGGGTGGTAGAGTTCAATTAAACTGGTCAGAGAGCTTCACTAGGTGCTCGGGAAGGCATGGGTGCGAGGAATTGAAGAATGGCTCACCAGATAGCTCGGGCTATGCGTGGTGGCGGGCGACCGAAGTCCAGCGATGATGATCTCGCTATTCCGATGAGGAAGGGCCATGATCCTTGCTTGGAGAAGCTTCACGGCTCCACGAGGAAGCTATCCAAGGGCTCGATTGAGGCTAAGGGTCTCTAGAAATGGCTGGTCGTGGTGGCCGATGCTCGGGTGGCTCGGGCGGGTGGCGCAGAGCTCGCCAGAGCTAAGGGTGGTGTCTGGCCAGCGAAGGTGAGTGAGGAGTGATGTGAGGCGCGTCTGGGGGTGGTCTTAAAGGCGTGGGCGAGCACGACCGAGGGGTGGCTTTGACACACGCTCAGGGTGTGCGCGGGAGAACGCTAGTGCGCGCTCTGGCGCCTGGGCACGACGTCGAGCACGAGGCAGCGTAGAGAGAAGTCAAGTTCAAGCGTGGATTGGCCCCAAATCTTCACGATTATGGCCATGATCCCGTTGAGAGATCTCTTCCCATGACATTCCTTTGTCGTTTGTGTGTGGAGGATTATGGGTTTTGCTGATTGGATCAAAAGATATGGAGGGATGAAGTTTGGTTTGTCTCACTGCTGAACTCCGAGAGGAAATCCCTGATTTGATGTGTCTAGGGCACGAATCTCGATGCCATCTTCACACACGTTGCAAGGGGTTAGTTTAGAAAAAATTTGTCAATGGGGACTTAAGGATTTGAGCTAGGGATCAAGGTGAACGTGCTCAAGTTCTAGGTGAGGGCTGATTATCAGCAATCTGAATTTCAGATTCTCCCTAGAGAGCTTCCACTTGGATGACCTTTTTGGGGATTTTAATCAATTATTTTGGCCAAACTTTTATAACAATTGTTGAAGCTTAATTAGTGTATTTCAACTTTTATAATTGGCCTAAGCTATGATTCCATGTTCTTCATGGTCTTTTTATCAATTGTTTCCTTTCTACTCAAATGGCCTAATTAGGGTTGTTCTAGGGTTTAAACATTTTTCCCATTTTGAATGCATGATATGATTTAGGCATGAGTCTTAGGACAAAATAATTAGTTGAACTTGTGTTCCCAAGTTTTTGGTGTCTTTTTCTCATTTTGATTAACATGAGATAATGGTTCTAGAGTTAGCACTGAGAGAACTCTGGGAATTACTGGGGTGTTACAACCTTCCCCCCTTAAAGGAATCTCGTCCCAAGATTCGGGTCGGAGTCCTTCAGGGTGAAGTGAAGGTTAAGGCTTGCTTGAATTTGGTGGTTTGTTCATTAAGGTTCTTCTTAGTAAACTGCTCTTCGAATGTCATCTTCTTTGCAACTTCAGAAGGAAGTCCTCTTAGTTTTAGTCTTACAACTAACTCCTTTTATGTTAAGATCATTTTTCTTATATTTAGATTCAAAGGGCAGGGGAGGGGTTGGGCATGGTTATGTACCAATTCCCTTAGGTAAACAATTGGGGAAATTTGAACATAGAAATTCCTCAGTCTCCCAAGTAGCCTCTTCTTCTGAGTGATTACTCCATTGGATCTTATACATTTTGATCGATTTAGCCCGAGTTGATCTTTCTTTGCAATCCAGAACCTTGGATGGATACTCTTGGTATGATAGATCTGACTCTATCTCCACATCTGGTTCTGCTATGATCTCGGTCGGCAATCGAACACATTTCTTTAGTTGGGATACATGGAATACATTATGGACGACAGACATTTTTGGAGGTAACTTCAATTTGTATGCCATGGGTCCACATGCTTCTACGATCCCATAAGGTCCAATGTAGCGAGAGGCTAACTTGCCTTTGATCCCAAACCTTTGCACTCCTTTGGTGGGTGATACCTTCAGATATACGAAATCTCCCACTTCAAACTGGAGGGGTTTTCTTCTCTTATCATGGTAACTCTTTTGCCTGGCCTGAGCAGCTTCTAGATTTTTCCTAATTAGTTTGACTTTCCTTTTGGCTTTAGTCACTAAGTCAGGTCCAAAAATTTCTCTTTCTCCAGGCTGAGACCAATTGAGGGGTGTTCGACACCTTCTTCCATATAGGACTTCGAAAGGTGCCATCCTTAGGCTGGATTGATAACTGTTGTTATAAGCAAACTATGCCAAAGAGAGGTACTTATCCTAGTTCTTGCAGCAATCGATCGCACAAGCCCTTAGCATATATTCAAGAATTTGATTTACCCTTTCGGTCTGACCATCAGTCTGTGGGTGATAAGCTGAACTCCTTACTAGCTTGGTTCCAAGGATTCTTGCAGTTGTTCCCAAAATCTGGCAACGAATTGGGCTCCTCGGTCAGAGACAATGGTCCGAGTTAACCCGTGCAAACACACGATTCGGTCAATGTACAACTCTGCATACTTCTGAGCCATATCGGTGATGTGCACTGGAAGAAAATGTGCCACTTTTGTCAATCGGTCAACGATGACCCAAATTGAATCATTATGTCGAGAGGTATTGGGTAGGCCCACAATAAAATCCATGCTGATGTCATCCCATTTCCATGAAGGTATTGATAGGGGTTGCAAGGCACCAGCTGATTTCAAGTGGCTTGCTTTTAACCTCTGCTTTGTGTCACATTCTGATACATATTGGGCTATCTCCCTCTTCATTCTGGTCCACCAATACGAGGGCTTCAGATCATGGTATATTTTGGTGCTTCATGGATGCATGGAGAATTTGGAGAGATGAGCCTCATCCAAGATTTTCTTCTTGAGATCCTTATTTTTAGGAACCACCGATCTGCTTCCAAACCACAATATACCCTTCCCATCTTGGTGGAAACACTTATACTTCTCTGTCTTCTGATGGAGGTTCTCCTTAATGATTTGCACTCCCTTGTCACTGAGTTGGGCCATGTTTATCTGGTCTCGCAAAGTTGGCTCAACGGAAATGTGAGACAAAGCACCAGAAGGAATCACTTCAATCTTCATTTTGCTCAACTCATCACACATGGTGTTGATGCGAGAATCCATCATAACACAGTTGCATTGCGACTTCTGACTCAAGGCATCAGCTACCACATTGGCTTTCCCCGGGTGGTAGTGTACCTCTAGGTCATAGTCCTTGATCAGCTCTAGCCATCTTCTCTGCCTCATGTTAAGATCAACCTGAGTAAAGATATACTTGAGGCTCTTATGATTTGTGAAGATGTTGCAGTGGGTTCCCATCAAATAGTGTCTCCACATCTTCAATGCATGAACCACGGCTGCTAACTCCAAGTCATGAGTGGGGTAATTTTGCTCGTGAGGCCTGAGTGCCCTAGATGCGTAGGCAATGACCCAGTTGTCTTGCATCAAAACACAACCTAGTCCAGTGCTAGAGGCATCATAGTACACATCAAATGGCTTGTTGTTGTCGCATTGCGCTAACACCGGTGTTGTGGTCAGATGCTGCCTCAAGGTGTGGAAAGCATCTTCGCACTTCTGAACCCAAACAAACTTGGCTCCCTTCTTCAACAATTCAGTCATGGGCTTCACAATTCGAGAGAAGTCTGGGATGAATCTTCAATAATAACCAGCCAATCTCAGAAAACTTCGAATCTGACGGACAGTTGTTGGTGGCTTCCAGTTCATCACCTCTTGCACTTTATCTTGATCAACATCTTTGCCATCTTGAGAGATAGTGTGACCCAAGAATTTGATTTCCTTTAGCCAAAAATCACATTTGGACAGTTTGGCATAAAGACGGTGCTCTCGCAGACGTTGAAGCACTACAAGCAAATGACTGTCATGCTCTTCTTCGTTCTTTGAGTACACCACGATATCATCGATGAAAACCACCATGAACTTGTCCAGTTCAGGCATTGTTGGGACCATGCTTCATCGCCGAAGGTCCTGCAGAAAGAGACAGCTTCGGCTGAAGCTGCTCGGGCGTAACGCCATTCATGAAGCTTCGGTATTGCAACATGTCCGAAGATGAAGGGTCGAACCGACTTAAAGATAGAATGACCTTTTAGTCCATAAAGGTCTGAGTCAATGTTGTAAACTTTTATGAGGGACATGATTGTAATTCCTCACAGGCTGTGTCCTGTGCCTATAAATAGTGAACAGTATTCCTTTACTGTTCACGCATTCTTGTAATTGCAATCGCATTACTCGGGAATTATTCTTTGCCAAGGCAGAGGTATAAATGTGTCTAATATTTGAATACATCATGTTTATATAATATGTAAATGATGTCTCTTATTTATAATTTGCTTGTCTTTAATGATTTATATCTCATATTGTTTTATATAATCTCTGAAAGTTCAATTACGAAGATTTAACCTTCGTAATTGTATTGTTTTTGACCTTCGTCCGAAGCTCATTATATCCTTGAGGAAATAATGTTTCAGCGGGCGAAGGGCATTAACATTTAACATTCTATGTTGCCTTGTTCTTAATTCATAGCGTTTGAGAACAATTCCCCAACATTGGCGCCCATCGTCCGGTGAACTCACTTCCACTTTTTTGAGCTGATGGCTTCGTTCAACAATCAAGCTGGAGCTGCTTCGGCTCCGAAGCTGGTACTTCCGATAACAGGCGGTTCATGTTCAGAGCCAGCCAACAAGAAGCAGAAGAAGGAGGCACAGAGAAGAGTACAACATGTCAGGGTGCAAGGACCCATCATCAAGTCAAGATGGTCTCACATTCCTATTACCTTCTCCCAAGAGGACCTTCAACTCAAGGATTACCCACACAACGATGCTATGGTTATCTCTTGTGTTATCAAAGGATTTCTGGTCCACAATGTTTTGGTTGATACAGGCAGTGCAGCTGATATCATATTTGCTAAAGCCTTCAGACAGATGCAAGAGCCCGAAGATAAAATTCTTGATGCCACACATCCCCTTTGCGGCTTCGGAGGAAGGCATATTGTAGCACTCGGCAAAATCTCAATGTCAGTGGCCTTCGGATTTATCAACAACACAAGGACTGAACAAGTCATGTTTGATATTGTTGACATGGAATACCCTTACAATGCAATCATTGGTCGTGGTACTCTTAATGCCTTCGAAGCAATTCTGCATCCAGCTTATCTTTGCATGAACATACCTTCGGACCAAGGGCCCATTGCTATTCATGGAAGTCAAGAAGCTGCCAGAAGGGCCGACGGAAATTGGACAAACTCAAAAGCAATCCATAATATAGATGGAACTGAAGCTTGTGAGCAATACAAGTTCAGAAGGGAAAAAGCTGCTTCGGAGTTAACAGGGATGTTATTGAGGATATAGAAGAGCAGAAAGTGCTATTGGGATCTCAATTGTCCGAAGAGCAGGAGAAAACCTTGATAAGGTTTTTGTTCAACAATAAAGATGTTTTTGCTTAGTCAGCTAATGATCTTTGCGGAGTTAACAGGGATGTTATTGAGCACTCGCTCAATGTTGATCCATCCTTCAGACCCAGGAAGCAGAGGCTTCGGAAGATGTCTGATGACAAGGCCGAAGGTGCTCGGAATGAAGTGAAAAGACTCCTCAGTGCCGGAGTTATTAGAGAGGTAAAATACCCAGAATGGTTGGCTAACACTGTTATGGTGAAGAAGGCCAATGATAAATGGAGAATGTGTATCGATTTTACTGACCTCAATAAGGCCTGTCCGAAGGACGAGTTTCCATTGCCAAGGATAGATTCTTTAGTCGATGCAGTAGCTTCATCAGAGCTTATGAGTTTGCTGGATTGCTATTCAGGCTATCATCAGATCTGGATGAAGAAGGAGGATGAACCGAAAACCAGCTTCATAACCCCTAGTGGAACATATTGCTACCTTCGGATGCCCGAGGGGCTTAAAAATGCTGGAGGAAGCTTCAGCAGAATGACAGCAAAGGTTCTCCATTCTCAGATAGGCAGGAATGTACTAACTTATGTTGATGATATCATTGTAAAAAGCACGAAGCAGGATAACCACATTGCTGATTTACAAGAGACCTTCGCTAATTTTAGACATGCTGGTCTAAAGCTGAATCCAGAAAAATGTGTCTTCGGAGTAAAGAAGGGGAAATTTCTTGGTTGCCTAGTTTCAACAAAGGGAATTGAGGCCAACCCAAGTAAAATCGAAGTTATACTTCGAATGGAACCACCAAGTACAAAAAAGGGGGCTCAAAGATTGACAGGAAGGCTGGCATCTCTCAATAGATTCATATCCAGATCAGCAGAGAGAAACTTACCATTCTTCGAAGTGCTGAAGTCAGCCGAAGTCTTTCAATGGGGACCAATCCAGCAGAAAGCCTTCGAAGAGCTGAAGCAGTATTTGATAGATGTAACAACATTAACTCCACCTACGCCAGGGGCTCCTTTGTTATTATATGTGGCAGCCTCGCACTCAGCGGTAAGTGCAGCACTTGTCCAGGAGAAGCTTGAAGGTCAAGTTAAGAGGCAGGCCTCAGTATATTTCGTATCTGAGGTTCTTAGTTTATCAAAGAAAAATTATACAGAATTGGAGAAGGTACTGTATGCTGTTTTGATGGCCTCCAGGAAGCTTCGACACTATTTTCAAGCTTACAACACAATTGTTCCTTCTTCACAACCTCTGAAGGATATTATGAGAAATCGAGAAGCTACTGGAAGGATTGGAAAATGGGCTGCAGAGCTCAATGAATTTTGTATTGATTATGTTCATAGATCTTCGATTCAGTCCCAGGCGTTAGCAGACTTCATTGCTGACTGGACGCCAGGGGCTCAGGAGGAAGAAACAAATAAAGATGCCGAAGCATGGACAGTGTTCTGCGATGGGTCTTGGGGAACCTTCGGAGCAGGAGCGGCTGCTGTGTTGGTTTCACCTTCCAAAGTTAAAACTTGTTATGCGGCAAGACTTGACTTTAGTTGCACAAATAACATCGCTGAGTATGAAGCTCTGCTCTTGGGTCTTCGGAAATTAAAGGCAATGGGAATCAGAAGGGCCATTCTTAAAACTGATTCTCAAGTTATCTCTGGTCATATTGACAAGAGCTACAAAGCAAGAGACCCGAAGCTTGAAAAGTATCTAGATACAGTCCGAAGGATTGAGGCTTCCTTCGAGGGTTTCTCTGTCAAAAATATTACTTGTGGAGAAAATGAATACGCTGATCTATTGGCTAAGTCAGCAGCCCAGGGGCTGCCTATACCTTCGGAAGTATTTTTTGAAACAATAAAAGCACCTTTGGTCGAGCTTCTTGAAAGAGCAATCCTTAACATATCCCCTGTTTATAGTGAAGATTGGAGAACTGAGATCATCTCTATCCTTCATGGTAATTTTCTTTCAGACGACGAAGCCTATAACAGGAGAGTAGAAGCAAGAGCTCGACCGTATGTCATAATAGAAGGGGAGTTATACAAGCGTGGGGTCTGTTCCCCATTGCTCAAGTGTTTATCCAGATCCGAAGGTATAGAATTAATGAAGGACATACATGCAGGCCTATGTAGATCTCACATTGGATCTAGGCCCTTGCTTGGGAAAGTTTTTCGCCAAGGATTTTATTGGCCAAAGGCAGCTTCGGATGCAGCGGATTTAGTTCAAAAGTGCGAAGGTTGGCAGAAATGTGCAAGAGATCAAAAACAACCTTCGTCTTTAACTCAATTAATACAACCCACTTGGCCGTTGCAAAGGTGGGGTCTGGATTTGCTAGGTCCATTACCACCAGCACAGGGGAACTTAAGATATGTGGTGGTGGCAGTGGAATATTTTTCCAAATGGATTGAGGCAAAGCCCTTAGCCACAATAACTTCATTTACTATTCAAAAGTTCTTCTGGCAAAACATTGTTTGTCGCTTCGGAGTGCCGAAGGTTATTACTGTGGATAATGGAACACAGTTTGATTCTGAAGCCTTCAGAGAATTTTGTGATCAAATCGGCACGAAGATCCATTTTGCATCAGTCCGACACCCAGAGTCAAATGGACTTGTCGAAAGAGCCAATGGGATCATAATGACAGGAATAATGAAGTCAATCTTCAATCAGCCCAGGGGAAAGTGGCCAGACGAGTTAATCAAAGTGGTGTGGAGTCATAACACAACCATGTCAAGATCAACAGGCTTTACACCCTTTAAACTATTGTTTGGTGACGAAGCAATAACCCCAGAAGAGGCCAAAATAGGATCAATAAGGACAGTAGCTTCGACAGAGGGCGAAAACGAAGATGATTGCTCTGTAGAAAAAGATGCTATTGAAGGGATCAGACTTCAAGCTGTGGAAAATATCAATAAATATCAAGCTGAAACAATAAAATGGCGTGACAGAAAGGTCAAGCTGAAGAACATTGAACCAGGAAACATGGTACTTCGAAGAGTAGCTAACCCTGAAACAGTAGGCAAATTACAGCTGGAGTGGGAAGGCCCCTTTTTGGTAGTATCTTCGTCAAGACCCGGTTCCTACAGATTGAAGGATATGGACGGCAATGACATTCCTAGATCGTGGAATGCGGATGAGCTTCGACGATATTATGTTTAGTTCGATGTAATTTTTTATATTCTTTTTTGTGGCACCCTTTTCCTTTCCAAAGGGGGAGAAAGGTTTTTAATGGGGACACAACATGTAATTTTCCTTATTTCAATTCTATGAGAATGATATCCCCCAGAAAATGTAAATGTAAATGCAAAGGAGAAAAGAAAAGGAAACAGGGAGAAGCTCAAAAGTCGTTCCTAAGGGAATGCAGAGCTTACAGCGAAAAATAAACGCTGATTCCGCCGAAAGTAAAAGGCGAAGAAGCTCCTAAGGGAGGCTTACTGCGAAAAGTCAATGCTGATACACCGAAAAGTAAACGGTGAAGCCGAAAAGTAAACGACAAAAAGATTTGTATCATTCTTGAGGGGATGAAGGGCCGTGCTTATGGTTTTTGAACATGTGTCCTAATATTCATTTGCACAGTACATATCATCATGTCATTTGCATTCATAAACATTCATTTAGACATATATAGAATTATCATCATGCTACACAAAGAAGACAGGTGCTTCAGAAAATGAGGAAATGCTTCGAAGGAAAAAAAATTTTATGCTTCGTTGTGTACGAAAAGAAGGGAAGGTGTTTTTCGCCTTCGGCTCAAAAGAGAAGTTTCGTCCACAGCAAAGCAGACTAAATGCGGATAAGGGAGACAGAATATATTACAAGGTATGTACAAATTTACATGAGTTGTTCCATAGCTATATTACAAGAGTTTCTCCATGAATTTTTGCAGGAAAGCATATTATAACCAACTTTAAGCTTCAGCCTAGGTTTCGTCTTCAGCTTCGTCATTCTTCAGCTTCGTCATCCTGTGTATACCAAACAGCAGAATAAGAAAGGTGCAAATTTCAAAGGAGAAGGTAAAAGTAACAAATATAAGTTTCTTACCGGCTTAAGATGGCTTCGAGCTTCGTCACCTGCCATTTTTCGCCCGCCACTTACCCAAATCTGGGTCATGAATCTATTTCCAATACTTCGGGCTAGGCTTGGGATATCTATCAGATCTGATGCTGACAAGCTGAAGTTTGGTCTGTTCACAATGTTTCCATGCGTGCAGCCAGCCTTCAAAAAAGCAGTAGCTGTACCCCGAGAAGCTACCAGGGCGCAGAAGTCGGCGTGCCCACCAATAACTTCGTCAAGGGCATCAACTTCGCCTTCAATATATTCTAATGTTCTGGGCAGATTTTCAGCTGAAGGTGTAAATTTCGCAGAGCTAGCTCCAATAGAGTGAAACACATCCTTCAGCCGCTGCACGCATCGGCTGCCGAAGCTTAAGCATTTCTCCTGAAGTTCTTTAAAGGATTTCTGCAAATTTGAATTTTTATCCACTTCAGTTTTCAGGCTTGCTTCAAGATATTTCTTTTCTTGCTCGAATTTTTCTGACTGTCGGAGCAATTCATTCTTTAACTTGCTATTCTCAGTTTGGACCTCAGCCAAAGAACCCTCCATGGTCTGAATAACAAAATCTTTCTTTTCTAATGCGCATTCGTGCTCCTTGACCATGATTTCAAGATCCTAGATTTTGAAGTCTTTCTTTTTCAGATTAGCTTCGTAATTTTCAACTTTTTTAGCCAAATCTTGAATGACGGCTTTGTTTTTCTCTTCTTCCAGATCTTGTTGCATTTTTAGAACCTTGCTTAATAATATGCTCTGTCGAAACGATCTTCGTTAGAACACGACCTAAAAGATAATAATAATGGTAATAAAATAACGAAAATATTCGTTACCTTGAAGTTAGCATAAAGCAAGCTTCCGGCG
This sequence comes from Zea mays, assembly GCF_902167145.1. Lineage (NCBI taxonomy): Eukaryota > Viridiplantae > Streptophyta > Magnoliopsida > Poales > Poaceae > Zea > Zea mays. The sequence goes on along the minus strand of NC_050096.1, from coordinate 134,530,365 downwards.
ATATGGTGTCGTTGATAACGGCACAGGTCCGCTTCTAGCTTCGGCAAGCCAATGCTTTTGGAGAGGGTTCTAACAATTTTGGCCTCGGTGCGGTTCTGAAGGCATCTTAATTTCCCTTCATTGACCCCACCAAATAGCATAGCCCCCGATTTATATCCGCAAGATATGGCATATTTTTTCAACTCTTCTTTTTCGGCGTCTCTTAACTCTTGTCCAAGCAAATCTTGAAAGCTAAAATCTCCTTCTTCCGAAATTTCATCAATCTGCTCTTTCCCCTTTTCAGTTGCCGTGTTCACCGCAGCCACAGCAGCTTCTTCTTCAGCCATTTTCAGGAGTATATTGTCAATAACCTCAAGTGTGGTTTCCAGGTTCGACTCTTCGGCGGTCCCGGCTTCGGCCCCGGTAGCTCTGGCTTCGCCGGTTTCAGCTTCAGTGGTTTCCACTCCGGTAGCTTCGGCTTCGGCAGTCTCGGAAAAGACAATTTTTGACACCGTCGCCGGTGGCGGCGTCTGATGGATCACATCTGTCACTTGAATAATTCTCCGTTTTCTCGGCTTCGCAGGACTTTCAGCTGCCGAAGCTGCCTTGTCCTTCTGAAAAAACTTCGTCAGTTCCAGTGCTAGCGGACTTAGCCTGATAGGCAAGGGTTCAGTCATTACCTTCATAATCTCTTCTACTTCAATAGCAGAAGGAGTAGCAGGAGTATCTTCTTCTCGAACCAGCGTTTCCGGCTCTGGAGAGGCACTTTTTCTCTTTCTTATAGTGGCCACCTTCGGCTCAGGGTTTAACTCTTCAGGACTAAGTTTTTCAGAATCTTTCTTTTTCTTTTTGGCTACCTTGCCGACCTCTTCGTCAGTAGCGCTGACAATTCTTTTTCGCTTCGGGCCTCCAGCATCCCCGCCCACTCGACCATAGTCAGCATATTCAAATCCTATAGTGTCAAACACCCTGTTCAGCCTTCGCTTCGGCCGAGTGCCGAAGGCTGCTGTCATCAGCTGGTCCTCTTTTTTGGAGTAATTTCCAAGAATTTCATTACTCATTGTTTCAATTGTATCGAGCCATTCTTGGCAGGGTGCTTTAAAATATTTTTTAAACTTATAATAATAAGGCAGTCTGACAAGCTCTCCTTCTTTCTTTTCTCCTTTAAGCTTCGGCATAGTCCACTCTTTCATAGTTGGAAATACTCCGAAGGCCAGAAATTCCTTCAAAAAATCTCTAGTGCCAATATGTTCTGCAATAATTTTGAATTCAGCCAATGCAGCCCAAGTTGGACCTTCTACTGCCATTTTGCATCGGGGCCTTGTTTCTCCGAAGATCAGTTCAAGAGGGCTTTGTACCAGCTTCTCTATGTCTTCGTCAACTTTGACATAAAACCATTCTGACTTCCAGCCTGTCGGCCATTTGCTTCGGTAGCTGATCACAGGAAACTTTTTGGTTTTCCGATAGGCAAAATTATAGCAACCAAAATTTTCATGCAATCCATCTTTTCTGGCCTTAGTCTGGTAATGCAGCTCATGAACTCGACAGAAGCTATCGGCGAACGGCTCCACCGCCTGGCTTTGGAGAGCCCAGATATAAACACTGAGCCTGACAATGGCGTTAGGTGTCAGCTGATGAAAATAGATCCCAAACCTTTGCAGCACATCAGAAATCATTCTATTCAAAGGAAACCTCAACCCAGCCTTCAAAAAACTCTTGAAAATAACTATTTCATCCTTTTCTGGCTTCGGGGTAGTTTCCTCCCCCCCGAAGCGAAGCAGCTTCTTCTCATTTTCACTGAAATAGCCCGACTTCACCATTTTGGAGAAGTCAGCCTTCGAGACAGTCGACTTTCCGAAGTCCAAATGGCTGGGCTTGCTCGGTACGACGATATGGTAATCATCATCGTAAGCAGTTTCCTCAATATTGCCTTCCTCCGCTTCGGCAGCAACTTCTTCTGTATTGGCAACAGTCTGTTCTGTCTCGGCAGTGGGGATTCCTTCCGAGGTCACCAATCCGGATCGTCGCATTGCTTCGGAGATGGTAACAGTCTCTGCTCCTTTGGCTTCGCCTCCCTCACGCTCAACTCTAGCGGTAGAGCGCACTCTGGCCATTTAATTCTGAATTTCTTGAAATTTTTCTTCTGATGAAGTAGGCTCTAAACTGGAGCTTCGTCTGATTGCGAGAGTCAAGCTTCGGCTATGGTTAAAAATTTTGGCAGCGAAACAGTGCAATAGCAATGAATGCTGTGGTAACTTCACACCTACCCGTCTGTTTATATAGTGCTGCAGGTAAGAAGGTGAATCGTCAGGATTTTTACACCAGGCAAACAGCTGCTCACACCCGCTGCGCGGTGGGCCGCAGAGACCAAATAGTAAACCTGCAGGGTGGGACTGCCACGCGCTCGGAAACTGTATCGTTTCTCGACAACGAGCTCAGGGAAGGTGTTTTTCGGACCTTCGGCTTCCTGAAGCCTAAGAGACTTTTTTCACGGATCAAGCTCGTTACGAAAAACGATCTAGCACCGCGAAGGGGCTACTGTTGGGACCATGCTTCGTCGCCGAAGGTCCTGCAGAAAGAGACAGCTTCGGCTGAAGCTGCTCGGGCGTAACGCCATTCATGAAGCTTCGGTATTGCAACATGTCCGAAGATGAAGGGTCGAACCGACTTAAAGATAGAATGACCTTTTAGTCCATAAAGGTCTGAGTCAATGTTGTAAACTTTTATGAGGGACATGATTGTAATTCCTCACAGGCTGTGTCCTGTGCCTATAAATAGTGAACAGTATTCCTTTACTGTTCACGCATTCTTGTAATTGCAATCGCATTACTCGGGAATTATTCTTTGCCAAGGCAGAGGTATAAATGTGTCTAATATTTGAATACATCATGTTTATATAATATGTAAATGATGTCTCTTATTTATAATTTGCTTGTCTTTAATGATTTATATCTCATATTGTTTTATATAATCTCTGAAAGTTCAATTACGAAGATTTAACCTTCGTAATTGTATTGTTTTTGACCTTCGTCCGAAGCTCATTATATCCTTGAGGAAATAATGTTTCAGCGGGCGAAGGGCATTAACATTTAACATTCTATGTTGCCTTGTTCTTAATTCATAGCGTTTGAGAACAAGTCCCCAACAGGCATGAAGACATAATTCATCAGATACATGAAGTATGCTGGCGCATTAGTCAGCCCAAACGACATCACCAAATACTCATACAGCCCATATCTGGTCGAGAAGGCAGTCTTCGGAATATCACTTTCTCGTATCTTGATCTGATGATAGCCGGAGCGAAGGTCTATCTTGGAAATTACTTTAGCTCCGACCAATTGATCGAAAAGAACATCAATACGAGGCAAAGGATACTTGTTCTTGATAGTCACCGCATTAAGTGGGTGGTAATATATACATAGCCTAAAGCTTTCATCCTTCTTCTTCACAAACAAGGCTGGACATCCCAAGGCGAAGTACTTGGGCGGATGAAACCCTTGTCTAACAACTCTTGCAATTGCTTCTTCAATTCTGCCAATTTAGCGGGTGGCATCCGGTAAGGCCTCTTGGAAATAGGTGTCGTTCTCGGTTGCAACTTGATGGCGAATTCAATATCCCGGTCTGGTGGCATTCCTGGCAATTTATCAGGAAAAACATCTGCATACTCATAGACCACTGGAATCTTCTTTAAGGGAAACTCTATCATAGCAAAAGCGCATGATCGAGTAGAATCTTGGCTGGGTAGATACAATGCAAGGTCTCCGAAGTTAGGAGAACGGATTTCCAAAGTTCTGGCAGCTACATCCAACACCACTCGGTGTTGACTCATCTAGTCAGCTCCGAGAATGATGTCCATACCTTCTAATCCCAAAATCAGGAGTGTGGTTTTGAAGATCCTACTTCCCAGTGAGATAGGCACACTTCGATTTAATTGGTTTGTTGCAATTTTGCCCCCAGGCGTTGCTATCATGAAAGACACTTTTGTATGATAGAAAGGCAGTTGACATTTAGCACTAAACTTCTGGCTAATGAAGCTATGAGATGCACCAGAATCAAACAGAATTAATGCAGGTTGATTAAAACTGAAAAGATACTAGTCATGATGGGGGCTTCTTCAGGTAACTCCTCCAGAGTAGTGAAGTTGAGCTTCCCTTGCCTGACTTGCACCTTCTGCTTCCTTCCTTTGTCTTGATTTGGTGCTGGCATCTGCCTCTACTGATTCCATGGGCAATTCTTGGCATAATGGCCCACATTGCCACAAGTGAAGCACTTGTTCCCATTTCCCTGGCAGAATTGTTGCTGCTGGGGTTGATTGTTCCTTGGAGCGGGAGCTCGAAAGCGGTTGGGTCTTGCTACTGCTGAGGTGGCCTGATCACCCATCTGCCTGCCTGCTCCTGGAATCCTCTGCTCTGATTGTTGGAAACAATCCTGAACCTCTAGGGTAGAGCGGAGGGTCCTGATAATGGTGCCTTTCTCTTCTTCTCTACCCGGTGAGCCACAATACAGTGTTCCTATGATATGGCCAGGTTGACCAACTCATTGAAGCTATCAGCCCGGACAGTGTTGAGACACTCACACAACTTGGTGTTGAGACCCCTGCGGAAGCGGACTCTCTTCTTTTCATCAGAGTCAGCATGATACCCCGCTAACTGGCACAGGTCGTTGAAGGCATGGGCATACTGCAACACAGTGTGGGTCCCTTGATTGAGTGCCAGGAACTCATTCAACTTGCGGTCAATAATCCTAGCTGGAATGTGGTGTCCCCTGAAGGTAGTCTTGAACTCCTCCCATGAAACTTCATAATTAGCAGGTAGCATGGCGCGGAAATGGTCCCACCATGTCCGAGCAGGTCCGCGAAGCTGTTGCGCGGCGAAGCGAGCCTTAGTGTCATCAGGGCAGTCTTCCGTGAGGAGGGGAAACTTGGACTCCACGACGCGTAGCCACACGTCGTCGTCCAATAGATCCTCTGCCTTAGTGAACAAAGGCGGCTGCGTGCTCAGGAACTCCTGGTAGGTCGCTGCGGCCGTAGGTCGCTGCGGCTGGCCTCCACCATGCTGTTGAGGGTGGGGCTGGCGCTGCAAGAGCTGTCGCAGAATTTCGTTCTGCTTAGCCATCAGCTCCTGCACCGTGGGAGCTAGAGGAGGTGGTGGGGAAACTTGCTCGTTCTGCCCGCGATGTTGCCTAGCTACCATCTGAAAACAAAGATTGCTGCCACTGTTATCCCAATTCATAATTCTGAACAATATGCTTTATATCATACGGAAAGAAAATGTCATAACATAACATCAAATTGAACGAGGATAATATGGTTACAATCACTTCATTGTTCGCAAAAGTTCTCATGGGTTACATCAATTTAGGGGAAAGTACCCGTAAGCCTAGTCCAAAATCTGACGTCAACTAAGCTCGCATGGGTTTCTATCATCCTAAAGTGTCAAAATGACCCATCAACCCTGAGTAGAGGAAGCGACACTGGATACGGGCGAAGGGGGTATCTCGGAGGCAGTCGCATTGGTACCAGGGGCTGGTCCTAACTCCTCGGGAGCCTCCTCTCCCTCGCTTCCAGCCTCATTGGCATCCATCTCCGGGTGGTGCAAGTTCTGGTCGTCATTAGCTTCCTCAAGCTCCTGCTGCACATCGTGGAGCTGGTTTTCCAGGACATCAATGGTGTTGTCCTGGATCTCCACCTACTGCTCTAGGGTGGCGATGCGCTGGCTCAACCGTTCCATCTATAGGTCCTTTTCCACCAACTCTGAGGACAGGTTGACCACGAAATCCTCTTGGCTGTTGAGGGTGAGCTTAGTGGTCTGAGCGAGGTTAGCAAGATGTGCCATAGCGTCGCTCTACCGCCTGTAGGAGGTACAGTGTGCTCATGCACTGAACAGTGATCCTCCCAACTAAGTCGGGATACATAGCCCACACGTCCTTCACATGGCTCACACGGTTGCACCACATGGGGTCATCCCTCTTCTCAGCGGGGAAGAGTCCCAAGGGCTGCATCACCATCTCCAGGGGATGGTAGCCACAGAAAGTCGTTAGGGTCTTCAAAGCTGCCGCCTCGATGGTGTCGTCCATCCTGAATCCAATAGTCTTGAAGTCAAGCGAACCCTAACCTGGCTGAAGGGGGTGTGCCTCCAGAGTCAGCCAAACTCCACAAAGTGGCACCCGATGCTCCTCGTACAACTGCACCGCGTACAAAGGTTTCATAGGGTAACCGACGGAGTTGAGCACCTCCCACAAGATGGAAGGAAAACCCTCATGAGAAAGGAAATCAGAACTGAAACGAGTGTCTCCTCCATTAGCGGGGGTGGGTGAAGTCATCTATGGAAGAGGATCAGATGTAAAGGTTATGGTAGAAGGAAGAAAAATAAGAGATCCTGGGTTGTTAAAAGGATGTGGGTTAGATCAAATTTTTACTCCTTTAATTTCTAATCCTTTCAGTTTATAATGCATGCATGCTGAAAAGAACGTCTCCTCACCGAATTAGAAGGGTGCTTTTGGGACATCCTTCAAATCCTAAGACTGGCCCATAGGGCCTACTTAATTAGCCACCTATTTTTCCCACTATTCCTAAGGCCTTTCGTCCTAGGTCTAGCGTTCTAGTCCTGATGATTCCAATACTGGTTTCTAAGCAAGTTTTATTTTTTGAAAAGTTGGTATTCACGATTTATTGCTTTCTCTGTGGTGGTATTTGCTCCGATGCCAGCTGTGGTGGAACCGCCCGAATTATTCCAGCTTAAGTACCCAAGTCACTCCTTAGAGGCTACAACACACTTAAAACAGAATAACCCGTCAGTCCCTCAGATATGGTTTGATAAAGCCACTTATCCAGGATCAAATACCATTAACTCACTCGATGGTGAATCACAGAGAAAATACAATAAAACAGGAAGCCTCAAATTAAAGTACTGGTGTTATTACATAAATCGAAGTTTTTCAAGTAAACTGAAACGAGTTCATAATTTAAATTGCAACAGATAGTCGGTAACGTCGAATAGTGAGGAATCGGTCAAGGCCTAGCCCACTACTCCTCCTGCTCCTCTCCTGCTGGAACAACATCCCACTCGACCATCCAACCCGGTGGCAGGGTGGTAGGCCAAGTCACATCATCAACCATATCCTGAAGCGTACTTGCAAAAATTTATACCACAAGCAAGGCTGAGTATACTAATACTCAGCTAGACTTACCCGATGTGAGGAATCTACTCCTCTACCTCTGACCATGCAGCTGTTTGGCTGAGCGGTTTGGTTTGCCAAAAGGACTAGCTGAGTCTAGAATAAATTTTAGCTTTTCCAGTTCTAGCATAGTTAGGTTTGTTCCTTTCTAAGCATTCATGGTAACAATCATTTAGTGCAATCAACATGTTATCTCAAGTAAAACCCCATTTTTCTTCTTACTCAATGCAGTACAAGGGGTCAAGCAGTCTCATTAGCTGCAAGAAGTAGACGATTCGAATCGAGTTTTAACCTTGCAAGCTAAACCTAAACACACGACATGTAGAGGCATTCCGTCCCCGCACACTTCAACCGTCCCCATCGATTCCTCGTTCGTGGCCAGGGCTCACCGCCTTGGCGTACAATGCTCCACTGACCCCGACTGTTGTCGTGTAGTGACCGCACTTGTACCCACCATATGTAGAATTGGAGACCTAGTCTAAGGACAAGTGAGGGGGAAAGTCCGCGCCCGACTTCACTCAGGTACTAGGTTTACCGGTTACCATATTTCCCAACATGTGCTTAGTACGTTCAAACGCTTGACTCAGGTATCCACACATTAATCCTTAGTTCCTTTTTCCCGTCTCATGGACAAGGCATCCACCCTGGATCCAAGTCAATAGACCATCATAGATCCCGTTATCAAGATGAATACAATCAATTCTTGACCTCGCGTGTGTGCTCGAAAAATCACTCGACTTCTACCGAGATCCTAATTAGCAAAGCAGCTACTCGACCTAGCATGCTAGTATCCATCTAAAAAAGGAATCCTGAGTTAATGCAACTAAGGGTTTTAAGCAACTCCTACACTTAAGTGCACATTACAAGCCTACAAACATTAAGTGTAGTAAAATAGCATATATATATAAACTGGTTATGCATAAAACCGGGGCTTGCCTTCAAATGCTTGGGATGTGGGGAGATCCTCGGTGGCAGGCTCGGGAGCTGGCTCCTGGTATTCCTCGCGGACAGCTCCTTGCTCGGGAATGAGCATGTACTCTTCGTGAGCGAGGTTGCAATCTAATGAATGCAATGAGTAAGAAATATGTATTGCATGATATGCAATTTAGCAATTATACTTGGATGATGAATGATTAAATTAATAAGGTAAAGCTTAACCTTAATACTGGGAATATTGGTGGTACACTTAGCCATTTAGGTCAAGTTTGGTTAGGTTGAATGGTCAGATTATTTTAGTGTTCCACTGATTTTCTTTTTATGTTTTAGTGAAAGTTTATTATAATTCCTAGCTGAATTCATTGGGGTGAGATTCATTATTCTCCCCAATTTCTCTCTTCTTTCTTTTTCTCTTATGTTTTAAGGTGGGTTTGAACTACAAGCTAGTTTTATAAATTTCCAAAAATTCTACAAAAATTACAGTGGCTTCTCACTGGTGTACAACTCTCTGCCTCAAAAATTGGGGCTTAAAAAGTTAAGGGTTCTCTCTGTATAAAATTATCAAATCTTAGGATGGAGGTGGTGCTTTGAACTACAACTCTCCTCTAACAGTAGATTATTCTCTAAGGCTTATTTTTGCTGGCATTTAGGTGTAATATCATGACTTTGTACCAAATTTAGCCACTAATACATATTGGTCATTTTACTGTGATTTCCTAAAGTTTTTGGCCAAAGGGGTGCTTCCTACTACCACTATACTTGAAAAATGTCAAACAACATATTCCTAATTTTTCCTATCTTCTTTGTGCAAGCACAATCATTCTAGAATTTGGCAACTTTTTGTTTAAGGGAAGAGGGGGTAGAAATTCTTGGATTATATGGTCTTTTTCATGGGGTAGGGGGTAATGGGTGTTGTCTTGTATTTTTGAATAGGTTTTGTATTTTTCTCTAGTGGTTTACTTCATCAATAATTTGGTAAAAATTCATTTTCCTGCTATTGCACAATTTTAGATTTTCTTATGATTTAATTAGAACATGGACCAAAATCATATTTGAATTGTTTAGCTTACTTATTGTGAGGGGTTGCGGTGTTTATTATTTTTGTAGTGGTGTCCTAGTAGTTAGGAGTCTAATAAATTTTTAATCATGGTTTTCCTTGGTTCCTTATTGCCTAATAAATTATTTAACCCTGGATTAGTCTTGGACTAGGGTTCTCTGTATTTTTCCTAGGTTCCTCATCACTAGGATAAATATGCTCCTTCTTTGTTTATTATTTTCCACTACCTTTCTTAATTTTCTATGTTTTGGATAGATGTAGTTTTTAATAGCAAAACTTGAGTTAATCTTGTATACTGGGGGTGCTCTGTATTTTTAAACAGCGTCTAAGTTTGGTGTGCATCTCTACAAATTTTCTTAAGCCTAGCACGGAAGTATTTCTAATTTTCTTCATATTAATAAGGTTTACGAAGTTTCCTTATTTAATTAAAAACTCTACAAATTAATACAGAAAACATGAGGTTTACTATTTTTGCCTGATAGTTTATATTATTTTGAATCCATCAAAATTGGTTTGACTAATTTTGGATAAATATTCTTCAAGTTATGAATTTCCTAAATTCTCTGTTCATTAAAAAGAATAATCAGAAATGGTTAAATGGAAACTATCTTTGCATCGGGGTCCCTAGCGAATGTTTTTTAAGTTTCCTTATAGACTAGTCCTCGAGTCACTATTCAAATGTGCCACTGACAGTTCAGAAAACCCCCTGGGGTTTTGCTAAACCTAACCCGAGGTCCTTCTCCCAATTAAACAGTACCCGCGGCAGAGGAAAGGGTGGAGGGGCTTACCGGCGGCGAGATTGCTCCTGTGAGGTGGCCGAGGGTGTAGGGGAGCTCGTGACGGTCACGCCGATGTGCGGATCGTCTCCGGGGATGGTCGGAGTAGGCCGGTCCACGTGCGCAGGCAGGGGAGCTCGTCGGCGGTGAGGACTCCAGCCTATCCAGGGCGGTAGAGTTCAATTAAACCGGTCAGAGAGCTTCACTAGGTGCTCGGGCAGGCATGGGTGCGAGGAATTGAAGAATGGCTCACCGGATAGCTCGGCCTACACGCGGTGGCGAGCGACCGAAGTCCGGCGACGATGATCTCGCTGTTCCGGTGAGGCAGGGCCTCAATCCTTGCTTGGAGAAGCTTCACGGCTCCCCGAGGAAGCTGTCCAAGGGCTCGGTTGAGGCTGAGGGTCTCTGGAAATGGCTGGCCACGGTGGCCGGTGCTCGGGTGGCTCGGGCAGGTGGCGCAGAGCTAAGGGTGGTGTCTGGCTAGCGAAGGTGAGTGCAGAGTGAGGTGAGGTGTGTCTGGGGGTGGTCTTAAAGGCGTGGGCGAGCACGGCCGAGGGGTGGCTCTGACACGCGCTCGGGGTGTGCGTGGGCGAGCGCCAGTGCGTGCTCTGGCGCCTAGGCACGGCGTCGAGCACGAGGCAGCGCAGAGAGAGGTCAAGTTCATGCGTGGATTGGCCCCAAATCTTCGCGATTATGGCCATGATCCCGTTGAGAGATCTCTTCCCCTGACATTCTTTTGTCGTTTGTGTGTGGAGGCTTATGGGTTTTGCTGACTGGATCAAAAGATATGGAGGGATGAAGTTTGGTTTGTCTCACTGCTGAACTCCGAGAGGAAATCCCTGATTTGACGTGACAAGGGCACGAATCTCGATGCCATCTAAACACACATTGCAGAGGGGTTAGTTTAGAACAAATTTGTCAATGGGGACTTAAGGATTTGAGCTAGGGATCAAGGTGAACATGCTCAAGTTCGAGGTGAGGGCTGAAATTCAGCAATCTGAATTTCAGATTCTCCCTAGAGAGCTTCCACTTGGATGGCCTTTTTGGGGATTTTAATCAATTATTTTGGCCAAACTTTTATAACAATTGTTGTAGCTTAATTAGTGTATTTCAACTTTTATATTTGGCCTAAGCTATGATTGCAAGTTCTTCATGGTATTTTTATCAACTGTTTCCTTTCTACTCAAATGGCCTAATTAGGGTTGTTCTAGGGTTTAAACATTTTTCCCATTTTGAATGCATGATATGATTTAGGCATGAGTTTTAGGAAAAAAGAATTAGTTGAACTTGTGTTCCCAAGTATTTGGTGTCTTTTGCTCATTTTGTTTAACATGAGATAATGGTTCTTGAGTTAGCACTGAGAAGAACTCTAGGACTTACTAGGGTGTTATAAGCTTTGCCTCGGGCAGACTAATACCAGAAAGGCCAACATGCAATTGGAGTGGAGAGATGGCGAGAGTAGCGTGTACCCTCCGTGGCAAGAGGCTGGAAGGTGGTGTATCTGTGCTCTTGGTTGGCGTGAACCCGGTCTGGTCCTAAGAAACCCGGTGGCGAGTTGACATATGCAAGGGTTAAGTGCTACATATGTCGTGTGATTGGAGATCCCTAGCTGGGTATTAATCGATTCGGATCACCGTTACTTCTTGGACATGAAGACTTGGTCACTAACTTACACGTAGCATTCTAGTGAACTAAAGGGTTGATAAAGGACAACTAGTATAGGCCAAGTGCTTGAACTAGGGTAGAAAGAACTCTAGATTCAGTTAATGACTTAACCTGATAATAAAACTGAATTTTTAAGGATTCACTATTAGTAAGCATTTCTGCAAACAGAGTCTTTGATTCTTGAATAGCCTTACTGTTGGGGACTTGTTCTCAAATGCTAAGAGTCAAGAACAAGTCAACACGAAGTATTAAATGTTAATGTCCTTCGTCCTTCGAAGCATTATTTCCTTTAGGATATAGCGATCTTCGGACGAAGGTCATGAAGGACGTACCTTCATCATCACAGTTATAGGAAAATGAAAGATGAAACATATAAAACATGAAAGATAAACACAAATAAACACATAATAATATCATTCATATATTATCATTATACGAACTTGGATATCTAAATACAATATTTAGTTACATTTATACCTTTGACTTGATAAGAATCCAAGTGTTGCACGCGAGCGATTACAAGATAGCGTGAACAGTACAGGGGTACTGTTCATCTATTTATAGGCACAGGGCGCAGCCTGTGTGAAATTACATTTATGCCCTTCACAATCGATTACAATCATGACACAAATTATCATGGGTTTAATGGTCATTTCATCTTTAGGTCGGTTCACACCTTCGTCTTGAGACATGTCACTATGCCGAAGCTTTATAGGTGATAACTTCGGCATTGCTTTTGAGAAAATCCGCTGAAGGTGTTTCTTTCTTTAGGATCTTCGGCTATGAAGCATACCCCCAACAGTATCCCCTTCGCGGTGCTAGATCGTTTTTCGTAACGAGCTTGATCCGTGAAAAAGTCTCTTAGGCTTCGGGATGCCGAAGATCTGAAAAACACCTTCCCTGAGCTCGTTGCCGAGAAACGATTAAAATAATCTGAGCGCGAGGTGGCCCCGCCATGCAGCAGTTACACGCGTCCTGGCGATTCACCCTCTCGGGCTCTGTGGCCCATCGTTCAGTGGGTGCGGGTGGCTGTGCTACCCGATGCGGAAAACTTGACGATTTACGTTCCCACCTGCGACACTATATAAACAAACGGGTAGGTGTGAAGTTACCACAACATTCATTGCTATTGCACTGTTTTGCTGCCAAAAATTTGACCATAGCCGAAGCTTGCTTACTGCATCATCAACGGAAGCCATTCATTTTGCTCAAGCTTTGTAACAAGAAAGAGCTTCGCCAAAGTTAAAAAAAAATTCAACTTCAACAAAAAACAAGAAATTCAATCATCAGATGGCTAGGGTATGCTCAACAGCTAGGGTTACTCGCGATGGAGAGGAAGACGAAGGTGCCGAAACCGCTCCAATCTCTGAAGTGATGCAACAGTCAGGGCTGGTAGTATCGGAGGATGCACCTGCCGCTGAAGCTGAGCAGGTTGATGCTGAGGATATTGAATCTGAAGATGATTACAGCGTCGTGCCATCTAAACCGAGCCACCTGGAGTTTGGGAAATCCACCATTACCGAAGGTGATATGACTAAGCTGATGAAGCTGGGCTATTTAATTGAAGCAAAAAAGGACCTGGTTCGTTTTGGCGGAGAGGAAATTACTCCGAAGCCGGAAAAAGATGAGGTGGTAGTGTTCAAAAGATTCTTTAAAGCAGGACTAAGATTTCCTTTGAATGGAATGATTGCCGATGTTTTGAAGAAGTTTGGTATTTATCTTCATCAACTAACTCCTAACGCCATCGTTAGGCTTAGTGTCTATATCTGGTCCCTCCGAAGTCAGGGGGTAGAACTATTTGCCGAAGGCTTCTGCCGAGTACACGAGCATCATTATCAAACAAAAGCCAGAGAAGATGGGCTGCATGAAAACTTCTGCTGCTACAATTTTGCTTATCACAAAAGTACAAAGTTTCCAGTTATCAGCTATCGTACCAAGTGTCCAACTGGCTGGAAGACCGAATGGTTTTACGTCAAAGTTGATGAAGAAAAGGAGAAGTTGGTCCAAAGTGCACTGGAATTAATCTTCGGGGAAACCAGGCCCCAATGCAACATGACACCGAAGAGTCCAAGCCAAATTGCACTGGGCGAATTTCGGGTTATTGCGGAGCATATTGGCACTAGGGATCTGGTGCAAGAATTCTTGGCTTTTAGAGTGTTCCCAACTTTGAAAGAGTGGGACATGCCGAAGCTCGAAGGAGAAAAGAAAAAGGTGGAACTTGTTCGGCTGCCCTACTATTATAAATTCAAGAAACATTTCAAAGTACCTTGCCAAGAATGGTTAGACACAATTGAAGTTATGTGCAACGACATTCTTGGCAATTATTCTAAAAAAGAAGACCAACTGATGACTGCAGCCTTCGGCACTTGTCCGAAGCGAAGGTTAAACCGGGTAATGGATGCTCTGAACTTTGAGTATCCTGACTATGAGCGGCTGGACCGAGGGGCCGAAGGACAGAAGAGAAAGAGGATTGCTAGCGTCATGAATAAAGAAGACGCTAAATTAGTGAAAGATGGCGAAGAAAAACTGAAAAAGAAGAAGATGAGGCCTGAGCCGAAGACAGATGCTTCGAAGAAAAGAAAGGCTGCGGCTCCGAAGCAGAAGGCAACTGATATAGAAGAAGAAACTGCTGCAACACCTTCTGCCACCGACGTGGAGGAAATCTTAAAGGTGATGACTGAATCTTTGCCTGTTGGGGTCGTGCTTCGGTGCGCCGAAGGTCTTACACGAAGAAGCAGCTTCGGCTGAACTCGCCTCCAGGAGACGGCCGAAGGTCCCTTTTTCATGGAGCTTCGGCGTTACAAACCGACATAGAGATAAAATGACCTTTTTATGCATATAGGTCTGAGTCAATGTTGTGAACTTTTGTAAGGGGCATAATTGTAATTTGTCACAGGCTGCGACCTGTGCCTATAAATAGATGAACAGTACCTCTGTACTGTTCACGCGAATCTGTCATTAGCCTTCACATCGCACTTGTATTCTCGCCTTCCTCAAGACCGAAGGTACATTTGCAATTCGAAATCATTTATATTTGTTCATATTAGTAAAGATACAAATGATTCTATGATAACATTTAAATGTTTGTCCTTTACTTCGTGATTCCTTTGAATATTTCGTCCCTCGCTGTTATGCTTACGAAGGTATGTCCTTCGTAACCTTCGTCCGAGATGCTTTATATTCCGAAGGGATATAACGCTATGGAGGACGAAGGACTTTAATGCTTAACATTTTCTGTGTTGCCTTGTTTTTAATTCTTAGCATTTGAGAACAAGTCCCCAACATTGGCGCCCACCTCCGGTCAACTCACTTCCACCTTTCTGAGCTGATGGCTTCGTTCAACACTCAAGCTGGAGCTGCTTCGGCTTCGAAGCTGGTGCTCCCGATAACAGGCGGTTCTTGCTCAGAGCCAGCTAACAAAAAGCAGAAGAAGGAGGCTCAGAGAAGGGTGCAGCATGTTGGAGTGCAGGGACCCTTCATTAAGTCAAAATGGTCTCACATTCCAATTACCTTCTCTCAGGAAGATCTTCAGCTCAAGGACTATCCTCACAATGATGCTATGGTCATTTCTTGTGTGATCAAAGGGTTTCTGGTTCACAATGTCCTAGTTGACACAGGCAGTGCAGCTGACATTATATTTGCCAAAGCCTTTAGACAGATGCAAGAGCCTGAAGACAAGATTCATGATGCTATGCACCCTCTTTGTGGCTTCGGAGGGCGGCAGATTGTGGCACTCGGAAAGATTACCATGCCGGTAACCTTCGGATTTGTTAATAACACAAGGACTGAGCAAATTGTGTTTGATATTGTTGACATGGAATACCCCTACAACGCCATCATTGGTCGTGGTACCCTAAATGCTTTTGAAGCAATTCTTCACCCAGCTTATCTCTGCATGAAGATACCTTCGGACCAAGGGCCTATTGCTATTCATGGGAGTCAGGAAGCTGCCAGAAGGGCCGAAGGAAGCTGGACTGATTCCAAGGCAATCCATAATATAGATGGAGTTGAAGCTTGTGAACAGTACAAGTTCAGGAGGGAAAAAGCAGCTTCGGCTGATCAGCCGAAGCCCATGCTGCTGTGTGAGGATATAGCAGAGCAGAAGGTGCTATTGGGCTCGCAATTATCTGAAGATCAAGAGAAAACCTTGATAAGGTTTTTATTCAACAATAAAGATGTTTTTGCATGGTCAGCCAATGATCTTTGTGGAGTGAATCGGGATGTTATTGAACATTCGCTCAATGTTGACCCATCCTTCAGACCCCGCAAGCAGAGGCTTCGGAAAATGTCTGATGACAAGGCCGAAGGGGCTCGCAACGAAGTAAAAAGACTCCTAAGTGCAGGAGTTATCAGAGAAGTGAAGTATCCAGAATGGCTAGCTAACACTGTTATGGTGAAGAAGGCCAATGGAAAGTGGAGAATGTGTATTGATTTCACAGATCTCAACAAGGCTTGTCCGAAGGATGAGTTCCCGCTGCCAAGGATAGACTCTTTAGTTGATGCAGCAGCTTCTTCGGAACTCATGAGTCTCCTGGATTGTTACTCAGGTTATCATCAAATCTGGATGAAAAAGGAGGATGAGCCGAAGACTAGTTTCATAACCCCAAGTGGTACATATTGCTATCTTCGGATGCCTGAGGGGCTTAAGAATGCTGGAGGGAGTTTCAGCAGGATGACTGCGAAGGTTCTCCAATCTCAGATAGGCAGAAATGTGTTGACCTATGTTGATGACATTATTGTAAAAAGCACGAAGCAAGAAGACCATATTGCTGATCTGCAGGAGACCTTCGCCAGCTTCAGACAAGCTGGTCTGAAGCTGAATCCAGAAAAATGTGTCTTCGGAGTAAAGAAGGGTAAGTTCCTTGGATGCTTGGTTTCAACAAAGGGAATTGAAGCTAACCCAAATAAAATCGAAGCTATACTTCGAATGGAGCCACCAACCACAAGAAAGGGGGCCCAAAGATTGACAGGAAGACTGGCTTCTCTTAACAAATTTATATCCAGATCAGCGGAAAGAAATCTACCCTTCTTCGAGGTGCTAAAATCAGCTGAAGTCTTTCAATGGGGCCCAGCTCAACAAAAAGCTTTCGAAGAACTCAAGCAATACCTGATAGATCTAACAACATTAACTCCACCAATGCCAGGGGCTCCTCTGTTGTTGTATGTGGCAGCTTCGCACTCAGCAGTAAGTGCGGCACTTGTGCAGGAGAAGTTTGATGGACAAATCAAGAAGCAGGTCCCAGTATATTTTGTATCTGAGGTCCTTAGTGTCTCAAAGAAAAATTATACAGAACTGGAGAAGGTGTTGTATGCCGTTCTAATGGCATCCAGGAAGCTTCGGCATTATTTTCAGGCATATAATATTATTGTTCCTTCTTCGCAGCCGTTGAAAGATATCATGAGAAATAAAGAAGCTACTGGTCGAATTGGAAAATGGGCTGCGGAGCTTAATGAATTTTACATTGATTATGTGCACAGATCCTCGATCCAGTCTCAAGCATTGGCAGATTTTATTGCCGACTGGACGCCAGGGGCTCAGGGCGAAGAAGCGAATAAAGATGCCGAAGCATGGACAGTGTTTTGTGATGGCTCCTGGGGAACCTTCGGAGCAGGAGCAGCTGCTGTTTTGGTTTCACCGTCCAAGGTTAAAACTTGCTATGCAGCAAGACTGGACTTCAGCTGCACAAATAATATTGCTGAGTACGAAGCCTTGCTCCTGGGTCTTCGGAAACTAAAGGCGATGGGGATCAGGAGGGCGATCCTTAAAACTGATTCTCAGATTGTTTCGGGTCATATTGACAAAAGTTGCAAGGCTAAAGACCCGAAGCTTGAAAAATACCTAGACACAGTCCGAAGGATCGAAGCTTCCTTCGAAGGATTTTCTGTTAAGAATATCCCTCGAGGGCAAAATGAACATGCTGATTTGTTAGCCAGGTCTGCAGCACAGGGGCTGCCGCTACCTTCGGATGTATTCTTCGAAACAATAAAGGCACCTTCAGTGGAGTTACTTGAAAGAGCAGTTCTTACTATTTCTCCTGTGTACAGTGAAGATTGGAGAACTGAAATAATTTCTTACCTTCAGGGCAACTTCCTATCAGATGACGAAGCTTATAATAAAAGAATAGAGGCAAGAGCTCGTCCGTATATCATTATAGAAGGGGAGTTATACAAGCATGGAGTTTGTGCCCCGCTGCTCAAGTGCTTGTCTAGAGCCGAAGGTATAGAGTTGATGAAGGAGATACATGCAGGCCTTTGTGGATCCCACATCGGATCCAGGCCGTTACTTGGAAAGGTGTTCCGTCAAGGATTTTATTGGCCGAAGGCAGCTTCGGATGCAGCTGAGTTAGTTCAAAAGTGCGAAGGTTGTCAGAAATGTGCAAGAGATCAAAAACAACCTTCGTCTTTGACACAGCTAATACAACCCATCTGGCCATTGCAAAGGTGGGGCCTCGATTTGCTGGGCCCATTACCACCGGCTCAAGGCAATTTGAAATATGTTGTAGTTGCTGTGGAATATTTTTCCAAGTGGATTGAGGCGAAGCCATTAGCTACAATAACTTCGGCCACTGTCCAAAAATTTTTCTGGCAGAATATTGTCTGTCGCTTCGGAGTGCCGAAGGCTATAACTGTAGATAATGGAACACAATTCGACTCCGAAGAATTCAGAAATTTTTGTGATCAAATTGGCACGAAGATCCACTTTGCGTCAGTCAGGCACCCGGAGTCGAATGGGCTTGTTGAAAGGGCCAACGGCATCATAATGACAGGAATAATGAAGCTAATCTTTAATCAACCAAGAGGAAAGTGGCCAGATCAGCTTACCAAAGTGGTATGGAGCCATAACACAACAACATCAAGATCTACAGGCTTTACCCCATTTAAGTTGTTATTTGGTGACGAAGCAATAACCCCGGAAGAAGCCAAAGCTGGATCAATAAGAGTGGTAGCTTCGGCAGAATCAGGTCCCGAAGATACTTGTCTCGTGGAAAAAGATGCCTTAGAAGGGATCAGGCTTCAGGCTGTGGAGAATATCAATAAGTACCAGGCTGAAACAGTTAAATGGCGAGATAGAAAGGTCCGGCTAAAAAATATTGAGCCAGGACACTTGGTGCTTCGGAGAGTGGCCAATCCGGATACAGTGGGCAAATTGCAACTGAAATGGGAAGGGCCTTTCTTAGTAGCATCTTCGTCAAGGCCTGGTTCGTACAGACTGAAGGACATGGATGGCAATGAAATTCCAAGATCTTGGAATGCGGATGAGCTTCGGCGGTTTTATGTATAACTCGATGTAATTTTGACTTTTCTTTTCTTTTTCATGGCACCCTTTTCCTTTCTAAAGGGGGAGAAAGGTTTTTAATGGGGCCATCATATGTAATTTCCTTTTTAGTTTTATAAGAGCAAAATCCCCCAAAGAATGTAAATGTAAAAGCTGAGAGCGCACCATCGAGTGCCGAAACTAAAAAAGAGAAGAAGCTCCAAAGACGTCCCTAAGGGGATGCAGAGCTTACAGCGAAAAGTCAACGCTGATTCCGCCGAAAGTAAAAGGCGAAGAAGCTCCAAAGTCGTTCCTAAGGGAATGCAGAGCTTATACCGTCTAAGTAAAAGACGAAGAAGCTCCAAAGACGTCCCTAGGGGGATGCAGAGCTTACAGCGAAAAGTCAACGCTGATACTGCCTAAGTAAAAGGCAAAGATGCTCCAAAGTCGTTCCTAAGGGAATGCAGAGCTGACGTGTGTTTGCTCCTAAGAAAATGATGGATGAGTGTGGCTTCGGACATACGCTTCGGACATTCATTTGCACATTACATCATGGCATTTGCATGCATAAGCATTCATTCATAGCATTTGTGTTCCTAAATGGTTGCTTCGGCACAGAGAAAAGTTTCGGATAAATGGTTTGTTATGATTCGTTATGTAAAAGAAAAGTTTCGAAGAAGTGGTTTTTTATGAATCGTTGTGTATAAGAGTAGCAGTCTTTTATGTTTTGTTATGTAAGGAAAAGCTTCGGCAGATAAGAGTAGCAGTCTTTTTTGTTTTGTTATGTAAGGAAAAGCTTCGGCAGATAAGAGTAGCAGTCTTTTATGTTTTGTTATGTAAGGAAAAGCTTCGGCAGATAAGAGTAGCAGTCTTTTATGTTTTGTTATGTAAGGAAAGGCTTCGGCAAAAAGAGGAAGCGGCCTTTTATGCTTCGTTGTGTACGAAAAGAAGGGAAGGTGTTTTTTCGCCTTCGGCTCAAAAAACTGATTTCGTCCACATCAAAGCATCTCAATCGAAGGGTAAGAATATATTACAAGGTATGTACAAAGTTCCTTGAAAAACAGTTTAATTCTATTTACAAGAGTTGTTACAAAATTATCCTGAGTTTTTCTAAAGCACACTTCTGCTAGTCTTCATTAAGCTTCAGCTTCGACGACAACTTCGGCGACATATCCTAGGCATCATCTTCACCTTCGTCATCCTACATGAGTCAAGGAATCATAAGAATCAAGCCCAAAGGAAAAGGTAAGCACGAAATGTCATTTCTTACTGGTTCAAGATGACTTCGGGCTTCGTCTCCAGCTTTCTCTCGCCCGCCCTTTGTCCATACCATTTTTATGAATCTATTGGAGATACTTCGGGCGAGGTCGGGCATATCATCCAGGATTGATGAAGATAAGGTGAAGTTGGGCCTGTTGACAACCTTTCCATGTTCGCAGCCGGCCTTCAGAAATGCAGCAGCGGTACCCCGAGAAGCTACCCAGGCACAGAAGTCGCCGTGCCCGGCTATAACTTCGTCAAGCTCTTCGATTTCAGCTTCAATATGATCGAAGGCCTGGGGTAAATTTTCCGCCGAAGGGTTAAATTTCCCACTGCTGGCTCCAACAGAGTAAAATATCTTCTTTAATCGTCCAATACAATTATTGCCAAAGTTCAAGCATTTGTCTTGAAGGCTTGTTAATGCTTTCTTCAATTCTGAGCTGGTCTGGACTTCGGCTTTAAGCTTCGAATTCAGTTCTAGCTTCTCCTGTTCAAATTGTTTTGATTGATTGATAATCTTCGAATTTAACTCTAATATTTTAGCCTCAGTTTCAGCCAGCAAGCCTTCGGTCGATTGGAGCTCGAAGTCTTTCTTTTCAATGATGGCAGATTGCTCTTTTATTTTGCTTTCCAAGTTTTCAATTATAGCTTCGTGCTTTTTGTCCTCCAAGTCTTGTTGCATCTTCAGAGCTTTGCTCAGTAGCATGCTCTGAACAGAAACAACTTATGTTAAGTAATATTTTCATTGTTAACGGCAATAAAAACCAGAGAAAAAGGTTGTTTACCTTGAAGTTAGAATAAAACAAGCTGCCGACGATATGTTGTCGTCGGTAGCGGCTGATGTCTGTCTCTAACTTCGGAAAACCGATACTCTTCGATAGAGTACGGATTACCTTAGCTCCAGTCTGGTCTCGAATACAGCCTAGTTTTTCATCATCTACACCCCCAAATAGAAGGGCTCCTGGCTTGTAGCCGCAAGATTTGGCATAGTCTTTGAGTTCTTCTATTTCGTCCTTCGTCAGTTTCTGCCCAATTAGATTCTGGAAAGAATAGGCTTCGTCGTCCGGAGTTTCTTCGACTATTTCTTTCCCTTTCCCTGGCACTATGGCCAGGATTTCTTCAGTAACGGTGGCAGCTTCTTCAAAGTTTTCCGTCAAAATTTTGTCAATATTTTCAAGAGTAGTTTCTAAATTTACATCTTCGGGTGTGGCAGCTTCGGTAGCCGCGACTTCCGAAGCTCTACCTTCAGCAGCTGCCGTTTTCTGAATTGACAACCTAGGTGGAGTTTTGTCGATAACCTCAGTTACCGCAATAATTCTTTGCCGTTTGGGTTTGTTTATCTTCGGTTGATCCGGCTCGTCCACCTTTTCAAAAAGCTTCGTCAGTTGGAGCCCTAGTGGACTTAGCTTTGTAGGCATGGGTTCAGTCATTACCTTTAAAATTTCCTCCACGTCGCTGGTAGAAGGCGGTGTGGGGGTCTCCTCTTCTTCGGGTAATTTGCGCTTCGGAGCAGATATTTTTCTTTTCTTGAGAACTTTCTTCTCCTTTGCTGGTATTTCTTCATCCCTGATCAGAGCTTCGGCTACTCTCTTTCTTTTGAGGCCCTCGGCGCCCTTGTTCAATTGTTCGTAGTCTGGGTATTCGAAGCCTAGGGCGTCAAGCACTCGGTTCAGCCTTCGTTTCGGTCGGGCACCGAAGGCTGCTGTCATTAGTTGATCCTCTTTTTTGGAGTAATTCCCCAGGATTTCGTTGCACATCACCTCAACAGTGTCTAACCATTCTTTGCAGGGTTTTTTGAAGAACTTCTTGAACTTGAAGTAATAGGGAAGCCGGACGAGTTCACCCTTCTTCTTCTCTCCCTCCAGCTTCGGCATGTCCCACTCTCTTAGAGTAGGGAAAACTTTGAATGCCAAGAACTCCTGAACTAGATCCCTGGTGCCAATATGTTTTGAGATAATTTCAAATTCACCCAGAGCAGCCCAGGTGGGACCTTTTAGGTCGCCAATGTGGCATCGTGGCCTTGTCTCTCCGAAGATTAACTCCAAAGGGCTTTGTACCAGTTTTTCTTTGTCTTCGTCAACTTTTACATAAAACCACTCTGATTTCCAACCTGCTGGCCATTTGCTCCGGTAGCTGATGACAGGACACTTTGTTGTCTTCCGGTAGGCAAAATTATAACAGCCGAAATTATCATGTAGCCCATCTTTTCTGGCCTTTGTTTGGTAATGTAATTCGTGAGCTCGGCAGAAGCTGTCAGCAAATGGTTCCACAGCTTGGCTTCGGAGGGCCCAGATATAAACATTGAGCCTAACGATGGCGTTAGGAGTCAATTGATGAAAATAGATACCAAACTTCTTCAGTATCTCTGCAATAATATTGTGAAGAGGGAATCTAAGCCCAGCCTTCAAAAAACTCTTGAAAACAACAATCTCATCCTTCCCTGGCTTCGGGATGATCTCTTCTCCCCCGAAGCGGAGTAGCTTCTTCTGATCTTCATTGAAATAACCTGCTTTCACCATCTTCGAAAGATCAGCTTTTGAAACAGTTGATTTCCCAAAATCCAGGTGGCTGGGTTTGCTGGGCATGGCAATGTGGTAGTCATCCTCGGAGTCGGTTTCTTCTCTGTCTTCTCCTTCCGCAGCTGGCGGGTTTGCTTCGGCAGCAGGCGTTTCTTCCGCGGTTACCAGGCCGGAGCGCTGCATCGCTTCGGAGATGGGCACAGTGTCTGAACCTTCGGCTTCGTCCCCCTCACGTACAACTTTGGCAGTAGATCGTACTCTCGCCATTTAATTCTGAGTTTGGGGGAGTCAGAAACTTTTTTCCTTTTTCTTTTCTCCGAAGCTCTTCTTTCTGACGAAGCAGATGTTGAAATGGACCTTCGTTCGATTCTGAGACTTCAGCTTCGGCTATGGTGGAAAATTTTGGCAGCAAAACAGTGCAAATAGCAATGAATGCTGTGGTAACTTCACACCTACCCGTTTGTTTATATAGTGCTGCAGGTAAGAAGGCGAAGCGGCAGGATTTTTACACCACGCGGGCAGTCATTCGTACTCGCTGAGCAGTGGACCGCAAGGGTCAAACAGTAACTCTGCAGAGGGCCTGGCACGCGCTCGAAAGTTGGATCGTTTCCCCGCAACGAGCTCAGGGAAGGTGTTTTTTGGACCTTCGGCTTCCCGAAGCTGAAGAGGTTTTTTTCACGGGACAAGCTCGTTACGAAAAACGATCTAGCACCGCGAAAGGGGCTACTGTTGGGGTCGTGCTTCGGTGCGCCGAAGGTCTTACACGAAGAAGCAGCTTCGGCTGAACTCGCCTCCAGGAGACGGCCGAAGGTCCCTTTTTCATGGAGCTTCGGCGTTACAAACCGACATAGAGATAAAATGACCTTTTTATGCATATAGGTCTGAGTCAATGTTGTGAACTTTTGTAAGGGGCATAATTGTAATTTGTCACAGGCTGCGACCTGTGCCTATAAATAGATGAACAGTACCTCTGTACTGTTCACGCGAATCTGTCATTAGCCTTCACATCGCACTTGTATTCTCGCCTTCCTCAAGACCGAAGGTACATTTGCAATTCGAAATCATTTATATTTGTTCATATTAGTAAAGATACAAATGATTCTATGATAACATTTAAATGTTTGTCCTTTACTTCGTGATTCCTTTGAATATTTCGTCCCTCGCTGTTATGCTTACGAAGGTATGTCCTTCGTAACCTTCGTCCGAGATGCTTTATATTCCGAAGGGATATAACGCTATGGAGGACGAAGGACTTTAATGCTTAACATTTTCTGTGTTGCCTTGTTTTTAATTCTTAGCATTTGAGAACAAGTCCCCAACATTGCCTATCAAGCTAAGTCCACTGGGGCCACATCTGACGAAGCTTTTTCAGAAGGAAAAGGAGCCCTCGCTAACGAAGAAGGTAACTGGGCCAAAAAGGCGAAGAATTGTCACTACCGAAGCTCCGGAAGTTATTGAAGGGACACCACCGCAAGCTTCGACTCCGAAGGCACCAGTTGTTGAGAGCACAATAGCGACCAAAACTGCACCTACTGAAGCTGCCACGGCCGAAGATGTACATTTAGAAAGCACAATTTCAAACATTGATAAGATACTTCTGAATATGGCCACAGAAGAAGCTACTGCAGCCACTGAAGAAGCCATGGCTACAGTACCTGAGAAGGGGAAGAAAATAGCTGAACATGCTTCGGAAGAGGAAATTTTCAACTTTCAAAACTTAGTTGGACAAGAGTTAACGAAGGCTAAGAAAGAAGAATTAAAAGAATATGCCATATCCTACCGATATCAACCAGGGGCACTACTCTTCGGTGGTGTTGACGATGAAAAGTTAGGCTGTGTCCGAGATCAAACCGGAGCAAAGGTTATCGATACTCTATCAAAGAGTATTGGTTTCCCGAAGCTTGAGATCGACATAAGCCGTTACCGACGACAACATCTTGTCGGTAGCTTATTCTATTCTAATTTCAAGGTAAAAACTTTTCTTCGACTTTTCATTATTTTGAACAACGAAGGTGTTTTCTAATGAAGGTTGCTTGTGCACATAGTATGCTACTGAGTAAAGCTTAGAGAATGCAACAAGATCTTGAAGATAAAAACATGAAGTTATAATTGAGGGTTTAGAAAGTAAAATAAAAGATCAAGCAGCTGCTCTTGAAAAGAAGGATTTCGAGCTTCAGACAACAGAAGGTTTATTGGCAGAAGCTGAAGCTAAAATTGCAAAGTTAAATATAGAGCTTCTCTCGAAGTCAGAAAACTTTGAACAGGAGAAGCAGAAGTTAAATGCCAAATTTAAGACTGAGGTTGAGAACAATTCGAATCTGCAAAAATCATTGTCAGATCTTCAAAACAAATGTGTGGAGTTCAGTAGCCGATGTGTACAACGGCTGAAGCAGATCTTCAATTCGGTTGGAGCTAGCTGCGAAAAATTTAGTCCTTCGGCTGAAGACTTGCCAGGAGCCTTCGAACATACCGAGGGTGAAATTGATGACCTTGATGAAATTATAGCCGGACATGGTGATTTCTGTGCCCTGGTAGCTTCTCGGGGCATAGCTGTCGCCTTCAGGAAATCTGGTTGTACACATGGAAACATTGTTAATAGGCCCAACTTTAGTTTGTCACCAGCAGATCTAGTTGATATTCCCAATCTTGCCCGAAGCATAGGAAACAGGTTTATAAAACTAATATGGACGAAGGGTGGACAAAGCATAGCTGGTGACGAAGCTCGAAGTCATCTTAAGCCGGTAACAAAAGCATACATTGTGCTTACCTTTCCCTTTAAGCTTGAATAATTCTTACAATACTTAAATATGTACAGGATGACGAAGCTGAGGAGCAAGATGATGAAGCTAAAGAGCGCGAAGCCGAAGCTTAATAGACAATGATGAAGCTTGAATAGATAGCTGTGGAAAAGACTCTAAGAATTCTTGTAATAACCTTTGTAAAGAATATTGTAACTTTAGAATTAGATTTTACTCTGCAAACTTTGTCCATACCTTGTAATATATTTTTACCTTTCCATCAACGTATGAAGTGCTTCGATGTGAACAACACTTGTACTTGCATTGATTTGCTTTGCTGTGGACGAAACTAGCATTTTTTGAGGCAAAGGCGAAAAACACCTTCCCTTCTTTTCATACACAACGAAGCATAAATCTGCTTCTTTTTCTCTTTTTTGCCGAAGCCTTATTTTTAGAGCCGAAGCATCCGCCTGCGTTTGTATGTTATGATGATGATAATCCTATGTATGTCTAAATGAATGTTTATGAATGCAAATGTATGATGTAATGTGTCGTGCAAATGAATGTCCAAACACACATACGAAGCCACAACCATAGCCTTCATTCCCTTGGGAATGATCGAAGTCTCTTTGCCGCTTATTTTTCGGCTTCACCACTTAATTTTCGGTGTATCAGCGCTGACTTTTCGCTGTAAGTTCTGCATCCCCTTAGGAACGTCTTTTGAACTTCTTCGCCTTCTATTTCAGCGGTATCACGTTGACTTTTCGCGCTTCACCTTATATTTCGGCGGAATCAGCGTTGACTTTTCGCTGTAAGATCTGCATTCCCTTTGGAACGACTTTTGTGCAGAAAACTTACGCTGCGCTCCCTTAGGAACAGCTTTTTGTAGCTTCATCGTGCTCTGCATCCCCTTAGGGACGACTTACGAGCCTCGTCGCTGTTTTTTCCTTTTTGCCTGCACTCGATGGTGCATGCTGAGTTTTTACATTTACATTTTTTGGGGGATTTTGCTCTCGTAGAGCTGAATAAGAAAAAGGGAAATTACATGCTATGGCCCCATTAAAAACCTTTCTCCCCCTTCGGAAAGGAAAAGGGTGCCATAAGAAAAATAAAAAGATTACATTAGTTAAACATAATATCGCCGAAGCCCATCCGCATTCCAAGATCTAGGAATGTCGTTGCCGTTCATATCCTTCAGTCTGTAAGAGTCGGGTCTTGACGAAGATACTACCAAAAAAGGTCCTTCCCACTTCAGCTGTAGCTTACCTACTGTATCTGGGTTGGCCACTCTCCGAAGTACCAAGTGCCCTGGCTTAAGGTTCTTTAGCCGAACTTTTCTGTCATGCCACATTATTGTTTCGGCTTGATATTTATTGATGTTCTCCACTGCCTGAAGCCTGATCCCTTCTATAGCATCTTTTGCCACAGAACAATCAGCTTCGTCCTCTGCCGAAGCCATTGTTCTTATTGATCCTGCTTTAGCTTCTTCTGGGGTTATTGCTTCATCACCAAACAGTAATTTGAATGGTGTAAAGCCTGTTGACCTTGATATTGTTGTGTTGTGGCTTCACACCACTTTGATCAATTCATCTGGCCACTGTCCTCTGGGCTGATTGAAGATTAACTTCATTATTCCCGTCATTATAATGCCATTAGCTCTTTCAACAAGTCCATTTGACTCCGGATGTCTGACCGATGCAAAATGAATCTTCGTGCCAGTTTGTTCACAGAATTCTTTGAAAGCTTCAGCATCGAATTGTGTCCCGTTGTCCACAGTAATAGCCTTTGTGTGATACCCAATTTTCTGAAAAGAAGTTAAATATATTTTTCCCTTTTCTTTCGTGATCTGTGTAGTTGGGGTTGGAGTTTTATAGGAAGCATTCACCAATAAAACAGTAGAATACTTGTTGGATTTGTGCGCTGGGGTCGGGAGCAGACGTGAGAGCGAGTTTGGGCCATGGATCTCGATCCGGCGGTGGGGAGCCCATTAGTTTCTCCCCCTTAACCCTAGCCGCCCCGTCCCTCTCACTCCCCCACCCCTTTGGCCGCCCCTCCCCTCTCTCTTCCACTCTTGCAGCCGCCCCAATCCCTCTCCTTCTTCCCCAAGTGATTGCAATGCCACCCCTCAACCCTAGCCCCCCCCCACCTCTTCCTCATCAAGGTGGAGCCTCCCCGCTTGGTGTCCGTCGTGTGGGTGCGAGTCTTCCATGGGAGTTTGGAGGGAGGAAGAAGGAAGAAAAGAAGGAGGAAAGGAGGAACCCAAGGTGATTTTCGTGATCATTTTGTTGTATTTGTGCTGCAATCCAATTGGTTACATGTTTACCTATGCGATTTGGTAGAGGTGCTGTCCAGAAATTTAGTGGGTGGACGAACAGCAGTAGTTCTAGGGATTTCTGGGAATTTTTCGTGGGCAATTAGTGGGGATCAGTGGGAGAATCATGTAGAGCTTTGTCATACCTTTCTAACGAGTACTTATGCGCTCGATTTGAAGTTATAATTTAGGAGATATCGTTGTTTGAATCCGGTTATGTTGCTGTCCAAAAAAACAGATTTTTCAGTTGGGTGAACAGCAGTAGTATTAGCAGTTTCTGGGAATTTTTCGTGGGTAATTAGTGTTAACCAGTATGATAATCATGTAGGGTTTTGTCTTATCTTTCCAATGAGTACTTATGCGCTTGATTTGGAATTATATTTTAAAAGATATCGCTGTTTGAATCCGGGTATGTCGCTGTCCAAAAGACAAAAAAACAGATTACAGGGTTCATCTTGTGGACTGTTTTGGGCTAATTAGATGTTGGAATTTAATTATAAATTGTATACAAAACTTGTGGGGAATTTCATGTAGATGCCTCTGGAGTTTTTGTTTGTTACCACTGCTGTCATAATTTTAAAGTTATGAAATTATTAAGCAGCGCCGCTGCAGTTTGGTGGGTGTGGGGAGAGATGTAACCCGCGGCGGGGTTTGAGTTTGTGCGTAGGTGCGGCGTCGTTTATGAGCCTGATTATGTGAAATTGGTGCACTAAGTTGTGTGTCAAAAACAGGTGGTGGACTCCCCGATCGTACTTAGGGATTTGCCCGAACTTCCGGTAAAGGCAAGTAAATATAGTGGTGGTTGCTACCGTTTGGTTTGCATCCTATTCCCTATCATTGAGTATGCATAAGTTTTAATTATGTTAATCATTGAATTCTATGATGAAGTTTATTTGTTTGGAAGTATTAATTCTCAATTGTCTAATATTGTGGATGATCATAATTTGGTTATGATATATGTGGTTGATTCCCATCTTGGATGAAGTTGAAGTATTTTTTTTGAATCACGTTATATGAAGTGTTGTAGGCATGACATGCACATCACATCATCCATCTTGCATTTTGAATTTATGTCGTGATCTTATGGTCCGACCGTACCGGTACATTTTTTAGCATCGTACGTTGCCCGAGGAGGGGTACGATGCAGCTTCATATCCTTAGAGGTATGAAGGCAGAAGTCATCCTTGCATTTGCAGACATTTGCACTCATGAGTTATTTATGAAGTGTGACATTACTATGTTACTATTGTGGTTTCTACCTGCGAGGTGTGGTGACTAGGTGTGTTGTACGTTGTATATGTGCTGCACCTTCGTAATAAGAAGGTTGTGGAATCAAGTGGTGGTAAAACAATGTTCTTATGTGGTTAAACAGTTTGATATTATTTTACTTGCTGAGATGTGACATCTCACTCTTGCATTACTCAATGCAGGTACTTGATACATGTTGGGAATGAGGGGAGTAGTAGCACGTCCACTTTCACTCTCACAATAACGCTGCCCAGGCGCAGCCATGATTTAATTAGAAACTTATTGTCAAAGGAAGTTTTTTTTAACTAGTCGTGCGCACTAGTTAATTCACTTCATGTCGTATGTTTAACTTCTCTTTGCTAGCCGATTAATAATACTTAGTATGTTTTTGTCATGATATATGTTTATACACTGTTGCCCCCTCATTTATGCAATTTTGCAAGGGGGATGCTGCTGAAATTTTATATATAGATGTCAGAAGTGTTGTTTAGTAGCATTCCGGGGTGTTGGTGGACCCTGGGGTGTTACAGTTGGTATCAAAGGATAGGCTTTAGATTCTACGCAATTTGAAGATAAATTTGACACACTTGCACATATAGGAAGGGTATGGGTTCGTATATCTTTCATATTAGTATTTTATTGTATAGATGACTAGAATTGCCTTACTCCAAATCCCTTTATGGTTTGATGGGGTATGTCGTTAACGACTTAATGTTTGATATGATATGTTACTTCTAATTAATATTGGTTTCTTGATGTGGTTGTTATTGAAGTTATTATGCAAGTGAAGCTACTAATGTACTTGTTTTGTATACATATCGTCATGATGTTTTTTATGCGATGTTTTTCAAATCTTTGAGCTATTACTATCATATATTTCTATATGCTTGATTGTGGTTGTTTTTTTAAATGGATTTTTTGGGGTTCCAGTACTTGTAGGACCGATTGTTTATTGAGTCTGTGTATAGTGGGTCTAATCCGGCTTGGTGTGGTGTGAAAACACTATATAATGTAGTTTTATCATGTTGTTGGGTCTGATTGAATGTTGGGCTACAACCCAACTTATCAATGTAATATTTCCATGGAGGCAATGCTTTGCGCCTCACTTTTTTTAGGCTAGTGTGGCTACTTGCTAACTTGATCCTAGTATAAAATTGGTTTGTCTCTCTAGAGAAGAGGCAACGTTGTAATGTCTATGAAATCTTTAGACTGGTAGAACTCGAGTGAATTTGTGAGATGACGTAGATTGATAAGTCCGACCATGTCTACCTGATAGGTTTCCTTATTATGTGCAACCTTATTTTTAACATTAAATAGGGTGGTTTCAAGTGGATTTTATGTCATGCATGTTTTCCTTCTATGGCTTGTTTCAATAGCCATAAAGGCTATGCATAATTTTTAGTTGTTGCAGGCTAGTCATGTGGGCGATATTGACAACCCATTTTATATTTTTTTTATTTGCCAACATTGTACTACTTTGAATGCATCCTATGATATCACGAGGTACAAATTGTTCAAGTGCAGTAATAGTAGGTTTTGTTGTATGTGAGGTTAATCAAGGTAGTTTGGTTATGTGGATTGTCTTATTGACGTCCAATTACTCCTGTTGAGCATAGTATCGTGTTATTATTTTAGTATTGAAAGTAATATTTATGAAGCTTTTGCATGAGTCTATGTCGAGAAGTACATTAGTTTTCTTGTTGTTATCCCTCCATTGCTTTATGAGTGTTGCAAATTTTATCTCTTTTGAGAGGAGAAAAAGACGTTATATGACATGAGCACCATTTGCTTCACGTCAACAAAATAGTTGTGGAGATCTCTAGTAGTTGAATTCTGGTGTAATAACAACCATGTTTTATAGTGCTAGAGACGAGTATGTCAGGTGTTTTGTACATTGTCGCTACATGGATGTTGGACCTTAGTGGCATTAACAAACGAGGTTGTTGAATTCGTGGATTGTTATGCTTAGTGTTCTAACCTATTAGGTAAAGTGTTGTTTAAAAACTTTTGGGAGTTGCATCCCCATTTGGTAGTGGGAAATCCTAGTGTTGATTGCACCTGCCAATGCCTTGGGTTTCATTTTATATTGTTTTTTTATTGTGGTTAAGGTGTTGCTTGGTTTTGGGAGTCATTTTAAATTAGTTGGAGGCTGAATCAGGCTTCACTTATCCAGAATGTTTTGTAGTAGGTTTCTTCATGTTTGCATATGATGCTTAATCACCCAATTTGGTCTAAACATTTGAGAGTTATGGGTTACCTATAGCAGCCTTAATTTTGTACGGAAGAATAGACCTTGAAGATGGTATAATTTGGTCTTTGTTAGATTATGAAAGTTTTAGTAATTTCATGATCTTTCCAAAGAGTATTGGTTTGTAATTTTCATTGTATATAATTGGAGTTAGGCTGCTCTGAAGTTGTTGCACCGTTGTGTCTGAACTTTAGGTGTCGTTATAACCACCAATAAATCAACCGTGTTTTGATAGTTTCATAGCCCAAATTTGGGAATTCTCTTTAAGCAAAACTTTAGTTCTTCTCAGTACCTTTTAAATGGGTATTTACTTGTAATTGTCTGTTAAATAGATTGGGAGAGGTGGTTGTCCGGTTATAAGTCGAATCTCCAATGTGCAGTATCTCGAGCTGAGTTTAGTTGTAGGTCATGCAGAGTTGAGGGCTATAAAGGTAAATTTGGGTGCAACTTTATTGCAAAAGTCATGGACAATTTTCAAACTTTTCCAACGCGTGTTCGTTGTAGTTTTAAGTTGAGTATAGGAGGAGTTATAGGTTTTTGAATTTTAGTTGTCCATTGTTTCCATCCTATCAGTTTTGCAACAAAAGAGTTACATTATTTTATCGGTTTGAAAACCAATTTCGAGACACTCATTATAATAAAAGTTTTACAGAATGTTATAATCTTTTCAATGGGTTTATATTTGCAAAATTTTGTTAAGCTGCAGGGAGTTATGATATTTTGAATTTATGTGTCATGTTTCGTCAGTTTCTGGTGGCAGATCATGTATGTCGCCTTACAAGTCAAATTAAAAATGGTAGATGGAAAAAATTGTTTATCCTTTGAATACGAAAGTTGTAGATCATGAAGTTTAGATGATTTTACAATATTTCATTGTTACCATTGCTTTTATAGTGAGAGGTAGAAAAAAATGAACATTTGTGCTATTGATTGTCAATTTTCTACTTAGTGATTTTTTTCATGGGAGTTTGGTTTAGTTGTGGTGAGCTCTTTCGCAATCCATGTTAATTAAGTTGTATGGTGGGAGGGAATAGACATAGTGGTTGGGATGGTTATCTTGTTTATGTATATGTGGAGCGTGGGCTGGAACACAGAGATAGCAAGGAACGTTTGAATAGGCCAGTACGTATTGTTGTGAAGCCACGTTTTCTTGTATTGGCGTGATTGCGTAAGTATGAAATAGTTACGTCATGTGAAGTCTAGGTTGAGATGCAATTTGTCTGAGTTATTCGATAGATATATGTATAGTATAATTAAAAAAAGAGAGTTCCTATATGGGATGATATAATGTATAGAATGTGCTTGGATGAATATGTGGGCAGGCCTAACATGCTTAAACAGATTCCTGTTTGCATGATGTGAGATTAGGCTTAAATGGTTTAAAAATTTATCATATTGCTTCTATACTTATATTTGTTCTAAGTATCTCGTAATGAAGAACCTAAAGTTATTAGTCTTTCGATGAACGCTTAATCTTAGAAGAGTAATGAACCTGAATAAAATCTATTGCTTGTTGTTGGGTCTGCATGACCAGTTTTAGTTATGCAGCTAGTTCAATGAAGTAAACCATCTTTTCTGTAGAGATGTTATATATAAAAGTTGTAGCCGACTTCTTTATCTTACTTGTGTAAAAATTTTATGACCATAGGTCTAGTAGTTTGGGAGTTATGATTTTCTCAAGTCTAGTCTTGGAATCTATGAAGATTCTGTACAGATTTCGAAACTGACCTTGTTTGCCCAATTTAAACTTCGAATAACTTATTATAAATTATAAAGAAGTTGTAGTACCTTTCTTAATCTTTTCAACAAACTTTGGATCACCATTTTTGGAGATCTATAAGTAAAGTTACGGCTGTTTTAAGTGTGATCTCTGAATCTGTCTAAATTTGGACAGCAGAGCCTTTCTCATGTCTTTTGACCTTGATATGCATTGAATTAACCAGATATGTTTATAAATGAATTATAGACAATTCTACTAGCTTTCTAAAAAGTTTGGGAGCACCTGAATTGGATGGCTGAGACTCCAATTATGGATTTTTGAATTGAGTAGTTGAATTCTGTCCAAGTCTGGACAGAATTTACGTTTAGCATTGTTTGACCTTTCTAAGTGTCAAATCTTGCTGTGAAGATAATACCAAGGGTATAGTGGACTTTATAAGCTTTGCATAAAGTCCTAGTTTATTATTTTTGGATGCTTATTTTATGAGTTATGAACAAAACAATTAACCGTTGTGCTGCTATCCAAAAATATGCAAGCATTAAGTTACTCTCTTGAAGTTGCTCTTGTTTGGCTAAGTTTTGTTTAGGCTATAGGAATACTATATGCAGTGCATTCATATATACATTCCTTGAAGTACTTGCATATGTCAATGATTGATTTGGTGTCAGGAAAGCTTTGTCCGAGGTACATAAGACCGTCTACTATCTTAGCCCGAGTTGGCAGCTTGGCTTAGCACCTACAATTGTCGGAGTCTATGATCAGAGTACACCATGTATTCCATGTCTTTATGTTGAGGAAGTATTTGCTGAATCCAGACCATCAAATCGAGCTAGAGTCGATTCCTGTGTAGCAAGACCAGACTCTAGAGTGTCGTCTGCTGCGTATCTTAGAATCCTAGGATCTTGAGAAGCTGATGCGGCAGAAGTACCCGAACCTTTCTTTATGTGTGAGTTTTGTTGATTCATTGATCTTTCCTTGTCGTTCCGATAGAAGCGTCGGAATTCGAGGTCGAATTCTTTTTAAGGGGGGTAGAGTGTGATACCCAATTTTCTGAAAAGAAGTTAAATATATTTTTCCCTTTTCTTTCGTGATCTGTGTAGTTGGGGTTGGAGTTTTATAGGAAGCATTCACCAATAAAACAGTAGAATACTTGTTGGATTTGTGCGCTGGGGTCGGGAGCAGACGTGAGAGCGAGTTTGGGCCATGGATCTCGATCCGGCGGTGGGGAGCCCATTAGTTTCTCCCCCTTAACCCTAGCCGCCCCCTCCCTCTCACTCCCCCACCCCTTTGGCCGCCCCTCCCCTCTCTCTTCCACTCTTGCAGCCGCCCCAATCCCTCTCCTTCTTCCCCAAGTGATTGCAACGCCACCCCTCAACCCTAGCCCCCCCCACCTCTTCCTCATCAAGGTGGAGCCTCCCCGCTTGGTGTCCGTCGTGTGGGTGCGAGTCTTCCATGGGAGTTTGGAGGGAGGAAGAAGGAAGAAAAGAAGGAGGAAAGGAGGAACCCAAGGTGATTTTCGTGATCATTTTGTTGTATTTGTGCTGCAATCCAATTGGTTACATGTTTACCTATGCGATTTGGTAGAGGTGCTGTCCAGAAATTTAGTGGGTGGACGAACAGCAGTAGTTCTAGGGATTTCTGGAAATTTTTCGTGGGCAATTAGTGGGGATCAGTGGGAGAATCATGTAGAGCTTTGTCATACCTTTCCAACGAGTACTTATGCGCTCGATTTGAAGTTATAATTTAGGAGATATCGTTGTTTGAATCCGGTTATGTTGCTGTCCAAAAAAACAGATTTTTCAGTTGGGTGAACAGCAGTAGTATTAGCAGTTTCTGGGAATTTTTCGTGGGTAATTAGTGTTAACCAGTATGATAATCATGTAGGGCTTTGTCTTATCTTTCCAATGAGTACTTATGCGCTTGATTTGGAATTATATTTTAAAAGATATCGTTGTTTGAATCCGGGTATGTCGCTGTCCAAAAGACAAAAAAACAGATTACAGGGTTCATCTTGTGGACTGTTTTGGGCTAATTAGATGTTGGAATTTAATTATAAATTGTATACAAAACTTGTGGGGAATTTCATGTAGATGCCTCTGGAGTTTTTGTTTGTTACCACTGCTGTCATAATTTTAAAGTTATGAAATTATTAAGCAGCGCCGCTGCAGTTTGGTGGGTGTGGGGAGAGATGTAACCCGCGGCGGGGTTTGAGTTTGTGCGTAGGTGCGGCGTCGTTTATGAGCCTGATTATGTGAAATTGGTGCACTAAGTTGTGTGTCAAAAACAGGTGGTGGACTCCCCGATCGTACTTAGGGATTTGCCTGAACTTCCGGTAAAGGCAAGTAAATATAGTGGTGGTTGCTACCGTTTGGTTTGCATCCTATTCCCTGTCATTGAGTATGCATAAGTTTTAATTATGTTAATCATTGAATTCTATGATGAAGTTTATTTGTTTGGAAGTATTAATTCTCAATTGTCTAATATTGTGGATGATCATAATTTGGTTATGATATATGTGGTTGATTCCCATCTTGGATGAAGTTGAAGTATTTTTTTTTGAATCACGTTATATGAAGTGTTGTAGGCATGACATGCACATCACATCATCCATCTTGTATTTTGAAGTTATGTCGTGATCTTATGGTCCGACCGTACCGGTACATTTTTTAGCATCGTACGTTGCTCGAGGAGGGGTACGATGCAGCTTCATATCCTTAGAGGTATGAAGGCAGAAGTCATCCTTGCATTTGCAGACATTTGCACTCATGAGTTATATATGAAGTGTGACATTACTATGTTACTATTGTGGTTTCTACCTGCGAGGTGTGGTGACTAGGTGTGTTGTACGTTGTATATGTGCTGCACCTTCGTAATAAGAAGGTTGTGGAATCAAGTGGTGGTAAAACAATGTTCTTATGTGGTTAAACAGTTTGATATTATTTTACTTGCTGAGATGTGACATCTCACTCTTGCATTACTCAATGCAGGTACTTGATACATGTTGGGAATGAGGGGAGTAGCAGCACGTCCACTTTCACTCTCACAATAACGATGCCCAGGCGCAGCCATGATTTAATTAGAAACTTATTGTCAAAGGAAGTTTTTTTTAACTAGTCGTGCGCACTAGTTAATTCACTTCATGTCGTATGTTTAACTTCTCTTTGCTAGCCGATTAATAATACTTAGTATGTTTTTGTCATGATATATGTTTATACACTGTTGCCCCATCATTTATGCAATTTTGCAAGGGGGATGCTGCTGAAATTTTATATATAGATGTCAGAAGTGTTGTTTAGTAGCATTCCGGGGTGTTGGTGGACCCTGGGGTGTTACACTTTGGCACTGCGAAGCGACAAAAAATATTTTGCCAGAAAAAATTCTGGACAGTGACCGAAGTTATTGTGGCTAAAGGCTTTGCCTCAATCCACTTGAAAAAATACTCTACCGCCACCACAACATATTTTAGATTTCCTTGTGCTGGTGGAAGTGGGCCTAGTAAATCAAGGTCCCACCTTTGCAGTGGCCAAGTGGGTTGTATTAATTGAGTGAGAGACGAAGGTTGCTTCTGGTCTCTTCACTAGTACAATTTGGCTCTATACAAGCGGTAGGCTTTTTACATCACAGGCGGTTCAGTTAGAAAACCGCCTGTGATGTCCCAGGCGGTTTAGTACGCCTGTGATGTAATAGTATCACAAGCGGTTTTTGTTTAGGACCGCCTGTGGTGCTCTATCCTTTTCACAAGCGGACCCTAAGACAAAACCGCCTGTGATTGTAAAAATATGAAAAATACAATTTAAATATGAAAATAATTTTAATTTTTAACAGAAATATGCAAATACAATTTAAATGAATTAATATTTAATTTTTAACAATAATATGCAAATACAATTTAAATGAATTATAATAGCACACATAGATAACTAGAGAGATTTTAAATTAATTGGCAACCACAATTCATAGTCGATCATACATGATAACAAATACAATTTGATTCATACAATTTTTCATGAACTACCATTTTTCCACATGTATGGCTTTAAGTTCTTATCAATTTTCTTTTCCACACGCTTGATTCTCTCTGGACCGTTAAAGACGAACATCTCTTCATACTTATTGTATTCCTCATCTTGGTCTCCCACATTCTCAACTCCAACAATTTTTTGCTTTCCAGAAATAACTACATGCATCTTCTCATCTGCTGGATCGAGTACATAGAACACTTGTGCAACACATTCGGCGAGACCCCACGGGTCATCTTTATATCCTACTTTCTTTAAGTCTACCAGTGTGAGTCCGTAGTTATCCACTATCACCCCCACGGGATGTTGTACCCATTGGCACTTAAATAAGGGTATTTTCATGCTTGGGCCATAATCAAGTTCCCATATTTCCTCTATGAATCCAAAATATGTGGTCTTCTGTCCATGTAGGTCAAAAGCATCGATACGAACACCGCTATTTTGTGCAACACTTTTCATGTCTTTTGATTTAGTGTAGAATGTGTACCCATTGATGTCATATGCTTGCCATGATGTCACAAAACACGATGGCCCAGAAGCCAAATTCTTCATTGTTTTCTCTTCCGAAGAGTCTCCGAATGGGATGTTTTTGTCCATTAACCATTCGTTGAAACGATGTTTGTGCTCCCTCATGATCCAGTCCTCTGTGCGGTTCTGATTTTCTTTACGAAGCTTATTCAGGTGTTCATCTATGTAAGGCTCGGCTATCGTGAGATGTTGTAGTACACTACCATGAGCACAATGTACTAGCTTGTAATCCTCAACGCGAAAAGTTTTCTTGCCCATTCTCCCTCTCCCACATAGTTTACCCTCATGTTTAGGTACAGGCACACCTATCATTGTTCCGTCACTGATGTAATCTATACAGCTCTCAATCACTTCTTCTGTAGTGTATCCCTCAATGATTGAACCCTCTGGGTGAGCGCGATTTCGCACATAACCTTTTAATACTCCCAGGTATCGCTCCAACTGAAACATATGATGTAAATATAGTGGCCCTAATATTTTTATCTGATCCATGAGATGTATGATTAGGTGTACTTGCATATCAAAAAATGATGGAGGAAAACACATTTCAAGCTTGCACATAGTCTCGATGATGTATGCCTTTAGATAGTCCAAGTCTTCTAAAGCTATTACTTTTTGTGAAACCGCATTGAAAAAGTAACACAAGCGTGTGATGACAACTTTGACATGCTCTGTTTCGAGGGCTCTTACCGCAATTGGGAGGAACACCGTCATCATCACATGGCAGTCATGAGAGTTGTAGCCAAATAGAGACAAGTCCTTCATCCTGACTAGTCTGCTGATATTGGATGAGAAACCTGTGGGCACTTTGACCCCACGCAAACATTTGCAAATCTTTTTTCTCTCCTCAACTGACAAGTTGTAGCTAGCTGGGGGGAGGTAAGGCTTCCCTTTGCCACTATCCACTGGATGAAGTTCCGGTCTGATTTGAAGATCTACTAGATCATTGCGTGATTTAAGTCCGTCTTTTGTCTTACTCGGCATGCCCAGCAAGGTTCCAATGATGCTGTCAAAAACATTTTTTGTTACATGCATCAAATCAATGCTGTGGCAAATTTCCATATCCTTCCATTATGGGAGGTACTTGAAAAATATTGATTGCTTCTTGAAAGTTGTGTAAGTTGAAGGGTCAGTTCTCTTTCTCTTTTCTCCTTTGTTATTTCCCTTTCCGAATACAACATGAATGTTCTTTACAATTTCAAAAACAAGTTTCCCACTATAAGGCTTTGGTGCACCTTCACTTTCCAGTTGATTGTTAAATTTCTCTTTCATCTTTCGGTACTTATGCTGCTTCATCAAGAACCGTCTGTGTCCCATGAACACCAACTTCTTGGATGATTTAAGGTACATGGAAGCAGTTCCATCGACGCACACTACACAACCATTCTTTCCTTTAGTCTTTTGCCCTGATAGTGTGGCACCACCGGGAGAATCATGGATGGTAACAAATATAATTGCTCTTAAGTTGAAATACTCACGGCAATACTCATCCCATATTCTAACTCCTTCATTCCAGAGCTTTGTCATATCTTCCATAAGAGGTTCTAGGAACACATCAATATCAACACCAGCTGATTTCGGACCTTGAATAAGAATAGTCAACATAATATACTTTATTTTGTGACACAGCCATGATGGAAGGTTGTACATCGTTAAAGTCATGGGCCAGGTGCTATGTACACTTCTTTTTTCACCAAATGGATTCATTCCGTCTGTACCCAAAGCAAATCTTACATTTCTGGTTTCTTTGGCAAACTCAGGATACATAAGATCGAAATTTTTCCATTGTGATGCATCAGCAGGGTGTCGAATCTGTTTGTTATTCTGCTTGCGATTTTCAGCATGCCAACGCATAAGCTCAGCCTCCCTAGGATTTGAGAACAAACGTTTTAAGCGATCAATTACTGGAAGATACCACATCACCAAAGCTGGGTTCTTTGACTTCTTTTTCCCATCCATGTCATCAAAAGTGTCATCGTCACTTTCAGGTCCAATAGTGGATTTCTTGTTTTTATTTTTCTTCGGGAATTTTTTTACACAGTCTTGATTGTAGCTCTTCTTGTATCGACTGACATTGCAAACTGGGCATCTTGATGCGTTCTCAAAATCGCCACGATACAGAATACAATGGTTTGGACATGCATGAATTTTTTGCACTCCCAGAGCTATGGGAGATATAAGCTTCTTCGCTTTATAAGTGCTTGTTGGTAGTTTGTTGGGTTTTGGTAGTAATTGAGACAGGAAATTCAAAAGATCTGTGAAGCTAGTATCAGACCATCCGGCGCTAGCCTTCAACTTCAGAAGTTCTAGAACTGTACGCAGTGTAGTAAACTCTTTGTCACAACCCTTTGATTCATCATATAAAGGTTCTTTTGAGGCACTTTCCAGTCCCTCCATTTTAGATAGCCCTTTCTGCGATCCCACAGAACTTAACATTTCTGGTTCCATATGGCGCAACATCTCTTCACAATCAAATTCTTCAAAATCTTGATTAGCATCCACATTATCCACTTTACCATCAACTTTAAGATCTAAAATTCCGACAACTCTCTCGTCATTACCAGGCACTTCACACGGATCCAACTCACCATGTTCTGACCATATCGTGTAATTGTTTTTAAACCCTCTTTTTAGCAGATGTGATTGGATTACTCCTATATCTCTCCAAGCTATCTTATTATCACAATCGATGCACGGACATAATATCTCCTTGCTCTTTCGCAAATTCGCGTGCTTGTTGGCCGCTTCAATAAAGCTTCTCAAATTTCGAATGTACGACGGATGTGGTCTTGGCACATTGTACATCCAACCTCGGTCCATTACCTATCCCTATATTGATTAACGTCAATATCGAGATGTAACATGAAAAAATAAATGTTCATGAAAGTGAAACAAGATCATATCGAGATGTACCTAGCACATGAGACAAAAAATTTTAAAATATCCCTAATTAATTGAATTTAATCCCTAAATCATGAACGAATTAATGTGCATGAAAATGAAACAAGATTGCAGCAATATAGGTACCTTGAGGTGAGACAACTCTTAATAAAAAATCTTTAAATTAGATCAACTACAAGTCGAAATCTTGGAATTCCTGAGTTTTTCTTCAATTCCGGTCTATATTACAAAATTGAGGCAAAAAATCGTATCAAAATGAGAAAGAAAACAAACGGAGATCATATATATGCATAAACTCTTGAAATCAAGCCCGAAAATCAAAAACAAAACCTTCTCCTCGTAGATCAAAAAAATCCGCCGCCGCTACAGTGCGCAACCTAGCGGCGTGTCGGGCTCCGGAAGTTAGGGTTCCTGCGCTGGAACCACCGAGCCTTTTATACTACATACACATCACAGGCGGATTTTTAGAAAAACCGCTTGTGATGTTTAACATCACAAGCGCTTTTCTATTTCGACCGCCTGTGAAGTTTACATATCATAGGCGGTCGAAATAGAAAAGCGCTTGTGATGTTATACATCACAAGCGGTTTTTCTAAAAATCCGCCTGTGATGTGTTTACAATATAAAAGCCTCGGTACGGTGGTTTAGGGTTTAGGTTTCGCCCGGAGCTGACACTACGCCGCCAGGCTGATACTGCGTCGCCGTTCCCGTCCCCGTCTCCGAGCCGTGAGCGCCCGCCACGCCGTCGCCGAGCCCGAGACCAAGCGCCACCGTCTCCGAGCTTGGCGCCCGCCACGCCGCGCCGTCCCCGAGCCCAACTCCGCCGTCCCCGTCCCCATCTCCGAGCCCGAGCGTCACCGTCTCCATCTCCGAGCCCGAGCGTCGCCGTCTCCATCTCCGAGCCCGAGCGCCTCTGTCCCCGTCCCCGAGGCCAAGCGCCGCCGTCCCCGTCCCCGAGCCCGAGCGCCGCCGAGCCCGAGCGCCGAGTGCGCCGCCGTGCCCATCTCCGAGCCCTCGGTGCACTCCTTGATCATGCCTTAATTACTTGTTACAAATTCATGCCTTGATTACTTGTTTTTGCTAGTCATGCCTTGATTACTTGTTTTTGCTAGTCATGCCTTGATTCCTCGGTGCACTCCTTGATCATGCCTTGATTACTTGTTACAAATTCATGCCTTGATTACTTGTTTCTGCTAGTCATGCCTTGATTCCTCAGTGCACTCCTTGATCATGGTGCACTACATTGCAGATAGTGTACATTAGATTAATTATCAGTGCTTAGATTAATTATTGTTAATCTTATATTGTTAATGTTGGTCATTATGCTTATATTGTTGGTGTTTTCACTTACATATTTTGTTAAGGTCACCATTTTTGCTTTAGTAGCTTGTATCCCTTGTGATTAAATGTTTGTATACCATTAAGGTGTTAGTATCCTTCGAATGAAGAATTTTGTGTCCCTCCATCGATGTCAGTTGTTTGATCTTGTCATGGATAGTTGATGCAACTACTAGGACCCCTTCTTGGTAGAAAATCTCCATAGTGATTGGGGCAACAAGTCTATTTTTAGTGTTTTTTGACTACATATCTTTGTTTGATAATCATTAGGGCAAATGTGCTTATGGCCACATACATCATGGAAGTACATAGCCATGACAATGTTATTATCTCCCTATGTTATAAGACTTGTTCTTATCTCCCTTCTTAGTTTTTTGACTACCTATCTTTGCTTCCCAACCCTATGTTATAAGACTTGTTCTTATCTCCCATCTTTGACTTGTTCATAGCCATGACAATGTTATTTGGACCCCTCTTTTTGCCCTATAAGCCACATCCTTGTTTTCCCTCTGATCCCTGCCTTTGTTGAGATCTCAATTTTGATTGTGAGACTTGGCCATTTTCAGTTTTAGAGATGGAAAAAGAGCCACTTGACATGGTTGAGAGCTCAGTTCGAGTCATCGAGACACATGTTGACATCATTCGCAGTCTAGTGACTGATGGGGTTGTGGATACTAGTGAACCGGAATCAGTGTACACACTTAAGACCACTTTGTTTCAAATTGGAGATGTATGCGACATGCTTGAGAAGTGTGCTCTGTCCATCAAAAAGTATGCTGACTCCAAGAGGGCTAAAATTATTCAAGATGAAGCCCTGCAATATGCTGAAGATGATGAAGCTACAGATGATTTGGAGGAACTCCCAAGCCCAGATCTCCTTACTCAAGCTGACATATTGGAAAAATATTTTGGAATTGAGTATGATAGCGACCAGTCAAGGGGTTGTTGATGTTTAGTCCTAAACAACACGATATGAGTATCGTAGGTTTCACTCTTAGAGATAATGTATTTTGTATGAACCTCTTAGAGAGTGTCAAGTCAATGAACTATCTTCGAGTACTATTGGGAAGTGGATCTCTTTGATGTATTTTTTTTCTAGTGATATCGATGGTGCCGAGTAGCACCAAATTTGGACTTGTGTCCATATCTATAGATGCTAGTAGTTGAGCACTAGCGCCTACAATCTTGACTACCTCATCCCTATTATCTGTTTGGGACTTATATGGAGAATGCCTGAATCGGGTCGGGAAGCAAGCTCGCAGATAGAAGTGCACTTTCCAATGCAGTTAGACAGAGAAGGCATGGCTGTGATGTTATAATGCTGAAGGACCCCAAGAAGAGATTAAGTCCTGTAGTCTACCACCTCCCGTTATTTGTGGGCTTCACCGATGGCTGGAAACATTTGGTGATAGCAAACGACCTTCGGGCTGAAGACGTCTGCGAGCTTGTTTAGGGGCCAGACGATGTTGAGCCGGTGTACTATGTCCGGATGTGTGGTCACAAAATTAAAAGCCGCCCCGGCTGCATGTGTGTGCTTCTCTTCTCTTAGGTGGGGTGCTAAGTGATCTTAGTAGCCGACATAAGAGAAGAGAAGCGCACAGATGAAGCCGGGGCGGCTTTAAAATTTGTGACCACACATCCGGACAGAGTACACCGGCTCACCATCGTCTGGCCCCTTAACAAGCTCGCAGACGTGCCTAGCCCGAAGGTCGTTTGATGTCACCAAATGTTTCCCGCCCTCGGTGAAGCCCACAAATAACGGGAGGTGGTAGACTACAGGGCTTAATCTCTTCTTGGGGTCCTTCAGCATTATAACATCACAGCCATGCCTTCTCTGTCTAACTGCATTGGAAAGTGCACTTCTATCTGCGAGCTTGCTTCCCGACCCGATCCTGCCCCGGAGGCTGGCGGGTTTGGGCTCGATTTCTTTTGAATCACCTTTTCTCCAAGTTCCCTTATTGATGGAACCTACAATCTTGACTACCTCATCCCTATTCTCTGTTTGGGACTTATATGGAGAATGGCATCGGCGGAATGCCTGAATCGGGTCGGGAAGCAAGCTCGCAGATAGAAGTGCACTTTCCAATGCAGTTAGACAGAGAAGGCATGGCTGTGATGTTATAATGCTGAAGGACCCCAAGAAGAGATTAAGCCCTGTAGTCTACCACCTCCCGTTATTTGTGGGCTTCACCGATGGCTGGAAACATTTGGTGATAGCAAACGACCTTCGGGCTGAAGACGTCTGCGAGCTTGTTAAGGGGCCAGACGATGTTGAGCCGGTGTACTATGTCCGG
This sequence comes from Zea mays, assembly GCF_902167145.1. Classification (NCBI taxonomy): domain Eukaryota; kingdom Viridiplantae; phylum Streptophyta; class Magnoliopsida; order Poales; family Poaceae; genus Zea; species Zea mays. The sequence goes on along the minus strand of NC_050096.1, from coordinate 134,486,397 downwards.
ATGTGTGGTCACAAAATTAAAAGCCGCCCCGGCTGCATGTGTGTGCTTCTCTTCTCTTAGGTGGGGTGCTAAGTGATCTTAGTAGCCGACATAAGAGAAGAGAAGCGCACAGATGAAGCCGGGGCGGCTTTAAATTTTGTGACCACACATCCGGACAGAGTACACCGGCTCACCATCGTCTGGCCCCTTAACAAGCTCGCAGACGTCCCCAGCCCGAAGGTCGTTTGATGTCACCAAATGTTTCCCGCCCTCGGTGAAGCCCACAAATAACGAGAGGTGGTAGACTATAGGGCATAATCTCTTCTTGGGGTCCTTCAGCATTATAACATCACAACCATGCCTAACTGCATTGGAAAGTGCCCTTCTATCTGCGAGCTTGCTTCCCGACCCGATCCTGCCCCGTAGGGGGGTTTGGGCTCGATTTCTTTTGAATCACCTTTTCTCCAAGTTCCCTTATTGATGGAACCAGTATATCAGACTAACAGTATATCCCTTTATCGATGGAACCAGCTTGAATGGCAGACAACGAGCAGCCTAGTATGGATGTGGTCTGCACCGGTGCGTCTAACAAAGTTGATGAAGACGCGACCAAACTTGAATGGCAGACAACGAGCAGCTCCGGTGAAGGGAGCGGGGAGGATAGTTCTAGTGACGACAATCCTTGTACTCCTATACCTCCAAGGAAGAAAAAAACATCAGATGAGCTTGATGCCGACTATATTCCCAACGATGAAGAGGTAAATAGAAATATGCCGACTATATTGTAAAATAATGTTCATATATGAAAGGCCATTAATTTTTTCACTATATAGATTTCAAATGAAGAGAAGAAAGAGGATGCATCTTCTACACGAAACACGGAGGATGCTCCGATGCCTGAATCATCCGTTTCACATAAACGGAAACGAGGGCGACGAGGTCCAAATCAGATGAAAGAAGGTGCAGTTATGTACGTAACAAAACTAAATGCAGAGGGGTTTCCTGAAGAACCACTTGACGTGGTTACAAAGTTTCAAAATTCCTGCGGGTCTACTGTTAGAGATATAGTGCCAATCACACTTCAAAAATGGAAGGATTTAGATGAAGACACCCGCAACAAGCTATGGGCTAAGTTGTCTGAGTCATTCAAGTTCCCAAAAGGCACAGAGGATGCAGTAAGGAAGTCGATGCTCTCTGCTATGGCCAAGATGTTTTGTGGGTGGAAGGCCGAGATGAATAGGGACTTTGTTAAGAAGAATAAGGTTCCTCCGCCCAAGAAAATGGGGAAAATCACTCAAGCTCAGTGGGAGGAATTTGTTCGTCAGAAGACCGAACTGAAGGCCAAAGAACTGGGCGAAACTAATTCTCAGAGAGCGAAGATGAACAAACACCCCCATCGCCTGGGGTCAAGCGGATATCACCATAAAGTTGTGCAGTGGAACAGGATTATCGAGGAAGCAATAACTAACGGCACTTTGGACCCAATATTAAAAGATATCGATGAGAGAGCTATTCGTTGGATCTTAGGTCGGGCAGGTTTGAGTGAGGACGGCAAACTTTTGCATCCAGAATTGGTAGGCGAAGTTTCGACAAAAATTCAAGAATATGCAGATAAGAGAAAAAAAGGAGAATTTAAGCCTAGGAGGGAGAATGACATACTAACTGCAGCACTAGGCAATCCTGAACACACTGGACGGGCTCGGGGAATCTCTTCTAAGATTTCCTGGAGAGAGGCGTTTCCAGAGTATGCGTCGTCATATAGGAAACACGAGAAGTCAAAAAGGACCCTTGAAGAGACTATTGATGAAAGGGTACAAAAGGCTATTAATGACGTGATGAACAAAATGAAGAAAACAGAATGCATATCATTTGAACTCAAGCCAAGCCACATGAGTCCACCTATAGTCCCTAGCAGCGTTGGATCTGTGCAAGACTTGACCAAGTACCCTGTAGACGATATTGTTGAGGACAAGCCTTGCTTTCTTCATATTCCAATCAATCGATCTGGGACAAAAACAAAGCAAGCTGCTACTGGTATGGTAAAACCAGGACTTGTTAACTACAAGGACAATCCTGTCCCGCCACACTATGCTGTGGTCCAAGTGCTAGAAATCACAGACAGTGGTTGTGAAGATTGGGAGATAGATTTTCCAGTTGAGGGGATCATAACTTTGCAGGAGGCAATGAACGAGTTGGTCCTTTGGCATCGACGCGACATCAAGTTTGGTGATGAGCCGAATTCAACACCAATGCAACAAAAAGCTAGTTCGATCATTCCACACCCCATGGTGCAGGAAAATATGACACCGACCTCCAAAAAAATCGTTGAAACAATCATATCGCCTCTTGCGAAGGAACTCGACGAGGGGGACGTAGACAAAATTGTTCCTCAGAATGTCGACGTCAACATCAAAAAGGAACCAAAGGTTGGCACCAATGTTGAAGGGCTAACTATTTGAAAGAAAATTCATAAGCGAATCGCCACTGACGATGTCAAGAAACCGTCAGAATCAGTGGCACGCTACCTGCATAAATTGCAGAGAGTTATGACTAATCAATCAAAAGCGGTATCAGCATCTCATGGAGTAGGCACACGGTCGACCCAAATAGACATTTTCGAAGTATGGGAAGAAGATGGAATGATTCATACTCGAGAATCATTACGTCTTAAAACCAATATCTCGGTATACAAGAAGGAGGATGTTCCTCCTAAATTTGTGAATGGGAGGCCGTTCTTAACGACGGTGCAACTTTCTAAGTTGTCGACTCCGGAGATTAGAATGCATGAGTGGTACATGGTGGCTAGCAACAAATACAAACTCGAGGAATTCACATTTGTTGTGCCAGAAGATGCATTTTGGAGCAATGATCATATAGATCCTGTGCGGCATTTATTCTTTGACGATCTCTGGTCGTTGTACCACCGACAAAGGATGGAAACCAACTACTTAACCCTCTTTTGCTTGTAAGTGCCTCTAAACTTTCATATTTGTTAGTTTTGTACACGCACACATAAACAAGAGTCTAACGATTAACACTATTACACGTAGGATGCAATACATGGATGATAAGAAGAAACAACTTAAGACAGGGTTTCTTGACCCGTTGATGATATCCCAAGCTCGCTACAAAGTAGTTGCTCGGAGGCAAGGAGAAGAATACAAAGACTTGGACGATGCTGAATTTGAGAAAGCCGTCAAACAGAATCAGAGAAAGAAAATGAAGGTAATGGCGGCATACATTGGACGAGCCATGTATAATCATGTACAACATGGCAAGGACTTAATAATAGCTCCGCACCACTTTAAGTAAGTTATCGACATGGTTTAATTTTGAACTATAAATTATGGCAATCGTGATATTAACATGTGTTTTCGTCTATGTCTATATAGTGACCACTACATTTGTATCATGATCTGGCCAAAGGATGGTAAAGTCGTGGTCTTCGACTCACTGAGAATGGAAAAGGCTATGTATAATGACTTCTTGAAGATTTTAGAGAAGTATGATTATTATTGCACACTTGTACTTATTACAACTTAACAAATGTATTCTTAATCTCACAATGCTATTCTTATATGCAGTGCATACCGTTTTTATTGGAAAGATCTTGGCGGCGAACATCCAGAGGACAAGCCTAATTTGTCAATATCATTATTTCCATATGGTGACAAACAACCTCCGGGTACTGTCCTGTGCGGTTATTATGTATGCGAATGGTGTCGTGTCACCTTCCATTACATGGTCAATCGTGAGGATGTAAGTTCGCTATCATTGTCTATGTTGCAATTTTTATGTTATATTGTTGCTCATCACATTACTCTTAGCACCGATTGCTTTTTGCTTTCATTGCAGGTTCCTAAATCTAAGATCAATGCTGAATGGTTAGAAAGAGATATGGTTTCCACCGGCGTGGCTAAGGTTGTAAGAGACTTGCTTTACTTTATGCGCCGTGAAGTTCTTCATCAACAAGGGCTATTCTACAATGTAAATGGAAATTTGCAAAAATTCCCAGAACTAAGTTTGTACACAATATCACACAGTGTTTAGGTCTTTAGTTAGGAACTTTAGATGTTTAGTTGTCTATGGAACTTTGAGATGTTGAGTTGTTATGCAACTTGATGTGTATAAATCTGTGTATGATGGAACTTGATATATATGTGGATGAATCTGTGTATGGAACATGCTATAGAACTTGTTTGAATCTGTGTATGGAATCTTTGTATGATGAATATGTGTATGGAATATGTGTTTGAATCTGTGTTTGAATCTGTTATTAATTCTGTTTCTGTATATGAATCTGGAAAATATGAATCTGCTTCTGTATATGAATCTGGAAAATACAGTCAGACTTATAATTAAAACCGCTTGTGATGTGTGCTAACACAGGCGGTTCTTTTAAACCGGACAGCCTGTGATGTGTGTCTATCACAGGCGGTTCTTTTAAACTGGACCGCCTGTGATGTGTGTCTATCACAGGCGGTTTTTGATTGACCGCCTGTGATGTTGTTTTACATCACAGGCGGTGCACCACAAGCGGTTCCTGGAACCGCCTGTGTAGAGGCTAACCGGACCGCCTGTACAGAGGATCCCTGTAGTAGTGCTTGAACATTTTTGACAGCCTTCGCCTGTACAGAAGCTGCCTTCGGCGAATAAAATCCTTGTCAAAAAACTTTTCCTAATAAGGGCCTAGATCCAATGTGTGATCCACACAGACCTGCATGTATCACTTTCATCAATTCCATACCTTCGGTTCTTGATAAACATTTGAGGAGTGGTGAACAAACTCCATGTTTATACAATTCCCCTTCTATTATCACATATGGTCTTGTTCTTGCCTCCATTCTTTTGTTATAAGCTTCATCACTTGAAAGACAATTTCCTTGAAGGAAAGATATTATTTCAGTTCTCCAGTCTTCACTGTGTACTGGAGAAATAGTAAGCAATGCTCTCTCCATAAGCTCAACCGAAGGTGCTTTTATTGTTTCAAAAAATACTTTAGAAGGTAGGGGGAGCCCCTGAGCCGCTGATTTGGCTAGTAAATCTGCATGCTCATTTTCACCTCTTGGAATATTTTTGACGGAAAAACCTTTGAAGGAAGCTTCCAACCATCGGACTGCATCCAGATACTTTTCAAGCTTCGGATCTCGTGCCTTGCTGCTCTTATCCACATGGCCAGCAATGACTTGTGAATCAGTCTTTAGGATGGCCCTTCTTATTCCCATTGCCCTTAGTTTCCGAAGCCCCAAAAGAAGTGCTTTGTACTCAGCAATATTATTTGTGCAACTGAAATCCAGTTTGACTGTAAAACATGTTTTGACTTTTGAGGGTGCCACTAGGACTGCAGCTGCTCCTGCATCAAAGGTTCCCCAGGAACCATCGCAGAACACCGTCCAAGCTTCGGTATCTTTGCTTATCCCTTCTTCGTGAGCCCCTAGCGTCTAGTCAGTTATGAAGTCTGCTAGCGCCTGAGATTGAATTGAAGATCTGTGGACGTAGTCGATGGTGAATTCATTGAGCTCCGCGGCTCACTTTCCAACCCTTCCAGTAGCTTATCTGTTCCTCATAATATCCTTTAGAGGTTGTGACGAGGGAACAATTATATGGTAAGCTTGAAAATAATGTCGAAGCTTCCTGGATGCCATTAACACAACATACAACACTTTCTCCAATTCTGTGTAATTTTTCTTTGATAAGCTTAATACTTCGGAGACAAAATATACTGGGACTTTCTTTTTAGTTTGTCCTTCAAGCTTCTCCTGTACAAGCGCCGCACTTACTGTAGAATGCGAAGCTGCCACATACAATAGCAAAGGAGCCCCTAGCGTGGGTGGAGTTAACATTGTTAGATCTATTAGGTATTGCTTCAGCTCTTTGAAGGCTTTCTGCTGAGCTGATCCCCATTGAAAGACTTTGGCTGATTTCAGCACTTCAAAGAATGGTAAATTTCTCTCTGCTGATCTAGATATGAATCGATTCAAAGATGCCAATCTTCCTGTCAGCCGTTGAGCCCCCTTCTTTGTGCTTGGCGGCTCCATCCAAAGAATAGCTTCGATTTCATTCGGATTAGCTTCGATCCTCTTCGTTGAAACTAGACAACCAAGGAATTTTCCTTTCTTTACTCCGAAGACACATTTTTCTAGATTTAATTAAGGCCAGCTTGCCTAAAATTAGCAAATGTTTCCCGTAGGTCAGCAATGTGATTTTCCTACTTCATGCTCTTTACTATGATATCATCAACATATGTTAGTACATTTCTACCTATCTGAGAATGAAGGACTTTGGCTATCATTCTACTGAAGCTTCCTCCAGCATTCTTGAGCCCCTCAGGCATCCGAAGGTAACAATATGTACCACTGGGGTTTATGAAGCTGGTTTTTGGCTCATCTTCCTTCTTCATCCCGATTTGATGGTAGCCTGAATAACAATGTAGTAGACTCATGAGCTCTGATGAAGCTGCTGCATCCACTAGAGAATCTATTCTTGGTAATGGGAACTCATCCTTTGGACAAGCCTTATTGAGATCAGTAAAGTCAATGGACATTCTCCATTTTCCATTGGCCTTCTTCACCATAACAGTGTTAGCTAGCCATTCCGGGTATTTTACTTCTCTGATGACTCCAGCACTAAGAAGTCTTTTCACTTCATTCCGAGCACCTTCGGCCTTGTCATCAGACATTTTCCGAAGCCTCTGTTTTCTGGGTCTGAAGGATGGATCGACATTGAGCGAATGTTCAATGACGTCCCTGTTGACACCATAGAGATCGTTGGCTGACCATGCAAAAACATCTTTGTTGTTGAATAAAAACCTTAACAAGGTTTTCTCCTACTCTTCAGATAGTTGAGATCCCAGCAATACCTTCTGCTCTGCTATGTCTTCACATAGAAGCATGGGCTTCGGCTGATCAGCCGAAGCAGCCTTCTCCCTTCTATACTTATACTGTTCACAGGCTTCGACTCCATCTATATTATGGATTGCTTTTGAATCTGTCCAGTTTCCTTCAGCCTTTCTGGCAGCTTCCTGGCTTCCGTGAATAGCAATAGGCACTTGACCCGAAGGTATCTTCATGCATAGATATGCTGGATGAAGAATTGCTTCAAAAGCATTGAGTGTCCCATGACCAATGATTGCATTGTAAGGATACTCCATGTCGACAATATCAAACACAACTTTCTCAGTCCTTGTATTGTTGACAAATCCGAAGGTCACTGGCATAGTGATCTTGCCAAGTGCTACAATCTGCCTTTCTTCGAAGCCACAAAGAGGGTGTGTAGCATCATGAATCGTATCCTCTGGCTCTTGCATCTGTCTGAAGGCCTTGGCAAATATAATATCCACTGCACTGCCTGTATCAACCAGAACATTGTGGACCAGAAATCCCTTGATGACAGAAGAAATGACCATAGCATCATTGTGAGGGTAATCCTTGAGCTGAAGGTCCTCCTAAGAGAAGGTGATTGGGATGTGGGACCATTTTGACTTGATGAAGGGTCCCTGCACCCCAACATGTTGTACCCTTCTCTGAGCCTCCTTTTTCTGCTTCTTGTTGGCTGGCTCTGAGCATGAACCGCCTGTTATTGGGAGCACCAGCTTTGTAGCCGAAGCAGCTTCAGCTTGGTTGTTGAACGAAGCCATCAGCTCAGAAAGTGGAAGTGAGTTCACCGGAGGTGGGCGCCAATGTTGGGGACTTGTTCTCAACTGCTAAGAGTCAAGAACAAGGCAACACGAAGTATTAAATGTTAATGTCCTTCGTCCTTCGAAGCATTATTTCCCTTAGGATATAACGATCTTCGGACGAAGGTCATGAAGGACGTACCTTCATCATCACGGTTATAGGAAAATGAAAGATGAAACATATAAAACATGAAAGATAAACATAAATAAGCACATAATAATATCATTCATATATTATCATTATACGAACTTGGATATCTAAATACAATATTTAGTTACATTTATACCTTCGACTTAATAAGAATCCAAGTGTTGCGCGTGAGCGATTAAAAGATAGCGTGAACAGTACAGGGGTACTGTTCATCTATTTATAGGCACAGGGCGCAGCATGTGTGAAATTACATTTATGCCCTTCACAATCGATTACAATCATGACACAAACTATCAGGGGTTTAATGGTCATTTCATCTTTAGGTCGGTTCACTCCTTCGTCTTGAGACATGTCACTATGCCAAAGCTTTATAGGTGATAACTTCGGCATTGCTATTGAGAAAATCCGCTGAAGGTGTTTCTTTCTTTAGGATCTTCGGCTACGAAGCATACCCCCAACACTTACCTTGACCTCCTCAAGCCAGCATATCCTTGAGAGTCTTTTGTTTTGTTGGGTAAGACTTGCGAAAGTACACTCCGTACTTAGGATTTTCGAACTCATGTTGTTGTAGGCGAGGAAACAACAGACTTTTGCTATTTTTCTTCAAAGGTGGTACCCAAGGAAGAGTCCCAGAAGTGAAGACGGTTGCGGGAGGATGTTGGCCTCCCATCTTTAATAAACTCTTGTGCGGGAGGGTGTTTTGCCTCCCTTGTCTGTAATAATACTTTAAGCACTCTTGGTACCCTGGTATTGTAATAATAATAATACTCACTCTATAGTTGATGAATGTAAATTAAGTTATTGTAATTTTCTTTCGCTTTTTCTTTCCTCCGATGTGACATAATATCTGCGTGACGGGTGAAGCGCTCTTGGGCGAAATGATGCAGATACAGTTACTGAACTTGTCGAGTTATTATGTACATCTACAGGGTTGTCCGAGGTCCTTAGTACAAGGACAACTGTAGGTGGGCCTAATACCTTGCGAGGTTCCATCACAGCTGGTATCGGAGCGAAGCCCATCTCTCCAGATATTACATAGTACTTCAAAAGAATTTTCAAATACTCACCTAGAAATATTCTTTCATTCTTACCTTACCACTTTTGGGTAGTCTCTTATCTTGTAGAATTTGGTAACAGAGTGCAATATGTAGGAAGTTGGGGATCAACGAAGGTTGATTCCATAATTATTAGAATATGCATGCATCATGTTAAGAATATACTAATAAATCTTCCCCTCTTATGGAGACATGGCGCCTTCAAGGAAAACTACACGCAAATCTAATGGATCTTTTGGTGTGCCTCGCCATCAGCTAGCCCCCAGACATCAAGGAAGTAGTAGTGGCAGCAATGACCCAATTGAAGACCTGTTAGCCAAGGTGGAACAACTTCGGTCAGAGCTACATCACCGGAATAGGGCGTGGGCGCAGGACAGCCAGCGTATAGCTGAATTGTCAGTTGACGTCAGCCGCTTGCAATATGAGATTTCAGAACGGGATTCAGCCATTTATTAGGTCGTCAACTCGTGTTCGATCACTTGGGACCGCGAAGCAAAAGCTCGAGCTTGTGTGGCAGAGCTTAGTGCGGCCCTCGACAGCCTGCAAGTGTACTATAATACTTTACATGAAGAAGTACATGTACTATATGCTCGACTGCACTCGGATGTGCCTTCCGACGCTGCTGCAATGGGAGCCGGACCATCGGGAACAGCAAGTGAAGGACCTGATGGGGAGTAGGACCTTTTTAGCCCCCCTCCTTCCATGAACCTTCCTGACGAACGGTCTCCTGCAGTAGGAAATGAAGCAACAAAGGATGACGAAGACTAGAATAGTATAGTTTAGATGTTATACTTATGAAAAATAAGTACTGAAGTCAAGTTGTACGCTGGAGTCTGTATAATTATTACATTTTGGTAATGTAATATGATGGTGTGTGCTGGCATGTTATATTTTTTCCAAATGTTTCTTTGCCTCAGATGCCATCACAGACTCACGCACATGATGGTGCGGGGACTTCCCGCGGTCGGGAAGATACTCCTAACCCACCACCAGTACCACCAACTTTGGCCGAGGCTATCGCTGCCCTGGTCAATTCCACCATGGATAATACACGCTTCTTGCGCGAAATGTCGGGCAATCAGTTTCAACAGCACAGAGGCAGAGCTCCTCCGCAAGGACCACGTGAAACTACATACTTGAAATTCTCTGAGACTCGACCCCCGCTCTTCATCAAAGCAGAAGAACCTCTAGAAGCCGATGAGTGGGTAAGAGTGATGGAACAAAAGTTTGGGTTGATTCGCTGCACGGAGACACAGAAGCAATTGTTTGCTGCACAACAACTAAGAGGGCCTGCCAGCACTTGGTGGGCAAATTTTGTAGCAGTTCAACCGGCTGGACATCAGATCACCTGGGAGGAATTCAAGCTAGCATTCCGTGAGCACTATGTTCCAGAGGGAGTGCTCCATATGAAGCAAGAAGAATTTATCTGGTTAAAGCAAGGGGGAGATACTGTAATGCAGTATCTCAATAAATTCAACCATCTCTCCCAGTATGCCATTGACCAAGTAAATACAGATCTAAAGAAAAAGAATTGTTTTATGAGGGGACTCAATGACTGGCTTCAGCAGAAAATGGCAACTTGCTTGGACCTTACTTATAGTAGGGATGTCAGGATAGCACTGGCAGTAGAAGCCAAAAATGCAGGACATGGAAAATCCAAGGGGTTTGGAGGTGAAAGGTCAAATCAAGGACCTGAGAAGAGAACCAGGTTGGTGATCTGACCTTCTAATCAAAATAGTTCTTCACCTCGCCCACCTTCCTATCCATTCAAGCAGCCTGTTTTTATTCGTCCCACTACTGCCCCCGCTCCTACCAATCAGTCGTGTGCCCCTGGTACTCGTTTCCCTGCTCTCCCTAGTTCTTCCACCGGTTGCTTCAATTGTGGAAAGTCTGGACACTTCATCATGGACTGCCCATACCCGAAGCAAAATAAAACCAACTTCCAACAGAACTCTGGGAACTCCAACCAAGGAAAGGGGAACACAACTAATGCTTCAACGGGCAAGAACTTCAAGAAAACATGATGGATTTATTATACCCAAGTGGCTACAACACCGGAGAGTGAGCCGATAATGATGGGTACGTTCCTTGTTGCCAATTACCCAGCAGTTATTCTCTTCAATTCTGGTGCATCACATACCTTCATAAGCAAGAATTTTGTGGAAAAGCATTGCATTCCTTGCACTGAATCAAGGGAAGGATTTATTATCCATTCACCTGGGGGACGGATATTTACTAAGGAAGTAGCCTTCCACATACCAGTAACGTTGGCCGGACGGGAATTTCCTACCAACATGATTGTTTTAAAGGGCCAAGACATAGATGTAATTCTGGGCATGAACTGGTTAGCCCATCATAAGGCCATCATCAATATAGACTTAAGGACCATTAAATTGAGCCATGGTCATGAAGAGATTCAATTGTCCATCCCTGTAACTGTCCTAGTCAAATCATCTGGACAAGTCTATGAAGCTATTGTACAAGAAATTTAGGATATTCTGGTGGTATGTGAATTCCCGGAGGTCTTTCCTGAAGACTTGCCTGGGTTGCCTCCTGAAAGGGATGTGGAATTCGTGATTGAACTAAAACCCGGTACGGCTCCTATTTCTAGAAGGTCGTTCCGAATGCCACCTAATGAATTGGCAAAACTCAAGACTCAACTCCAAGACTTGCTTGAGAAGGGGTTCATTACGCCTAGTTCATCACCATGGGGATGTCCAACAATTTTTGTTAAGAAGAAGGATTAGACACTTCGAATGTGCATGGACTATAGAACCCTTAATGAGGTCACCATCAAGAACAAGTACCCTCTTCCCCGGATCGATATCTTATTCGATCAACTTACTGGAGCTCGAGTATTCTCCAAGATTGACCTTAGGTCAGGTTATCATTAGATCCGTATTCGACCCAAAGATGTACCCAAGACCGCATTCACCACACGGTTTGACCATTATTTGAATATTTGGTTGTCTTTCGGATTGACCAATGCTCCAGCCCACTTCACATACTTAATGAACTCTGTTTTATGCCCGAGTTGGATAAATTTGTGGTGGTCTTCATTGATGACATCCTGATATATTCCAAAAATGAAGAGGAGCATGCTAAGCACTTACGGATCGTGCTAACACGCTTAAGGGAGCATCAGTTATATGCTAAGTTTAGCAAATGCGCGTTTTGGTTGGAGGAAATCCAATTTCTAAGACGTACATTACCTGCAAAAGGAATTGCGGTCGATCCCAGCAAAGTCCAGGATATTCTAGAATGGAAACCGCCAACAACAGTACATCAAGTTCTAAGCTTACTTGGACTAGTTGGATATTACCGCAGGTTTATTCTGGATTTCTCAAAGATTGTTAAACCTATTACATGTTTATTGAACAATGATACCAAGTTTGACTGGTCCTCAAAATGCAATGAAGCCTTCGAGCAGCTGAAGGTGTTATTGACCACTTCTCCGGTATTGGCTCAACCGGATATAGAGAAGCCTTTTGATGTGTATTGTGACGCATCAGGCAGTTGACTCGAATGTGTCCTAATGCAAGAGGGCCGAGTCATAGCTTATGCTTCAAGACAATTACGCCTGCATGAGGAGCACTATCCAACTCATGACTTGGAACTAGCTGCAGTTGTTCATGCCCTCAAGATATGGTGTCATTATCTACTGGGAAATACTTGCCATTTATATACAGATCATAAAAGTCTGAAATATATCTTTACCTAGTCAGAATTGAACATGAGGCAAAGAAGATGGCTTGAGCTAATTAAAGATTATGACTTGGAAATCCACTATCACCCAGGAAAAGACAATGTGGTGGCAGATGCACTGAGTCACAAAGCTTCCTGTTATTGTCTTACAGTGAGGACCCCTGACACCACACTATGCCAAGAAATGGAAAAGTTAAACCTGGGTATCATACAACATGGAACTTTGACATAATTAAAGCTTGAGTCAGTTCTTCTACAGAGAATAATTGATGCCCAAAGAACCGACAAGGGTATGAAACACATTCATGAGAAAATATAAGTCGGTAAAGCTAATTGCTTCAGAAAAGATGACCAAGGGATAATATGGTTCAATGATCGCATAGTTGTGCCTAAAGATGCTGAGGTCCGCCAACAAATTTTGGATGAAGCTCATCTTAGTCGATATTCCATTCATCCCGGAAGTACTAAGATGTATCAAGATTTAAAGCAACACTATTGGTGGACAAATATGAAGATTGAGATTGCACGCTATGTAGCAAGATGTGACACCTATAGACGTGTCAAGGCAGTGCATATGAAGACCGCTGGACCACTGCAATCCTTGCCCATCCCAACTTGGAAATGGGAGGATATTATTATGGACTTCATTGTAGGATTGCCCAAGACGGCCAAAGGTTTTGACTCTATCTGGGTTATAATTGATCGGCTTACAAAAATAGCTCATTTTCTACAAGTCAAGACATATTACCCTGTCATTACTTATGCCCAGATATATATTGCTCGTATTCTCAGTTTGCAAGGAATTCCTAAAACGATAGTGTCGGACCGCGGACCAGAATTTGTATCCAAATTTTGGGAAGAGCTCCACAAATCTCAAGGTACTAAGTTGCTCCATAGTTTGGCATATCATCCTCAAACAAGTGGGCAAACTGAAAGAGTAAATCAAATACTTGAAGATATGCTACGGGCATGTGTCCTGGAGTTTCCGCAGAAATGGGATGACTGTCTACCCTTGGCAGAATTTTCTTACAATAATAGCTATCAAGAAAGCATTAAGATGGCACCATTCGAAGCACTGTATGGACGACGGTGTTGGACACCCTTAAATTGGTCAGAACCCGGAGAATGGTGGTATTTCAGGCCTGATTTAGTCAAGGAAACAGAAGCAAAGGTTCAACGAATAAGGTACCACTTGAAAGAAGCCCAAGCTCGGCAGAAAAGTTATGCAGACAAACGACGCCGACCCTTGTTCTTTCAAGTCAAAGATTATGTGTACCTGAAAGTATCACCAATGAAGGGTGTGAATCGATTCGGGGTAAAAGGAAAGCTGGCACCCCGATATATCTGCTCGTTTCCCATTCTTGAACAATGTGGACCAGTGGCATACCGACTTCAACTACCAGAAACGTTGTCTGCAGTGCATAACGTGTTCCATGTATCTCAATTAAAGAAGTGCCTTTGGGTTCCTGATCGAACCATTGATGTGGTGGATGTTGTCTTAGAACCAGATTTGATTTATTCCAAATATCCCATTCGAGTTTTGGATCAGAAGGACAGGATTACCCGAAAAAGGACTCTTAAATTCTATAAGGTACAATGGAACCAACATACTGAAGATGAAGCTACCTGGGAGACTCAAGATTTCCTAGAAAAGAATTTTCCTAGGTTTTTAGCTTCATGTGACCTATAAGATATGTACATTTGTTTGTAAAGTTGGAATAAGCCCCATACCACCCCCTTCTCTGTAAGACAAGTAAGGAAATAAAGATGTGAAGCGTTTCCTTTTCCATTACTTACCCTAGGACCTTAAATCTCGGGACAAGGTTCTTTTATGGGGGCAATGATGTAACACCCCTGGTGTTACTGGCACTAAAACTTGAGCATAACATCATGTGCATTGACATTTCATGTGTTTGTTACACCTAGAATGCATTCACTAGGTAAAATTTTCAAACAAGTTGTGTTGATGTGACTTGAAGAGTGCTTACCCTTAGGGTAGGGCACTTGACCCTGGAATTCAGGCCTATGGATGAGAGTGAAGTCCAAACAAGTAAAAATCTTAAAAGTCATTAGGAATGTTCACAAGATGTCGACGTTGATGGACTTTAGTGGCCCAAAAACCCAAACGTACTCAAAACCCTAAAAGAAACCCTAGAAAACCCTAATTGGAACCCTAGGGGGGTAAATGTAAATTCTAGGCACTTTTGGACCAAAGTGCAAATAGCAAAATGATAGAACACCACAAACCAAGTAACTTTCATATTGAAGGATTTTCAAGTAATGTGGAGGAATTTGGACTCATTTGCAAAAGTACCCCTTGACTACTATGTGGTTAAGTCTGAAATTCAGTGTATTGAAGTAAACTTTGGAGCCCTATTGAAAGTTCCATATGCCCGGGAACAGGATCTGGATTTCTCCTAGACGGGGGTGAATAGGCGAATAATAACTATCACTTTATAACTGGAAATTCTTACTCTACTCGAAGGTTGGATCACAGTGGAATGAAATACCCTTCGAGTAGGTTGCAGCGGAATTGAAGTTCCTGTCTTAAAATACCCTGCACTTCGAAGACAGCTTGTACCACATATAAATATTGAAGTGCAAGTATAAACAACAAATAAGACAGAGAAATAGCACACAACACAGAGCAGAGCACACAGACACAGTGATTTATCCCGAGGTTCGGCCAAGCCTGAAATGCTTGCCTAGTCCTCGTTGGAGTTAGCCACACCTTGGCTTGGAGTCAATTTCAACTCTTTCCTCCATTTGCTCAGATCTGTCAGTGCGACAGATAGAGCCTTCCACTATGTTGATATCAGTTACAACAATGCCGTGGATGCTTACAATCTTCTCGACAGCACTCCGACAGAGTAACAATGTGCTCAAGATATTGCTCTAGCTCTCAGCAGCACTTCCCTTCTCTCTAAAGGCTTATAACTTCACCTCTACACAAACTAGAGAGATGCCCAAGAGAGGGAGAGAAAGAATTGATCCAAATGATGTATGGACTTGTTGGCTGCACTTGTGTTCTTGTTTGAGGCGCCTAGGGGTCCCTTTTATAGCCCCAAAGGGCCTAGGAGCCGTTGGAGCTTCATTTCGAAGCTCCCAGCCTTCCCTGGTTGTGGGTGCACCGGATTGTCCAGTGGCGCACCGGACAGTGAACAGTAACAGATCTGATTGACAATTTCCTTCTCTAGAAGAGCTAGCCGTTGGTGCACCGGACATGTCACTATTCACTGTCTTGTGCACCGGACAGAGTGCTATTCACTGTCCTGTGTACCGGACAGGTCACTATTCACTGTCCTGTGCACCGGACAGGTCACTATTCACTGTCCTGTGCACCGAACAGAGTTACTATTCACTGTCCTATGCACCGGACAGCTACTATTCACTGTCCAGTGCACCATCCAATAGCACACTAAGTGCTTTTTCCTCCGTTCTTTCTCCGTTTGACTTCAACTTTTGGGAGGATTTTCCTGAGACATAAACAAACACATTTAGAGTATAATCCAATTGATTCAGTCCTAGAAACTTACCTCTTTCTTGTTCTTATCCTATCTTTTCTGTTTCTCCTCAAGCAGAGATTAGAATGGCACTTTCTCTACAGAAAGAGTTAGAGAGCAAACCAAGGCACCAAACTTGTAGTAAGAGGTGTATGCAAAATGGTTGAACACTCAAACCTTACCAACTTATCCTTTTCATCATTTTACCGAATTTGGCATGTTTGAGGTCGATGTTGGACTCTAAACCATCAAGTCAACTTGACTTGATCTAGATTGACATATCTGAGCTCCAACCCCCTTGTTTACTTCCCGAGCTTGATCTTGAGCCTTATGAATTACACCACATAACTGTAGATGTTGCCTCATTGGTTGTAAGTCATGTCCTTATGTAGTGATCCTTGATGCACCATAACTCTTCTTAACTCAATCAACCTTGACTTTGCAAGTCTTCTTCTTCACCCCTGGCTTTGGGTTCCTGGTCACCTTTACCTTCTTCCATGCACTCGGTACCTCGAAGCTCTTCTTGCCTCCATCCTTGGCTTGATCTGTTGTCTTTGAGTTATGCACATCGTGTCTCACTTAAGCAATGTCCATCTTACTTGTGATGTTCATTATCTATATATAATCTAGTCTTTGGACCATCACACTTGTTCACTTGTGTTGAACCCTGTTAGCTTTGCATTAAGCACCTGTTCAACACTTAGCACGCTTGTTAGTCCTTTAATTGGGTTGTCATCTAAACACCAAAACCCACAAGAGAGCTTTCACCTATATCTTTTTATTCATGGGGATTTTGCCCTAGGCCAATATAGCAAACTTGTAGAGCTATGTTAGGGGTACAAGTTTGATTAAGTGACTAAGCACTGGTGTTGTACATAAATTGGAGATAAATGGACTTTAAGTCTGGTTGTCAGTCAACTCTGTGTCTGAATTTTTACTGACACTGACCTTGGATGAACTTTGGAAGCGATTTTGAGTAGGAACCAGGAAGTATTTGATTATGGTTGCTATAGCAGAATCAAAGCTGGTTTATAGAGCTACAACTTTGGTGCAGATGGATCAATAGCTCTTCACATGAAAAATGGGGAATGGAGCTTCTCAATCTGCTCGGTCAGGCACTCTGAATGGAGTTCTGATGGTATAGTAGACTGAAAAAGATCACAGGTTCATTGTATCTCGCCGCTGGTGACCCCCGCGCTCGGATTCGCGTCGGCACTGCAATTCGCACATAGTAACGCGCGGATAACGACTCTTGGTGAAAAGATCTTGCTGTGGATGAGGTCGGAACACTGTGGCCGCTCTGTCGCCTCATCCACTTGCCGGCGACGTGGCCGAGCGGCCGTCGTCGAGGTGTACGTCGTTCGCCATGATCGCTCCATGTCGTGACCCTTTCACCACGTCGTTGCTAGCCATAATAGTTCACTAGTGACAGTCGTAGCTCCTCATCCAGTGAATGCCACAGTAGACCGCCGCAGTGACTCAGTCCCTCTCTCCGGCCGCCAGCACACTTTCTTCAAATTAAATGCCACCGTCGATGGAGGCTATAAATTGTTGCCCTAGTGAGCACCGCTAGGTTATTACACATCCAAAGCACCAGCTCTCGCCTCCGATCGTCCACCAGAACCTCCCAATTTCCCATTTCCCCTAAATCGGTCAGAACGTCGCTGTGAGACATCTCGCCGTGGCCAGACGTCTACGGGTTAGTTCATGCCCTTCTGTGTACTGTTCTAGCCTCCTTCATGTCCCCTATTGCTACAGACCCGTTCGATTGAACTAGACCGCCTTGAATTGCCTAGAACATGTTGGTTTATCTCCGGTTTTCGTCATTGTCGTGGACAGAGAGATTTCGGCCCGGATTAGTGCAATTAGTTGAGAGATTAGTGTCTCCAAGGGTGGAATTAGGCATCAGCCAAGCTAGGGCGCCGGTCATTGAGTGTCTTGGCCAGTACAGGTTCGCCGGAAGGCGTGCTCACCGGCGATCACCATCGGGGACTGCAGTTTGCAAAGATAAGAAAGAGGAAGGGTCTAAGTGCAAACGTCAGTGAGACAAGGAAATAGTGCCCAGGGTTCTTTACTGTTTGTTCAAAAAGCCGAGGTCTTCTGTGTAAAGCCGCCAACGCGAGCGCGCGCGCGGGCGCGTTTCCCTGTTCGTGGGCCGGCTCGGGCTCGTTTGAGCTCGTTACTATTCATTCCTTTTCCTTTTCTTTTTCTGCCAGGCTTAGGGAAATTATAGAAAATTCTAGAAAAAATGATAAAAATATGAGACCAATTTTATTAGACTCCTAAATTCCTCTAGTATTTAATAAAAATAGTCCCAAGATTTTTACTCCCAACTATGAATTATTTAGTATTTAAAAGGGCCTAAACCTAGACTTTTGGAATTTTAGAAATTACTAAATAGCTCCAAAATTCATAAAACTTTTTTGGGTAAGCTTAATTTGATAATTAGAGCCCATGGGTGAAGTTTGACATGTGTTGGACATTGTTTGATTCCCAAACCCAAAACCCTAGCCTTCTAGATAATATTTGCCTTATTCTAGTAGAGTACTGACTCAGAAAACCCTAGTTTCCCTGGTGTATCGTGAAGGAAAGTTGTATTCAAGATACAACTTGATGTATCTCTATTATAATTGCATATTCATAGCATCACATGAGCATTCATGTATATGTATGGCTATGTATAGAAAACGAAGAAGAAGTGTCAAAGAAGAAGAGACTGCACCACCAACTAAGACTCCACCTGTCGGGAATTGTTTTTTTATATCTGTGGGACAGATCTCGAATCCCCTACAACACAAGGCAAGCCCTGGTGCATTTACCTTTTCCTTGTGATTTTAAACTATTTATCACTTGAATGATGCATTAGGTGATAAGAGTTGGGTGTTAAACCAATTGTTGCATTTTCTTCCTTGGAACTGTTTACCATTCCTTGATTACCTATTTTATTAAAAGGTTTTATGATGCTTAGTCTTGCTTTAGAAAACAAAAAGGTTTTGCTTTAAACCAAAGATGATGCCTCAGATGGAATGGGATGTTTTCAAAAATAAAACTTGATGGTGGATCCATCATGGCCGTGATGGGTTCAACATCGGAAAATATGTACCTCTGCCAGGTACCAAACTTTGGGATTTTAAATGATAAGACCGGGCGGGTGACTTGCACGAGAAGGAAGTCTCGGTGTAGTGTCTCTGTCTGAGTCGATTAAGGACCGTGTCGATGTAGGCTTGATGATCGAGGACCTTTTAACTGGTCACATGCCTCGTCGTGGGTAAGCTTTGCCTCGGGCAGACTAATACCAGAAAGGCCAACACGCAATGGGAGTGGAGAGATGGCAAGAGTAGCATGTACCCTCCGTGGCATGAGGCTGGACGGTGGTGTATCTGTGCTCTCGGTTGGCGTGAACCCTGTCTAGTCTTAAGAAACCCGGTGGCGAGTTGACATATGCAAGGGTTAAGTGCTACATATGTCGTGTGATTGGAGATCCCCAGCTGGGTATTAATCGATTTGGATCACCGTTACTTCTCAGACATGAAGACTTGGTCACTGGCTTACACGTAGCATTCCAGTGAACTAAAGGGTTGATAAAACACAGCTAGTATAGGCCAAGTGCTTGAACTAGGGTAGAAAGAACTCTAGATTCAAGTAATGACTTAACCTGATAATAAAACTGGATTTTTAAGGATCCACTGTTAGTAAGCATTTTTGCAAATAGAGTCTTTGATTCTTGAATAGCCTTACCTTGACCTCCTCAAGCCAGCATATCCCTGAGAGTCTTTTCTTATGTCGGGTAAGACTTGCGAAAGTAAACTCCGTACTCAAGGTTTTCGAACCCATGTTGTTGTAGGTGAGGAAACAACAGACTTTTGCTATTTTTGTTCAAAGGTGGTACCCAAGGAAGAGTCCCAACAGTGAAGATGATTGCGGGAGGATGTTGGCCTCCCATCTTTAATAAACTCTTGTGCGGGAGGGTGTTTTGCCTCCCTTGTCTATAATAATACTCTAAGCACTCTTAGTACCCTGGTATTGTAATAATAATAATAATACTCTCTCTATTGTTGATGAATGTAAATTAAGTTATTGTAATTTGCTTCCGCTTATTCTTTCCTCTGATGTGATGTAATATCTGCGTGACGGGTGAAGCGCTCTTGGGCGAAATGATGAAGATACAGTTACCAAACTTGTCGAGTTATTATGTACATCTACAGGGTTGTCCGAGGTCCTTTGGACAAGGACAATTGTAGGTGGGCCTAATACCTTGGGAGGTTCCGTCACACCTATTTAATGAACTCGGTATTTCTGCCAGAATTGGATAAGTTCATGGTGGTTTTTATATATGATATCCTAATTTATTCCAAGGGTAAAGAAGAACATGCTACTCATCCTCGGGTTGTGCTAACTCGACTTCGGGAACATAAGTTATATGCTAAATTTAGCAAGTGTGAATTTTGGTTAGATCAAGTTCCATTTCTTGGTCATATTTTGTCAGCAGAAGGAGTAGTCATGGATCCTAGTAAGGTCAAGGATATTCTAGAATGGAAACTGCCTACCACGGTACATCTTGTTCAAAGTTTTCTGGGCACGGCAGGATATTATCGTCGATTTATTCCTGATTTTTCAAAAATCTCTAAGCCTATCACCGATTTGTTGAAAAACAATGTGAAGTTTAATTGGACATCAGAGTGTAATGAAGCCTTTGAGAAGCTAACGAAATTGCTAACCACGACACCTGTCTTAGCCTATTGAGAAGTCTTTCGACGTCTATTGTGATGCTTCAGGTACACGCATGTAGCATCCCAAAAATTCAAATCTTGAAATTTTCTCAAACTCGCTCTAAATTCAAAATGAATTTCAAATTTCATTTAAAAATGTTTGTTTGCGAGTTGATATCAACAAATAAAATATAGTGGTCTATATTCTCTCCAAAATCCTCCTCAAAATATCCTACAAATATTTCCCCAGTGATCCCCCTCAAATTCATTCCAGAAATACTGCCCAGATATTTTCCCAATGATCCCCTTCAAATTCTTTCCAGAAATACTGCCCAGATATTTCCCCAGTGATCCCCTCTGATTCTTTCCAGAAATACTACCCAAATATTCCACCGATAATCCTCCAAGTATTTTCCTCTTGAGAAATACCTTCAAAATCATTTTTCAAGTCCCTACAAATATTTTCTTCATAACTTTCCTCATGCTCATACGTGTACGTATACCTCCGGTGACATACGGTGAGCTCTACAAGCTAATCTCACTCATATAAGACAAATCCATGCTAATCTCCCACTAATCCTCTCATCCTCCCACTAATCCTCTCATCCCTCCCCCTAATCCCCCCACCATGGCTATAAATAGAGGGGCAAGGGCCTCCTCTCATCCCACCCCAAGCCATTTCATGGCAACTCTCTTCCCCCCCCCACACACGCCCACTCCATGCTCCACACAAGCACACACTAGCACAAGGATCGTTTGGTCGTTCTTCGATCGTTCGTCCACCTGTTCTTAGTTTGTTCGTTCGTTCATCCGATTGTTCGATCGTTCGTTCATGGTTCGTTCGTCCGTTCGTTCGTCCAAATAATCTTTTTCCTGTCGTTATGCTGCCGAAATTCCGATCGTTCGTTCGATCGATCATTCGATCGTTCATCGTTCGTTCATAGTTCATATTCATCGTTCATCGTCCGTTCATAGTCCCTATTCATCGTTCTTTCAGATAATCTTTGTCCTATCGTTATGCTGCCGAAATTCCGATCGTTCGTTCGTCCTATCATTTGATCGTTCGTCCGTTCGTTCATAGTTCCTATTCATCGTTCATCGTTTGTTCATAGTTCCTATTCATCTTTCGTTTATATGACTATTCACCATCACTATTCATCATCGTTACTATTCATCGACACTATTTACCATCATTACTATTTAACAATACTATTCACCACCACTATTCATCGTTACTATTCATCATCGTTACTATTCATTGATGATATTTATGTACCTTTTTGTCGTCACTATTCATTGTTACTATTCATCGATCATCCGCTCACCCCAAATTTCAACTACTCATCCATCATGCTGTCCAGACCAGCCAGACCCATATTCCAGTCATACGAACTCTGGTGACTGTGATTTTCCTTCCAGTGGGTACTTCCCATCTGGTCACCCATCCCAGGTTTCTCCAAGTTGAGCATGCTTAACCTTGAGATTCCTTCGAACCAGGCTTCCAAACTCTGATTCCAATAATTCTTGTTTCTAAATTCTTATCGAATTATTCCCTATCCAACCATGTCATCCCTTAAGCATGGTTCATATTCCAGAAAACTCCCACTTGTCCCATATTCCGCATATAACTCTCATGTTCATACTAAGTCAGACGATTCATTCGTCACTATTCTCACCAATAGTGAACTTCACTGTGCTACACCACATACACCCAGCTATAAATACACCCAGCTACCCTCTCCCTCTCCACAGACACTCAACACCCTCAGCCAAGGCAAACACCCCACCCACTCAGTTACTCCGCTCTGCCGGCTACACGCATAGTGTCGCTTCGCCTCCAATTCACCCTCCCGGTAAGCACCTCCGCTCCACCACCAGTAGTATCTCAACACCACATGACACAGATTCTGCTCAAGACTCCGCCCATCCATATATCGCTATTCTGACCACTATACTCAATATTTGTTGGTATACTTGATGGTTTGTATGTTTGCTTGTTCATGTTGCATAGTTATCGAAGCGTTCGTGTCGTCTCGTGGAGGCCAGATCTGCAAGTCTACGCCAGGCGATGGAGCCAAAAGTCAGTTCTGCGAGCTCTCCCCCCCCCTTTCGGCGGATAAGCACGACAAGCTCACTGGATCCCTTTGATGCATAAATTACCTATGTTTTACAACCACAACCCTTAGCCTGTTATTTTATGCATAATATGATTTTGAAACAAGTTATTATGGCCACCCAGCCGCTTGCCGCAATCAATCCTTGATATATTTGTTACAAATGATTTGAGAAAAGGTGTGAGTTTTCAAAAAAAAATGCTTTTCAAAATGTGTATGATGAAGGGTTTTCACCCTTATCACCTTTGAGTAGGGATGATCAGGGACTCCCTGGTTTAGGGGAGGGCCTAAGGTGACGGCTCAGCTGGTTTAGGTGTGAGCAGAAGGATTGTCCCCTCACATAAGGACCGGTTTGTCATCCTTCACTACCTGTACTCATGATTAGTACAACCACTCGAGACTGTATGGGCAGACACTCAATCTGATCTCGTACGGTCCAAACCCCAAGGTTATGAAGGCTGGGGAGCTGATGAGGACATCATTATGAGTACGACTACACCAGCAGCACCTCCACATCAAGCGCCACTTCCTTCATTAGCTGGGCCTAACACTCAGGCCCGTGCCAAAGATCTTAACTTCGTCATGCTACTGAAGAATGAGGGCCCAGAGGAATAGACGACCAGCCCAACTGCGCCCCATAGTGGACGACCTAGGGTTGGCCGCCCCTAGGGGCTGTGCCCCCTCTCTCTATTTATATAGAAGCTGCGCCTCCTTTGTTCGGGAGTTTTGTTTTACATCTAGCTTTAGCTACCCCAGAACACGCACAAATACGTGTTGTCCTTTGTGATTCAGAACTCCACCTCGAGTGATATTAAGATTGCTCGCATCTATTTTTCTTGTTAGTTCTTTGATTGCACACAGGAAACGATCTTCGTGATCACACCGATCTCGCATCATCAAGGTCTGTAACCATTGGAAGTTGGTTCAGCGATTGCATTGGCGCTTCGGGATCGCTCGTCGTAGTTGGATCGTGAGGGTCTACTTCCACCAAATCGGAATTATCTCCACTCACCGAAAGATCGGGCACTCCAGCTCTATCAAGTGGTATCAGATTTCCAGGTTGATCGGTGAGTTTATCGAGTGTTTTTTTCCTACAGTCCACAAAACCACATAAAAATTCAGGTTAGACCTTATACCAGCACCCTTTTGAGCCTCGCACCTTCTTTCAATAATCTGCATTGTTGAATTTGTGTGCTTTCGCGTCATTTGTTGCTGGTCGCATTGTGTTTTTTTTTCTCACCATCCTTCTTTCTTCCTTGTTTTTCTCCTTCGGTTAAGTCAAACACTAGCGCGCCGCAACCATCTTCCTTATTTTTCTCCTTCGGTTACATCAAACCCTAGCGCGCCGCAACCATCTTCCTTGTTTCTCTCCTTCGGTTACATTAAACCGAGTCAACGCCGCTTCCTTATTTTTCTCCTTCGGTTACGTAAAAAAAACAGAAAAAAACCTAGTCAACTCCGCTTCCTTGTTTTTCTCCTTCGGTTACGTCAAAAAAACAGATACAAAAAAAAGGAAGGAGAAAGGATACAAAGCGGTTGTCTCATCTCGGTCGTTTTAAACATACCTTCCTTAAACCGGGCATAACCATTTCCCTGTTGTCGTCGGTTTTTCTCCTTTTGGTGTTTTGGTGTTTGCGCTAACTATGGCAGGAGCACACGACACGGTGGATGCCCAGTTGCTGGAAGTAAGGGGACAAGTTGATGGACTTGCTGCTGACATTAGGACGATGCATGAACGGCTTGATTCAACGGTCACTTCGACGACCGAGCGTTTCAACCATCTTGACCTTGCTCAAACGGCGACTCGCACCACACTCGACACCATCCTGGCACGCCTTGATGCGTTGACCACAAAGATGGAGCAGGACTACGGCGGTAACACTAAGCAGGACGATGGAGATCGCCGTGGTCGTGCACGCCGTGTCGTTCGTCATCCCCCTAATGAATTATTTTCTAAGATTAAATTTAAAATTCCACCTTTTAATGGCAAATATGATCCTGCTGCATATCTTGATTGGGAGTTAGAGGTTGAACAACAATTTTCATGCCATCATATTGCTGCACATTCTCAGGTTAAAGCTGCTATTAGTGAATTTACTGATTTTGCTTTAATTTGGTGGCGTGAGTATAAAATGAAACATCCCACTGCCATTCCAACCACTTGGGATCAGTTGAAAGCTGCGATGCGACATCGATTTGTGCCCTCGTATTATGCTCGTGATTTGCTTAATAAAATGCAGTGTTTTTAGCAAGGTTCTCAATCTGTTGAGGACTATTTCCAGGAGTTACAAAAAGGTATGATTCGTTGTGAGATATTGGAGGACAACGACGCTGCTATGGCACGTTTTCGTGGTGGTTTAAACCGCGAAATCCAGGATATACTTGATTATAAGGAATATTATGATATGACTACTTTATTTGAATATGCTTGCAAAGCTGAACGTGAAGTGCAGGGACGCCGCTCGAAGACATATTCTAACCCTTTTGCAGGACGAAGCTCGACATCCACCTCAACACCAGTTCCCCCTGCGCCATCCACGTCCACCACTACTCCACGCGAGAAGATAACCAAACCAGCCAGCACTGCCCCACCCACAGGTCGTACACGGGATATTCAGTGTCATCGCTGCAGAGGATTTGGCCATGTGATTCGAGACTGCCCAAACAAGCGCACTTTGCTCATTCGTGACGATGGTGAGTACTCTTCCGCTAGTGATTCTGAAGAAATTGAACATGCACTACTTGCCACTAACCATGCAGCTCAGGCGGAGGTACATGTCAACCCGGGCGACGCTGATAGGTATGAAAGTCTTGTTGTGCAGCGTGTTCTTAGTACACAGGTCGCTTTTCCCGAGAAGAATCAGCGACACACTCTGTTCCATACAAAGGGTGTTGTGCAGGAGCGGTCAATTCGCATCATTATCGACAGCGGCAGTTGCAACAATTTGGCGAGTACCATGTTGGTCGAAAAGTTGTCGTTACCCACTCGTAAGCATCCAAACCCATATCACATTCAATGGCTTAATGATGGTGGTAAAATAAAAATCACGCGTTCCATGCGTGTTCCTTTCTCCATGGGTGCTTATTCTGATTTTGTTGATTGTGATGTTATTCCCATGGAAGCATGCTCTTTATTACTTGGTCGACCTTGGCAATATGATACTGATAGCTTGCATCATGGTCGTTCGAATCATTATTCTTTCATTTTTAAGGGTCAGAAAATAATTATACATCCAATGACCCCTGAACAAATTGTTAAAGATGATCTTGCCCGAGCTGCTATAACTGCTAAACAACTTGATCCATTGCCCTCTGTTCCTTCTGAAATCAAGTTAAAGGCTCCTGTTTTACTTGCTACACGTGCTGATTTTGATGATCTACACGGTGCTCATTTGCCATGCTATGCACTTGTATGCTCTAGTGTCCTCATTTCACTTGATGATGCACCATCTTTGGCTATTCCCCCTATGGTTGCTAACCTTTTGCCGGAGTACGTTGATGTCTTTCCTAAAGACTTACCACCGGGGCTCCCACCGCTTCGTGGCATTGAGCACCAGATGGACCTCATCCCCGGCGCATAGCTTTCGAACCGCGCACCGTACCGTACAAATCCGGATGAGACGAAGGAGATTCAGCGCGAGGTACAAGCGTTGCTTGACAAGGGATACATTCGTGAGTCTCTTAGCCCTTGCTCTGTTACTGTGTTACTTGTTCCCAAGAAAGATGGGTCATGGCGTATGTGTGTAGATTGTCGTGCTATTAATAATATTTCTATTCGTTATCGATATCCTATACCACGCCTTGATGATATGCTAGATGAGCTTAGTGGTGCCATTATTTTCACTAAGATTGATTTGCGTAGTGGTTACCACCAGATTAGAATGAAACTGGGTGATGAATGGAAAACGGCTTTTAAAACGAAATTTGGTTTATATGAATGGTTGGTTATGCCGTTTGGATTGACTAATGCTCCCAGCACTTTTATGCGAGTGATGAATGAAGTTCTGAGGCCCTTCATAGGATTGTTTGTGGTTGTTTATTTTGATGATATCCTTATTTACAGCAAATCTAAGAAAGAGCATTTGGAACATTTAAGTGCTGTTTTTGATGCATTGCGTGCTGCCCAGTTATTTGCTAACATGGAAAAATGCATCTTTTGCACACGACGTGTCTCGTTTCTTGGTTATGTTGTTACTCCACAGGGCATTGAGGTGGATAGCAGCAAGATTGCTGCCATTCGGGAGTGGCCTACACCGACGACGGTCACACAAATTCGGAGCTTTCTTGGACTTGCCGGTTTCTACCGCAGATTTGTTCGTGATTTTAGCTCCATTGCAGCGCCTCTACATGAGCTTACAAAGAAAGATGTGCCGTTTGATTGGAGTGATTCGCAGGAGGAAGCGTTCAGCACTTTGAAAGATAAGTTAACCCAAGCTCCCCTATTGCAATTGCCTGATTTTAATAAAGTGTTTGAGCTTGAATGCGATGCTAGCGGTATTGGGCTAGGTGCTGTTTTGTTACAAGAAGGAAAACCAGTTGCTTATTTTAGTGAAAAATTAAGCGGTGCTAGTCTGAAATATTCTACTTATGATAAGGAGCTTTACGCTTTAGTGTGTACTTTGCATACATGGCAGCACTATCTTTGGCATCGTGAGTTCATAATTCATTCTGATCATGAGGCTTTAAAACATATTCGTACCCAAACAAATCTGAACCGTCGTCATGCTAAATGGGTAGAATTCGTTGAGTCTTTTCCTTACATTATTAAACACAAGAACGGGAAGGACAATGTTATTGCTGATGCTTTGTCTCGTCGCTATACCATGCTATCACAGTTAGATTTTAAAATCTTTGGATTGCACACTGTGAAAGATCAATATGTTGACGATGCTGATTTTAAAGATGCTTTCGGCCATTGTATTAATGGGAAACCATGGGGCAAATTTCACATGCAGGATGGGTTCCTGTTTCGCGCCAACAAGCTGTGTGTTCCAGCTAGCTCGGTTCGTCTTTTGTTGTTACATGAAGCGCATGGAGGCGGTCTCATGGGGCACTTTGGCGTCTACAAGACACATGAGGTGTTGGCTGCCCACTTCTTTTGGCCTCGGATGCGCGCTGATGTTGAGCGCCTTGTTGCACGCTGCACTACTTGTTAGAAAGCTAAGTCACGGTTGAACAACCATGGTTTGTATATGCCTTTGCCTGTTCCTACTTCCCCTTGGATTGATATTTCGATGGATTTTGTTTTGGGATTGCCTAGAACTAAGAAGGGGAGGGATAGCATTTTTGTGGTTGTTGATCGATTCTCCAAAATGGCTCATTTCATACCTTGTCATAAGACTGATGATGCTAGCAATGTTGCTGAATTGTTTTTTAGAGAGATTATTCGTTTGCATGGTATTCCCAATACAATAGTCTCGGATCGTGATGCTAAGTTTCTCAGTCATTTTTGGAGATCTCTTTGGAATAAATTAGGAACTAAATTGCTGTTTAGCACCACTTGTCACCCTCAGACTGATGGTCAAACTGAGGTAGTTAATCGAACTTTGTCTACCATGCTTAGGGCTGTTTTAGACAAAAATTTGAAACGTTGGGAGGATTGCTTGCCTCATGTTGAGTTTGCTTATAATCATGCAACACATTCTTCTACAAAGATGTGCCCTTTTCAAATTGTTTATGGTTACATTCCTAGGGCGCCTATTGCTTTGTTTTCGCTTGATGCTGCGGATGCCCCACACATAGATATTGTTGCACATGTTGAACAAATGATTAACCTCCATGAACAAACTCAACAAAACATTGCTGCTACTAATGCAAAAAATCAGGTTGCTGGTAGTAAAGGAAGAAAACTTGTTACTTTTGAGCCAGGTGATATGGTTTGGTTGCACTTGAGAAAGGATCGGTTTCCTACTTTGCGCCGTTCTAAATTAATGCCTCATGCTGCTGGTCCTTTTAAGGTGCTAACAAAGACTAATGATAATGCTTATATCATTGACCTGCCTGTGGAATTTGGTGTTTCCACTAGTTTTAATATTGCAGATTTGAAACCATATATGGCTGAGGATGAGGAGTTGTCGTCGAGGACGACTTCACTTCAAGAAGGGGAGGATGATGAGGACATCACTATGAGTACGACTACATCAGCAGCACCTCCACATCAAGCGCCACTTCCTTCATTAGCTCGGCCTATCACTCGGGCCCGTGCCAAAGATCTTAACTTCGTCATGCTACTGAAGAATGAGGGCCCAGAAGAATAGACGACCAGCACAACTGCGGCCCATAGTGGACGACCTAGGGTTGGCCGCCCCTAGGGGCTGCGCCCCTCTCTCTATTTATATAGAAGCTGCGCCTCCTTTGTTTGGGAGTTTTGTTTTACATCTAGCTTTAGCTACCCCAGAACACGCACAAATACATGCTGTCCTTTGTGATTCAGAACTCCACCTCGAGTGATATTAAGATTGCTCGCATCTTTTTTTCTTGTTCGTTCTTCGATTGCGCACAGGAAACGATCTTCGTGATCACGCCAATCTCGCATCAGCAAGGTCGGTAACCATTGGAAGTTGGTTCAGCGATTGCATTGGTGCTTCGGGATCGCTCGTCGTAGTCGGATCGTGAGGGTCTACTTCCACCAAATCAGAATTATCTCCACTCACCGAAAGATCGGGCACTCCAGCTCTATCAGGAGCACCGGGAGGATAAGGAGGGGGAATGTTTTGTCCGGTTTGGACATGGCGGTGGCCTGACTCCTTCCGGTATAACCGTTAAGGTAAGGACGTGCGAGGAAAGAAAGAGATTCGGCATTCGGGTCTCACGACGGTGAGATCGCAGAAACTGGACTAGTGGGTAAAGTGTACCCCTCTGCGCAGAGTTCCAACCTATTCGAATAGTCTGTGTCCACAGGAATGGACGAGTCTGGTGTGGTATGAAAATTAGTGTTTTGTTTTCCAAAAAAAGTGCTTTTGAATAGTGGTTTTAAAAGGTCTGGCGGTTGAGCCGTGAGCTATGGTGGACAGGAAGTCCAGTAGCTGTTTTTGAAAATGAAAACCAGTGGGAAACTACTGAGATACCTGGATAGTTTAGTCCAGGGGATTTTGTTCTATATTGAAAAACTTCCTGCTCCTTTGGGAGAGGATGCGCTTTGAAAAATACAAAATGTTTTACAAAACAACCCTGCATAAAATATTGTTGTTTCTGCAAAATAACCTGAGCTCCACATATTCCATGCATTATATCTGATTTCCCCATTCCGCAGGTGAAGGTGGGCTGCTGAGTACGTTTGTACTCACCCTTGCTTATTTGTTGTTTTTCAGAAAAAGGAGATCGGGTAAGAGTTACGCCTGTTCCCAACCTTGCTTGTGGCTGTTGGACCACTGATTTGCTTCGCTGAGTATATCGGGCGGCTTCAGCCCCACTCTGATGATATGTCCCGAGTTGGGACCAACTCTTAAAGTTGATCGCCACCTTTATAGGTTTGTCTCGTTTAAGCAGATCTGGAATCATCTGATGTATAAATGTGTTTACTAGCCTCCTGGGACTAGTAATTGTATCACATTTGAGTCCCAGAGGACCGGGACGCTTCAGGTGGTATCGGAGCTGTTAGGTTGGCCGCAGGACGTAACCCTTAGCCTGATCAAAAGTTTTTGAGTCAAAACTATTTTCTTAAAAAAATCCTTGCTCTCATCCCTTGATTTCAAAAATGCTTTCCCCTTTCCTTCTCTCAGAAGTCAGATGGAGGTTCGCTGCCAAACCAGCTTTTGCCAGAATGAAGATGGTTTCCCCAAGTTGCTGAGAGCATGCACAGTTTGCCTCGAAATCAGGAGCCAGCCAGAGTACGATGGTCATGAATTCATCGAGCATGGCACAGAGAAGTGTGTCGTGACTGTATACATTGGATCTAGTCCGCACCATGTGGAATGGAGTGTCACTGCTGCTGGGCACAGATTCAAAGACACCTGCCAAGTCATCGCTCGCAAGGCATTGAGGGCCCTGTGTCAGATTTATGAAGAAGAAGTGGCCGACACCCCGCTCAGATTCTTTCCGCCCTTTCAGAGAAACTGTCTCGTTTGGATGGCCAGGAT
Organism: Zea mays; assembly: GCF_902167145.1. NCBI lineage: Eukaryota > Viridiplantae > Streptophyta > Magnoliopsida > Poales > Poaceae > Zea > Zea mays. The sequence continues at coordinate 134,455,428 of NC_050096.1, read as the reverse complement.
GCGTGCATTGGAAGCGCAGCAGTTGCTTGAGGACGACCCCACAGCCGTGTACCTCACTGCATACCTGCTCACCCTAGATGAGCAGTATGATTTCTTGGCTCGGCACCACCGTCAGATGATTGCCCGAGCAGAAGATGCAGAGAAGTGCAACCGTAAGCTCCATGTGGATCTCACCTCACCTCAAGCCCGTGTAGCTGCCTTGGAAAGTCGTGAAGTCATTGCTGTTGAAGCCCTGAAGCAAGCCAAGGATGAGCATGTCCAAAAGTTGATGGAGGCCTACTTGGTAACCCTTAACCAACGTAGAGCCCTGCGAATCCAAGAGCCCGCTCCATCCAACCCAGTTCAAACCAGGAGAGCTGAAGATCCCGAGATTCTTGAAGGTCACTCGGTCTCTACCAGAGGAGAGAAGAAGACTTGGGAACTCCCGGAAGGAGCCATAGTCTTGGAAGGAATTCCAGTCTTGCATCAGGATATGGATAAGCAGGAGCACCCCGAGTCCTCCCAAGATCCCCTGCAATAGTTGTTTGAGCCCCTCACCATGAAGAAGATTCCATCACCATCCTATGAGATCAAAGAAGAAGCTGCAAGAACCCCGCCAGCACCGCCGCCCTCTGAGGAGCTACAAGAGCCAGTCCCGCTTGAAGAAGAGTTTGACCCCATCTTGTTGTCTCAGTCGCTGCCAGAAGAAGTCATCAACATCAACTCCCTCTTGACCCATCCAGGAGATATATCAGATTGAAGTTGTGCGCCAGCCTTGCCAGAAGAGAAGCTGCCTGGTTTGAAGTTAGTTATGCCCAGTCCTCTGCATGCATTGGGTAGTGAAGTTTTTCTTCACTTTGGCTAGAGACCTGCACGTATGAGAGGTAACCGTGTAGCCTCGTGTTTTGAAAAACTCTATTTGTGTGGCCCCCTAGGGCATTTCAAAATGAATTACGCTTGATGTTTTCTCCCCTTTTGAGTGCATATGTGATGGTTTAACGTTAGTGCTCATAAGTTGCATTTAGCATAGTTCTCAATTCAAGAGCCAAGCAATAGTAGTTATGCTTAGCCCCCGAATCTGAGTAGTCCGAGCTTTGAAAAAACTCTATTCTTCCCCATTCAAAATATTTGATTTGTTTGTGCTTATCATTGCTGAGCTTGTGTGTTTTCTTTCTTTTTAAGAAACGTTTTCTCTAAAAACATAGATCACAAATTAGATCTAATCCTCCCCTTATGCTTCCATTCTCATCTTAACCCATCTCAAGAGAAAAGCACCTTACCCAAGAAGATACCAGGAAGCTTATCCTTGAAGCCTAGAATAAGCTACAGAAGAAACCAGTCCAGCCGCTCAGTCAAAAGGACCGACCGTGAGAATCAAAGCGCTGCCCCTGAGTCAAAGTAAACAGAAAAAGAGGACAAAAGAAGTTATTACCATACAGAGAGGCAAAGATTCTTGGAACCAGAGACCACAAACATCTGGGTCATTGACCCCACCACTCACCCGTGCCCCCCCCGCACGCGTGCCCTCCTCCATGTGCTTTACCACCGCCCCACACCCTTTTTGCAGCGCACTACCGCCGCCCACACCACCTTTGCAGCACACCCACCGCCGCCATCACCGCTAGCAACACCGTCCCCCCTCCCCTTGTCGCACCTGCTTCCACGTAGCACCTGCTCCATCACCACCACTCCACACCCTTGCATACCACTCGCCTATAAAATCCCCCACCAGCTCCCTTAATCCCCACATCGCTCAAAGCAAAAACACACCTGATAAAATCTCCTCTGCCAAACCACAAGCAACTCCATTTTCCCACTCACTCACCCCTAAGATCATAATGCTTGGTGATTCTTGGGTTGAAGATTGTTGTACATGGTTCATAGTCTTTGGTTTCCTCCAATGTATGATGGTAATACTCTTTGACAGAATCCTCCAGTGGGAAGAGCAAAGAGAAAGAAAGGGTCGGTGAGAAGAGAAAAGAAGATACTGAAGAGAAGATGAGAAGAAGGTTCTCCCAAAATCAACCCTGTGTCAGTCATCTCTCTGCAGCCTGTTCAAGCAGCAACAGCAGCAGAAGGCCCCGTAACACCCTTGTTATGAGGTACTTCAAGGAGTTCAAATCCCCATGATTCAAGAGTTCTACCCTCATTCATTTTAAGTGGGGTAGTTTTCCAGCAAGGTTCCTGCTATGGAGAAAAAGAAGAAGGCCTATAGCAAGCTTGTGGAGGACCAGATCATCGAAGCTTATAAGTTTCTGGATGAGAAGTGGTCACCCAAGTTTTGTTGATGAAGCACTAGAAGACCAATCAAGGAAGGAATCCATGTGGGATTTGGCAAGAGAAAGGTTTGTGTGTTGGCATCAATGCTTCCTCAATAAGCTAGCTGCCAAGCGAAAGCCAGAAGCCTGAAGATGATCTTGAGTAGCCAGAATCAGTGTTTGCAATCGGCAACCAGATGCTCCTCAAAGGCCAGATTTTGTTGAAGCTCCATCTCCTCGAAGAGTCTGCAAAGTGAAGATATGTAGCTGAAGTAAAGCTATACCGATAACCGTTCTAAGCCGAATCTCGAGGACAAGATTCATTTTAAGTGGGGTAGATTTGTAGAATCCCAAAAATTCAAATCTTGAAATTTTCTCAAACTCTCTCTAAATTCAAAATGAATTTCAAATTTCATTTCAAAATGTTTGTTTGCGAGTTGATATCAACAAATAAAATATAGTGGTCTATATTCTCTCCAAAATCCTCCTCAAAATATCCTACAAATATTTCCCCAGTGATCCCCTCAAATTCTTTCCAGAAATACTGCCCATATATTTTCCCAGTGATCCCCTTCAAATTCTTTCCAGAAATACTGCCCAGATATTTCCCCAGTGATCCCCTCTAATTCTTTCCAGAAATACTACCCAAATATTCCACCGATAATCCTCCAAGTATTTTCCACCTGAGAAATACCTTCAGAATCATTTTTCAAGTCCCTACAAATATTTTCTTCATAACTTTCCTCATGCTCATATGTATACGTATACCTCCGGTGTCATACGGTGAGCTCTACAAGCTAATCTCACTCATATAAGACAAATCCATGCTAATCTCCCACTAATCCTCTCATTCTCCCACTAATCCTCTCATCCCTCCCCCTAATCCCCCCACCATGGCTATAAATATAGGGGCAAGCGCCTCCTCTCATCCCACCCCAAGCCATTTCATGGCAACTCTCTTCCCCCCCCCACACACGCCCACTCCATGCTCCACACAAGCACACACTAGCAAAAGGATCGTTCGGTCGTTCTTCGATCGTTCGTCCACCTGTTCTTAGTTTGTTCGTTCGTTCGTCCGATCGTCCGATCGTTCAATCGTTCGTCTCTCCATTCGTCCAAATAATCTTTTTCCTGACGTTATGCTGCCGAAATTCCGATCGTTCGTTCATTCGATCATTGGATCGTTCATCATTCATTCATAGTTCCTATTCATCGTTCATCATTAGTTCATAGTCCATATTCATCATTCTTTCAGATAATCTTTGTCATGCCGTTATGCTGCCGAAATTTCGATCGTTCGTTCGTCCGATCATTCGATCGTTCGTCCGTTCGTTCATAGTTCCTATTCATCGTTCATCGTTCATTCATAGTTCCTGTTCATCGTTCGTTCAAACGACTACTCACCATCACTATTCACCGTTACTATTCGCCATTGTTGCTATTCATCATTACTATTCATCGACACTATTCACCATTGTTACTATTCACCGACACTATTCATTATTGTTACTATTCATCGACGATATCTATGGTAACTTTTCGTTGTCACTATTCATCTTTACTATTCATTGATCATCCGCTCACCCCAGATTTCAACTACTCATCCATCATGCTGTCCAGTCCACCAAGACCAGCCAGACCCATATTCCAGTCATACGAACTCCGATGACTGTGATTTTCCTTCCAGTGGGAACTTCCCATCTGGTCACCCATCCCAGGTTTCTCCAAGTTGAGCACGCTTAACCTTGAGATTCCTTCGAACCAGGCTTCCAAACTCTAATTCCAATAATTCTTGTTTCTAAATTCTTATCGAATTATTCCCTATCCAACCATGTCATCCCTTAAGCATGGTTCATATTCCAGAAAACTCCCAAAATACTCTTGTCCCATATTCCGCCTATAACTCTCATGTTCATACTAAGTCAGACGATTCATTCGTCACTATTCTCACCAACAGTGAACTTCACTGTGCTACACAACATACACCCAGCTATAAATACACCTAGCTACCCTCTCCCTCTCCACACACACTCAACACCCTCAGCCAAGGCAAACACCCCACCCACTCAGTTACTCCGCTCTGCCGGCTACACGCATAGTGTCGCTTCGCCTCTAGTTCACCCTCCTGGTAAGCACCTCCGCTCCACCACCAGTAGTATCTCAACACCACATGACACATATTCTGCTCAAGACTCTACCCATCCATATATCGCTATTCTGACCACTATACTAAATATTTGTTGGTATACTTGCTGGTTTGTATGTTTGCTTGTTCATGTTGCATAGTTATCGGAGCGTTCATGCCGTCTCGTGGAGGCCAGATCTGCAAGTCTACGCCAGGCGGTGGAGCCAGAAGCCAGTTCCGCGAGCTCACCCCCCCTTTCACCTGATAAGCACGGCAAGCTCACTGGATCCCTTTGATGCATAAATTATCTATGTTTTACAACCACAACCCTCAGCCTGTTATTTATGCATAATATGATTTTGAGACAAGTTATTATGGCCACCCAGCCGCTTGCCACAATCAATCCTTGAGAAAAGGTGTGAGTTTTCAAAAGAAAATTCTTTTCAAAATGTGTGTGATGAAGGGTTTTCACCCTTATCACCTTTGAGTAGGGATGATCAGGGACTCCCTGATTTAGGGGAGGGCCTAAGGTGATGGCTCAGCTGGTTTAGGTGTGAGCAGAAGGATTGTCCCCTCACATAAGGACCGATTTGTCATCCTTCACTACCTGTACTCATGATAAGTACAACCACTCGAGACTGTATGGGCAGTCACTCAATCTGAACTCGTACGGTCCAAACCCCAGGGTTATGAAGGCTAGGGACCACCGAGAGGATAAGGAGGGGGAATGTTTTTTCCGGTTTGGACAAGGCAGTGGCCTGACTCCTTCCAGTATAACCGTTAAGGTAAGGACATGCAAGGAAAGAAAGAGATTCAGCATTCGGGTCTCACGACGGTGAGATCGCAGAAACCGGACTAGTGGGTAAAGTGTATCCCTCTGCGCAGAGTTCAAACTAATTCGAATAGTCTGTGTCCACAGGAATGGACGAGTCTGGTCTGGTATGAAAATTAATGTTTTGTTTTCCAAAAAAAATGGTTTTAAAAGGTCCGGCGGTTGAGCCGTGAGCTATGGTGGACGGGAAGTCCAGTAGATGTTTTTGAAAATAAAAACCAGTGGGAAAATGCTGAGATACCTGGATGGTTTAGTCCAGGGGATTTTGTTCTATACTGAAAAACTTCCTGCTCCTTTGGGAGAGGATGCGCTTTGAAAAATACAAAATGTTTTACAAAACAACCCTGCATAAAATATTGTTGTTTCTGCAAAATATCCTGAGCTCCACATATTCCATGCATTATATCTGATTTCCCCATTCCACGGGTGGAGGTGGGCTCCTGAGTATGTTTGTACTCACCCTTGCTTTTTTGTTGTTTTTCAGAAAAAGGAGATCGGGTAAGAGTTACGCGTGTTCCCAACCTTGCATGTGGTTGTTGAACCACTAATTTGCTTCGTTGTGTATATCGGGCTGCATTAGCCCCACTCTGATGATATGTCCCGAGTTGTGGACCAACTCTTAAAGTTGATCACCACCTTTATAGGTTTGTCTCGTTTAAGCAGATCTGGAATCATCTGATGTATAAATGTGTTTACTAGCCTCCTGGGACTAGTAATTGTATCACATTTGAGTCCCAGAGGACCGGGATGCTTCAACGCATTGGATTTGTGCTAATGTAAGAAGGCCATGTAATAGCATATGCTTCACGACAATTGAAGAGACATGAAAAACATTATCCTACTCATGATTTGGAACTTGCTGCAGTTGTTCATGCTTTAAAATTTTGGCGTCATTATCTTCTAGGCAATACTTGCCATATTTATACAGATCATAAAAGTCTCAAGTACATCTTCACTCAGGCGGAATTAAATATGAGACAACGAAGGTGGCTTGAACTAATCAAAAATTATGATCTAGAAGTACATTATCATCCGAGGAAGGCAAATGTGGTTGCGGATGCGCTCAGTCGCAAGTAGCATTCATGTCATTTGTCAGCTAGTCTATTCGAAACCATAATATGTCAAGAAATGGAAACGACTGAATCTGAGTATATTCCAACCAGCCCTACTAGCCAATCTGCAGTTGGAATCAAACATAGTTAATCAAATTATGGAAGCCCAAAAGACTGATGCGGGGATAGCCCATATTAAAGAGCATATGACAGTGGATTACACTATGTGTTTTCGGCTTGACGACAAAGGTGTTCTTTGGTTTAAGAACCGGCTAGTAGCCCTAAAACTCTCGAAGTTAAGGCAACAGATACTGGATGGATCTCATACTTCCTGGTATTCTATCCATCCTGGAAGTAATAAAATGTATCAAGACTTGAAGTCATGATTCTGGTGGACGAAGATGAAAATAGAAATTGCTCGTTATGTTGCTAGGTGTGATATTTGCCAACGAGTAAAGGTTGTACATCTAAAGTCTGCTAGGCCATTGCAATCATTGCCTATTCTAGAGGGAAAATGGGACGATATTAGTATGGATTTTATCGTAGGATTATCCAAGACTTCCAAGGGTTGTGATTCTATTTGGGTAATTGTGGACCATTTTACCAAAGTTGCACATTTTCTGCCAGTAAATACTAGAGATTCAGTGGTTTCCTACACCAAATTGTACATTGCACGCATTCTGAGCTTGCATGGTGTGCCAAAGACGACCATCTCAGATCATGGTCCTCAGTTTGTGGCCAAATTCTGGGAAGGACTGCATTAGTCTCTTGGTACAAAATTAATTCATAGTTCAGCCTATCACCCCAAACCAGTGGACAAACTGAAAGGGTGAATCAAATCTTGGCGGATATGTTGCGAGCATGTGTATTAGCCTATTCGGAAAAATGGGATGAGTGCCTACCATTGGCTGAATTCTCCAACAACAATAGTTACCAAGAGAGTATCCAGATGGCACCTTTTGAGGCTCTTTGTGGGTAGCGGTGTAGAACTCCACTAAACTGGTCGGGGCCCGGTGAACGGTTTTTCTTTGGGCCAGATTTAGTAAAAGAGGCGGAAGAGAACATGAAAGTTATTCAGCTCCGGTTAAAGATTGCACAAAATCGTCACCAACGTTATGTAGACAAGCGAAGACGACCCTTGTTTTTCCGAGTTGGTGATTTTGTGTATCTGAAGGTTTCACCTATGAAAGGAGTAAATCGTTTTGGTATCAAGGGAAAGTTGGCACCACGATATGTTGGTCCTTTTGAAATGCTAGCGCAGTGTGGATCCGTGGCTTATAAGGTGAAACTTGCTGACCATCTTTCGGCCATACATAATGTATTTCACGTATCCCAACTTAAGAAATGCCTTCAATTGCCCGACAAAGTGGTAGAAGTTTCTGATGTAGATCTGGAACCTTATTTAACTTATTCCGAGCACCCAATTAAGATTATAGATCAACAGGAAAGGGTTACGCGCAGAAAGACTATTAAATTCTACAAAGTGCGATGGAATAAGCATTCTGAAGATGAAGCTACATGGGAATCTAAGGAGTTCCTAAATAATCAGTTTCCTAAGTTTTTAGAGTCTTTTAAATCTTAAGTTTATTGTAAATTATCCTTAATGTAAACTGATCGGGGCACCCACACCCCCTGCCTTGTAACAGAAATAAGGAAATGAGATTGTGACGCGTTTCCTTTTCCACTACTTAGCCTCGGACTTTAATCTCAGGATGTGATTTATTTTTAGGGGGAGAGGATGTAACACCCCTGGTGTTACCAGAACTAAAAATCTGGCATGACATCATTTGCATTGATATTTCATTATGAATGCTACACCTAGAGTGCATCCACTAGGTAAAAAAATCAAAAAAAATTGTGATGTGATGACTTGACTTGATTAAAGAGGTTTTTGATCCTAGAATAGAGTACTTCTCCAAGGATTTGAAGCAAGTGTCCGTACTTTCCAAAGTTGAAGCATCCAGTGGAAGAACTAGGAAGAGCGGGGAAACGAGCACCAGGGGCACTCGGCTGATTTGTAGAAGTGGGGGCAGTGGCAGAACGAATGAAAACAGGTTGTTTGAACGTATAGGAGGGTGGACGAGGTGAAGAACGATTCTGATTAAAAGGTCGGATAACCAACCTGGTTCGCTTCTCAGGTCCCTGAGTAGACCTGTCACCTCCAAATCCCTTTGATTTTCCATGGACGGTGTTTTTGGCTTCGACGGCTAATGTCGTGCTAACAGCTCTGCTGTAAGTAAGATCCAGGAAGGTGGCCATTTTCCTCTGAAGCCTATCATTGAGTTTCCTCATGAAGCAAGTCTTTTTCTTCAGGTCAGTGTTCACTTGGTCAATAGCATATTGGGATAAATGGTTAAACTTGTTGAGATACTGCATTACAATATCTCCTCCTTGCTTTAGTCGAATAAACTCCTCTTGTTTCATGTGAAGCACTCCCTTTGGAACATAGTGTTCACGGAATGCTAGCTTGAATTCATCCCAAGTGACCTGATGTCCGGCAGGTTGAACTGCTACAAAATTCGCCAACCAGGTACTCGTAGGGCCTCTTAGTTGTTGGGCAGCAAATAACGTCTTTTGTATTTCTGTGCAACAGACTAATCCAAACTTTTGCTCCATTACCCTTATCCACTCAACAACTTCAAGAGGGTCTTCTGCTTTAATAAAGAGTGGAGGACGCATCTCAGAGAATTCCAGATACGAGGTTTCACGCGGTCCTTGTGGAGGAACTCTCCCGCCATGTTGCTGGAATTGATTACTCGCCATCTCACGTAAGAAGCGGGTATTATCTGCAGTAGCATTGACCAAGGCAGCGATGGCCTCGGCCAGTGTTGGTGGTACAGGTGGCGGATTAGGAGTATCTTCCCGACCACGGGAAGTCCCCGCACCGTCATGCGCACGAGTTCGTGATGGCATATGAGGCAAAGAAACATTTGGGTAAAATGTAACATGCCAATACACACCATCATTTTACATTACCAAAATGTAATTATACAGACCCAAGCATACAACATGACTTCATTACTTATTTTACATAGGTATAGTCTCTAAACTATACTAGTCTAGTCTTCGTCGTCCTTGGTTTCTTCATTTCCTGCTGTAGGAGACCTATCGTCAGCCAGGTTCATGGAAGGAGGAGACCTAAAAAGGTCCAACTCCCCATCAGGTCCTTCACCTGTTGTCCTCGATGGTCCGGCTCCCATTGCAACAGGGTCGGCAGGCATGTCTGGGTGCAGTCGCGCATATAGTACATGTACTTCCTCATGTCAAGGGCCGCACTAAGCTCTGCCACACGAGCACGAGCTTTGGCTTCACAGTCCCAGGCAACCGAACGTGAGTTGATGGCCCAATCAACCGCCAAATCTCGTTCAGCAAGCTCGTCTTGCAAGCGTCTGACGTCAGCTGCCAACTCAGCTATATGTTGACCGTCCTGTGCACACACCCTATTTTGGTGATGTAGCTCCGTCTGAAGCTGTTCCACTTTATCTTCCAAGTCTCCGATTGGATCATTGCTGCCGCTACTTCTTCCTTCATGTCTGGAAGCCAACTGATGACAAGGCACGCCAATAGGTCCAGTGGACTTGCGCGCGGTTTTCCTCGTACGTGCCATATCTCCATAAGAGGGGAAGATCTATTAGTATAATATTTAAGCATGATGCATGCATAACCCAATAATTACGGAATCAACCCCCATTGGTTCCTAACTTCCTATATATTGCACTCTATTACCTAGTCTTACAAGATGAGAACTTTCAAAAAGTGGCAATGTAAGAATGAAAGAAAATTTCTTGGATAAGTATTTGAAAATTCTTTTTGAGATGCTTTGTAATATCTGAAGAGATGGGCTTTGCTCCGATACCAGCTGTAACGGAACCTCCCAAGTGGTTAGGCCCACCTATAGTTGTCCTTGTCCAACAGAGCTTGGACAACCCTTTAGATGCACATAATCACTCAACAAGTTCGGTATCTGTATCTTGATTTCCTCGCCCAAGAGCGTTTCTCCCGTCACACAGATATTACAACACAACGGAGGAACGAATAAGCGGAAGCGAATTACAATAACTTAATGTACATTCATCAAAATATAGAGAGAGTGTTATTATTACATTACCAGGTTATAAGAGTGCATAGAGTAATATTATTACAGACTTGGGAGGCAAAAACCCCTCCCATATAAAAGTATATTGTTTTTCTAGTGGGAGGCCAGCATCCTCCCGCGGCTTCACTGCTGAGGTTCTTCTTTGGGCACCACCTTAGAGCAAAAACAGCAAAAGTCTGTTGTTTCCTCACCTACAACAACATGGGTTTGAAAACCCTGAGTATGGAGTGTAATTTCGCAAGTCTTACCCGTCAAAAGAAAAGACTCTCAAGGATATGCTGGTTTGAGGGAGTCAAAATAAGGCTGATCAAGTATCAAAGACTTTGTTTTGCAGAAATGCTTACTAAAGGTGGATCCTTAAAAATCTAGTTTTATTAGCATGTTAAGTTATTACATGTAACTAGAGTTCTTTCTACCCTAGTTCAAGCACTTGACCTGCACTAGCAGTCTTTTGTCAACCCTTTAGTTCACTGGAATGCTATGTGTAAGTCAGTGACCAAGTCTTCATGTCCGTGAAGTAACGGCGATCCGAATCGATTAATACCTAGCTGGGGATCTCTGATCACATGACATATGTAGCACTTAACCCTTGCATATGTCAACTCATCACCGAGTTTCTTAAGACCAGACCGGGTTCACGCCAACTGAGAGCACAGATACACCACCGTCCAGCCTCTTGCCACGTAGGGTACACGCTACTCTCGCCATCTCTCCACTCCCATTGCATGTTGGCCTTTCTGGTATTAGTCTGCCCAAGGCAAAGCTTACCCATGACGACACATGTGACCAGTTAAAGGGTCCTCAGTCAACAGGCCCACATCGACACGGTCCTTAAGTGACTTAGACGGAGACACTACACTGAGACTCTCTTCTCGTGCAAGTCACCCGCCTGGTCTCAGCTTTATTATTTAAAACCCAAAGTCTGGTACCTGGCAGAGGTACATCTTTTCTGATGTTGAACCCATCATGGCCCTGATGGATCCACCATCAAGTTTTATTTTTGAAAACATCCCTTCCACTGTGGAGCACCACCTTTTGTGTCAAAACAAAACATTTCTTTTACTATAGCAGGACTAAGCATCAGAAAACCTTTTAATAAAACAGGTAATCAAGGATTAGTAAACAGTTCCAAGGAAAAAAATGCAGCAATTGGTTTAACACACAACTCCTATCACCTAATGCACCATATAAGGTGATAAAGATTTAAAACAGCAAGGAGGTGGCAAATGCACCGGGGCTTGCCTTGTGTGGTAGGGGAGTCGGGCTCTGTTCCACAAATATCAAAATAAAAATAATTCCCAGCAGGTGGATTTTCTGTTGATCGAGTAGTCTCCTCTTCTTCAACAGTTACTTCTTCTTCGTTTTCTATACATAACCATATATAACCATGAATGCTCATGTGATACTTATGCATATGCAATGTTAGTAGAGATACATCAAGTTTTATCTTGAATACAACTTTCCTTCATGGTGCACAAGGGAAACTAGGGCCTTATAGGTCAATACCCTAGTAGGGTTAGATAATTTTAACCTAAGGAGCTAGGGTTTTGGGTTTGGGAATCAAACAAAGTCCAAAGTATATCAAACTTTACCCTTGGGTTCTAAGTTCCAAAATAAATTTACCCAAAAAGTTTTATGATTTTTAGACTATCTATTAATTTATAAAATTCAAAAAGACTAGGTTTAGGCCTTCTTAAATACTACATAATTCCTGGTTTGGGTTAAAAATCTTAGAACTTTTTTTTTAAATACTACAGGAATTTAGGAGTCCAACAAAATTGGTCTCATATTTTTATCATTTTTCCATAATTTCTTATGAATTTCCTAAGTCTGGTAGAAAAAGAAAAAGGAGAAACCATAAACAATAATGGGCTCAATCTGGCCCGAGCCAGCCCACGACAGGCAAAACACGCCCATGCGCGTACCCGCGTTGCCAGATTTGCACAGAGGACCCTGGCGATTTGAAAAACTCTTAAAGAGTCTGTAGCACTATTTCCTTGTCTCACTGACATTCGCAGATAGGCCCTTCCCTTTCTATTCATTCGCAAGGTGAGGTCCCCGACCGTGGACAGCAGAGCAGTGGCTCCGGCGAGCCTATACCGGCCGGAAAACGCAAAGACCGGACCTGTAGTTCCGCTGACACCTAATTATACCCTGGGCGACACGAATCCTTCAACAAATTGCACAATTCCGGGTTGAGAACTCTCTGTCAACGGTGATGGCGCATATCGGGGATAATCCGAGGTGTTCCCGGTGATCCTACGTGTTCTAGCTCAATTGGCTCGGCCGATGAGCATCTACAGCACACAGGGGTATTGAAACGAGAGCGAGGAGGGCGTGAACGGACCTGTAGTGAGCTGGCCACGGCGAGCTGACACACCGGTTCTTGACTGATTTGGGGAAAACTCTAAATTAGAGCACTCTAGTGGATAATCCGAGGTACGTGCTGGTGCGTTGGGTGTGTGATTACTTAGCGGAGCTCACTGGGGCGGAAATTTATAAGTTCCATCGGTGGTGGCAGCTAATTTTGAGAAGACGTGCGGCGGCCGGAGAGAAGGGAGGTCACTGGCGCAAGTGATTCGTGGCTTTCACCGTGGCCTGACCACCGGCGATGACCGGACATGCTAAGGCGAGTCACTGCAACGTGGTAGAGCACCTAGGCACGTGGCACCCGAGCGGCAGGCGGCCAACTCTAGCGAGGTTATCTGGAACGGCCGTAAGGCAAGGGGGTACGGCGGCCAGGGCGAAATAGTGTCCCGAGCTCATCCCCAGCGCCAGATTTTTCATCCGAGGATCGTTATCTACGTTTAACTGGGCTTGAATAGCGACGCCGACGTGAATCCGGGTGCGAGATCACCGGCGGCGAGGGGGGCTGAACCTGAGATCTTATTCAGTTTACTATACTATCAGACCTCATCAGAGCGTCTGACAAACCGATTTATAGGGCTCAGATCTTAGATTTTTATGTAGTAACTACTTAATCCATCTGTAACAAAGTTCTTTCCCTATAATCCAGCTATAATCTTTCTATATCAACCATACTCAAATACTCACTGGATTATACTCAAAATAGCTCCTAAACTTGGCTCTGGTTTAATGTCAGTCCAGTTTCAGAGTTACACTCGACTGAGAGACCAACTTCAGGTCTGTTTTTCTTCAAATTTTGTATGTTACCAAGACTTAGTCACCTAAGCAAAGTTGTACTCCTATTATAGCTCTTCAGACTTGATGTGTTGACCTAGGGCAAATTCCTTATGAATTGGGAGATATAGAGCTCCAAAGTTGCCCTCAATCAACTGAAATTCAAAACTTCACCACATAGCATTCATGGGGTATTTTGCATTGAAGTCCAAACTTCATTATTTAACTTCGAAATCCTCAAATGTGACAAGTACTTGATTTGTAGTGTTCCATTACTCTGATATTTGCACTTTGGTCCAAAAGTGCCTAGAGTTTACATTTAACCACCTAGGGTTTCAATTAGGATTTCTAGGGTTTGTTTTTAGGGTTTTAGGCACATTAGGGTTTTTGTGCCACAAAAGTCCATCCACTTTGATATCTTGTGAGCATTTTTAATGTCTCTTGAGATTTTTACTCACTTGGACTTCACTTACATCTCTAGGCCCTACTCCAGGGTTAAGTATCCTATCCTAGGATTAACCACACATCAAATCATAACATCACAACTTGTTTGAAATTTTACCTAGTGAATGCATTCTAGGTGTAACAAACATATGAAATGTCAATGCACATGATGTTATGCTCATGTTTTAGTACCAGTAACACCAGGGGTGTTACACGCAGCGCCTCCCACAGGCTCGTTGAGCATCGGCCACCGCGGTCCGACCACCCCAGTCCCTTTCTGCCCAGTCTATCTTCGCATTAGCTTCCCAAAACCGCAAACCGAACAATACCTCACCGGAGGGGCCGAATCACCTTGCCGGACTTCCTCCACCCACCGACGTTTGTGGTCCAGTTAATCCAGCGAGCCATTCCTCGATTCCTTGCTCGCACATACTCCCTACCACCCAGTTGTGGCAGAACTGCCAAGATTATTCCAGCTTAAGTGCCTCAGTCTTGCCTTAAGGGCAATGACACACACTTAAATCGGAATAAACTGTCAATTCCTCAGATCTAGTCTGATTGAAGCCACTTACCAAGGATCAAGTACCATTAGCTCACACGAAGGTGAGGCATAGAGGAATACAATAAAACACAATACCACTGATTAAATAAATACTTACAGTTATTACATCATCCGAGTTTCAAAAGTAGTAAACATTGTTCTCATTGCAGCCGAAATTATCTAACGATAGACATAAGTAGTGTGGCGAAGCCTGCCCCATTACTCCTCCTGATCATCTCTTACTGAGGTAGGGTTCCATTCGATTGTCCAACCTAGTGGCAGGATGGATGGCCAAGTCAACCAAGAAACCATATCCTCAAGGGAAGTACCTATAAAAAATATGCCACAAGCAAGTCTGAGTATACTAATACTCAACTAGACTTACCCGATGTGAGGAGTTTACTCCTCTACCTCTAGACCATGAAGATGTTTGGCTGAGGGATTTGGTTTGCCAAAAGCACTAGTTGAGTCTAAAATCACATTTTAGCTTTTAAAGTTCTAAAATAATACTTTTAGACTAGGTGAGCACTTAACTATCAATACATGGTATCAAACATTATGTTTGTTACTAACCTGAGAATTGACAGTCCTAGCACAGTCCCTAAGAACTATTATATATATATATATATATATAGTGGGCCGGGCCTAATGGGCCTTAACACCCCTCCTCAAACTCAAGGTGGAAATGGAGGATCTGAAGCTTTGAGTTTGATCAAGTGAAACTGATGTTGTGCTCTTGTTTGTGCTTTGGTGAAGAAATCTACCAACTGAGATTCTGAGGGCACATATTTAAGATCAATAGTCTTCTGTTGACAATGAGATCGAGTAAAAGATGCATCAACACCAATGTGTTTAATAAGTTCATGCTTCACTGGATCATGAGATATCTGTATAGCACTCATATTATCACATAACAGAGGTGTAGGAGTGTCACAAGAGACACCAAGATCATTCAAGAGCCAGCACAACCAAATAATTTCAGCAGTGGTAGTAGCAAGAGCTCGGAGCTCGGCTTCAACACTAGAACGAGATATGGCCGCTTGCTTCTTGGATTTCTAGGCAATAGGTGAGGATCCAAGAAGAATACAATAACATGTAGTAGAAGAACGGTCAACAGGATCACTTGCCCATGTGGCATCGGAATATGCATGAAGCTGAAGTGGGCTATCAGAGGCATAGAGTAGACATCTTGATCTTGTCTCGTGTAAGTATCTAAGCACACGAAGCAAATGGCCATAATGAACTGAGGTCGGTGTGGATATAAATTGGCTCAAAATATGAACAACATGAGCAATATCAGGTCTGGTGATGGTGAGATAAACAAGGCTACCCACAATATGGCGATATCGAGTTGGGTTTGCTAGTGGTGTACCATCCTTCGGACGAAGTTGTAAATGAATATCCATTGGTGTCGCAATTGGGCGTGTATCAGTAAGTCCAGAGCGATCAAGAAGATCTTGTATATATTTGGACTGAGATAGATAAAATCCTTTTAGAGTCTGTTGAACTTGAATACCCAAGAAATAGCTAAGAGGACCCAAATCAGACATCTGAAATTCCTTACTAAGATGCTTCTTGACATGAGAAATATGGTCTGAGTTGTCACCTGTAATCAGCATATCATCCACATATAATAGAAGTAAAGTGCGGCCTTTTGGAGAGGCATGAACATACAATGCAGGATCATGTTCACTCGAAGAAAAACCAGCAACTACGATGACAGAGATGAATCTCTGAAACCAAGCACGAGGAGCTTGTTTCAGACCATACAATGCGCAACGAAGACGACAAACATGCCCTGAGGGGGTATTAACCCCCGGAGGGGGATGCATATAAACTTCTTCATGTAGATCACCATTGAGAAAGCATTCTTGACATCCATCTGGGAGATAGTCCAAGAAGATGAGGCTGCAACTACAATCAAGGTTTGTACAGTGGTCATATGGGCAACTGGTGCAAAAGTCTCATCATAGTCAAGTCCTTGAGTCTGTTGGAAACCACGATCCACAAGACGAGCTTTATACCTCTCAATAGAACCATCTGATTTTGTCATAACTTTGAAGACCCATTTACAAGTTATAGGAACAACATGCGATGGTAAAGGAACTATATCCCATGTGCCAGTGCATTCAAGAGCAGCCAATTCATCAATCATAGCAAGCTGCCACTCAAGAATCCCAGAAGCCTCCTGATAAGTAGTTGGTTCAACAATTGCCACACTAGCTCGTGGAAAACCATAGCGATCTGGAGGTTCAATGGTACCACGGTCACGAAGATGATATCCCTGATTAAAAACATCATTAGACTCAGTATTGTTAGTACAAGAATCAGGTACAGGATCAGTATTAGGACCAGTCGTAGGAATAGAGCAGGAACGATGAATGTAGGTTTGGGTGATAGGTGGTTTGGAAGAGTAAGATGACGTGGAGATGGAAGGTGTTGTTATGGGAATAAGAACATCAGGTGTGGATGTGAAAGATGATGATTCAGATGAAAAATCAGGAACGGAAGGAAGACACATGAAGGAAGTGGATTCTGTGGGATAATATGAGGGGTGAGTGGACTTGTTGTAAAAAAAGGGCGATTTTCATTGAAACTCACATCTCTAGAAATTCGAATACGACGAGTAGATGGATCATAACAACGATAGCCTTTGTGTTCAGGACTATATCCAAGAAAGACACACTCAACAGATTGAGCAGTCAATTTAGTCTGTTCACGTGGTGGTAACAGGACATAACATAGACAGTCAAACACACGAAGATGATCATATCGTGGAGATGTCCCAAAAAGAACTTCACGCGGTGTTTTGCCAGAATGTTTTGAGGATGGTTGTCTATTAATGAGATACACGGCAGTGGAAACAACTTCACTCCAAAAATGTGAAGGAACAAAAGAAGATAACAAAAGAGTACGAGCACTCTCAATAATATGACGGTGTTTGCGTTCAGCAACACCATTTTGGGCATGAGCACCAGGGCAAGAAAGTTGAGCTAAAGTGCCCTCTAAGGTCAATATCTGGCGAAAATTATCAGATAAAAATTCACCACCAGAATCAGAACGAAAATTTTTAATAGTGGCAGAAAACTGGGTGTGAATCATGCGAGAAAAAGAATTGTAAATAGAAGGCAATTCTGAGCGGCGTTTCATGAAGTAAATCCAAGTATAACGAGAATGATCATCAATAAAAATGACATAATATTTATGACCACCTTTGGAAACAAAAGGAGCTGGACCCCAAACATTAGAGTGAATAAGATCAAAAGGTTTTGCAGAATGAGAATCACTAGTAAAGTATGGAAGTTGTACTTGTTTGCCAAGATGACAACCTTTACAATGAAAACTAGACTCAACATGTGTATGACCTAAACATCCTGAGTTTATTAGAGTAGACAGACGAGACCCACATAAGTTACCAAGACGATGATGCCACTGGGCAAACGACAGTGTGGGACCGGAAGCGGCAAGCACACGAGCTGTAGAGGCATGGTGGGAAGGGAGACGCAATGTGTCCAAGATGTAGAGGCGAGGCGAAGATTTACGGTGATGGCAAGTCCCAATCACATCCCCTATGAGTCGATCCTGTACAAAACAAGATGAGTCATCAATTCCAACAAAGAAATTGTGATCGGTAATTTGACCAACTGATAAAAGATCCATGGATAATTCAGGTACAAAGAAAATATTTGGGACATAAAAGTTTGAATTGGAAAGAGAACCCTTGTGGGTGACATGACATAATGTACCATCAGCAGTTTGAACAGAAGTACCCTCGGTGACAGGTGCAGTAGAAGCCAGGCGTGATTGATCAGATGTCACATGAAATGAAGCTCCAGAGTCAAGAACCTAAGTAGATGACAAAGCACCAGCAGATGAAGTAGCAGCAACAGCAACTGAGCCTCTAGGAGATGGTCTTGTACCACGACCATGAGTAGCACGACGGACACGAAAATCAGCGAGCTTATCGGGATACTTAGTAAAGCAGTTCTCAGATCGATGAGTGGTCTTCTTACAATGCTCACAAGGCTGAAAAGAGGTGCTCCTAGACTTCTGAGCAGTGGCCAATACACTGTACAAACTCACACCAGTAATAGAAGACATGGACTTAAGGCGAGTCTCTTCATCAAGTAATTCAGACAACGCCTGAGCCATGGTGAGAGTATCAGAAGTGTGTAGTAACCTTGCACGAAGAGAATCAAATTCAGGTCAAACGCCCATAACAAATCTGTAGGTAAAGAACTTCTCAATGAACTTATGGGCTGGGCAAGGCACAGTTGTACAAGCAGGCACCATGGAGGTCAAAGCACTCATAAGACGATCAAAAGCTGAATAGTAATCATCAATGGACATATCATGTTGCTCAATGACATGAGTTTGTTGCATAAGAGTATGTAAAAGAGCCCCACTGTCCTGAACAAACCGATCCTTCAGATGAGACCAGATAGCCCTAGCAGTGGTGAATTTGGACATACTCATAATCATAGTTGGTTTAGTACTATTGACCATTGCAGCCATTACTTTGCCATCATTGATTTGCCAAGTCTTGATTGCAGCTGTGTTGCTTCTATCAGCTGCTAAAACTGGTGAATCTTCAGTTAAATGGAATAGTAAACCATGACCTCTTAATGCAGTTTGAACACAAAAAGCCCACTCTAGGTAATTCTGCCCATCAAGCACAATATTGACAACAATAGCATTGGACGTCATATTGAAGAGCAGGAAAAGGACAAAAGAATAACGGATCTGAAAAAGACTGTCTTGATGGTACCAAAAAAACCCTTGGTTGCAGTTGATGAATAGTGGATACGCCGCTGTAACCGAGACAAAAAAAACAGATCTGACCGGCACGAGCAGGAGATCTGATGCACAGCAGATCTGGGCGCGAAGAAGCGGACAGCGATGGAGAAGAAGGCATACTAACCTGAGAATTGATAGTTCTAGCACAGTCCCTAAGGACTATTTTATATATATATATATATATATATATATATATATATATATATATATATATATATATATATATAGATAGTGGGCCAGGCCTAATGGGCCTTAACAATTCAACCAACATCTTTTGCCGGTAACCTCATTTCCACTTATTACTCTATGCAATATAATGGATCAAGCAGTCTCATTAGTTGCGAGAACCAGATGATTTGAATCGAGTTTAAACCTTGCAAGGTAAACCTAAATACATGACATGTAGGGGCACCCTATCCCCACACACATCAACCTTCCCCATCGACTCCCTGGCAACAGATAGGCTCACTGCCATTGACATACAATGCTCCACTGACCTCGGCCACCATCGTGCAGTGACCGCACTTGTACCCACCGTAACTGGAATGGGGGACCCTGTCTCATGAACACGTGGGATGGTATGTCTAAGGGCAGGTTCACTCAGGTACTAGGCTTACCTATTTACCATATTTCTCGGCATGTGCTTAGTACTTTCAAACGTTTGACAAAAGTATCTGCACGTCAATCCTTATTCGAATTATGTCTCAAAGACCACACATCCCCATGGATCCGTGTCCACAGACCATCATAATTCCATTGTCAAAAGTGGATACAATCAATTCCTGACCTCACGCGAGTGCTAGAAAAATCATTCGACTTCTACCGAGATCCTGAATTAGCATAGCAACTACTCGACCTAGCATACTAGTATCCATCTCAAAAGGAACCTGAGTTCATGCAACTAGGGTTTCAAGTAACTCCTGCACTTAAGTGCACAGTACAAGCCTACAAACACTAAGTGCAGTAAAATAGCTTATATAAACGGTTATGCATAAAATTGGGGCTTGCCTTCAATTGCTGGGGCAGCAGAGAAATCCTCAATGGCAGATTTGGGAGCTGGCTCTTGAACTTCCTCTTAGTCAACTCCTTGCTCGGGGATGAGCACATACTCTCCGTCAGTAAGATTGCAATCTATTCAATGTGATGCATAAGATGCATGTACATTTACAATGCAGATGATAAATATGATGCAAGGTTGAGCAACATTATGTCATTTAGTAATGTTACAATTTCCTTTTTATTAACCAAGTCTCTTAGTGGTTCCCTTAATGGGTTTTAGGTTAAAAAGGTACCTAGTGGAAATAAGAGTTGGTTGAGACTTAATTATTTCTTTCAAGAATTCAGTAAAGCTTCAACTAGGTCTTTGTACTTTAATTACATAATGAACATGGGTAATTCTTAACTTCCTTATTCCATTTCCCTGTAGACCTTTAAGGGTGGTTTGAACTACTTTTACTTAGAATTTTCTAAAAAATCTGTAAAAATTACAGTAGCTTATTTCTGATTGAACTAGGTTGTCCTGAGATTTTGAGGTCAAAACTAATTAGAATCTGTTCTAGAAAAAATAATGAAAACTAGGGTAGAGGGGTTACTTTGCACTACACTTCCTATCTAGAAGTGACTTCTTCCCTAAAGGTTATTTTTACTGGTACTTAGATGCAATGCCATGGTCTTGTGCCCAAAAATTACTTAGTGAATATTTATCTATGAATTTCTAAAGCTTTGGGGCTAAAAGGTGCACATAACTAACTTTCCTTTTGAAAAATGTCTTACAACAGATTTGGTATTTTTCTTAATCTCTTCTTTGCACAAGAGCAATCATTCCTAAGGTTGGAGATTTTTATCTATAGGGAATGGTCTAAAGATTTCTCTAAATCTCTCATGGAGCAGTGGAAACATATTTCCTTGTTAAACTTATGTCATTTTTATATTTTTCTTGAAACTTTGTTGTTTAAATACTATAAGAAAAATAGGTTGGTCTACTGGTTCACATGTTTAGGTTCCGATTTTATTTTCCAAAGAAATGGGAAAAACTTAATTCTATTTATGATCTTTACTTAAATGAGGAAACTATGGTGCTCAATATTTTTGTATGACCTTACTATTGAGTGGGTATCTACTAAAATTTTCTCAGCCACATCACTTTAGTTCTACTATTTTACTTTTATTTTTGCATATTACTTTAAATATTTATAAAAATCGAAACTTCCAGATGTAACACCCCTGGTGTTACCCAAAGCCCTGGCCAAAGAAGCACATTGGGCCCTACTCAAACTTTATGCTAAAATGGAAAGTGAAGGGACTCAAAGTTTAGGAGCATGATTAAGATAAGCATTAACCATGACAAGGAAGAAAACCCTATCCTTCATACAATGTTCACCCACAAACAAGATTCTAAAACCCTAAATCCTTTTTAAGCCCTTAAACCCTAACCATGGGATTAAATGGGAGAGAATGGGCAAATGATCAAAACATAAGAAGGAACCTTTACTAAAGATGAAGAGTATTAGTAAAGCTACAAAATTTAGTAAGAGAAATATTGCAAAAAGGCCCAATAAAAACCTCAAAATAGTTCACCAAGTGGAAAGCAACTTGAACCTTTAAAAATTTCTCTAAGTCCCAAAAACCACCCTAGACCAATGATCCAAGGTGTTCACCTTTGTGCTGGCGCCAAAACCACTTGGACCAAATAGCAAAAAGTACCCAAATCACCCAAGGCACCACTCTGAAAAAATTTGAATTCAAACCGAGGTCATTTGACACGGTTTGACATCGGTTTTGTCACTGTTGAAAAGTGCCGACAGACTTGACTTGGCGCCCGCATATCTCACAAGCTAGGGCATATCTCCCATTGGAACTTACACAAACTAACTAGCCCTAGGTGCCAGGAAGATATTTGCACAAGACCCTTGGCGAGATTCGCACGTTTGTGATCCCTGCAAGCGCTTGAACAGAGGCAGAAACAAACACCCACGTGTTCGACGTGTTGTGGCGCGCCAGAACACCCCTTCGGCGCTCCGCCCACGCGCGCAGCCCCGCGCCGCGCCAACCTCGTGCTCGCGCCTATAAAAGCCATCCCGGCCTTGACCGTACACCCCCGCGCGCCACTGACCCAACCCGAGCTCGAGTTCACTGGAATTCGCCCCGTGAGCGAGGTGCCAGCGGTCGCGCAAGCCACGACCACCATAGACCGGCCATCCTAGCCATTCCCCGCCCCATATGACCCTCGGGATAGCAACTACGGACCTCGGTGAAGCTTCCAGAGCCGGGAATTGAACTCTACCTCACCGGAGACACCGGATCGACGTCGCCGGACTTCACCTGATCGCCGGTGCACGTAGACCGAGCTCCACGGTGAGCCTTTCTTCGATTCCTTGCACTGGTAGCATCCTTAGCACCCCGTGAAGCTTCCTGTGCCATTGGATTGAACAATACCGCCATGAGCAGGCTGGATTTCCTTTGTGATGGATACTAGTATGCTAGGTCGAGTAGCTGCTTTACTAATTAGGGATCTCGGTAGAAGTCGAGTGATTTTTCTAGCACTCGCGCGAGGTCAGGAATTGGTTGTATCCATTTTTATTTCAGAATGATGATGGTCTATGGACAACGATCTATGGGGATGTGTTGTCTACGAGGAGAGAAATTGGAATAAGGATTAACGCGCGGATACCTATGTCAAGCGTTTGAACGTACTAAGCACATGCCGAGAAATATGGTAAATCGGTTAGCCTAGTACCTGAGTGAACCTGCCCGCAGATTTTGTCCCTCACGCGACCTGAGACGTAGTCTCCCATTCCGGTTATGGTGGGTACAAGTGTGGTCACTGCACTATAGCAGTCGGGGTCAGTGAGGCATTGTACGCCAAGGCGGTGAGCCCTGTTCTGTTGCCAAGGAATCGATGGGGACGGTTGATGTGTGTGGGGACGAAGTGCCTTGCCACGTCGTTTGTTAAGGTTTACCCTGCAAGGATAAAAACTCAATTCGAATCGTCTGCTTCTCGCAGCTAATGAGACTGCTTGATCCATTGTACTGTATTGAGTAATAAGTGGAAATGAGTTGATTTGGCAAAAGATGTTGATTGCTAAATGTTTGATACCATGTATGATTAGCTAGGTACATATTTAGTCTTAAGAGAGTCACACTCAAACTTGAAAAGTTAAAACTTGATTTTAGACTTAGCTAGTGCTTTTGGCAAACCAAACCCCTCAGCCAAACAGCTGCATGTCTAGAGGTAGAGGAGTAGACTCCTCACACCGGGTAAGTCTAGCTTAGTATTAGTATACTCAGCCTTGCTTGTGGCATAATTTTTACAGGTTCGCTGGAGGATATGGTTGCTGGAGTGACTTGGCCGTCCATCTTGCCACCGGGCTGGACAGTCGAGTGGGACCCTACCTCAGGAGAGGAGGAGCATGAGGAGTGATGGGCCAGGCTTCCCCATCCCTTTGTTTATTTACCGTTAGTTATATTCCGCTGCATTCCGAACAATGTTCACTACTTTTGATAAACTCCGATGATGTTGTAATAAATTTAAGTACTCCTTAATGTGTGGTTTTATGCTTTATTGTATTTTCTTTGTGCCTCACCTTCGAGTGAGTACGTGGTACTTGATCCTGTTAGTGGCCTTGTCGGACTAGATCCGAGGTATTGACGTTTTATTCCTATTTAAGTGTGGTCTAGCCTCTAAGGCGGGATTTAGGCACTTAAGTTGGAATAATTCGGGTGGTTCCGCCATAGCTGGTATCGGAGCTTGTACCACCACAAAGGAATCGATAAATCATAATTACCAACCTTTTCAAAGAGTAAAACTTGATAGAAACAAATGTTGGCTAGATCAGTAAGACGATAAGGATGGACATAGAACGTGAAGCCTTAGGATACTAGATGGGTAGCTAGGTGGCTATTTGAATATGCCCTACAGGCTACTAGGATAATGGATGGAGGTTTCTCTATCCCTATATGTTTGATGTGAGGTCACTTAGGACGAGCATGCATGCATCATTTTGTTCTAACTACTTAGTAAGTGGTCAATAAATTTTAAAAGCTATGTAATCCAAGAGGCACCGTAATAAAAATCAAGTATACCTCAAAGATCTCGACGTAACCTTGGGAAAGACAAGCACTAATTTCCTTTTATTTTTGTAATTCTTTTTTCTTTTTTGCTTACGCTTACCCTTACATAGATGACTTCTCACGAATCCTCGGAAGGAGGGAACGCACATTCCCACACAGACGGACTTGCACGAGAGGGTTTTCCCCGCATTTTGTGGGAGGTGCTGCAAGGAGCCGGTTATACGATGCCTCCCCAATATGCGGTACAGTTGTTCGAGGAGCACCGGGTACCCCCGCTGTAGGGTGAGGATGACCTTGGAGCCTCATCCCTTGCAGCCGGGCTGGCGTTCGTTGGACTCCGAGTGTTTCGGATTCAGGGCTGAAGATACTATCGAGTCCATTGCTCTCCACGGGCTGACGACCTTTTGTGGCTTTCACCCCTTGGAGCTGTCAACTCATCCCATTGGCTTGTTCTCTGCTGAAAAGGAGGACGACCCAATGTGGAAGGACCGAGTGGAGCATGCCAAGGATGTGTGGGCTTTTTACCCAGGGCAGACTGCTCACCTGACAGTGCGGTGCATGAATGCCCTGTATCGTTTGTAAGCAGTGTGAGGTGAGGCAATGTCCCAGCTAATGGGATTGGTGGAGTCTACCAAGATCACCCTGGATAATAGGGAGGACCTTGTGGTAGACATGTCCACTGAACTGGTGGAAAAGGGCCTCCAGGTGGAGCAGATGGCCACCCAAATCCAAGAGCTTGAGGAGCAAGTAGGGGCCAGGGAGAACACCATCAAGGTTCTCGAGGATCAGCTCCTAACCACGCAACAACAACTTGAGGAAGCCAACCAGCATTTGGATATGCACCATCAGGAAATTCAAGACATGGAGGCAGAAGGGGCCAACGAGGATGTCGATATCGAGGGGGAGAGGAGCCGGGGCCTGCATCCAGCTTGGACACTGCTGGCTCAGGAAGACCACCTTCCCCCGAGTCTAGTGGTGCCTCGTTTGCCCATTAGCTTTCAGAGAGTGGGGTAGAAATGTGCAGCAGTAGAACTCCTCGGAACTAGCTTAGCTTTTGCACCTTTAGGGTACTAGGCTAGAGAGAGTCGAGTATTTTGAACATTGATGTAACTGTTAGAAAAGTCTTTTGGATTGATGAATGATGGATGATGTCTATTTTAAAGTTATGAAGGAAATTTATGTCATGTGGTACCTTTTGTGAAAATGCAAGGAAATGTTTGGCATTTTACAACCCTGTCCTTAAAATCTCTTACCATGTGCAACCCCTGATTTCCAAAGTATGATATTAAGAGCATCCTAAATTTTCAGATGGTAGGAAGAGCATGCCATGGACAGAATGAACGCATTCCTCCACCCCCGCCGCCGCCTCCTACCATTCAAGAACTGATGGCTCAGCAGAATGAGATTCTGCGACAGTTGGCTCAGGCATCAGCCACCACCCCAGCACTATGGTGGTGGTGATCACCATCAGCGTCCCCCAGCAACGGCCACCTATCAGGAGTTCCTTAGCACTCAGCCACCATTGTTCACTCGGGCAGAGGATCCACTTGATGCTAATGTGTGGCTCAGTGTGGTGGAATCCAAATTCCCACTGCTTAATGGAGTTTGTTTAGATGAGGCGAAGGTTCGTTTCGCCACCCAGCAGCTTTGTGGACCTGCGCGAACATGGTGGGATCACTTCCTCGCTATGCAGCCGGTTGACCACGTGGTTGAGTGGGGAGAGTTCAAGGCAGCATTCAGAGGACATCACATAACCGTCGGCGTCATGGACCGCAAGCTTAATGAGTTTCTAGCACTCACTCTGGGGAATCGTACAGTTTTACAGTACGCCCAAGCCTTCAATGACCTGTGTCAGTACGCCGGCTATCATGCTGACACGGATGAGAAGAAGAGGACAGGTTCAGGAGGGGCCTCAGTACTAAGCTCCGCGACCATCTCAACACAGTCAGGGCCAACAGCTACAATGAGTTAGTCAATATGGCCATTTCTCAGGAAGACTGCATCACAGCCCGCCAGGAAGAAAAGAAGAGGAAGACCCCTAGGCAGGACCTTTAGCTCAGCCTCAGCTCTTCTGGATTGTGTTCGACACTCAGAGTAGGGGGCCTCAACAGCAAGGACGGTGGGTGATACGACCACAGCAGCAGCAGACACCCAACCGCTCTCAACCCCCAGTTCAGAGGAACAACAACTAGCCAAAGCAGCAGTACCGTCAGGCCAATGACAACAGATGTTTCACTTGTGGCAGCACTGGACACTACGCCAAGAATTGCCCCAAGAATCAGCAGAGGTAGGGGCAGAATTCAAATCAAAACCAAGGCAAGAGGCAGAGGGTGCAAGTGAGGCAAGGCAGGCTAAACTTCACCACATTGGCTGATATTCCAGAGGGGGCACCCGTCATGACTGGTATCTTTTCCGTTTTAAATTTTCCTGCAATCATTCTTTTTTATTCTGGTGCATCACACAGTTTTATCATTGCAAAATTTAGTGCCAAGTGTTAGTTACCGTTTCACCACATCAATGGGGGCATTACAATTTCTACACCAGGAGGCAGGGTTGCCACCTATCAGATCAACAGGCACGTGCCAATAAGGTTGGGTAGTTTCATATTTAAAACCACTCTCCTGATCATGGGATTGGAGAGTGTGGATATCATCTTAAGGACTGACTGGTTATCACGACACCATGCTATGATTGATGTCTCAGCAAGAGCCATAGAAATTCACTCACCAATGGATGGAGAGATCACCTTGTACCTACCCGACCAAGGTTGTACCCGTTCTTGTGCCTTCGCCTTGATAGAATCACCTGTCGAGAGGATTCCAGTGGTCTGTGAGTACCTCGATGTTTTTCCAGAAGAATTGCCAGGAATGCAACCCGATAGAGACATAGAGTTTGCAATTGAGCT
This sequence comes from Zea mays, assembly GCF_902167145.1. Taxonomy (NCBI): domain Eukaryota; kingdom Viridiplantae; phylum Streptophyta; class Magnoliopsida; order Poales; family Poaceae; genus Zea; species Zea mays. The sequence goes on along the minus strand of NC_050096.1, from coordinate 134,428,188 downwards.
GCAACCCGGAATTGCCCCTATATCCAAGAGACCCTATAGGATGCCTCCAGCGAAGTTGGCAGAATTGAAAAAGCAGTTGCAAGAATTGTTGGACAAGGGATTCATTCGCCCAAGTACTTCACCATGGGGATGCCCAGCATTGTTCGTGAAGAAGAAGGATGAGAGTCTGAGATTGTGTGTGGATTACCGCCCTCTCAATGCGGTAACAATCAAAAATAAGTATCTGTTGCCCCGCATTGATGTGTTGTTTGATCAGTTGGTGGGATCCAAGGTGTTTACCAAGATAGACTTTCGCTCTGGCTATCATCAGATCAAGATCAGGGCCAGCGATATTCCGAAGACGGCTTTCTCTACCAGATATGGACTTTATGAGTACTTGGTGATGTCTTTCGGGCTGACCAATGGCCCGACATATTTCATGTATTTGATGAATTTAGTTTTTATGCCAGAACTGGACAAGTTTGTGGTGGTCTTCATTGATGATATCTTGGTCTACTCAAAGAATGAAGACGAACATACTAAGCACTTGCATACAGTACCGTAGAGACTGCGCGATCATCGCTTATATGCTAAATTGTCCAAATGTGATTTCTGGCTGAGGGAAATTAAATTTTTGGGTCACACCATTTCTCAGGATGGGATATTAGTTGATTCTGAGAAAGTGCAAGAAGTGATGAATTGGAAGCCTCCTACCACCGTACGACAGATTCGGAGTTTTCTGGGATTGGCCGGATATTATCTGCGATTCATTCCGGATTTCTCCAGGATTGCAAAGCCAATGACTGAATTGTTGAAGAAAGGGGTAATGTATGAATGGAGTCAAAAATGTGAGGATGCCTTTCATACATTGAGGCAGCATCTGACAACATCACCCGTGCTAGCACAGCCTATAAACGCCAAATCTTTCGATGTTTATTGCGATGCTTCAGGCACTAGATTGGGATGTGTCTTGATGAAAGACAACAAAGTTATTGCATATGCATCCCGAGCACTCAGGCCTCATGAGCAGAACTACCCCACACATGATTTGGAGTTAGCAGCCGTAGTTCATGCTCTGAAGATATGGAGACATTATTTAATGGGAGCTCATTGTAACATCTATACTGATCACAAGAGTCTCAAATATATTTTCACTCTGGCTGATCTTAACATGAGGCAGAGGAGATGGTTGGAATTGATCAAGGACTATGATTTGGAGGTGCATTACCATCTGGGCAAGGCTAATGTCGTAGCAGATGCCCTAAGTCGAAAGGCCCAGTGCAACTTTGTAACTATGGACTCTAAGATTGTCACTTGTGTGACGAGTTGTGCAAGTTGAACCTGAAAGTTGTTTCCTTAGGTACCTCGAGTTATATCTCAGTGGAGCCCACTCTACATGAGCAGATAATCATGGCACAAATTGGTGACAAGGGTGTTCAAGTTATTAAGGAGATGCTCGAACAAAAGGTGGATAAGTACAAATGCTTTCGTTAGGACAGCAAGGGAGTTCTATGGTTTGAAGACCAATTGGTTGTTCCTAAGAATCCAGACCTCAGGCAGAAAATATTGGATGAAGCTCATCTTTCCAAATTTTCCATGCACCCCGGCAGTAACAAGATGTATCATGATCTCAGATCTTTGTATTGGTGGACCAGAATGAAGAGGGAAATTGCTAAGTATGTATCTGAATGCGACACTTGCCAAAGAATCAAGGCTAGTCATTTGAAGGTGGCAGGTACCTTACAGCCCTTTCCCATACCATCTTGGAAATGGGAGGATATTTGCATGGATTTTATTGTGGGATTGCCCAACACCTCCCGACACCATGATTCTATTTGGGTCATTGTGGATAAATTAACCAAGACAACTCATTTCTTGCCAGTACATACCAACCACAAGGCAGAGAAATATGCAGAGATCTATATTGACCAAATAGTGTGTTTGCATGGAATTCCGAGAACTATTGTGTCTGATAGAGGAGCACTGTTTGTGGCACATTTTTGGGAGCAGCTCCAAAAGTCACTTGGAACCATTGTGATTAGAAGCTCAGCGTACCATCCTCAAACAGATGGTCAGACAGAAAGAGTAAATCAGATTCTCGAGGACATGTTGTGAGCCTGTGTGCTACACTATGGGAAGAATTGGGACAAGTGCCTTTCTTTGGTGGAGTTCTCGTATAACAACAGCTACCAGTCCAGCCTAAAGATGGCACCTTTTGAGGCTTTGTATGGGAGAAGGTGTAGAACACCGCTAAATTGGTCACAAGCTGGAGAGAGGGAAATATTTGGGCCTGACCTAGTACTTAAAGCCGAGAATAAAGTCAGATTCATTAAGAAGAACTTGGAAGCTGCTCAGGCCAGACAGAAGAGCTATCATGATAAGAGAAGGAAGCCTCTACAGTTCGAAGTGGGGGATCATGTATATCTTAAGGTGTCACCCACCAAAGGTGTTCAGAGGTTTGGAATCAAGGGCAAGTTATCTCCTCGCTATATTGGGCCCTATGAGATCAAAGAGACTTGTGGACCTGTAGCATACCAGTTGAAGTTGCCACCTCATATGTTAGCAATTCATGATGTGTTCCACGTATCTCAGCTACGGAAGTGTGTCCGCTTACCCACGGAAGTGCTACCGGAACCAGAAATAGAAATGGAACCAGACTTGTCCTATCAAGAGCACCCATTCAAGGTTTTGGACCAAAAAGAAAGATCGACTCGAGCAAGGTCAATTCGAATGTATAAGATTCAGTGGAGCAACCATTCAGAAGAAGAGGCTACATGGGAGACTGAGGATTTTCTACGTTCTCGCTTCCCCGACTTTCTGCCTAAAGGAATCGGTACGTAACCCAACGCACCCACCCCCACCTGCCCTTCGAATCTAAATATAAGAAAAACCTAGTTAAAAAGAGTAGAGTAAGTTGTGAAAATAACCCTAGAAGGACTTCCTTCTGAAGTTGCAAAGAGAATGACATTCGAAGAGCAGTTAACTAGAGAAACTTGGTCAAAGGAAACTACAACACACTAGCACACACCTTCTTGGTACCCCACTAAAGGATCCCTACCCAATCTCGGGACGAGATTCTTTTAAGGGGGGAGGGTTGTAACACCCCTGGTGTTACCCAACGCCCTGGCCAAAGAAGCACATTGGGCCCTACTCAAACTTTATGCTAAAATGGAAAGTGAAGGGACTCAAAGTTTAGGAGCATGATTAAGATAAGCATTAACCATGACAAGGAAGAAAGCTCTATCCTTCATACAATGTTCACCGACAAACAAGATTCTAAAACCCTAAATCCTTTTTAAGCCCTTAAACCCTAACCATGGGATTAAAGGGGAGAGAATGAGCAAATGATCAAAACATAAAAAGGAACCTTTACTAAAGATGAAGAGTATTAGTAAAGCTACAAAATTTAGTAAGAGAAATATTGCAAAAAGGCCCAATAAAAACCTCAAAATAGTTTACCAAGTGGAAAGCACACTTGAACCTTTAAAAATTTCTCTAGGTCCCAAAAACCACCCTAGACCAATGATCCAAGGTGTTCACCTTTGTGCTGGCGCCAAAACCACTTGGACCAAATAGCAAAAAGTACCCAAATCACCCAAGGCACCTCTCTGAAAAATTTGAATTCAAACCGAGGTCGTTTGACACTGTTTGACATTGGTTTTGTCACTAGTGAATAGTGCTGACAGACATGACTTGGCGCCCGCATATCTCACAAGCTAGGGCATATCTCCCATTGGAACTTACACAAAACTAGCTTGCCATAGGTGCCAGGAAGAGATTTTCACAAGACCCTTGGCGAGATTCGCACGTTTATGATCCCTGCAAGCGCTTGAACAGAGGCAGAAACAAACGCCCACGTGTTCGACGCGTTCTAGCGCGCCAGAGCACGCCCTCAGCGCTCCACCCACGCGTGCAGCCCCGCGCCGCGCCAACCTCGCGTCTGCGCCCGCGCCCATGCCTATAAAAGCCATCTCGGCCTCGACCGTACACCCCTGCGCGCCACTGACCCTACCCGAGCTCGAGTTCGCCGGAGTTTGCCCCGTGAGCGAGGTGCCATCGGCCGCGCAAGCCACGGCCACCGTAGACCGGCCAACCTAGCCATTCCCCGCCCTGTCCGACCCTCGGGATAGCCTCTACGGACCTCGGTGAAGCTTCCAGAGCCGGAAATTGAACTCTACCTCACCGGAGACACCGGATCGACGCCGTCGGACTTCACCCGATCGCCGGCGCATGTAGACCGAGCTCCACGGTGAGCCTTTCTTCGATTCCTTGCACTGGTAGCATCCTTAGCACCCCGTGAAGCTTCTTGTGCCATTAGATTGAACAATACCGCCGTGAGTAGGCTGGAGCGTACGCCGCCGCTGAGCCCGACCGCCTGCTCACGTGGCCCGACTGATTTCGGTCATCACCATCGATGAGCCACACCTCGACGTGACCGCCCGGACCTCCCGGAGCTAACCCCGCCCTTTCGCCGGACCTTCCTCGCCGCTGGTAAGCTGCGCCACCCTGTTTATTCCCCGCGGTTACTGTTTCAAGGGGGGATGGAGCTCGGGGGAAAAGAAGAAGAAGCCGGGGTGGTTTTGATCAGTCAGTGACTCAGATGAATAGTCCTGCAGGAGTATAGTTTAAAGACTTAGTTAAGGGAAAGCCCAAGGGTCTCAGTGTAAGCTGTTTTTTCATAAAACCTTTTAAACAATATTCATTTAAATGTAGATAGAGCTTGTAAAATTCATAACTTCAGTTTTATCCAACCAAATCTGGTCAAACTAATTTTGTTAGGTTCTAAATAATATGAACTACTTAGGAAAAATAACAAACACCCTAAGTATTGCAGGATATTTTAAAGTTTTGATTCAAATAGTAAACTGACCAAAAGCTAAATAAAGAAGGGAAAAATAGCTACACTTTTAGACTAGGGTTAAGAAAAATTAGAGAGGTACTTAACCACTACCTAGCCTGTTTAAAAATAATAAACACACTTTGATTCAAAATTAAAGAAAATGGAAAAGGGAGTTTAAAATAGGAACCAGGGGGCAACCACATTTTTGCTAACTTACTTTATTAACATAGTTCATTAGAAAGTTTTGTTAAGCCCTCTGTTAATACAAAAGAAATGCACCACATTTTATTTCTTCAAAACAATGAAAACTTAGAAAAATCCTAGAAAAATAATCCTGAGGAGAACCCCCCAATCCTTAGGATAACTAATAATATGCTGATAGAAATCTAGGAAAAATATAAGTTCTGTTGTTTGACATTTTTCAAATAACAAGTTAGTTATAAGTACCTTTTTGGCATTAAACTTTAGAAAATCACAACTAAATATCCAGTGGGTCTTTTTCTGTGATTTTTAACACAAAGGCCTATTATCACCTATGAATCTTGGCAAAAATAAATTTTAGCCGAGAAACCTCACCAAAATTAGAGCTATAGTGTAAAGTGCCCTTTTTCCCTTACTCTTGTTATTTTTGCACAAGAAGTATCTGGGTTAATTACAACCCCAAATTTTTAGAATAAACCCCAGAGGTTAATGTCTACCCACTGTAATTTTTGAAACATTTTTGGAAAATGTTAACTTGCCATGATAGTTCAAAAGCACTTAATAATAGGCAAAATAGAAAGTAGAATGAGAATTTTTGGGAGAAATTAGTGGGGTGCAAAATTTAAATCCTCCAAGAGCCAAAACAAACATCCAAACGATAACTGAAATTCTAAGTGCATTCAAGACCCAAAAATGAATGTATGAAACCCTTAAGGCCAACAAAGAAAACCCTAGTGTACCACTATTTTAGTACTAATTCCCTATGCTTAGTGTTTACAAAATGCCATGTTATTAATATGCATATATCTTATTCATTGCATTCGATAGACTGTAATCTCGCTGACGGAGAATACATCCTCGTTCCGGAGCAAGGAGATGCTCAGGAGGTAGTCCCAGAGCCAGCACCAGAACCTGCCATCGAGGATCTGCCTGCCCCATCTGTGGAAGGCAAGCCCCGGTTTTATGCATAACCAATTCTATATGCTATTTTACTGCACTTAATGTTTGTAGGCTTGTACTGTGCACTTAAGTGTAGGAGTTGACTGAAACCTTAGTTGCATGAACTCAGGATTTCCTTTGTGATGGATACTAGTATGCTAGGTCGACTAGCTGCTTTACTAATTAGGGATCTCGGTAGAAGTCTAGTGATTTTTCTAGCACTCGCGCGAGGTCAGGAATTGGTTGTATCCACTTTTATATCAGAATGATGATGGTCTGTGGACAACGATCCATGGGGATGTGTTGTCTACGAAGCGAGAAATTGGAATAAGGATTAACGTGCAGATACCAGTGTCAAGCGTTTGAACGTACTAAGCACATGCCGAGAAATATGGTAAATTGATAAACCTAGTACCTGAGTGAACCTGCCCGTAAACTTTGCCCCTCACGTGACCTGAGACGTAGTCTCCCATTCTGGTTATGGTGGGTACAAGTGCGGTCACTGCACGACGGCCGTCGGGGTCAGTGAGGCATTGTACGCCAAGGCGGTGAGCCCTGTTCTGTTGCCAGGGAATTGATGGGGACGGTTGATGTGTGTGGGGATGGAGTGCCTCGCCACATCGTGTGTTTAGGTTTACCTTGCAAGGATAAAAACTAGATTCGAATCGTCTGCTTCTCGCAGCTAATGAGACTGCTTGATCCATTGTACTGCATTGAGTAATAAGTGGAAATGAGTTGATTTGGCAAAAGATGTTGATTGCTAAATGTTTGATACCATGTATGATTAGCTAGGTACACATTTAGTCTTAAGAGAGTCACACTAAAACTTGAAAAGTTAAAACTTGATTTTAAACTCAGCTAGTGCTTTTGGCAAACCAAACCCCTCAGCTAAACAGCTGCATGTCTAGAGGTAGAGGAGTAGACTCCTCACATCGGGTAAGTCTAGCTGAGTATTAGTATACTTAGCCTTGCTTGTGGCATAATTTTTACAGGTTCGCTGGAGGATATGGTTGCTGGAGTGACTTGGTCCTCCATCTTGCCACCGGGCTAGACAGTCGAGTAGGACCCTACCTCAGCAGAGGAGGAGCATGAGGAGTGATGGACCAGGCTTCCCCATCCCTCCGTTTATTTACTGTTAGTTATATTCAACTGCATTCCAAACAATGTTCACTACTTTTGATAAACTCCGATGATGTTGTAATAAATTTAAGTACTCCTTAATGTGTGGTTTTATGCTTTATTGTATTTGCTCTGTGCCTCACCTTCGAGTGAGTACGTGGTACTTAATCCTGTTAGTGGCCTTGTCGGACTAGATCCGAGGGACTAACGTTTTATTCCTATTTAAGTATGGTCTAGCCTCTAAGGCGGGATTTAGGCACTTAAGTTGGAATAATTCGGGCGGTTTCGCCACACCAGAAACAGTACTCGACTAGTGGGTTTCCTTTTTTATTCTAAATTTTATCTTGTCCAAAACCTAACAAAATTTGTTTGACTACATTTGGACAAATTTTGTTCAAGTTATGCATTTCTAAAGTTTGTTGCTGATTAAATGAAGTAGATATTCAAAAACAAAGAGAAAAATATACTTCTACACGGGTCCCTGGTTATCTTCCCCTTTTCTCTTACGGATCAGTCCCTTGTACATTATTCATCTTAGTCTAGGCCTTTACACTTAACCCTCTATGCTTTTCTAACATCTAACCCGCGGTTAGGACTGGGCGTTCGGTTCTTCGGTTCGGTTCCTCGGTTCTTGTAGAAATTTGGTTCTTCAAAAACTAGAACCGAAATAGCAAGATAAAGAAACTAGAACCGACTAGTTCGGTTCTCGGTTCTTCGGTTCGGTTCCTCGGTTCTAACCGAACTGTAACAGCCACTCTAAAATTCTAAATAACGACAACTTTAGTGAGAAATTTCAGCAACATCTCCCCATAAACAACCACAAGTGCACAATGACCATAATTTCATAGATAATACATGGATGATTAGAGGTTCAATATAAGTCGATAAAACAACATCTGAAGTTACAAATAATACATGTAACAAATTGAATCTAATACTTTTGGTTTTTTTGGTTCTTTCCGTTCTTTCGGTTCTTTGGAGTGTAGAACCGAAAATATCTCATTTATTTCGGTTCTCAAAAAACCAGAACCGAATTTCATAACGGATCCTTGGGTTCGGTTAGTTCGGTTTCGGTTCTCGGTTATTTCGGTTCGGTTCCTCGGTTCCGGTTCTTTTTGCCTAGGCCTACCCACGGTCCTTGGCTAGGGTAAATAGTAACTGCGGCGAAAAAGACGGTGGAGCTGCTTATCAGCGACGGTAGAGCTCCAATGAAGGGTCGATTGAGATTGGGGAGCCTCTGGCGGTCACATCGATGTGCGGGTCAGCGTCGGAGGTGACCAGAGTCAGTCTAGCCACGGGCTCAGGCGGCATAGCTCGTCGGCGGCGCCTGTATTGGCCAAACCACGGTGGTAGAGTTTCAATTAGACGGTAGTAGAGTTTCAACTAGGTGGTAGGGAGTGTGTGTGCAAGGAATCGAAGAATGGTTGGCTAGATTACCTGGACCACGAACACCGGCGGATGAAGTAAGTTTGGCGAGGTGATTTGGCATCTCCGGTGAAGTGATGTTCGGTCTGAGGGTTTAGGGAGCTTCACTAACCTCTAGTGAAGCTAACGGCGAAGCTAAACTATGTGGAGAGGGGCTGGGGTGGTCGGACCACGGTGACCGAGGCTCGGCGAGCTTGCGGGCGGCGCCGCGATCGGTTTCCTGGGGATCATTGGTGTTTAGCCATCGGTGAGGGTGTGAGGCATGCAGAAGAGCAAGGCCGAGGGGCTGGGCCATCTTATAGGCGAGGGTGTGGGCACGGGCACGTGATCGTGCTGACCGATGCTCGGGGCGTGCGCAGGCGCGGTTTAGGCGTGTTCCCGGGTGCCAATCGAGGTCGAACACGTGGAGGTTTACTTCTGCTCCTGTCCAAGCACCTATTTAGCTGCCTTAGATTGCAAATCTTGCCAAATCTGGAGTTACACCATTGAGTGTAACAGAAAAAGTGACGAAGCTCCAAAGTCGTTCCTACGGGAATGCAGAGCTAAAATGCCACCTACGTAAAAGGTGAAGCTCCAAAGTCATTCCCAAGGGGATCCAGAGCTTAGATTCAAAGTCGTTCCTATGGGGATGCAGAGCTAAAATGTCACCTAAGTAAAAGGTGAAGAAGCTCCAAAGTCGTTCCTAAGGGGATGCAGAGCTTAGCTCCAAAGTCGTTCCTACGGGGATGCAGAGCTAAAATACCACCTAAGTAAAATGTGAAGAGACTCTAAAGTCGTTCCTAAGGGGATGCAGAGTCTTACTTTTATGAAGCGTTCATGCACTTACATCTGCTGCATCATACCATCGTATCATACTGCATAGCATAGCATCATTCATCATCTCGCATCATCCGAAATAGTGGAAAAGAAGGGAAATTGCTCCTTCAAATATGCTATGAGTTTAAATCTATCTTCGATAAAGAGTTATGAAAGGATGTATCAACAATGCAAGATCTATGACTTCGACAATGGTATTCCTATGCAAGATCTATGACAAGACCTTCGAGTCTAAAAAATGATATTCTTATGCAAGATCTAAGACTTCGGCAGAAAAGGGGAATTTTTCTTTATGAAGCGTGAAAAGAAGCGAAGGTGTTTTTTTGCTTGTGGCTCAAAAACGGTACGTTCGAAGGTTTCACGCTTCACAAAGAAATATATCACATCATGACATACGTAGTTGACAACTATTTTTTACATAAGAAAACATCATACTAAAATTTGCAAATGCTTTAATATACAAGGTCTAATCATCCTATTTCAAGATCTTATCAGCAGCTTCGGTTAGGAGTTTGTTTACAGCCTCATCAACAGCTTTGTTAGCTATCCTGATCACGTCAAGAGCGTCTTTCAGGGCTGGATCGACCTCAGGATCGTACGGCTCCAGAGGAGGAGAAAGTTCCGCTACATAAAATATAGATTTGTCAGACACGAAGCTAGGGCACTTACGAAGACAGAGTGCAACACAAACATAACTATACGTCTTTCCCGCCCTGTAGCTTATGCAGCTCTCCTCGCTTCCTCTGAAGCTCGGTGAGTTTCTTCTTCATTTTGCATGATATCTTCGTCTGCTATCTCCCTTCCACTGTTCATCCACACTTCAGAGTAAAATTTCCCACCAAGGGTAGTAGCCTCAGCTGAAGGTTCCTTAATATCATTCACTAAAAGTGAGAAATCTGGTTGAACTACAACCTTTGCATGCTCAGAGCCAGCTTTTTCAAGAAGCGAGACGGCCCCTCGAGCGCAGGTGAAGGCGCAGAAATCTCCTCTATCACTAAAGATTTCATCAAAAGCTTCGGCCTCACCACCAATCCATCTGATAACCCCATCAGGATCACCATGGATAAAGTTCTGCTCAGTAGAGAATGCGCCAACTTTAGCAAAACTGTTTTTTAGCTTGTTGCAACATTCTATAGCGACATTGTAGCACTCCTTTTTTGCCTGACGAAGCTCCTCAACATTTTTCTGAACTCTTAACCGTTCAGTATCAGATATCTCACATTTTGCTTGTTCAACATTAAAATTTTCAGTAATTTCATCGAGCTTCTTCTCCAGTCCTTGCACTTCGGATCTGTGCAACCCCACTTGAATAGATAACACGTATTTTAAATCAGCAATACAGTTCACATCTTCTTATTTCTTGTTTTCAAACTCCTTCATTTTCTGTTCTACTTCGGAAAGGCTAGACAGTCTAGCTTCACTAGACTTTAACCTCTCAACTAAGGAAAGCAGGATTTTGTCCTTCTCAAGAGCTTCATTCCTAAGTGTTATGACTTCCGAGCGCAGGTTTCCGAAAGCTATCTGAGAGCTTTCGTCTTCTCCATCTTTTTGGGCTTTCAAAGCTTTGCTAAGGATAAGACCCTCATAAACAAAAAACATACAAATAAGCTTTATCACGAATCGATTACCGCAAACTTGCCTAACAAAAATCCATAAATGCAAAAAAATAGAATATGCAAACCTTCAAGTTGTTATAAGCAAGGTTGTCTGCAAGTTGATCCTTCATCATTGCAGATAGTCCAAGTTCAAGCTTCAGATAACCCATGTTATCCATCATCTATCAGCAAACATTTATCTCCTTGTTGTCTGGTAGACAGTAAAGGAAGTCATCTTTGTCATTTCCTCCATATACTAAGGACCCTCGAGGATATTTTAGGTCCTTTGCATAGTATTGCACTTGGGCAATCTATTCTTCTATTAACTGTTTCCCTGAAGCATGGCGAACAATATATCCCAAGTCGCCTTGAGAAGATGCTTCGGGTATAGGCGATGTTAGCTTCTCTGAAAGTCTTTCCTTTGCTAGCTCTACTAGCCTAGTTTCTGAGGGTCTAGCTTCAGCGCGAATAGAAGAAGCGCTTGCAGTGGCTACTTCTCTTAGATCTTAAATCTTGTCCTCGAAAGCTTCAGTAGAAATAGGAGTTGGTACCTTTAAAGATTTCAGAACATCGTCTAGAACGCTGGCCATTCTCCTTCCTTTCCTAGGAGTTGCTGCTGGAGCAACTGCTAATTTTGATAACCCCATCGTGGTTAGGAGACTCGGTAGCTTTGGATGCTCTTCTGTCTTTGAGTTCTTTGCTTCTATTTCTTGTACCAGATTGACAGTAGCTTCGGCGGTCACATCAGGTATTATCTCCGAAGCCAATGAGGCAGCTTCGGCATACTCAATTTCCATCTTCTCTGAAGCAGGTACTGCAACAATCTTCTCCAAAGACTGCACCTTCGGCCGGCGAGTCAGAACTTTAACTTTTTTTGGCTTTGGCCCACCAGAAGAGGTCGAAGTTGCGATTTTCCTCTTTGTTCCTTGTTTCCGAGCCGGAAAGCAGTAATCAGGATAAATGAATCCAACCACATCTGTTTAGTCTCCTTTTGCCTCGAGCACCGAAGGTAGTGTTCATAGCTTCGTCCTCTACCTTCGTGTAAGCCCCTAGTAGCTCATCACTGGTTGCCTCAAAAGCTTCAAGCCAGTCATCATTCAGCTCGTCAATCTGACTTCTGCAGCGATAGGTGTACCTCAGATTAACCAGGCCACCTTCGTTGGAGCCGGCAGCAGTTTCCTTCCGCATCTCCCAGTCATTAACAAGCGGTCATACCTTATAAGCAATATGCTCCTGAACCAAATCTCTGGTGCCGATGTAAGTGCACACTTTGTTGATGGCCATCAAGCATGCTTGTACTTCGTTTCCACTTGCGATCGAAGGCCTCCATATGCCGAAGCGTGAACGGATGGGCGTTGGATTACGCCCTTCACATCCTCTCTCTCTCACTCAAATCATTTTTCACATATATAAAACCATTGCTTCATCCATGAGCCCGGCCATTTTTTTGGAACGTTGGCATAGGACACCTCACATCAGACCGGTACACAAAGCTCTAGCATCCGAAGTTATTATGATATTGCTCTTTCCCAACTGCCTTCGTCTAGTAAGATAATTCGTGAATATTGCAAAACATTTGGCATCCGGCTCCATCCCTTGGCTTCTCGTAGCCCAAATGAAAACTCCAACTTTAATCAAAGCTTCAGGAGTAAGTTGATGAAGGTATATCTCAAATGTCTTCAACACTTCGACCAGCATCTTATGCAAGGGAAAACGAAGTCCAGCCTTCATAAAACTCTTGAATACTAATGTTGGGGGCCTTTGATGAGAACATCCTCCAATATTACCCGTTGGCAAAGACACAATTGGCCCAGTTGGCCCAATTGTAGTCAGACGGCAACCGTGTGAGCCTCAGAATTATCCCACCTCGCTTAACTTGAGAGATGGAAGCCACTTTAAAAGGGAGAGTCACCCTTCCCCCATTGGACTAGTCTTTTGGGGCGATCGGGCCTTTCCCTGAGTTGGGTGTGCTTAATGAACTGTTGAGCTCCAGGCAACTCTAATTTGTTGGGCCTCGACCAAACCCACCTGGGCTGGGTGTATCATCTGGTATCAGAATTAGGGCCCATTTTAAGAAGGTGGGAATGATGAGGACATCCTCCACTATTAACCATTGGTAAAGACGCAATTGGCCCAGTTGGCCCAATTGTAGTCAGACGGCGACCGTGTGAGCCTCAGAATTATCCCACAACGCTTAACTTGAGAGGAGAAAGCCACTTTAAAAAGGAGAGACAACATTCTCCCATTGGACTAGTCTTTTGGGGCGATTAGGCCTTTCCCTGAGTTGGGTGTGCTTAATGAACTGTTGGGCTCCGAGCAACCCTAATTTGTTGGGCCTAGGCCAACCCCACCTGGGCTGGGTGTATCAGCCTTCGTCTTTCGAAGGTCCTCAAAAACACGACTAACATGTTTTCCAGTATAATATACTGTCACAGGAGGTTTCGTCTTTAAGATGAAGGTGTACATGGTATGAAAGGCGCGATCTAAAAGATGAACTAGTTCCGAAGATGTGATGGAGAAGCTTCGGCTTAGCACAAGGACGGTAATGGAGAATGAAACCGACCTAAAGGGGAAAAGACTGCTTAGTCCTCGACAGCTTACCTTCTGGCTAATAGTAAATGTTAGGGACATGAATGTAATTTTGCCCAGGCTACGTCCTAAGCCTATAAATAGGTGAACAGTAACACCATACTGTTCACGCTGACTTGTAATCACTCGCACAGCACTCTCGGATTTTTACCTTCTGTCAAGCCGAAGGTACAAATGTAATATAATACCATTGATGTTAGTTCATGAATACATAATGATAATATGAAAAATCTAATGATTTAAAATGGTTATTCATGCTCTCTTTGTGTTTTATATGATCATGTTATATTTCTATATATTGAAATGAAGGTATGTTCTTCGTGACCTTCGTCCGTAGATCATAATATCCTAAGGGAGATAATGTTATGAAGGACGAAGGTCTTTAACCATTAACATTTGTGTTGCCTTGTTCTTAATTCATAGCTTTTGAGAACAAGTGACCAACATTGGCGCCCACCTCCGGTGAACTCACTCGACCACCTTCAGCAAGCTTTGACCTTCGTTATGCCACCAAAGAAGTCATCAGGGCCAGGGGCTACATTACAGCCACTGGACGTTAATCAAGAAACATTACGCAAAGCTAGGAGCCAGAAAAGGAAGGCTACTAGTCTAACACCTCAGGAGGAGGAGTTGGATCAAGAAATCAGGGACCTCGAAGCCATCCATCAAAAGGTTTAGAGGAAGAAGGAAAAGATGCTTCATCTCGCCGATGTTCTGAATAAGATTGATGAGGCTGCTGAGGAAATGCATCATCTCACCCAAGATGATCAAGACCGAAGGCCTCAACATAGAGAGCTTCGTCAAGACAATTCATACAACGATGATGAATGGTATGATGATTTCCATCATGGCAATTTTTCTTTTGATGATGCTTCTCCTCTAGCAGCAGAATTGCAGGCTACCCCATGGCCCCCATCATACAAGCCACCTCAGCTTCCTATGTATGATGGCCACTCAGACCTGAAGCAGTTCCTAATGAGCTACGAGGCAACCATATCTTCGTATGAGGGCAATACTGCAGTCACGGCGAAATCATTCGTCATGGCAGTAACAAGTGTAGCTCAAACTTCGTATTCGTCTCTCAGGCCAGGGACAATCACATCATGGCAGAAGCTCAAGGACATGCTAATCACTAGCTTCCAAGGCTTTCAGACGAAGCCAGTCACTGCCCAGGCTTTTATTTTAGTGTACGCAAGATCATGAGGAGTATCTTCAGGCGTATGTCCGAAGGTTCCTACGCCTAAGAGCACAAGCGCCTACAGTGCCCAATGAAATTGTCATTGAGGCCATGATCAAGGGACTTCGGCTAGGACCTACGACTCAGTATTTTGCCAGGAAACCCCCACAAACCCTGGAGAAGCTTCTTCAGAAGATGGATGAGTACATCCGAGCTGATAATGATTTCCGCAAAAGAAGGGAAGAAGCATACATGTTTTCTGAGATGACCAGGGGCTTCGGAGGAAGAATTCACCCCAGGCACATCAGATTAATCCATAATTCCAACCTAAGTGATGACAGAGGAAGCCAGCCTCAAAGGCCACAACACAGCTCCCAATCTTCAGGGCAACAACAAAGCTCTTTCAGGCCACCAGTCCCAAGGGCAGAGGTGGAAGGGGCTTCGGAGGGAGATACGGAGATCAGCCCAGAAGGCTATATTGTTTATTCTGTGGTGAAGACAAGGGCCACACCACAAGAACATACCAAGTCACAATTCAGAAGCAAAAGGAGATTGCCGAAGCTGAGGCGCGGCATAATCAGCCAAAGCAGGTCCTACATAATGCTTCATGCTACTCTCCCTATGTACCAGAGTGCGTAGGCAATCAACAACCCTCAGCTTCTGTCGCTTTGGCAAGTCACTCTCAAGCTTCCTTGGCCCAGCTCCAATTACCACCACCATTACCACCTACTCAGACCCGAAGCCAGCAGCAGAAGGGCACCAACACGCACAACAACAGCGTAATTTTCGGGAGGAATCCGAAGCTCGCACAGTCAACAGCACCGTGCCTAAATCCAAGCACATCTACTAAAAGAATATCCTACCCTTGATGTATCTTTTTTCTTTTCTGTCATCTTATTTTTCTTGTACGAAAAACAAGTCACAAAGGACTAAATTTTGGTCTCATGTAATAATTGTGCTTGTATCATTAAGTAAAATGCTTCCTTTTAATAGACTTCTGAAGCTACAAAAGTCATTCCTAAGGGAGCGGAGTAAGTTCTGAAGATACAAAAACTCGTTCCTAAGGGAGTGCAGAGTAAGTTTTGAAGCTACAAAATGTCGTTCCTAAGGGAGCGCAAAGTAAGTTCTGAAGCTCAAAAGTCGTTCCTAAGGGAATGCAGAGCCAAAATACTATCGAAATAGAAGGTGAAGAAGCTCCAAAGTCATTCCTAAGGGGATGCAGAGCTTAAATACCACCGAAATATAAGGTGAAGAAGCTCCAAAGTCGTTCCTAAGGGGATGCAGAGCTTAAATACCACCGAAATCTCTACAACTATTAAGAGCCATGTGTAGACTGCCCCCGCTCACCACTGCCTCCCGCGGCGGATACCCCGCGCGCACAGATCCCGCAAGCGCCCGGCAAACTACCCCGCCGACCTCCCGATCCCCTACCTCCAGATCCCTCCCGATCCCTACCTCCAGCGGATCCCGCGCGCGCCCCCGCCCGCTCGCGCCCGCCCAGCCGCGATTCCTCGCCCAACGCGCGCGGGTCACGCGCGCGTCGCGCCCGCCCGGCCGCCCGCCGCGATTCCCCGCAAATGCCGCTCCCTACGCGCGCGGTTGCCGCTCGCAAATCCCGACGTCATGCCGCTCCCCACGCGCACGTCACGCACGCCGCACCCGCCCGGCCGCCCGCCGCGATTCCCCGCACGACCGCCTCTACACGTCCGCCGCATGACCGCCCGCCCGCCGTAAATCCCCTCCTGCAACGCTCACGGCGAATCCCCCCGCACGAACCGGCCGCCAGCCCGCACACCCGCACACCCGCCGCGAATCCCCTCCGGGAACCCGCAACACACATGGACACCCCCAACAGATCTACCACATCCCACGCGAAGAACCAATGAACTGGCAGCATCAGAGAATAAGCACGACAACAATGAGGAAGAGAACAGGATACGTCACCAGAGATGGCCATCACAAAGCCACAACCGCCGCCGCACACGTCTCTCCATCCATCACCGGCGGCGTCGCCGCCGTCGGGGGCAACTTTACAGGGACCGGCCCGAGCAGCGGCGAGCGCTGCGGGGACACACCGGACAGGTACCCCCACATCAGCACCACCCGCTCCTTATTCCCCGCGAGCTGGGGCCGTTGTCCTCCTCTATCTCAGCCTCCCCTCCCCCTCCTCCACCGGTGCCGCGGCCGTTCATCTCTTCCGGGAGCCTGGGCTTCCGAATCCACCGCTGATTTCGATCGCTGGCCGACGGGAGCGGACAACACATAGCAAGTGTTTAAGCTCCTCAGAAGGCACATTTTTGTCCCTACATTTTATTTTTCACCAACTGCGAAACTTGTTTCACCGTTTGTCACTATTTCTTTGTTGTTTTTAGCGAACAGGCATTTTGGAGAGACCAACATGAACATGCGGAGCAGTCAGTCACACACTATTTTCAGAATGGTATAGAATTCTGAATTCTGCAACAGTTCTATAATTGCAGCTGTTCTAAGTTCATTCTATAGTTGAATGGAAGCGAGAACTAAATCAGAATGTTTTGTTTATATCGGTGTCAGGTAATTGAGAGCAGTGGTAAGGACCAGACAGACGGTGGAGATGCTATCCACGTATCTGTTTTTGTATGTACACTTCACTGTATACTCAGGTACCATGTATGTACTAAAAGTAAATGTGTAGAAAATATTGTGCCCTTTTGTTTTACAAGTATAATTTGGTGGATCTTGCTAGGTCAGAAAGAATCATCAAGACAGGGGCAGAAGGGGTACGTTTGAATGAGGGGAAGTATATTAACAAGAGCTTAATGATTCTTGGGAATGTCATCAATCAGTTGAGCGAGAACGGAAAACAAAGGTACTGTCTATAGAGTATTACATAAGTTTCTTCCTCACGTGTTTACCAAATCTATAACTTCCTTAGGTGAACTGTGCTAAATTTGATGGAAAATCAATCTAGAGACGTACATGTTATTGTAGTTATGATTGAGTCGTCATAGGCAAGGATCATCATTGATTGTTCTGTTTTCTAAAACAAACTCTAGGTAATTTTTTAATATATTTTTGTAACTTCTCATCCTCCATAATTAATCCATTAATTTTTGAATATATTTTTGTAACTTTTCAGCAGCACGGTTGCAACAGCAATGCATTGTTCTGATATACAATACTTGTGTTCGTTCTTCTAATAGTCCTATTCGTTTCTAACCACATGTGTTTGCAACTGAATACTGACATTGTTTTTCTTTTTGAGAGTAGACCACTGGTTCTCTGTATTTCTGGGTTGCCCATTTGGTTGGTCCAGTATGGGGTCTGTTGGCATCTTGGTGTGCGTTTGGCTGGAGGCCATCGACCTCATTGCCGTGATTGGCACACAGTTACAGAGGTACTTTTTTTATTACTACTAATCTAGCCACATGTTGTAACTAATTGTCTATAATAGGCTACAATCAGTGCAGTGATCTTTCTCAATTCTGAATTTCATCTATTCTTTACACAGCAAAAGGGAACTCCTAGCTACCCATTTCCTTACTCTCTGTTCATAGTTGGGTTTCCTGCAGGAATCTGCATCTGCTCTTGTGTGCATTTTCCATTTAATCCTTAAGCCAAAACAATGGCAACTGATAACTCTCGATTTCACTGCTCATAGATAATAAATCATACACGTTGTCCATACAACTCATAGTAACTCGTAATGCACCAGAAAAATTGGTCTTACATAATGGTATCGATAGAAATAAAGCATCGCTAATTTTAACCACAAGTGATGTAATGTGCATTGCATTTTTTGTAAAACAGGAACTGAGGCAATGTTTGCCGACCTTGGTCTCTTCAATGTGAGAGCTATTCAGGTAATCGAGCAATGCTATTTCCCGGCTTTACATTTTTCTGAATGCGTGCACACACAAACTGCTAACCCCATTGATTATCACAAGCTGTGATTGTGGAGAAACACCTTTGTAGTGTGTTGAGAACATGGTCCTAAACTGTGTAAAACTATTTTCATGTTCTAAAGAAATAGTCTGAATGTTGAACCTCAAAATTGCTTTATGTGTCGATTCAGTTAGATATTCGTGGTAAAGTGTTATACACTACAGATTGGCTTTTCAGTAGTTCTTTTCCCTTCGTATATACCCAGTAAATGTTGCAAATACATTCTACAAATCAATTCCAGGTAAGGGCATATAAGAATGTTGAAACTCAAAATTTCTAGCACCGTCACATAATAAAACCCGGTTTCGTTCACAGCTTGTGATAATCAATGGGGTTAGTAACTTGAGACTAACATAGCAACATGCCAAGGCGGAATATCAATCCTTAGTGAGCTAACCAAGAGTTCTAAACATTTAAGGTCTATTAGCTGGGTCTCCATTAGTTTGTAGTCAAACACAGGCCGCATTTGGGCGCATTAGGTGCCCATTTGTACTCCCGCAATTGGTGCCACATGAGCCTTAAATGATAAGAATCAATCAAAACAGTACATGGTATACAATTTAAAAATGGCTCCTAGCTAACTGAGTATAAATCATAGCCGAATGATGAGTCGATCATACGTTGGTCGAGGCCCGCACGGTTGAGCAA
Organism: Zea mays; assembly: GCF_902167145.1. NCBI lineage: Eukaryota > Viridiplantae > Streptophyta > Magnoliopsida > Poales > Poaceae > Zea > Zea mays. Next base: position 134,408,936 of record NC_050096.1, on the reverse strand, counting down.
TAGCAGTTCCTATCCGTCGGCGGGGCAAGCTACTTCTTCGTCGTCCTTCCTCTCCAGCGGGACAATGTCGGGGCAACGAAGTGGCGCGGGGCTTGATGGGGGCGGATGTCTACGCCTTGTTTGGGGCCGGGAGGGGTATTGAGATTGGGGGCAAGCTATTCTTTACACAACAAAAGGGAACTCCTAGCTACCCATTTCCTTACTCTATGTTCATAGTTGGGTTTCCTGCAGGAATCTTCATCTGCTCTTGTGTGTATTTTCCATTTAATCCTTAAGCCAAAACAATGGCAACTGATAACTCTCGATTTCACTGCTCATAGATAATAAATCATACACGTTGTCCATACAACTCATAGTAACTCGTAATGCACCAAATTAAATGTTCTATTTTACCCTGTAGTATCCTATTTGATTAGGTCTTTCAAAACTTTCAGCTTGATCCAAACAATGGAAACTTATTGTGCACTTCAGTACTCAGATGAACTTAAACAAATCACATAACTTACTATGCCCATCTCTTTTGCAATTCACCTCCATAAAGGGCCTCCGCCCACGTGCTGTCATCCTCTCTAGAAAGCCCCACTCAGTCCACGCCCTAGGGCGCCCTCCTCCCTCGAGGGATTCCTGGGCTTCGCAGCTGCTGCGGGCGCTCAAGTGTCTCGCGCAGTCCCTCGGCGGTGGCGTCGTACACTTTCTCGTGTAGTCCCTCAGCGGCGGGGGCGGTTGCGTGCAGTCCCTTGGTGGCGACGGCATGACTGGGAGTGTCGTTTCAGATGAGGTATAGCATGGCACAACCGACCAAGCTGGGCACTACAGTGCATCCATCGATCTGATCCAGTCTTGTCGTGCCCACCTAAATCCTGTCTGATTTGCACACCCGCCTCTCTACTCTACAAGACCTGGAGGACGAGCCCAGCGTGACGAGAAGTTCGATGGCGCGGAGCAGATCCTATGCCTGAGAGCAGATTTCAAGAAATACCAAATTAAGTGGTATGCCTGGGAGTGTTCTTACTTTATGTGCTATTTCACTCATTTTGCTAGGTCACTCGTGAGGCTGAATACACTGATGACACACCGACACCTCCCAATACTTTGCATGCTGCTTTGGTGCTGAGTAAGAAGGCTCACGCTCGCATATTGTCTATTGATGATGCACTTGCCAAATCTTCCCCTGGCTTTGCTGGGCTGTTCCTTTCAAAAGACATTCCGGGTGTTAACCATACTGGACCAATTATCCATGATGAGGAGTTTTTTTGCATCTAACATTGTTACTTGTGTTGGTCAGGTATCTTGTATTCTGTACATACTGTCACTGATTTCTATATTAGTTTATGTAAATCTCATAACTAGGTTAATCCATCAGTTGCATCTCTTTCTTATTGACAGATCATTGGAATTGTTGTTGCTGATACTCATGATAATGCAAAAACTGCTGCCAACAAAGTACATATCGAGTATTGTGAGCTCCCAGCAATTTTATCTATAGAGGAAGCTGTCATGATTGGAAGCTTTCATCCAAATACCAAGAAATGTCTTGTGAAAGGCGATGTAGAACAATGTTTTCTGTCTGGTGCATGCGATAGAATTGTATCAGGACAAGTTCATGTTGGAGGTCAAGACCATTTTTACATGGAACCTCAGTGCACTCTTGTCTGGCCAGTGGATTCTGGAAATGAAATTCATATGGTCTCATCTACTCAAGTATGCTCTCTTAGTCTCTTTTCTACAGCTTCAAATTCACAATGGAAGGCACAAGTCTTAGAGCGTGCTTGGTTATTGTCATCACCAAATCTAAGGCTGCCACACCCCTTATTGTTGTTGTTTGGTTGGTTCTAGAGCTTCGTCCGCCACAACTTTTGCGGTAGAAATTTTCATCACAGGGGTGTAGCACATTTCTATGCCACTGCTTTGGCATTGCCATAGGTGCAGCCTGATGGAATGTGGCTGGGAAACAAAGCACGCCCTCAGTGTTGTTGCATGCCTGAATTTTTTAGCAAATAATTTAGGTAGAAGGGAGCATTAAGATAAATCCCATAGCTGGAGGTTTGCAGAACTTTAACATAAACCCACTTAATTTGGTATTTCTTGAAATCTGCCCTCAGTCACGCACCTCACCGCCAAGCGCAGCCACACCACCGAGGTGATCAACCTGTCAAAGTTTGTGTTCAGGTAGTCTTTGTTCTTGTTCATTAGTAGTAGTTACTTCAAATCAAGATTCTGAACATTTTTTCCTCTCTGTTCAAAACAACCCTGTGAATACATTACACATTCAAATGTCTGCATTCTAGGACATTTTCTACCAGATAAAATACATTTAGATTTTCCAGTAACATTAACTAGGACTGTGATTTTTTTGAACTGATCCAATCTTGCCGCACCCATTTTTTTGTGCTGTGAATTTGGTATGAGGAGATTGGTGCTGCTAGAGATGTCACAGTTTCAGGGGCAAGCCCAGATTGGTTCGTGTCTCAAGGGTAGGAATATTTGTGGATCAAAAATTTGGTGCCGTGATGGAAACTAATTGAGCTGTGAGTTCATATGATAGGGCTAAGCTGACTTACTGGACCACCCTACCTGCATGGTCACCCATGGTCATCGAGATGTACCAACAGGCGACATGACCGCCGCCCGTCGACGTCAAGATGTGAGAGCATCGGTTGCAGCCATGGCCCCTCAGGGTGGTTGCGTCTGTCCCAGTGACTCACATAAGGATGGTGGTGGCGCCGCCGAACGGTGAGTTTGTCAACTTCACTGTGGAGTGCGACTGGATGCTCGTCGGCAAGTCCTATGTGCCCGGGCTATCCACCAATCGTGCGAGGAGGAGATTGGATGCCAAGGAGATTGTCCATTTCGCCTTTCCTTCATAAGAGAAGATCTATGACGGGTTAAAGATGACTGCCAAGAAGGCGCTGGCTCTAGCACAGATTGTTCGCTTCTCCACCAAACGAGCCGGAGAGGTTTTACTCAAATCATCTTATGATGCGCGTTTACTCTTGAATATTGTTCAAGCGAATGAATTCTTTGTTCGAATTTGCTCTGTCCCATTCTCTATGATGTGGTTGTAGATTGGGAAGCTGCCCCCAAAGTGGACGCAATGCCTTGTCCCGCTTGTCAACTCGTCCAAGGTGAAGATTCAGGGGAAGCTCGTGTTCCCAATGATGTAGCTGAGGCCGATGCAGGAGATATTGCTCTATGTTAGTTAATGTTTGATAATGATGTAGACTTTTTTTCCTTCTATCTAGCAAGGTACCGTGATTTGCCAGTTTGTCCCACTACCCTGGTCTCTATTCTAAAGCCATACCAAAAACAAGCTCTCTTCTGGATGTCTAAATTGGAGATGGGATTAGTAAAAAATAGCTCGTAGTTGTGGTTTGGTTCTGTAGTTGTGAATTTGTATGCAAAGGGATTAGTAAAAAAAGTATATATGCATGATACTTTTTTTACTAGAGCATAGTATCAATCTGACAACAGGAAATGCAAGTTGCATGTTGTTTTCCATAGCCCTGATGTTCAGAGAATTTTTGCAGTTGATTTTTGAATAGTTGTTGTTTGTAGTATCCTTTTTCTTGGAATTTGGGGGTTTTATATTTAGTTCACAAATTTAGTTCTTCACATAATCTGATCACCATTCAGATAATTCATTTTTCTTCTTGTTAGCCTATAGTGTTAATCTTGTAGCTGACTATCGACTCTTATCTATTTTTGTCCATTGATGATTAATACTTACTATTGTAATACCCATGATATGATGCCTAATTATCTCATTGTTTTTTGTTCTCTTGTGAATTCAGCTGGTGCGGCATTAGTGTATCCAACACCAAAACCTTAGAGGAGTAGGAGAACTGAACTTCTAACAGGGTTGAAATTCATCTCTTGGGCAACCAAAGACATTTAAGCACTGCTGCCCCTGATAATGTGACATGAGAATTGGCTCGTAGTTTCTGAAAATTCTGCAACCCTTCTGTAATGGTGGATATATTCAAGGCATACCTAGGAGTGCTGCTGGTGAAAGGATCAAAGGAGTGCTGCTGGCGAAAGAATCAAAGGAGAATATGGACCAAACTGAAGGCTTATTTCAGGTATTCAACTTTGATTCTTATGTTTCATATTTATTGGTTCAGTATTTTGTTTAAGTACGTTTCCTTGAAGCTTATAAACATATTTATTACACTTAAACCACCAAAATGAGTACCTAAAGTCTCTTCTCAACCTATCATATTGTGCTATTTTTTAATCAAGAAAAATGAGTACCCCAATAAACCACCAAAATTTATGACGTTACAAATAACTCAAAGGAGAGGCCAGATGTTTGGATTGAGAGCCCTGATAAGTAAGTTTTTTAATTCTTTGGTTGAGAGCCATTTTCTTAGATACAGGAAACACATGATATGCTATATCACTAATTACATTTTTAGGTCAGTCATAATATCTGTAACAAGTGACATTCGTACAATCAAGTATGAGATATTTGATTTAAAGAATCAAACACTTATATGTAGTGTAGTTCAGTCTTTAAAAGAATTAATGCTTGGGAATGATTTCTCTTATGCAATTAGCTGGTGTATTTTCTCTTCTAACCAACTTTTAACTTCTTTCAACCTTCTACAAGTATTTGCTGCTCCATATTGTTTGAGGTTCCTCTGCATTCAAAGAGTGAGATATGACAAGCCATGGCATGAGTGCCTTGATGTGCATGGTAATTGTTTTTTTCTTATACTTAATATTATGTGTTTGTATTCTTAGTTCTTTTAGTAGCTTACAATAAGCAACATCAGCAATTTAGCATCTAGCATCTCTCTGTCATTAACAGGGTAACCAAACAATCGCATGACACCCATGCCCCACAGGGCAGCACCACACGGGGCACAATTATCGCAGGTATTGCCCCGCCGGTGGTGGCTCACCGAGGGAATTCTGCCAAATGAAGCCTCAGAGTGGGAGAAGGAGGGGACAGTGAAGACAACAACAGAGAAGAAACAAGTCTAGGTTGTTTTTTTAGCTCTTAGGCCTATGATAAGTATACGATAGTAAGTGAGTAGTAGGCATAAATAATAGTAGTAGTAGTTAATTAGTAGTCGTTTATTAGTAGCTACTGTCAGTGTCAAGAAGGTGATGAAAAGGCACACTCCAGCTCTCTCCTATGCTTGTTTGTGGCATGGATGGATCTCTCACTGTTGTTATGATATGTTGTTTTATTTACAATATCGTGTGTATAAATATTTCATATTTTTCACTTTGTTTGATTTGCGGTACCACACATATAACGATTTTATGTGTTTTCCGTGGCAACGCACGGGCATAGACCTAGTATAAGGTGAAGCTCCAAAGTCGTTCCTAAGGGGATGCAGAGCTTAAAGACTCCAAAGACGTCCCTAAGGGGATGCAGAGTCTTGTTTGTTCCAGTGTGGGCGTGTGTGTGTGTGTGTTCGGCGTCACCATCATATTGTATCATATCATCGCATCATTCCACATAACATTATGTAACACCCTAAAGTTCAATCTTGTGAAAATGAGGAAAATTCTCCAATCAAACACCTTTCCTTGAGAATATTCATAATTTCAAAGTTGCTACTCCAAAAATTAACATAATTTTGTTTTAAACTAAAATAAAAGATACCTAAATAAACTAAATTACCCTTAGAGTGAAATTATAAGAATTATGATTAAACTATTTCTTAATATATAATCTACAATATAAATTATAATTCCCTAAAAAAAGATGTGAACTATTCTCTGTTTCATAAATGGAATCATGTGAGAGTGCATTTCATATTTAAAAACATTATTTTCTTTGTCTACTTAGAGATAATAAACTTGCATCATGTTGGATCTTTGTTTGTGCATATTAAAGATTTGAACCTCAATCTAGACTTGAATTCAAAATAGGAATTTATATAGAAAAGAACTGAAAAAAAGAGAAAGAACCTTACACCCCCGCGTGGGCCGATTATACCTGGTCGGCCCACCTACTCACTAGGCGCAGCCCAGGTTGCTTCTCACGTGGCGGGTCACTGACAGGTGGGCACCTGTGATCGGTGACTCACGCCTCTCACGCGCGCACTCCTGCTCCTCTCGTTGCCGACCTGTGGGCCAGTCACTCAGGACCGTCTTCTCGATCCCATCGCAACTGAACGCCGCCAACTCCGGCGGGAGCCCCAGACTCCGCTGTTGCAGGCTCCCTCCATCCCTAGACTATAAAAGCGGACCCCTAGGTTCTTCTCACCAATAAACCAAGAGCCAAGCCCTAGTGTTCACCGTGGTGGGAGCATAAAAAAAGGTGAACCGAGTGCACGCATGATAGCCGCCGCCGTGGCCACCTCGGCTCGCACCCTCGCGTCCGCTCCGTGCGCTGTCCTGCCCGCCGTCGGTGCACCGCTTCCCACCCGCGCTAAAACGCCAACGATAGAGGGTGAGGTATCGTCGAGCAAGAGAGAAATTGAGAAGAGTGCCACAAACTGCCATGGTCGCCGGGGGGGAACGATGCAGATGGCCTTCACGGGGCAGTGCAGCAACTTGCCCCAGCCCATGGACCTCCTCCTCTGTGTTCGCTCTGTCGCTGCCCACCGCGCGCGGAACACTTGATTCGCACGCCCTGTGGCTCACGCCGCTATGCTTGCCGCATGTACTGGATAAGACGCGTGCGGCTGGGGGAAACATTGGGCTTCAGTCGCTATGGACCCATGTCGGTTGCTATCGTGGAGTGGTCTTGTGCTCGCGGATGTGCACACCGTCGAGCTTCGGCGTCTCGGACCCATGCGCCAAATGTCAGCCATGCCGTCACCTTCAAATGTCGGTTGTGCTCCGGCGTGCGGCTCCGGCGTGGTGGCTGGCGTGCCATCATCTGGCTTGGTCGGTGGGAAGGGAAGAAAGAAGATGACTCATGGACCGTTGATTAGGAAATGCATGGCTCAGATCATATGGTGAGGTAACGTTTCGCTCAGACTTATCCAATGCCGTAGATCGTAAATCGTGGGGCTATGAGAGAATTGTGTTTCATTAAATCTGGTCCATCTAATCTAATCCAACGGCTCTGGGTGCTTCATACCCCTTCGCGCGTGTCAAGTTGCAAAAGAGTCCCTGCAGAATTAGATAATCAACCCGCGATCCATCCTTTATAAAAGAACCTTACATCCGAGTATAGATATTTGCGGTTTAAACCCCATGATCTCGAAAAATAGTAATCGCAGTCCAGTTTGGATTTCGAATTAAATAAATTAAATCAGAAAATAGTTTTTATGTATTAACTAAAACCCAAAACTTCATAAATCAATAACTTCTTTATTCCAACTCCAATTTGATCCATTCAAATTGCGTTAGCTTCATAAAAATATTGTCTACACAGTAACAACATCATGTGTATCATATTCCATATAATTATAATTAGGAAAATATTCAATCTTTATTCAGTATATTAACTCTACTAACCTAGGATTAATCTCTCTAAAAATATAATCTGAGTAAAAGGTAATCCCTAATCAAGATATGATCTAGGTTAAAGTTGGATTAATTATTTATAATATAATTTCTCATGTACTATATATTAATCAAATTATAATATAATAGATCTTTGGAAAATCATAACTTTCTAATCATAACTCTGAAATTAGTGGTTCTCGAACCCACGATCTCGTAGAGACGCGTAGATTATTATTATGCAATGTATTATTATGTTTGGTGTGATGTTAATTTTGCCTATACCATGTTTGTCTGTATTGCTACGTTTAGCAGTGAGGACACGTGTCATCTGAAGAGCAAGTTGTTACCTGGAATCTCAAGTCCCAGGCAAGTTGTGCACTTGATCACTTCTTTTTACCCACTCATGTTCTAATTAATCATAATGATCTGCATAGGTTAATTTTGATGGGACCCAATAGGTTACCCTAGTTTGATTATCTTTATACCTTGTTTACCACTGAACTTTTTGGGTAGTACTTGCTAGTGCTTTAAGTGGTTTTGGGTATGAAGATACATTATTCATGATCACACTTTTATTATCTATTTATTATTACTGTTCATGATAAGATCATTATGTTAATTGGAACATGGAGCGACCACCAGGGAAAACAGTGCTACCACAAGGGTTTATGGACGCCCTTGGCTGATTAATTAGGAAAGCTAGTGGAAGACTACCTTACCCGAAAGGGGCAAGGGCAGTAGGGGAGTGGTCAGTGTAGGGAGGTCCTTGGGATGATTTTGCTGCGATGGCGATCATGCGAGGGATCCCTGCATTGGAGCTTCCTATAAACTGTAGCGGGTTTTCTAAAGCTAGTGGAACTTTGTAAAGGCCTCGTAGTGTTACCCTGCCTCGCCTCCTCGGTAGAGGTGTATGGGAAGTCGCGATCCCTTGGCAGATGGGTAACATGACTTGTGGGTAAAGATGCGCAACCTTTGCAGAGTGTAAAACTGGTATACTAGCCGTGCTCATGGTCATGAGCAGCTCGGACCCTCACATGATTAAATTATGGAACTTAAACTCAATTTGTCATATGCATTGCATCGCAGGTGATGTTATTACTTTTGTTCTACTACTTAATTGGGTTGGTATTTACTTATACTTAGTAATTGCTAATTAAATTTTGACCAACTTTAAAAGCAATGCTCAGCTCTAACCATCCTCTTTGGTAAGCCTTACACTTCACGTGAGCTCCCACCTTTGGCGAGTTCATGCACATTATTCTCCACAACTTGTTGAGCGATTGTGGGGGACAGATATCCCCCAGGTCCACTAGAAGGATAAAAGACCTCACGAAAGGCCCAAGGGCCCAATAAATCGTAAGGTCACTCCTTCATGGGCCTGGGGAGGAACGACCAGTGAAGCAGATCGACATAAGGCCGGATTGATGCAAGCCTGGAAGGCCCAACGACACTTAGCAAGCAACCACAACAGAAGATCCGACTTTCCCGCGCTGGAGCCCCGTACGACGGAACCAGGCGAGGATAAGTCGGCAGAATCATAGGAAGATAGACTTAAACGGTTCACTATCTTTTAGGTGCATATTGTTATCATATCCACATGTATTGCCTCACGGTCGAATATATAAGGCCTAGGGGGCACCCCTTCAGAACGATCGATCCCACTACCCAGCCATCCACCTCAACTCTCTACGTTCTAGCTTTAGAGAGCTACCTTGTAACCCGTAACATAAAGCACACTCGCCAGGACGTAGGGTGTTACGCATCTCAAAGCGGCCCGAACATGTAAACATTGTCCATTGTTCCTCGTGTATCTGGCTCGAACCATTTAGCTACAGTCGGCGACACCGTCCTACTCCTAAAACACCTTGAGGGGCAACCCCGGGTGTGCGGTCGGACCCAAAACACCAACAGCTGGCGCGCCAGGTAGGGGGTGTGTCGCCGATCTAAGCTAGCTCAATGGCCGTCACCTTCCACCGCAAGATCACCCTCCGTCCCGGGTCCGTATTTTGCTTTGGAACTATCTCGTCCATGGGAGACGAAGAGGGAACTCTACACCGCATCGCCAATCCACCAAAGAAGAAGCCCCACTCCAACACGCTCCGAGAATATCGGGGTGAAGAAGGAAAAAGCGCAACCTCCAGCGCTCCGAAAAAAGATCGCCTTCGGCAAGCCAGGGGCCAAGGGCCCGCTGACCCGGAGAACTCCACTGTCTACTTCCTCGACGAAAGAATGGACGCAAATCGCAAGGAAGAAGGAGGCAAACAAGACCGGGAGGAAGCAAGTTGTTCTTTCCGTTCCTCCGCCCTCAAAGGAGAACGGAAAGAAGATCGCCACGACCGCCGCACCATTCTACCCCGACGTCCTCTTCATCGGGAGAGTGGAGTCGCCCCCCGTCTCTGACGACGAGCCGACCGTGCCTGGAGAAGAACCTCCTCAGCGGGAATCCCGCCGACGGAGGAACCGACGCCGAAATATCCGGCGACATCATGAGGCCGGAGAGCGGGACCCAGAGCAACCTGTCTCGTGAGACGAGGTCTCAGAGATAGGAGAAACTCCGGAGGAACGCGTCTTCAGAGAACGAAGGAACTCCCGACGATGTGATCGCCGACGAACTCAGGAACAAGCCGAGCATGACGCAAGGCAACGTCGGGAAAATCCACTCTTCGGGCGTAACCTGAATCCCGACTTCGCCCGAGCCATGAACACGCCGAGTGAAGTTAGGGGAGTACTAGCTCGGATAGCTGATGGACTCCCTCGGACTCCCGACGTCGAGGGCTATCGACGACTGTTCACCCAAGCAGCCAACCATCTTCTACCTCTTGCTCACCCGCCGAACGATTTGCGACACGCCATCAACAGTCGCCGGGACGCGCGAAGCTCCATCAATGCTTCGCGTGAACGACGACATGAGAACGAGATCCGCCGCCGGGAGGAGTACGACAGGGATCATGGCATCCCAGCTCAGAGTCAGGCCACCAGAATCGAGTCAGCAATGGCCTCGACTGGTGGTACTACCCGGGGACGGTCGAGGAACCACAACAACTACTCCCCGAGACAGACATCATCCCCGACGACAGGAGGACACGTGTGGAGTGACTGCCCTTACTCCACGCCTTAGAGCCATTCAGTGGCCCCCTAACTTCAAGGTATCCAATGTCGACAAATATGAATCTAAGTAGGATCCAGGAGGCTGGCTGGCCGTCTACACCACCGCCGCTCGAGCCACCGGAGCGTCCGAGGACGTGATGACTGCGTACTTACCCATTGTCCTCGGGCAAGACGCACTATAATGGCTGCGACATCTACCCCGACACTGCATCGACAACTGGAGCGACTTCAGTCGACGCTTCACCGCCAACTTTCAGTCCCTCTCCGACAAACCAGCGCAACCATGGGACCTCAAATCCATCAAGCGCCGGTGGGACGAAACTCTCCGGTCGTACCTCAAAAGGTTCCAGACCATGAGAAATCGTATCCCCGAGGTCACGGAGGCGGTCGTGATCGAGGACTTCTACAGAGGATCCAATGACTCGGCCCTCGTCCGAGCCATACTGCAGAAAGCGCCGACTACCTCCGAGCAGCTGTTCCGGGAAGCCGACCTCTACATCACCACCGACGAGCGAGCTCAGGACCTCATCGGGGGAGCGAAGCTCGCATCGGCAGCGCCACGACGCGACGCGAACCAGCAACCCGACAAACACTGGGAGAAAAGACCTCGCGAAGAAGTGCACGCCGCCGGACCACCTGCCTCTCGCGCCCAGGGAGGACCTCGCGGAGGCGAGCGCATGCTAGACGACATCCTCGACGCCCAGTGCCCGTACCACAAGGACATGCGCCACACCCTTCGGAACTGCAGGGACTTCAAGCACTCCGTCGGACACGACCGACCCTTCCAACATCTACCTCCTCCTCCGCCGCGGGGAGGACCAGAAGAACCATGACAACCCCAGCAGCAGGAGGAGGGAGGAGGAGGAGCCTTCCCATGCGTTGACAGGGAGGTCAACGTCATCTTCGGCGGACACGGATCGCAGGAGAATAGAAGACAACAAAAGCTCAACGATCGCCAGATATTGGTGGCGACCACCGGTCCTCCCGCTCCGTACCGATGGTCGGAGCACCCGATCACCTTCACTCGGGCAGATCAATGGCTCAACTTCGACCACCCAGGCAAATACCCGCTCCTCGTCGATCCTGTGATCCGAGAGAGCAGGGTGAAGAAGGTGTTAGTGGACGGGGGGAGCAGCATCAACGTCACCTTCCCCTGGACACTCCAAGGCTTGGGAGTTCACCTCAAAGAGCTCCACGAGTCAGACACTCCTTTCTTCGGCATCGTGCCGACTGAAGGGGAATACCCGCTGGGCCACATCTACATGCTCGTCACCTTCGGAACTCCAGAGAACTACATAACTGAGTTCCTGAGGTTCGAAGTGGCAAACTTCGACTGCGGGTACAACGCCATCATCGAGAGGCCGGGATTGGCAAAATTCATGGCCATTCTGCATTACACGTACATGATATTGAAGATGCCAGGACCACAAGGAATCATAATTGTGCGCGCTGACTTCCAAGGCGTCGCAGAATGTTTCCGAGTGGCCATCCAAGCAGCCCTCACCACAAAACCGTCAGCGACTTCTTCAGCGCAGGCGAACTCTAAGCCTGAGGAAGACCTTACAGCACCGGCGAATGAAGCCAAAGCCACGACCTCTATGCGGCCGACTGAACAAACTAAAAGGATCAACCTGGGGTTTGCTGATGAACGCAAGACTGCCATCATCAGCTCCAGCCTGGACGATAAATAGGAAGGCACGCTCGTCTGGTTTCTGCAAGACAACCGAGACGTATTCGCATGGCAACCTGCGGATATGCCGAGAGTCCCGAGAGAACTGGCCAAGCACAAACTGAAGGTCTACCCCCAGGCAAGGCCGATTCGGCAAAAACTACGTCGCTTCACGCCCGACAAAAGAGAGGCCATTCGCGCTGATCTGGCTCGCTTGGTCGCGGCTGGGTTTATTAGAGAGGTGTTACATCCCGAGTGGTTAGCCAAGCCTGTTCTTGTACTCAAAAAGAATAAAGTGGATTGGCGCATGTGAGTCGACTATACAGATCTCAACAAACATTGTCCAAAGGATCCCTTCGGGCTCCCTAGGATAGATCAGGTGGTAGACTCCACCGCTGGATGTTCTGTGCTGTCTTTCCTGGACTGCTATTCCGGATACCATCAGATTAGTTTGGCAAAGGAAGACGAGGAAAAAACAGTGTTCATCACTCTGTTCGGTGCTTTCTGTTATACCTCCATGTCGTTTAGCCTCAAAAACGCTGGAGCGACTTATCAGAGAGCCATTCAAACATGCTTAGCCGATCACTGGGGCAAGCGTGTGGAAGCCTACGTAGATGATGTGGTAATCAAAACGGAGAACTCGGAAAACTTCATCGAAGACTTACAACTGGTTTTCAACAGTCTACGGCGATATCGATGGAAGCTTAATCCCGAAAAATGTGTCTTTGGGGTACCAGCAGGAAAGCTACTCGGATTTATTGTCAGCCACCGGGGAATTGAGGCTAATCCGGATAAGATTGAAGCTATCATAAAAATGGAGGCACCGCGATCACAAAAGAAGGTTCAGCGACTTACCGGATGCATGGCAGCTCTGAGCAGATTTATATCCATGCTGGGAGAAAAAGGTTTACCATTTTACAAGCTACTCAAGAAAGTGGATAAGTTTCAGTGGACTTCAGAAGCACACGAAGCCCTAGATGCACTGAAAAAATTCTTGACAACGCCGCCAGTACTGAAGCCGCCACGGCGAGCCACGTCAACTCAACCAGCTAAAGATCTGCTGCTGTATATCTCTTGCACGACTCACGTGGTAAGCACCGCGTTGGTAGTCGAGCGAGCAGAAGAAGGACATGCCTACCCAGTGCAACATCCTGTTTATTTCATCAGTGAAGTTCTGGGTCCCTCGAAGAAAAAGTATCCTCAAGTTCAGAAGCTATTATATGCAGTACTTCTAACTGCCCGCAAGCTGCGTCACTACTTTGATGACCACAAAGTCATAGTAGTCACTGGTTTTCCGATATGGGATATCCTTCACAACAAGGAAGCCATTGGCCGAATAGCCAAGTGGGCCTGTGAACTGGGATCTCATGATATCGAATTTCGACCTCGCACTGCCATCAAAACTCAAGCATTGGTTGACTTCATATCAAAATGGACTAAACAACAAGTACCAGAGAACCCAGAAACTGCAGAAGTATGGCGGATGTATTTTGATGGCTCGCTGAAGCTGCAGGGAGCAGGCGCGGGAATTCTCTTCATCGAACCTGGAGGCGAGCACCTCAAATATGCCCTCTAGTTGCTTATTCCAGCTTCTAACAATGCAGCCGAGTATGAAGGTCTGATCCATGGACTGAACATCGCTATATCATTAGGCATCAAGAGACTGATGGTATACGGAAATTCTTTGGTAGTCATAAGCCAGATAAACAAAGAATGGGACTGTTCGAATGATTCAATGGGAAAATACTGCACTGCCGTCTGAAAACTAGAAGATAAATTCGAAGGTCTGGAATTTCATCATGTAGAAAGAGATCGAAACACGGCAGCCGATGTATTGTCCAAGCTAGGATCCAGTCGAACTCAGATCCCACCCGGAGTCTTTGTACAAGAAATACCACAGCCAAGCATCTCAATGGATCAGGCAGAAGAGTGTAATATCGTGAATCAACCAGAGTCAGGCTCTGATGACTGGAGAAGGCCGATCATCAGATATATAAAGAATGAAGAGGAACCAGACGATAAAAATGCAGCCGAGCGCATCGCTAGACAGTCAGCTCACTACACACTCATTGGGGAGACACTATACAGAAGGGGCGCATCAGGCATCTTCATGAAATGCATTCTCTCATCTACTGGGAGGCGACTTCTAGATGAGGTCCATGCTGGACAATGTGGAATACACGCAGCGTCCAAGACACTAGTCGGGAAGGTCTTCAGGTCAGGATTCTATTGGCCAACAGCGAAAAGAGATGCAGCTGAGTTAGTTCGGAGGTGCGAAGCTTGCCAGTACTTGTCAAAGCAACAACATCTACCAGCACAGCAACTGCAGACCATACCGGTGACTTGGCCCTTCGCATGCTGGGGGCTAGATATGATTGGACCTTTCAAGAAAGTTCAACGAGGATACACTCACGTGCTGGTAGCAATCGACAAATTCACTAAATGGATAGAGTTCAAACCCATTTCTTCTTTAACCTTAGCTAAAGCCGTGGAATTCATACAAGACATAATATTCAGGTTCGGAATACCGAACAGTATCATAACCGACCTGGGATCCAACTTCACAAGTTCAGAGTTCTTCGATTTCTGCGAGCAAAAAAGCATTCAGGTCAAGTATGCTTCGGTAGCACACCCGAGAGCCAACGGGCAGGTTGAACGAGCTAACGGGATGATATTGGAGGCACTCAGGAAAAAGGTCTTCGATAAAAATGAAAAGTTCGTAGGAAAGTGGATAAGGGAATTGCCCTACGTCGTTTGGAGCCTAAGAACCCAACCTAGCCGAGCTCTGCATGGAAACACTTCTTTCTTCATGGTCTATGGGTCAGAGGCAGTACTACCTGCTGATCTCAAGTTTGGGGCACCAAGGTTGATCTTTGAAAGCATAGCAGAGGCCGAAGCAACTAGGCTGGAAGATGTTGATATACTCGAAGAAGAGCGGCTGAACATAGTAATTCAATCGGCACGGTACCAGCAGACTCTGAGACGCTATCACGACAAGGCCGTGCGACAACGATCCTTTTCGGTGGGAGATCTCGTCCTCCGCCGAATTCTAACGAGGGAGGGACGGCACAAGTTATCGCCCTTATGGGAAGGACCATTCATAGTAGCAGAAGTCACTCGGCCGGGATCATATCGTCTCACTCAAATGGACGGCACAGAAATTGGGAACTCCTGGAATATAGAACACCTCAGGAAGTTTTATCCCTAGCTGTATTTCAAAAGCTATCAGGACGACAATGTACTCTGTAAAATGGGAAATATGTCATCAATAAAAAAGGCTTCAAGAATACTCAGTTTGTTCATGGTTGACTTGCATTCTTACTTAACTTGGGGTGACCACTATGCCCTGCTAACGGAGCAATCGACTTAAGTCGGCAACGACTTAAAACGGTGCAACATGCTCGCGCTTACTTAACTCGGGGTGACCACTATGCCCTGCTAACGGAGCAATCGGCTTAAGTCGGTATCGACTTAAGACGGTGCAACATGCTCGCGCTTACTTAACTCGGGGTGACCACTATGCCCTGCTAACGGAGCAATCGGCTTAAGTCGACAACGACTTAAGACGGTGCAACATGCTCGCGCTTACTTAACTCAGGGTGACCACTATGCCCTGCTAACGGAGCAATCGGCTTAAGTCGGCAACAACTTAAGACGGTGCAACATGCTCGCGCTTACTTAACTCGGGGTGACCACTATGCCCTGCTAACGAAGCAATCGGCTTAAGTCGGCAACGACTTAAGACAGTGCAACATGCTTGCGCTTACTTAACTCGGGGTGACCACTATGCCCTGCTAACGGAGCAATCGGCTTAAGTCGGCAATGACTTAAGACGGTGCAACATGCTCGCGCTTACTTAACTCGGGGTGACCACTATGCCCTGCTAACGGAGCAATCAGCTTAAGTCGGCAACGACTTAAGACGGTGCAACATGCTCGCGCTTACTCAACTCAGGGTGACCACTATGCCCTATTATCAAGAGCAATCGATTTAAGTCAGTAATGACTTAAGGCGATTTCGCATGCTTACGAATACTCATATAAGGGTGACTTCTATATCCCGTAAACAAGTTTCAAAACCATCACACATGATTTTACTACTGCAAATTTACGTACTGTTGAATTCTAAAACAATAGGAGAGTAACAATATCATTCAAATGCTGAACTGGTGTCCCCTAACAAATATCCGATCATGATAACATCGCGCTCAAAGCACGCAAAATATTTCTCTATTTTGCAATATCTTTCTCAGGAGCAACCGACGAAGAAGGGCAGCTTGAGGAATCAGGAGCAGCGTTCACGTCAGCCCTTATATCATCAGGAACAACCACGCTGGGTCTCCTCATCAAGATTCACCCTGCGCGAATGGCTTTACCCATGGCTCTGTCGCGCTGGGCTCTCAGAGTAATGGAAGTTTCTTCAGCAACTTTGGCAGCCAATTGAGCGGTCTCTAGCTCCTGGGCAATGGACTTCTTGGAAGCACACAGTTCTTTGATAGCAGCGTCCTTAGCCGATATCAACTGCCTGAGACGGATCACATCATCCATGGATTCCGGCAGCTTACAACGATGATTGTCTAACTCCTCCATGGTAAAGTGATGGCTCCTCTCCAGGATGGTCAACGAGTTGCTAGAATCACGATACAGTCTGTCAAGATTGTCGCGAGAAGCAACAAGGGCACGTTTTTCTTCCTGCAAACAAGAATCAACTCCTTCAAACATCAAGCAAGCAATAAGAACACAGCAAAACAAGGCACAGTTTCATAAGTCACCTTTTTAGAATCAAGCTAAGCGCGAAGAGTAGATTTCAGCGTCTTAGTGTCATTTAGAGCAGCAGAGACCTGGGCTAGCTCAGTCTGGCTTTGAGAATACTTTTCCTCAAAATCAGAACACCGCCGGACCAGTTCGGCCTGACCTTGAGAATGTTTTTCGTCAAGAATGGAAATCTGCCAAGCCATATCTAGCGAGAGACAATCAAGCAAAAAGGGTCAAAGTGTAAGGCAGTTCAACAAGGTAGACAAAGAGAAGCATAAGAGCACTAACCGGCATTTGTCGCCTCCAAGTCAGAGACACGATGTTGAAGCAACACTGGGTTCCAACGTGCCAGAGACGAAACTCCTTCTGGAACAGAAGCACCGTGCAACCTTAGCTGACTAGCCATCCCGTCCACCAATGCCTGATATGGAGAACAGATGAGTGTAATGACAGCAGTTCATATGGTGTAAAAGGCAGGCTAGAATATATCACAGTACCTGGAGGTTGGAGAAGAACGAAGGGACTCCCAAATCGTGAGAGATCAATTGATGACTCGGCATAGGGCCATCACCCGAATTAGCTCGCAATGAACCAGCAGGAACCAACTCAGTGCCATCAACAGAGCCCAAAACTTGGTCGGCGGGAACGCTAACCTCTAAAGCGACTCCCTGGCCCAAAGCTTGGGCTACCACCATGCAACCAGAGTGTGGAGGAGATCCCGCGTGAACATCCATGGAAGTACAAGAGGGAGACCCCGCTCGGACACCCTCGGGGGCTGGGCCATAGTTTCCGCTACCCACTTGAGCCGGATCATCTCCAGCAGTACCCTCGGGGGCTGGGCAGTGGCTTGCGCTTCCCACCCGAGCCGAGTCATCCCCTGCAACATCCTTGGGGGCTGGGTAAGCGTCAACACCATCCTTGAGGACCAAGTTCTCTACAGTAGCCGTCTCTAAGGCTGAAGGCCCCTCAGTTACTTCCATAGGAACAAGACGATCCAAGTCAGTTTCCTGACCCTCAAGACCACGCTCTAAGGTCGATGAGGCGCGGGACGCTGCCCGGGATGACCCCAACCCGGCGTCAAGCACATCAGCACAAACATTCGTCGCACCATCATCCGCTGGCTCTGATAGCAGATCCTCTGGAACCATATCTTCAAGAGTCTGATCAAAGTTCGCCAGGGACAATTCTTGTAGACCAATGAGGGCAGACAGAGCAGGAGAAGGAACTCCACTACTTCCCCACTGGCGACATACTGCCGACTGTTCTTCCGAGTCAAAGGGACCTCATCTTCTTCCTCCCCGTCGTTTTCATCAGCAACACAGACAACACACCCATTGGGGTCAGCAGCAGATGGAGCACACCCATTGGGGTCAGCAGCAGATGGAGCACACCCATTGGGGTCAGCAGCAGATGGAGCACCCCCATTGGGGTCAGCAGCAGATGGAGCACCCCCATTGGGGTCAGCAGCAGATGGAACACCCCCATTGGGGTCAGCATCAGTAAATTCAGGCACAGGCACTTCTTCAGCAGCAGGAACCGAAGGACCAACGTCCCGATCCAAACTAGATACTCGCCGAAGACGTCTCTTTTTCTTTTTCTGCTCATCAGCAGAAGGATCAAGTTGATTGGCTCGGCAAGGGCGTCTTGGGCGAACACTGGTAGGTCTCTGAATATCCAAGGTTGTACCAGCTTCTGGGAGAGGCGCCACCACCAGTTTCCCAGCAGGAGCAGCATCAGAAGAGTCCTCAGCCAACATATCAAGCATAGCACTTATCTCTGCATCGCTAGGATCCAAAGGCACCTCAAAGTGGACCTGCCGTTCATCATCAGGAATTTCCCCGACCGAGGCAACCAAAGTGTTAACTTCTTCAGCAAAGGGTCGCACTCTAAGGCCCAAACCGCCATCAGCGACAGGTGGATTCGACACAAAATGAGTGAAGGCTTTGGAAGGAGGCAGGTTCCAGGCCGAGTATGCCACTGGGGCACCAACATTTGATACCTTGCCTCTAAGAATCATTTCAAGTCGGTTCACCAAATCTGCAGCGGGAATTCTTCTGTTGGTAACCCGAGTCGAGTCAGCTAGACCTCGGTACAGATAAGCCGGGCATGACCTATCCTTCAACGGTTGAATGTTCTTAAAGACAAAATCAGCAACCACAGTCTCAGCAGTCAGGCCCCTCTCCTTCAGCAGTCCAACTTCAGCTAGCAAAGCCCCTGCCTCAGCCACCTCCTGATCAGTGGGGGATTCGGTCCAACTTGGAGTGCGAACATCCGGCTGTCTCCCCGACCGTGGGGGGAGAGAACTTCCGTGGTTCTCAACAATAAACCACTCCAAGCGCCATCCCTTGATACTATCCTTGAGAGGGATTTCAAGATAATCAGACTTCCTCCCACGGCGCATCTCTAAACTAGCACCCCCAACCAGCTGATGCTGCCCCCCGGCCATTCTAGGGCGACAGTAATACAGGTACTTCCACAGTCCAAAATGTGGCAGGACACCAAGAAAAGCTTCGCATAAATGAACGTAAATGGAAATTTGCAGAATGGAATTGGGATTCAGGTGGGTCAAATTAAGGCGATAGAAATCAAGGAGACCGCGGAAAAAGGGAGAAATAGGAAGAGCGAGACCGCGGAGAAGAAAAGGAACATAAATCACGGATTCGTGGGTGTCCTCTGTTGGAACAGTGACCCCGTGGCAAATCCGCCAAGAACAGAGCTCCCTCGGGGGAAGAACCCCGATGGACACGAGATGGAGAAGGTCAGGCTCGGACACAACAGGCATATGGTTACCTGCGAAAGGCAACTGGCTGTTGGGGTCGATGGGGGGAATCATCGCAGCAGATGAACTCGAGGCTTTTCTCTTGGGCGCCATCTCAACTCCACTGGCGAACAGAGCGGGAGCCGAATTGCAGAGAGGATCTAGAGGCCGAAAAGCAAGAACTAGGGCACGGAAAGCAGAGGCGGCTGAAAGCGCAGTACATATGGGATATTCCCGAGTCAGATACTGTTTCCAAAAGCGCCCAGTCAGCACCCGGCAGTTACTTCTAAAACACCAGCGTGCCACGTTGTCACCCGGTAGTTACTTCTAAAACACCGGCGTGCCATGTTGTCGCCTGGCAGATACTTCTAAAACACCGACGTGCCACGTTGTCACCCGGCGGTTACTTCTAAAACCCCGGTGTGCCACATCATCATTGGCTATTATCCTCAAAGTGGCCGACACGACCCGTTCTAACTCGGCTGTTATTTCTAAAAACGCCAACGTTATCACTAGTCGCTCGACATTTATCTCTAAAGCGTCGACGATGTCCTCAGTCGCTCGGCAGCTATCTCTAAAGCGCCGACGATGTCCTCAGTCGCTCGGCGGTTATCTCTAAAAAACGCTGGCGTCGTCACAAGTCACTCGGCTGTCACCTCTAAGAGCGCCGACGTGGTCATCAGTCATTCCGACGCTGACATGGTTTTGTCATCACTCGGACTCTATTTCAAATGCGTAAATATCGACAATAATAGCTCGGCCATCACCCCCAAAGCGGCGATATGATGCCCGAATTACTTAGTTTCTATTCCGAAGGAATCAACTTCACAAATAAGAGATCAACTTACTACGAAGCAAAATAATTGACACAGGAGGAGACGAAGTCATTCTTCATTAAGGGAAGTAATCGTACTTACAAATCAACTCATTATGAGTTGATACTTCCCTACTGCTATTACTACTACTACTACGCTACACTATACTACTCTACACTACTAAATACTGCTACATTATTTCATTACACTATAATAACATCTAAAGACCAGTGGCATCTAGCCACTGGCCTTGTTGCTGCCCTTGCTGTTGCCGCCGCCGTTGCTGCCCCTGCTGCTGCCGCCGTTGCCACCCTTGCCATCGCCGTTGCCGCCCCTGCCGCCGCCGTCATCGCCGCCGTCGCCTCCGTCGTCGTCGTCGTCACCATCGCCGTCCTCCTCGGGCGAGTCCTCCTCGTCCGAGGAGTACTCCGACTCATCCAAGCCCTCGAGCCCGGAGCGCTCGACGGCCCGGATGTAAGTCCAGACCTCCGCGGCAATCCCCTGAGAGTCGTCTGAGTCGTCAGACGACGCCGGGGGAGAGACGGGAGCCGGAGACCCCTCGGACTCAGAGGAGAACTCCTCCTCCGAGTATTCCGAGTCACCGAAGTCCTCCGATGGAGGAGTCGGCTAGCGCTTGCGTTTGTTACCCTTGCCCATGGTGAAAATAAAGAAAGAAGAAGAAAGCAAGCAGCAGAGAACAGCAAGAGATGTGAAAAAGCCGGAGAGGCAAAGGCATTATTTATAGAAGAAGAAGGCAACCGCCCACCTCCAACCACGGTCACTGAACAGTCGCAAAGCATTCAATACACACTTCAACCCGTCTGAAGACACGTCAGGCGGCTGACGCCGTTTCACGCAACGCAACACCCATTGGGACTCCAGTCAACCGCGCGGGCGATATGATTACACCCGCCGTCACATCACATTACTACTCAGAAGCAGCCGGCTAAAACACTCAGCGTACCAAGCCGTCCCTTGCCCACACCCATTGGGGGGGACGCCCAGGAATTATCAGTATATTTTTCAAAACTGTCACATCCGTGCAGGGCATGCAATGAATACCTCAAGACAAAAATGAGATATCAGAAGGATCAAAGGAAAGCCAAATATAGCCGGTGAAGTACAAAATCTGACCAACAGAAGCGACGTGAAGACTAGCCAGGGAACGTCCGTCAAATGTCCAATCAGTCGCAGAGCAAATAAATTGCACCACCTAGCAAGATATGGGCGGATCACGAACTCGGCTGCAAAAGACAAAATGCATGCTGACCTCTAAAGCATAATATTGATGACATAATGCTGACCTCTAAAGCATAATATCGATGACATAATGCCGACTTCTAAGGCATTCGAGAAAAGAAAAGATGACCCTCAGCAAAAGGACACGAAATGAAGATCTTCGAGAGGATTACTTTCAGAAATCCATTCAAAGCTCGAGGGCTACACCCATTGGGTGCACCTTCCGTGCACCCCATGAATCACCATTTCAAACCATGATAATGTCGGCTTCTAAGGCATAAGGCAAGATTAAAGACAAGGCTGACCTCCAACCAAAGTGCGAGTGGAAAATAAAAATAATTTTTGATGAAGACCTTCGAGTGGATTATTTTCCAAAATCCACTCGAAGCTCGGGGGCTACACCCATTGGGTGCACCTCCGGTGCACCCAATGAAGTTCAGGGTCCTACAATATGAAATGCCGACCTCTAAGGCACAAGCATGAAACAAGGCTCCAGTTTATGAGTGATCAAAGCAGAAGGAGACGGTAAGAAATCGTTTTTACCAGACAACTTGGAAAGCATTTCTTGTCATAAACAAAGACTACAAGCTGGACCTAGGATCTTTGGGCTGATTATCTCAAAATCAGCCCGAAGATCGGGGGCTTGTGGGGGACAGATATCCCCCGGGTCCACTGGAAGGATAAAAGACCTCACGAAAGGCCCAAGGGCCCAATAAATCGTAAGGTCACTCCTTCATGGGCCTGGGGAGGAACGACCAGTGAAGCAGATCGACATAAGGCCGGATTGATGCAAGCCTGGAAGGCCCAACGATGCTAACGGGTGATCCGAGTGGACGCCTGTGCCCCATTCGATAAGGGTCGGCTAGTGGCCCAGAGGCGCGCTCCAAAAGTACGTGCAGGTTAGAGATGTCAATGGGGAATTCCCCACCGGGTTATAACATCCCATACCCATATCCATCATGTTTGATCCATCCCCATACCCATCATGGGTACAAAACTCATCCCATACCCATCCCCATTCGGGTTTCGGGTCCCCAATGGGTCCCCATCCTCAATTAAGGGATAACTAGGTACTAACATGTAGCACAAACAATCTAGATTTTAGACATCACTACATCGACAAGCACTCATCCATGAACCATGATCCATTCATCCATCCATCAGAAAATACACAAGTACTTCGGGATCGATAGAAGCAATGGAGAAATGGAGTTTTCTCACCTTCCTTGGTCACCATCTGAGTTCGTTGGCGCTTGAGAATCCATGGTCGTCACCGTCGTCTGGGCAGGGCATAGCATATGACTGGTTATTTTAGGGTTTTGTTTTTTACTAATCTGCTAGTTGCCTTGTTGGCTAGGACCTGGGGCCTGGTGCGCTGTCGTGCTGGGCTTGGTGGCCGGCTCGGCCTCAACTCATTCATACAAACACGACAGGTGTACACGTATGAAATACCCATGGGTAATCGGGTTCGGATTATTGCTTCCCAAACCCATACCCGTTTACCCAATGGGTGAAGATTTTGTCCCATATTCATACCCATGGGGACAATTTTCGTCCCATACCCGTACCCTAATAGGGGAATTCCCCACGGGTTGGCGGGTATCGGGTCCCCATTGACATCTCTAGTGCAGGTGATTTGTCGGACCCGGTCCCGTTTGATAGGGTCCAAGGGCTCGATGCCTCCCTCTGATGGGATTCCGTTAAAGAATCGCTCCTGCTGGTCTCGGAAATGTCCTAGGGTACCTCAGGAGCGTAGCCCGAGCCTCGGCCATGTATCAGACGTACCTAGAGTCATCCCTCGTTCTGCGTGTTCTGAGGCGGCTGTCGAACCCTTCGGGGGGCCAGCCTTCGAACCCCTGATCAGTAGTGGGCGCGGAGCCCGAGTGGCCTGAGGCGGCTGTCGAACCCTTCCGAGGGCCAGCCTTCGAACCTCTGACCAGTAGTGGGCGCGGAGCCCGACTGCTCTGAGGCGGCTGTCAAACCCTTCCGAGGGGCCAGCCTTCGAACCTCTGATTAGTAGGAGGGCTCGGGGCCCGCTTCCTTCGCGGAGAAGGATCCCTTTCGGAGTATCCCCTTTCCCAGTCCCTGTAGCAAGAGAGAGAAAGGTGAAGAGGAAAAGGATACGAAATTAAACGACGTGGCGCACCTTTTTTGACGCGGTCATCATGGCGGAGGTGAAGCGTCGCCCGCTTCGCCTGCCAAAGGTGTCGCCTGCCCTGCCACGGAGTTAATGGGACGGGACGAGTGGTTCGCAGGACAGCCGTTGTGCACGCGCGAGCCGTTCGAGGAACGGAACACGGGCGCGTCGTCTTCACGCCGTGGGAGAGGGCTCTCTTGCTGTCCCAGGAGGGGACGTGAGCCTACAGACGATTTGACTGCTGCTTTCGCCCGCCTGTCGCCGCCATTACTGCCGGCCCACTTTTGGCCATATCGACCGTCGCGCCTTCTCCTGTGGCTGACTGACCCGTGACCGATGTGCTCGGTTTGGCACTGTTGGGCCATGCGCAGGGTTGCCTCGAGTCGCGGCACCGGTTCCGCAGTCGAGAAGGCGTGGTACTGGCGCAAGAGGCGGTGCAGTTTTTCGCACGTAGTAACCGGCGCGCCGGTTACATGACGTGTGGGCCTGGGCCTTCATGCTGGACGCGTCGAAGTCAAAAGGGTGCGCCCCTATGGTGCAGTTGCATGCTGCCTGCACGGCGGTCCGCCCTTTCACCCGCTGGTTTGGGCGAAAGTGGAGGAGTGCTTGTAACCGCTGGGCAGTTGCTCGCTCCGCGCACGGCGGTTTGGCTTCTTCTGTCCTGGGCCAGCTCGCATGACGCGTGGGACCCAGCCCCCGTGTCGTAGGGGGAGAACCTTGGAGCGTGTTGACGAAGACTTAGTCCGTGATGCCTGAGGACGCAAGTGGGGAGAGTCGCCTTTAAAAAGGGGGCGACCCCCTTGGGTGGCAGCCATGCCTTCGCACTCTCCTCATTCATCGTGCCCTTCCGCCTTCCGAGTCCCCGGATGGGGGGCGCCCGCGTTGCTTTCATCTTGCTGCTGTTGGAGGAGCGCAACTTCACGGAAGTTGGTACCTTTTAGCCATCGCTCGACTTCAAAGATTTTCATCAGGCAGCCCGGCTGCATCCCCTCACCGATGGTCACCCAAGACGGTGACCACCAGTTCGATGGTGGGGAGAAGCAAGCCGGGCTGCGACCTCTGCCCCGCCCTCAGCTTCAAGGATCTTCATCATCCTTGCTGGGGCGGAGGGCGAGCTGAGCCGGAGCTCTACCTCCCGTACGGGCCGGCAGGCCACCTCCTCCTTCAGCATTCAGGGGAGAGGGCACTCGCCGGCCTAGCGGAGGGGGCGGACTTCGACAACGCGGGGCCGATTGGCCGCAAGCGTCGTTAGCTCCAGCATGCCTGGTTCGCTGGCTCAGCTGGCTCTGGCATAGCTTCCGGTGCCACCTCCCACCGCTGGACGGAGTGTGGCTATCTGCCCGCCGTACGGGCGGCTGTTGCGACCCGCGCGCACCGGGGGACCGCCCAAGACGTCGCGCGCTGCTAGGGCGGCATTTGTGTTCTTGGGCTGTCCTGCCCTCGCCCCGGCACGACGCCTCCGCGCGGAGGTCGGTGCTCGCCCGTCCGGGAGGACCCGAGTGGGGATCTGCCGGTGAGCAGGTGGCTGCTGTCGTCGGTGCCGAGGTGGCGGTAGCTGGAGAAGGCCTCGTCATCGACGAGATCGTCGGCGCCATCTGTGCTCCGGGCCTCCGGCTCTTTGGATTTGATAGCTTGTCCTCGCCCCTCGAGTGGGGACGTGGGCGAGGGCTTTGTCGCAGCAGCGTCTGCCCTGAGGTCATCGCTGCTGCTGTTTGGCCGCCCAGAGCGGAGGTCGTTGTCGCTGCTGCAGAAGTGGGCGGCGGCGAGCCACCTGGAGGTTGTCGTCCCGCAAGCCCTCCGATGTGGGGGGTTGTTCGTACCTGCGGGAGTGGAACCGGAGTTCCATTCGTAATGGCATCTTGAGTGTCGGTGTCTGTTCATTGTGGTTGTCGGGGCCTGAACATCTAGGTATTTTGGGTGTAATACCGTGTTTCTTCCTTATTTCGGGCACCAGGACTCGCTTGTCGGCTAGCTGGACCGCTTAACCAAGTGTGAGTTGCCCTGTGCGGAAGGTGACGAGTGAGGTATCCGTATCCCGGAGGCGTAGGAGTCCCTTAGCTCAGTCGACCTTGCCACCCAAGGCCTCTCTTGTTTAGTTAAAGGAAATCCTTGGCTGCTCTGCGATGAGCCAGAGCCGGAGGCAGCGGTGTGAGCGTGGACAGAAGCGGAGTCGGCTAGAGAAGAAAACTTCGTCGGCCCAGAAGCAGGGACTTCCCAAACCGAGGACGCGTAGTAGCGGCGGTGTTGGGGACTTGTTCTCAAATGCTATGAATTAAGAACAAGGCAACATAAAATGTTAAATGTTAACGTCCTTCGTCCACGAAGCATTATTCCCTTGAGGATAATGAACCTTGGACAAAGGTTGATGAGAATATAATTACGAAGGTTAAGTCTTCGTAATTAAATTTTAATAGACTGTATAAGATAATATAAAATAAAGGGCATCAGAGGTAAATGAACCATAAACGAATCATATTATACTTACTTAATATATTGAATCATTGAATACAGTTATACCTCTGCCTTGGCAAAGGTTGATTCCCGAATGATGCAATTGCAATTACCAGAATGCGTGAGCAGTAAAGGAATACTGTTCACTATTTATAGACACAGGACACAGCCTGTGAAGAATTACAATTATGCCCCTCATAAAAGTTTACAACATTGACTCAGACCTTTATGGACTAAAAGGTCATTCTATCTTTAAGTCGGTTTGTAATACCGAAGCTTCATGAAGAGAAACCTTCGGCCATCTCATACAAATAGCTTCAGCCGAAAGCCGCTTCTTCCTACAAGACCTTCGGCGACGAAGCATAGTCCCAACAGTAGCCCCTTTCGCGGTGCTAGATCGTTTTTCGTAACGAGCTTGATCCGTGAAAAAAGTCTCTTAAGCTTCAGGGAGCCGAAGGTCCAAAAAACACCTTCCCTGAGCTCGTTGTCGAGAAACGATTCAGTTTCCCAGCGCGTAGCGGTCCCACCTTGCAGAGTTACTGTTTGTCTCTGCGGTCCACCACGCAGTGAGTGCAAGCGGGTGTCCGCCTGGTGTAAAAATCCTGGCGCTTCGCCTTCTTACCTGTAGTACTATATAAACAGACGAGTAGGTGTGAAGTTACCACAGCATTCATTGCTATTTGCACTGTTTTGCTGCCAAAATTTTTAACCATCGCCGAAGCTTGACTCTCGGAATCGAACGAAGCTCCAACTTGAAACCTGCTTCGTCAGAAGGAAAAACTTCGGAAGAAAAAAGTATTTAATTTCCACAAATTCAGAATTAAATGGCCAGAGTGTGTTCTACCGCTAGGGTTGAGCGTGAGGGGGGCGAAGCTGAAGGTTCGGAGACTGTCCCCATCTCCGAAGCGATGCAACGATCCGGGCTGGTAACTTCGGAAAAGATCCCCAGTGATGATGCAGAACAAGCAGAACAAGCAATTGCCGAAGCAGAAGAAGAAGATATTGAGGAAACTGATCCCGAAGACGATTATCGTATTGCCATGCCAAGCAAGCCCAGCCACTTGGACTTCGGAAAGTCTACTGTTTCGAAGGCTGATCTCTCCAAGATGGTAAAGTCGGGCTTTTTCAATGAAAATCAGAAGAAGCTATTACGCTTCGGGGGAGAAGAGACTACCCCAAAGCCGGAGAAGGATGAAATTGTCATTTTCAAGAGCTTTCTAAAGGCTGGATTAAGATTCCCCCTACATGGGATTATTGCAGAGGTACTGAAGAGGTTTGGTATCTACTTTCATCACTTGACTCCTAACGCTATCGTTAGGCTTAGCGTTTATATCTGGGCCCTCCGAAGCCAAGCGGTGGAGCCGTTTGCGGACAGCTTTTGTCGAGTTCACGAACTGCACTATCAGACGAAGGCTAGAAAAGATGGATTGCATGACAATTTTGGTTGCTATAATTTTGCTTATCGGAAAACCACAAAGTTTCCTGTAATCAGCTACCGAAGCAAATGGGCAGCAGGCTGGAAGTCGGAGTGGTTCTATGTCAAAGTTGATGACGACAAGGAGAAGCTTGTGCAAACTCCACTTGAACTAATCTTCGGAGAAACCCGACCTCGTTGTAACATGACACCAGAAGGTCCAACCCAACAAGCGCTGAATGAATTCAGAATTATTGCAGAGCATATCAGTACAAGAGACCTGGTTCAGGAGTTTTTGGCTTTCAAGGTTTTTCCTAGTTTAAAAGAATGGGAAATGCCGAAGCTAAAGGAGGAGAAGAAAGAAGGTGAACTTGTGCGTTTACCTTACTATTTCAAGTTTAAGAAATACTTTAAAACACCTTGCCAAGAGTGGCTAGATACAATTGAAGTAATGTGCAATGAAATACTTGGAAATTACTCCAAAAAAGAAGATCAATTGATGACTGCGGCCTTCGGCACCCGTCCGAAGCGAAGACTGAATCGAGTGCTGGACTCCTTGGGTTTTGAATACCCTGACTATGAAAATCTGAATAAAGGTGCCGGGGGCCAGAAAAGGAAAAGGATAACTGAAGCCTTAAATGAAGATGAAAAAGAACCATCAAAGAAGAAAATTCTGAAGAAGAGGAAAGCGTCTTCTCCGAAGCAAAAAATATCCGACGAAGAAGAAACCCCCGCATCACCCTCTGCCACTGACGTGGAGGAAATTTTGAAGGTAATGACTGAATCCCTGCCTGCGAAGCTAAGTCCATTGGGGCCTCAACTGACAAAGTTTTTTCAGAAGGAAAAGGAGCCCGAAAAAATGAAGAAAACGACTAAAGCAAAGAGACAAAGAATCATCACTGTGACAGAGGTCATTGACAAGACACCACCAAGAGCTTCGGCTCAGAGGACACCAGCGGCTGAGGAAAGAACAAATATTGAAATCACACCTTCGGAGGTCGCAGCTGCCGAAGCTGCCTCAATTGAAGATTTGAATCTAGAAAGCACAATTGAACACATCGACAAAATACTGCTAGACATGGCCACAGAAGAAGCTACCACTGCCGCCAAAGAGGCTATGGCCGCAGTGCCGGGGAAAGAAAAGGAAATTGTTGACGAAGCTTCAGAGGACGAGGCCTTCTTGTTTCAAAATTTAGTTGGAGAAAAATTGTCAAAACCCGAAATAGAAGAGCTTAAAGAGTATGCCAAATCTTGCGGGTATAAACCAGGAGCACTCCTCTTCGGAGGTATTGATGATGAAAAATTAGATTGTATCCGAGATCAAACTGGAGCCAAAGTTATCGGTATTCTGTCAAAGAGTATCGGTTTTCCGAAGCTAGAAACGGACATTAGCCGCTACCGACAACAACATATCGTTGGTAGTTTATTTTATTCCAATTTCAAGGTAAACTACTTTTCCCTTAACTTTTATTGTTTTTAATAATGAAAACACGTCTAACGAAGGTTGTTTTCGTGCAGAGTATGCTGTTGAGCAAAGCTTTGAAAATGCAGCAAGATTTTGAAGACAAGAAACACGAAGTCATAATTGAAAATTTAGAAAGCAAAATAAAGGAGCAGTCAGCTGCTATTGAGAAGAAGAACTTTGAGCTCTAAGCAACTGAAGGTTTATTGGCGGAAGCCGAAGCTAAAATAACAGAACTGAACACAAAGCTTCTCTGCCAATCTGAGCAGTTTGAACAAGAAAAGCAAGAACTTAATGCAAAACTTGAAGCCGAAGCTCAACAAAATTCAGATTTGAAAAAACTATTGGCGGGCCTTCAAGAAAAATGTTTGGAATTTAGCAACAAATGTATTCAACGACTAAGAAAAATTTTCCACTCCGTTGGAGCCAGCAGTGAGAAATTCACCCCCTCAGCTGAAGATTTACCGAAGACCTTCGAACATATTGAGGGTGAAATTGACGAGCTTGACGAAGTTATAGCCGGGCACGGTGACTTCTGTGCCTGGGTAGCTTCTCGGGGCACTGCTGCAGCTTTCCTAAAAGCTGGCTGCGATCATGGAAAGATTGTCAATAGGCCCAATTTCACTTTATCACCATCAATCCTAGATGACATTCCTGATCTCGCCCGAAGTATTTCCAATAGATTTGTAAAAATGATATGGACAAAAGGCGGGCGAGAAAAGGCAGGAGACGAAGCTCGGAGTCATCTTGAACCAGTAAGAAATCATACCTTATGCTTACCTCTTCCTTGAAGCTCGATTTTGACTTATAACAACTTAATTCATGTAGGATGACGAAGCCGAAGTCGATGATTAAAAAGAATGACGCCGAAGCTAAAATCCCTCGAAGATTAAATAGGAGTAGACTGTAGACAGACTCAGGAAACTTTTGAGATAACTTTTGTAAATGTAACTAAACTTGTCTTTAATGAGTTCTGTTCATACCTTGTATTATGCTCTTATCCTTCCATTAATGTATGTGAAGTGCTTCGTTGTGGACGAAATTATCTTTTTTGAGCCGAAGGCGAAAAAACACCTTCCCTTCTTTTCGTACACAGCGAAGCATAGAAAACAACATTTCCCTTTCTTCCGAAGCTCTCCTTTTTTGTACGCGAAGAAGCTCTTCTCTTTTTTTTCTTTTTGCCGAAGCAACCACTTATGCCATGATGATGATTATCCTACATATGCCTGGATGAATGTTTATGAATGCAAATGCTATGATGTAATGTGATGTGCAAATGAATGTCCAAACACATATCCGAAGCCATACTCTCAGCCATTATTTCCTTAGAAACAATCACACATCAGCTCTGCATTCCCTTAGGAACGACTTTGGAGCTTCTTCGCCTTTTACTTTCGGCGGAATCAGCGTTGACTTTTCGCTGTAAGCTCTGCATTCCCTTAGGAACGACTTTGGAGCTTCTTCGCCTTTTACTTTCGGCGGAATCAGCGTTGACTTTTCGCTGTAAGCTCTGCATTCCCTTAGGAACGACTTTGGAGCTTCTTCGCCTTTTACTTTCCGGCACTCGATGGTGCGTTCTCAGCTTTTACATTTACATTTCTTGGGGGATTTTGCTCTTATAGAACTAAAAAAGGAAATTACATATGATGGCCCCATTAAAAACCTTTCTACCCCTTTAGAAAGGAAAAGGGTGCCATGAAAAAGAAAAAACATAAAAAATTACATCAAGTTACACATAATATCGCCGAAGCTCATCCGCATTCCAAGATCTAGGAATGTCGTTGCCGTCCATATCCTTCAATCTGTATGAACCGGGTCTTGACGAAAATGCTACTAAGAAAGGTCCCTCCCATTTCAACTGCAACTTGCCCACTGTATCTGGGTTAGCCACTCGCCGAAGCACCAAATGTCCAGGCTCAATTTTCTTTAGCCGAACTTTTCTATCACGCCATTTGATTGTTTCGGCTTGATACTTATTGATGTTCTCCACAGCTTGAAGCCTGATCCCTTCTATAGCATCTTTTTCCACAGAATAAATAGCTTCAGAATCTGACTCTGCCGAAGCTACTACTCTTATTGATCTAGTTTTGGCTTCCTCCGGAGTTATTGCTTCGTCACCAAACAATAGTTTGAATGGAGTAAAGCCTGTTGACCTTGACATTGTTGTGTTGTGGCTCCATACCACTTTGATTAATTGATCTGGCCACTTTCCCCTAGGTTGATTGAAGATTAACTTCATTATTCCTGTCATTATAATGCCATTGGCTCTTTCAACGAGTCCATTTGACTCCGGATGCCTGACTGATGCAAAATGGATCTTCGTACCAATTTGATCACAGAAATCTCTGAAAGCTTCGGAGTCGAACTGTGTTCCATTATCTACAGTGATGGCCTTTGGTACCCCGAAACGACAAACAATATTCTGCCAGAAAAACTTTTGGACGGTGGCCGAAGTTATTGTGGCTAAAGGCTTTGCCTCAATCCATTTAGAAAAATATTCCACAGCCACTACAACATATCTTAAGTTCCCTTGGGCCGGTGGTAATGGACCTAACAAGTCAAGGCCCCACCTTTGCAATGGCCAGATGGGTTGTATGAGCTGTGTTAAGGACGAAGGTTGTTTTTGATCTCTTGCACATTTCTGACAACCTTCGCACTTTTGAACTAATTCCGCTGCATCCGAAGCTGCCTTCGGCCAATAAAACCCTTGGCGGAAAACTTTTCCAAGTAACGGCCTAGATCCAATGTGAGATCCACACAGGCCTGCATGTATTTCTTTCATCAACTCTATACCTTCGGTTCTAGATAAACACTTGAGTAGCGGAGCACAAACTCCATGCTTATACAACTCCCCTTCTATCATGATATATGGACGAGCTCTTGCCTCTATCCTCCTGTTATAAGCTTCGTCATCTGAAAGGAATTTACCCTGAAGGTAAGAGATGATCTCAGTTCTCCAATCTTCGCTATAAACAGGAGATATATTAAGGACTGCTCTTTCAAGGAGTTCCACTGAAGGTGCCTTTATTGTTTCGAAGAACACATCCGAAGGTAAGGGCAGCCCCTGTGCTGCTGACTTAGCTAGCAAATTAGCATGCTCATTTTGTCCTCGAGGGATATTTTTAACAGAAAATCCTTCGAAGGAAGCTTCGACTCTTCGAACCATGTCTAGATATCTTTAAAGCTTCGGATCTTTAGCCTTGCAACTCTTGTCGATATGACCCGAAACAACCTGGGAATCAGTTTTAAGAATGGCCCTTCTGATTCCCATTGCTTTTAGCTTCCGAAGACCCAAAAGCAGGGCTTCGTACTCAGTAATATTGTTTGTACAACTGAAATCAAGTCTTGCCGCATAACAAGTTTTAACTTTGGATGGTGAGACCAACACAGCAGCTGCTCCTGCCCCGAAGGTTCCCCAAGACCCATCGCAAAAAACTGTCCATACTTCGGCATCTTTATTTGTTTCTTCATCCTGAGCCCCTGGCGTCCAGTCAGCAATGAAGTCTGCTAACGCCTGGGACTGGATCGAAGATCTATGTACATAATCAATGCAAAATTCATTGAGCTCTGCAGCCCATTTTCCAATCCGCCCAGTAGCTTCTCTATTTCTCATAATATCCTTCAACGGCTGTGAAGAAGGAACAACAATATTGTATGCTTGAAAGTAATGCCGAAGCTTCTTGGATGCCATCAAAACAGCATATAACACCTTCTCTAATTCTGTATAGTTTTTCTTTGATATACTAAGAACTTCAGATACAAAATACACTGGGACCTGCTTCTTGACTTGGCCATCAAGCTTCTCCTGGACAAGTGCTGCACTTATCGCTGAGTGCGAAGCTGCCACATATAATAACAAAGGAGCCCCTGGCGTTGGTGGAGTTAACGTTGTTAAATCTATCAGATATTGCTTCAGTTCCTCGAAGGCTTTTTGTTGGCTTGGTCCCCATTGAAAGACTTCGACTGATTTCAGCACTTCGAAGAATGGTAAATTTCTTTCTGCTGATCTGGATATAAATCTATTAAGAGATGCCAACCTCCCTGTTAATCTTTGGGCCCCCTTTTTTGTAGTTGGTGGCTCCATTCGAAGTATAGCTTCAATTTTACTTGGATTAGCTTCAATTCCCTTTGTTGAAACCAAGCATCCAAGAAATTTCCCCTTCTTTACTCCGAAGACACTTTTTTCTGGATTCAACTTTAAGCCAGCTTGTCTGAAACTGGCGAAGGTCTCCTGCAAATCAGCAATGTGATTTTCCTGTTTCGTGCTTTTTACAATGATATCATCAACATAAGTTAGCACATTTCTGCCTATCTGAGACTGGAGAACCTTCGCAGTCATTCTGCTGAAACTTCCTCCAGCGTTTTTGAGCCCCTCAGGCATCCGAAGATAGCAATATGTGCCACTTGGGGTTATGAAACTAGTCTTCGGCTCATCTTCCTTCTTCATCCAGATTTGGTGGTAGCCTGAGTAACAGTCTAGCAGACTCATGAGCTCTGAAGAAGCTGCTGCATCAACTAAAGAGTCTATCCTTGGCAATGGGAATTCGTCCTTCGGACAAGCCTTGTTGAGATCTGTAAAATCGATACACATTCGCCACTTGCCATTGGCCTTTTTTACCATAACAGTGTTAGCTAGCCATTCTGGGTACTTTACTTCTCTGATAACTCCTGCACTGAGGAGTCTTTTGACTTCATTATGAGCACTTTCGGCCTTATCATCAGACATTTTCCGAAGCCTCTGCTTTCTAGGTCTGAAGGATGGGTCAACATTGAGCGAGTGTTCAATAACATCCCTATTAACTCTGCAGAGATCATTGGCTGTCCATGCAAAAACATCTTTGTTGTTGAACAAAAACCTTATCAAGGTTTTCTCCTGTTCTTCAGATAATTGAGAGCCCAACAGCACCTTCTGCTCTGCTATGTCCTCACATAAGAGCATGGGCTTCGGCTGATCTGCTGAAGCTGCTTTCTCCCTTCTGAATTTATACTGTTCACAAGCTTCAGCTCCATCTATGTTATGGATTGCTTTTGAGACAGTCCAGTTTCCTTCGGCCCTTCTGGCAGCTTCCTGACTTCCATGAATAGCGATGGGTCCTTGATCCGAAGGTATCTTCATGCAAAGATAAGCAGGATGAAGAATTGCTTCGAAAGCATTGAGGGTGCCATGACCAATAATTGCATTGTAAGGGTATTCCATGTCAACAATGTCAAACACAACTTGCTCAGTTCTAGTGTTGTTGATGAACCCGAAGGTCACTGACATGGTGATCTTGCCCAGTGCTACAATCTGTCTTCCTCCGAAGCCACAGAGAGGGTGTGTAGCATCATGAATATTATCTTCTGTCTCTTGCATTTGCCTGAAGGCCTTAGCAAATATGATATCAGCTGCACTGCCTGTATCAACCAAGACATTGTGGACCAGAAATCCTTTGATAACACAAGAGATGACCATGGCATCGTTGTGTGGGTAATCCTTGAGTTGAAGGTCCTCTTGGGAGAAGGTGATAGGAATGTGAGACCATCTTGACTTGATGAAGGGTCCTTGCACCCCAACATGCTGTACCCTTCTCTGTGCTTCCTTCTTCTGCTTCTTGTTGGCTGGCTCTGAACATGAACCGCCTGTTATCGGGAGTAGCAGCTTCGGAGCCGAAGCAGCTCCAGCTTGATCGTTGAACAAAGCCATCAGCTCAAAAAAGTGGAAGTGAGTTCACCGGAGGTGGGCGCCAATGTTGGGGACTTGTTCTCAAATGCTATGAATTAAGAACAAGGCAACATAAAATGTTAAATATTAACGTCCTTCATACACGAAGCATTATTCCCTTGAGGATAATGAACCTTGGACAAAGGTTGATAAGAATATAATTATGAAGGTTAAGTCTTCGTAATTAAATTTTAATAGACTGTATAAGATAATATAAAATAAAGGGCATCAGAGGTAAATGAACCATAAACGAATCATATTATACTTACTTAATATATTGAATCATTGAATACAGTTATACCTCTGCCTTGGCAAAGGTTGATTCCCGAATGATGCAATTGCAATTACCAGAATGCGTGAGCAGTAAAGGAATACTGTTCACTATTTATAGACACAGGACACAGCCTGTGAAGAATTACAATTATGCCCCTCATAAAAGTTTACAACATTGACTCAGACCTTTATGGACTAAAAGGTCATTCTATCTTTAAGTCGGTTTGTAATACCGAAGCTTCATGAAGAGAAACCTTCGGCAATCTCATACAAACAGCTTCAGCCGAAAGCCGCTTCTTCCTACAAGACCTTCGGCGACGAAGCGTAGTCCCAACAGGCGGCTAGAACCTGGCTAGGTCGTCCACTGGCGGGACCAACCCTGGAGTTGGGCTGCCGAGGCCATGAGCCGGGCTGATGTCCTCGGGGTTCAGCTGGCTGAGGCTACGAAGCGGCCGGTCAAGCCGTCTGCTTGGGCCGGGTTCCTGGAGGAGACCCTGGCGGCGATGGCCCAGGCGCGGTGCTGACATCTTCCTTCGAGGTGGAGATCCTCCGACCGTGTCGCCGTCCGAGGCCGGGTCGGATTCCGCCGAAGGTGGAGTCGACGCCGAGGGTGCTGCTGCCCCCCCCCATTGATGTCTGAACCTGCAGGATCAGTTTGTCTATAGTATGCGTACGTTTTTTTGCGGCCGCCGAGGCCCAAACATACCATTGTCGTGTTGTAAAGCTGCGTTTCTTTTTCCCCTTGTTTTCGAGTATCAGGACTTGTTTGTCGGTAGCAGAATCGCTCATCCGAGCGAGAGTTACTTTTCACGGAAGCTTTAAGATGAAGGTGTACATGGTATGAAAGGCGCGATCTGGAAGATGAACTAGTTCCGAAGCGGTGATGGAGAAGCTTTGTCTTAGCACAAAGACGATAATAGAGAATGAAACTGACCTAAAGGGGAAAAGACTACTTAGTCGTCGACAGCTTACCTTCTGGCTAATAGTAAATGTCACGGACATGAATGTAATTTTGCCCAGGCTGCGTCCTAAGCCTATAAATAGGTGAACAGTAACACCGTACTGTTCATGCTGACTTGTAGTCACTCGCACGGCACTCTCGGATTTTTACCTTCTATCAAGCCGAAGGTACAAATGTAATATAATACCATTGATGTTTGTTCATGAATACATAATGATAATATGAACAATCTAATGATTTAAAATGGTTATTCATGCTCTCTCTATGTTTTATATGATCATGTTATATTTCTATATATTGAAATGAAGGTATGTTCTTGATGTCCTTCGTCCGGAGATCATTATATCCTAAGGGAGATAATGTTATGAAGGACGAAGGTCTTTAACCATTAACATTTGTGTTGCCTTGTTCTTAATTCATAGCTTTTGAGAACAAGTGACCAAACATTTGTGTTGCCTTGTTCTTAATTCATAGCTTTTGAGAACAAGTGACCAACAACTACCACTTCGTCTGCTTCAGGAAGAGGAACAGTACTGTCTCCTCCAGTTCTCACTATGGATATATCATGGAAATATTTGCCCTACATCGCTTCAATCTGCCCTTTCTTAATTGTGGATTTCTCGAAGACAACATGACTTGGCCTCCAAGGCCGGTCTTTGGTGTAACACCCCTAGTGTTACTGGCACTAAAACTTGAGCATGACATCATATGCATTGATATTTCATTTTGTTTGTTACACCTAAAATGCATCCACTAGGAAAAATTTCAAAACAAGTGTGATGTGGTGGCTTGATGTATTCTTAACCCTAGGGTAGGATATTTAACCCTGGGATTAGGGCATATCGGTAAAAGTGAAGCCAAAATGAGTAATACCTCAAAAGTCATTGGAAATGTTCATAAGATATCAAGCTTGGTGAATTTGAGTGGCACAAAAACCCTAAAAAGGAAACCTAGAAAACCCTAAGTTGTACCCTAGGGGGTGAATTCAAATTCTATACACTTTTGGACCAAAATGTAAATATCAAAGTGGTAGAACATAAAAAACCAAGCAACTTTTACATTGGAGAATTTTCATGTAATGTGGAGCAATTTGGACTTAATTGCAAAAAGTCCCAAGAACACCCATGTGTTGAACTCTGAAATTTCAGTGAGATTAAGCTGACTTTGGAGCATTGTTGATGAGGACATCACCTGCAACATGAGTACGACTACACCAGCAGCACCTCCACATCAAGCGCCACTTCCTTCATTAGCTGGGCCAATCACTCGGGCCCGTGCCAGAGATCTTAACTTCGTCATGCTACTTAAGAATGAGGGCCCAGAAGAATAGACGACCAGCCCAACTGCGGCCCATAGTGGATGACCTAGGGTTGCGTTTTCCCCCTTTGGCCGCCACTATTTATCCAGGAGTTGTGCCTCCTTTGTTTTTTGAGTTTTGTTTTACGTTAGCTTTAGCTACTCTCGAACACGCGCAAATCAGCGCTGTCTTCGTGTATTCAGAACTCCACCCTCGAGTAATTAATTAGATTGCTTGCATCTTTTTCTTGTTCGTTCTTCGATTGCGCATAGGAAACAATCTTCGTGATTAGGCCGATCTTGCATCAGCAAGGTCGGTAACCACAGGGAGTTGGTTCAGCGATTGCATTGGCGCCTCGGGCTTGCTTGTCGTAGTCGGATCGCGAGGGTCATCTTCCGCCAAATTGGAATTATCTCCACTCACTGAAAGATCGGGCACTTCAGCTATATCAAATGTTATCAGAATTCCAGGTTGATCGGTGAGTTTATCGAGTGTTTTTTTCTCCTACAGTCCACAAAACCACATAAAAATTCAGGTTAGACCTTATCCTAGCACCCTTTTGAGCCTCGCACTTTCTTTCAATAATCTGCATTGTTGAATTTGTGTGCTTTCATGTCATTTGTTGCTGGTCGCATTGTGTTTTTTTCTCATCATCCTTCTTTCTTCCACCATTCAAACCCTAGTGTGCCGCCACCATCTCCCGTTTGATCACGCCACAAACCAAGTCAATGCCGCTTCCTTGTTTTCTCCTTCGGTTACGTAAAAAAACAGAAAAAAAAGAAAAGGAAAAAAGAAAAAGAAAGAGAAAGGATAGAACCAGAGTACAAACAAAAAAAGAAAGGAGAAAGGATACAAATTTTTTTTTCGCTCGGTTGTCTCATCTCGGTTGTTTTAAACATAACTTGAGGTACCTTAAACCGGGCATAACTTTTCGCTCGGTTGTTCAAAAAATCTGAAATTTTTACCGGAGCTTGTTGACACCATTCTGAGGCCAGCCAAACTGGCCTATGGCCTGTTTGGTTTCGATAAAATTGTCAAAAAAATTCAGGAAAATAAAGAAAAAAATATGTCAAAGCTCTCGCACGCTTTTTGGAGAACTTCCTCTTTTTCTGTAGACCACATCTGATCTCTGTTTTAGGTGAAACTTGGTGTAGCTCCTATTTTGTTTCTTCTTGTGCTGAGAAAAATATCAAAAAATCTTACAAAAAAAGAAAAACAAAATCACATGTGATTCCTACTAGTGCCTTTTTGGCCTCGCTAGTACAATATTTACGGTACTGCCATTCTGCTAGTTCCATACGTCCTTTGCACTTGTGGCCAGCAATATAGTTTTGTGTTTTGCACTATAATTCAACTTTGCATTATTGTTTGATCGTGCTAATCCTTGAATTGAGTGTAGCCTACCCAGAACTCCACATATTTCTACGACGAGTAGGTTTCTGTTTCTCCAGGTAATCGCTCATCCAATCTTTCACCAATTCCACCTATTGGTTGCAGTTCACCTCTGTGGCTTGGTAAGAATGGATAAGAACTTGATAACAACATTCCATTGAGCGAGTTGTCACCACCATTCCCCTGTTGTCGTCGGTTTTTTTCTCCTTTTGGTGTTTTGGTGTTTGCGCTAACTATGGCAGGAGCACACGACACGGTGGATGTCCAGTTGCAGGAAGTAAGGGGACAAGTTGATGGACTTGCTGCTGACATTAGGACGATGCATGAACGTCTTGATTCAACTGTCACTTCGACGACCACGCGTTTCAACCAGCTTGACCTTGCTCAAACGGTGACTCGCACTACACTCGACACTATCCTGGCACGCCTTGATGCGTTGACCACAAAGATGGAGCAGGACTACGACGATGACACTGAGCAAGATGATGGAGATCGCCGTGGTTGTGCACGCCGTGTGTTCGTCATCCCCCTAATGACTTATTTGCTAAGATTAAATTTAAAATTCCATCTTTTAATGGTAAATATGATCCTGCTGCATATCTTGATTGGGAATTGGAGGTAGAACATAAATTTTCATGGCATGATATTCCTGCTAATAGCCAAGTGAAGGCTGTCATTAGTGAATTTACTGATTTTGCTTTAATTTGGTGGCGTGAGTATAAACAAAAACTTCCCATTAACAGTGTCACTACTTGGACCCAATTAAAAACTGCCATGCGCCACATATTTGTTCCTTCCTATTATGCCCATGATTTGCTTAACAAAATGCAGCGTTTTCAACAAGGTTCACAATCTGTTGAGAAATATTACCAGGAGTTACAAAAGGGTATGCTTCGTTGTGGTTTGGTTGAGTCGGATGACGCTGCTATGGCGCGTTTTCGTGGTGGTTTGAACAGGGAAATTCAGGATATACTTGATTATAAGGATTATTTTGATATAACCACATTGTTTGAATATGCTTGCAAAGCTGAACGTGAAGTGCAGGGACGACGATCAAAGACATATCCTAACTCTTTTGCAGGCCGAGGTTCGACACACAGCTCAACTCCTTTCAGCCCTGCACCTTCTACGCCTAGCACTACACCACGCACAGGGACGGCCAAGCCAGCGGTGCCCCCTGCCAAAGGCGCCGTTTCTTCCACAGGACGTACACGGGATATTCAGTGCCATCGTTGCAGAGGGTTTGGGCACATGATTCGGGACTGCCCAAACAAGCGTACCTTGCTTATACGCGACAATGGTGAGTACTCTTCAGCCAGTGATTCTGAGGAAACTAGTCATGCTATGATTGCCACTAACCATACAGAAAATGAGGAAGTCCACGTTGATCCCATCCACGCCGATAGGTATGAGAGTCTTGTTGTGCAGCGTGTTCTCAGCACACAGGTTGCCCATGCTGAAAAAATAGCGACACACTCTATTCCATACCAAGGGCGTTGTGCACGAACGGTCGATTCGCATCATCATCGATAGTGGCAGCTACAACAATTTGGCAAGTACAACTTTGGTAGAGAAATTATCCTTGCCCACTCACGTACACCCACATCCGTATCACATTCAATGGCTTAATGATGGTGGTAAAATAAAGGTAACACGTTCGGTACGTGTCCCCTTTTCGCTGGGTTCTTATTCTGATTATGCTGATTGCGATGTTATTCCTATGGAAGCATGCTCTTTGTTATTGGGTCGACCTTGGCAATATGATACTGATAGTTTACATCATGGTCGTTTAAATCATTATTCTTTCATGTTTAAAGGCCAGAAAATAATTATACATCCAATGACCCCTGACCAAATTTTGAAAGATGATCTTACTAGGGCTGCTAAAACTGCACAACAAGTCAAATCGACATCAGTCGCATCTATTAAATCTGAAATCAAGTTGCACTCTCCTGTTTTACTTGCTACACGTGCTGATTTTGATGATCTCCATGAAGCTCATATGCCCTGTTATGCACTTGTATGCTCGCGCAAGCTTGTTCTGCTTGATGATGCACCGTCTTTGGATATAACCCCTGCTGTTGTTAACCTTTTGCAAGAGTATGCTGATGTTTTTCCAACAGACTTACCACCGGGTCTTCCTCCGCTCCGTGGCATTGAGCATCAGATCGATCTCATCCCCGGCGCTTCTCTTCCGAACCGCGCCCCATACCGTACAAATCCAGATGAAACGAAGGAGATCCAGCGCCAGGTGCAGACGCTGCTTGATAAAGGTTACATTCGTGAGTCTCTTAGCCCTTGCTCGGTTCCTGTTTTACTCGTTGCAAAGAAAGATGGGTCATGGCGTATGTGCGTAGATTGTCGTGTTATTAATAACATCATAGTTCGTTATCGATATCCTATTCCACGCCTTGATGATATGTTAGATGAGCTTAGTGGTGCCGTTATTTTCTCTAAGGTTGATTTGCGTAGCGGTTACCATCAGATTAGAATGAAACTCGGTGATGAATGGAAAACAACTTTTAAAATGAAATTTGGTTTATATGAATGGTTGGTTATGCCATTTGGATTGACCAATGCTCCAGCACCTTTATGCGTTTAATGAACGAAGTTCTACGGACCTTCATAGGTTTGTTTGTTGTTGTTTATTTCGATGATATCCTTATTTACAACAAGTCTATAGAGGAGCATTTAGAACATTTGTGTGCTGTTTTTGATGCTTTGCGTGCTGCTCGCTTGTTTGGTAACATGGAAAAGTGCACATTTTGCACGCAACGTGTCTCGTTTCTTGGTTATGTGGTTACTCCGTAGGGCATCGAGGTGGATAGTAGCAAGGTTGAAGCCATTCAGGACTAGCCTAAACCAACGACAGTCACCGAAATTCGGAGTTTTCTTGGACTTGCAGGATTTTACCGCCGTTTTGTGCGTGATTTTAGCTCCATCGCTGCCCCTTTGCACGAACTCACAAAGAAAGGTGTGTCTTTTGCTTGGGACGCCCCACAAGAAGAGGCGTTCAACACTTTGAAAGATAAGTTAACCCATGCTCCACTCTTACAATTGCCCGACTTTCAGAAAGTGTTTGAACTTGAATGTGATGCTTATTGGGTTAGGTGTTGTTTTGTTACAAGAAGGAAAACTGATTGCTTATTTTAGTGAAAAATTAAGCGGTGCTAGCTTGAGATATTCTACTTATGATAACGAACTTTATGCTTTAGTTCGCACTTTGCAAACATGGCAGCACTACCTTTGGCCTCGTGAGTTTATAATTCATTCTAATCATGAGGCTTTAAAACATATTCGTACCCAAACAAATCTGAACCGTCGTCATGCTAGTTGGGTAGAATTCATCGAGTCTTTTCCTTACATCATTAAACACAAGAACGAGAAGGAAAACGTTATTGCTGATGCGTTGTCCCATAGATATACCATGCTTTCACAGTTAGAATTTAGAATCTTTGGCTTGAAAACTGTGAAAGATCAATATGTGGATGATGCTGATTTTAAAGATTTCTATATACATTGTAAGGATGGCAAACCCTAGGGAAAATTTCACATACAGGATGGATTTTTGTTCCGCGCTAACAAGCTGTGTATTCCAGCAAGCTCGGTTCGTCTTTTGTTGCTGCAGGAAGCTCATGGAGGCGGTCTCATGGGGCACTTTAGCGTTTACAAGATACATGAGGTGCTGGCCACACACTTCTTTTGGCCTCGGATGCACCGTGATGTTGAGCGTCTTGTTGCACGTTGCACTAATTGCTAGAAAGCTAAGTCACGTTTGGGCAACCATGGTTTGTATATGCATTTTGCCTGTCCCTTCTTCTCCTTGGCTTGATATTTCTATGGACTTTGTTTTGGGCTTGCCTAGAACTAAGAAAGGGAGGGATAGTATTTTTATGGTTGTTGATAGATTCTCTAAAATGGCTCACTTTATACCTTGTCATAAAACTGATGATGCTAGCATTGTTGCTGAATTGTTCTTTAGAGAAATTATTCGTTTACATGGTATTTCAAAAACAATAGTCTCTGATCGCGATGCTAAGTTTCTAAGCCATTTTTGGAGATCTCTTTGGTATAAATTGGGAACTAAATTGATGTTTAGCACTACTTGTCACCCTCAGACTGATGGACAAACTGAGGTAGTAAATAGAACTTTATCTACCATGCTTAGGGTTCTTTTAGACACGAATTTGAGATGTTGGGAGGATTGCTTGCCTCATGTTGAATTTGCTTACAATCATGCCACACATTCTTCTACAAAGATGTGCCCTTTCCAGATTGTTTATGGTTACATCCCTAGGGCACCTATTGATTTGATTTCACTTAATGCCGCGAACGCCCCACATGTAGATGCTGCTGCACATATTGAACAAATGATTACCATACATCAACAAATGAAACAGAACATTGCTACTACTAATGCAAAAAATCAGGTTGCTGGTAGTAAAGGAAGAAAACTTGTTACTTTTGAGCCAGGTGATATGGTTTGGTTGCACTTGAGAAAGGATCGGTTTCCTACTTTGCGCCGTTCTAAATTAATGCCTCGTGCTGCTGGTCCTTTTAAGGTGCTAACAAAGATTAATGATAATGCTTATATCCTTGACCTGCCTGCAGAATTTGGTATTTCCACTAGTTTTAATGTTGCAGATTTGAAACCTTATATGGCCGAGGATGAGGAGTTGCCGTCGAGGATGACTTCTCTTCAAGAAGGGGAGGATGATGATGACATCACCTGCAACATGA
Organism: Zea mays; assembly: GCF_902167145.1. Lineage (NCBI taxonomy): Eukaryota > Viridiplantae > Streptophyta > Magnoliopsida > Poales > Poaceae > Zea > Zea mays. Next base: position 134,365,349 of record NC_050096.1, on the reverse strand, counting down.
GTACGACTACACCAACAGCACCTCCACATCAAGCGCCACTTCCTTCATTAGCTGGGCCAATCACTCGGGCCTGTGCCAGAGATCTTAACTTCATCATGCTACTTAAGAATGAGGGCCCAGAAGAATAGACGACCAGCCCAACTGCGGCCCATAGTGGACGACCTAGGGTTGCATTTTCCCCCTTTGGCCGCCACTATTTATCCAGGAGCTGCGCCTCCTTTGTTCTTTGAGTTTTGTTTTACGTTAGCTTTAGCTACTCTCGAACACGCGCAAATCAGCGCTGTCTTCGTGTATTCAGAACTCCACCCTCGAGTAATAAATTAGATTGCTCGTATCTTTTTCTTGTTCGTTCTTCGATTGCGTACAGGAAACGATCTTCGTGATCAGGCCAATCTCGCATCAGCAAGGTTGGTAACCACAGGGAGTTGGTTCAGCGATTGCATTGGCGCCTCGGGCTTGCTCGTCGTAGTCGGATCGCGAGGGTCATCTTCCGCCAAATCGGAATTATCTCCACTCACCGAAAGATCGGGCACTTCAGCTATATCAATTGTATTTCTTAATTCATGAGGATTTTGCCCTAGGTCAATACATCAAACTGTAGAGCTATGATAAGAGGATAACTTTGATTAAGTGACAAAGCATTGGTGCTGTACAAAAATTAGAGACAAATGGACAGGAAGTTGAACTGTCAGTCACCACTGAAGACTGAACTTGACTGACTGTGCGTTTTGGTAAACTTTGGAGTTGATTTAAGCCTAATCGAGTGAGCAAATGACCAAGGTTCCTATGGTCGAATTGGAGCTGGTATATAGGAGATTAATTTTGTTACAGACGGATTAGAGAGTTGCCACATAAAAAAATTGTGAAAAACACCCCTGAAAATGCTCTGTCAGACAGACTGATGAAGGTCTTGATGGTACAGTAGCCTGACAAAGATCGCCAGGTTCAGTGCACCGCCGCCGGTGATCTCCGCGCCGCGATCCTCGCCGGTGCTACGATTCGTGCTCTCTGGTGTGCGGATTACGACCGACAGTGAAAATATCTTTACCGTGGATGAGACCGTGGGCTGGACGTCGTACCCACTTGCCCTACGGCCGGTCTAGGTGACCTCGTTGGAGTCTGCCGCCCGGATGCCATGTGCTTCGAAGCCTTACCACGTCACAGTAAACTGTCATAGGAAGCCTGTCCATCGCATGAAACATTGCCTCGGTGAAAGCCACGATAGCGTTCGCTGGTAACTCACCCCTTTCTCCGGCCGCCAGCTTCTTTCCCCAAATTCGAAGCCACCGCTGTTGATCACTATAAATTGATGGCCTAGCCTGCTCCGTTAGCATGTTGCGAACCCCGAGCATCGCTCCTCGCCCCCGATTACCCACCGTAGCGCCCGAATTCGGTATTTCCCCTAAATCGCTTCTCCGCACCGCCGTTAGCATCTCGCCGTGGCCAACCATCTACAGGTTGGTTCATGCTTCTTTGCTTGGTGTTTTAGCATCCCTTAAGTCTCTTGTTGCTCGTAGGCCCGATTGATTGAACTAGACCACGCAGAATCATCGAGAACACTTCAGTTTTCCCTCGAGTCTCATCATCGTCGTGGGCAGAAGAACTTCGGGCCGGATTCGTGCAATTGAGGGATAGATTAGGATCACTAGGAGTGGAATTAGGTGTAGACCGAGTTAGGGCACTGGTCGTTGCGTATTCCGGCCGGTACAGGTTTGCCGGAGCGCGCACGCCGCTGTTCACCGTCGTGGACTTGGAGTTGTGAAGAGAAAGAAGTGTGAGGGTTTAAGTGTGAATGTCAGAGAGACACGTGAATAGTGTCGCGGCTTCTTTACAGGTTTTTCAAATCACCAAGGGCCTCTGTGCATGATGGCTAACGCGGGTACGTGTTTCCCTTGTTGATGGGCCGACTTAGGTTGGATTCAGCCCAACACTATTCATTCTTTTCCTTTTTCTTTTTTCTGGCAGACTTAGAAATTTATAGGAAATTCTAGAAAATGATAAAATATGGGACCAATTTTGCTAAACTCCTAAATTTATCTAGTATTTAATAAAAATAGTTCCAAGATTTTTTTTGTGCAAACCTGGATTTATTTGGTATTTAAAAATGCTTAAACCTAGTATTTTAGAATTTTAGAATTAAATTGGTAGCTCCAAAAATAGTAAAAACTTTTTGGGTGAGCTTAATATGAAGATTAAAACCCCTGGGTAAAGTTTAGCATGCTTTGGACATTATTTGATCCCAAACCCAAGAAACTAGCTTTCTAGGATTTAAATACCTAACCCTAATAGAGCACTAAACTAGGAAACTCTAGTGACTAGTGGGCACCGTGAAGGAAAGTTGTATTCAAGATACAACTTAGTGTGTCTATTGTAACTGCATATTCATAGCATCACATGAGCATTCATGTATATGTATTGTTATGTATGGAAAACGAAGAAGAAGTGGTAGTCGAAGAAGAAACTGCCCCACAAGCTAAATTTCCACCTGTCGAGAACAACTTCTACTTTGATATTTGTGGAACAGATCCTGAGCCTCCTACACACAAGGCAAGCCCCGGTGCATTTAACCCTTTCCTTGTTGTTTTAAACTCTTTATCACTTGAGATGACGCATTAGGTGATAGGAGTTGAGTGCTAAACATTTGCTGCATTTCCTTCCTTAGAACTGTTTACCATCCCTTTATACCTGTTTCCTTTCAAAGTTTTCTGATGCTTAGTTTGCCTTAGAAAACAAAATGTTTTGTTTTAAACAAAGATGATGCTTCATATGGGATGGGAAGTTTTCAAAGAAAAGACTTGATGGTGAATCCATCATGGCCATGATGGGTTCAGCATCGGAAAAGATGTACCTCTGACAGGTACTAGACTTTGGGTTTTAAATGATATAGACGAGACCGGGCGGGTGACTTGCACGAGAAGGAAGTCTCGGTGTAGTGTCTCCGTCTGAGTCGATTAAGGACCGTGTCGATGTAGGCTTGCTGATTGAGGACCTTTTAACTGGCCAGATGCCTCGTCATGGGTAAGCTTTGCCTCGGTCGGACCAATACCAGAAATGCCAACATGCAATGGGAGTGGACAGATGGCGAGAGTAGCGTGTACCCTCCGTGGCAAAGGGCTGGATGATGGTGTATTTGTGCTCTCGGTTGGCGTGAACCCAGTCTGGTCTTGAGAAACCCAGTGGCGAGTTGACATATGCAAGGGTTAAGTGCTGCATATGTCGTGTGGTTGGAGATCTCCAGCTGGGTATTAATCGATTCAGATCGCCATTACTTCTCAGATATGAAGACTTGGTCACTGCCCTACACGTAGCAATCCAGTAAAGTGAAGGGTGGATAAAAGACGGCTAGCATAGGCTAAGTGCTTGAACTAGGATAGAAAGAACTCTAGATGCAGGTAACTTTACTTAACCTGACAAGTAAAATGAATTCTTAAGGATCCACTCATAGTAAGATTTTTTGCAAAAGAGTCTTTGAATCTTGTTAAACTTTACCTTGATTCCTAAAAGCCAGTATATCCTTGAGAGTCTTTTTCCTTAGACGGGTAAGACTTGCGAAAGCACACTCCGTACTCAGGGTTTTCGAACCCATGTTGTTGTAGGTGACGAAACAACGAAGTTTTGTTGTTTTTGCTCGAAGGTGGCACCAAAGGAGGAGGCCAATCAGTAAACTGTTTGGGGAGGATGTGTTGCCTCCAGTTTAAAACATTAAGTTTTTGTGTGGGAGGATGTTTTACCTCCCTGTTTTGTAATAATAACTTATGCACTCATAGCACCCGGTACTGTAATAATACTTTCTTTATATTTTACGAATGTAAATTATGTTATTGTAATCCACTTCTGCTTATTCTTTCCTTCAATTACGTGTGTAATGTCTGCGTGATGGGTGAAGCGCTCTTGGGCGATATGATGATGATACAGATGACCGAACTTGTCGAGTGATTATGTGTATCTACATGGTTGTCCGAGTTCCTCAGGACAAGGACATCTGTAGGTAGGCCTAATACATTGGGAGGTTCTGTGACATTTGGCATCTTTGTTCTCACTCTCAACATCAAAGCTCTCGTTGTCGCTTGAGTCCCGAGACAGCCCAGCCAACATTTCATCAGTGATTTTCTCAACATTAGTCCTCTCCATGGCTTCGTAGAAACCAGCAAGCGCGGGGTCCACGCTTTTCTTATCTTCGACCATTTCAGCGCGAGTTACAATAGAAAACCGAAGCTCAAAAAACAATTACGCTCATAGAGATAGAAAGCTAAAACGACAAGCACAACGCAAAGCTAAAGCTTGATAGCACGAAAAATATTTTCAGCATAAGCCCTTGTATATATACACAAAGCACCACTGAGCGGCGGGGCCCACAGTGCTAAATGTTTCACTATTCTAGCGAAGGGAAGGTGTTTTTTCGGACCTTCGGCTAAAGGCCTTCGTTCTTTTCACAGTCTGAATTTGTTACAAAGAAACAAACTAATACTGCGAGGGGCTACTGTTGGGGGCCTTCTTCTTCCGAAGGTCCTAAAAAACACGGCTAATCATTTGCTTTCAGCATGCTACTGAATATTACAGGAGCTTCATCACTAGAAAAGCTTTTGTATGACATAATAGGAGCGGAGCAAAGCTTCGTCTGTCAAGCTTCATCACAAGTGTAACGGGTAGGCAGAATGAGACAGTGCAAGGAGAAGGTGTTGCACATGTCATTAAATACAAATAGAGATGTTACCCTTATGACATTTCATAAACTCCGCATGTAATCGTTGATGTCATAAATGTATTTTTACTCGGGCTGCGTCCCTTGCCTATAAATAGGTGAAAAGTAGCCCCGTACTGTTCACGTTGGATTGTAATCGCTCTCACGTTAGCACCTTCAAACAAGCCGAAGGTATCAATGTAATATAAATTATGTTGATGCTCATGTATATATGTTATGGAATAAATATATGAATGAATAAACGGATGACATATATTATCTCCATAGATTCTTATTCTCGCAAATGATGAAGGTCTGTCCTTCATGACCTTCGTCTCAAGATCATTATATTCGAAAGGAGATAATGCTTCAGAGGACAATGTTTTACAATAATAATTATTAAAGAAAATAACTCAAACACATAGCCACATTTTAGAAGTACAATAAAATAAATCTATAATCTTCACATATTTATTTAAAAGAAAATAATTTCTTATGTAAAACTTATATAAAAGAGATAGTTTAACTTTTTTTAGAAAAAAATATTTAACACAAAGTATAGTTCACATAAGAATCTTTTAGGTAATCTATTATTTAAAAACACATTTATTTAAATAACGAAATGAGTTTTCCTTGTTTATCCAGAATAGGATTTTGGAGTGTTACAGTGACTTTGTGGTCGTAGAAATAAGCTTTCTTATTTTCGTCGGTCTTTTAGCGGTCATAGAAAATAAACTATTTTCGGCGTTCTAGGTGGGACTGCCAAAAAATAAGGTTTATTTTCGACTAATATTTTTGACGGTCAAGAACCTTGGAAAATAAATCTTTTGTCGTTGAAAATAGTTTATTTTCGATGGCAAAGAGCTTATTTACCGCCGAAAATGGTTTTATTTATTATAGTGTTAGTTAAAATAAATATATTTGACTTTTTAATAAAGAAGAACCCCACTAAACTGTCTATAGCAGTTTTTTATTCTATTACTTATGTTATCCTCTATTTTAAACTTGACTCTTGACTTAAAAAAAACTATATTCTACAATATAAAGTAAACTAGTGTTTTACGTGACCATATATGAATGTCTATCCATAATTTTTGCAATCGCATTTGCATCACGGGCGCGCCTTGGTGTTGCCGTCGGTGGTGTTGGACATTGGAAGCTCCACAACAGCTTCGTCCCATGACAGGAGGCGCGCGCGCCACCCACGGCCGAACACCTCTTCGATCTCCTCCAGTGGCCGTCCTTGCGTCTCCGGGCAGAGGAAGTAGAAGAACATGGCCGCCAACACGGCCAGCCCTGCGAACAGGAAAAAGGCACCGCCGATGGTCACCGCATTGTACAGCGACACGAACGTCATAGAGACCCCGGCGTTCATGACACGGTTGATGGCCACGCCGACGCTGGCGCCCTGCGCGCGCAGCCGGAGCGGGTACACCTCGGTGCTGTACGCCCACGTGATGGGCCCCACACCGATGGAGAAGGACGCTATGAAGGTGAAGACCGTTGCGATGGACAATGCCATAGCCCACGTCGGCGAGTGGCGCGGCACCGAGCGCTCCACGACGGTGAGGCCAAGACCGAGGCAGGCAAGCGAGGCGATGATGCCCGCCAGGCTCGAGAGGTAGAGCGGCCTCCGGCCGATGCGGTCCACCAGCAGGATGGCTGTCATGATGAACACCGTCTTGGTGACGCCCACGCCGATGGTCGCTGCAAGGATCTCGCTGCGGGTGGCGATGCCGGCTGCCTTAAAGATGCGTGGGCTGTAGAGGACCACGGCTTCGATTCCCGTGAGATGCTGGAAGAAGTGGACTCCGAAGGCAGCGACGAGGATACGCCGGACGGGGGGCGTCGGGTGCAGGAACATCTCCTTCCACACGCCCTTGCCGACACCTCTCGGTGAGCCGTCATCGTCGTCTGCCAGCCCCGCCGCGGTCTTGATTTCCGCGAGGCGCACATCGGCCTCGCCTGCAGTGTCGGACACGCGCCTGAGCACGGCGTGGGCCTGCTCGACGCGGCCCTGCATGACGAGCCACCGGGGCGACTCCGGCATCGCGAGCACGGCGACTGCGAGCACGGCGCTCGGCAGCGCGCCGAGCCCCAGCATGGCGCGCCAGCCGTAGACCAGCGGGAGCTTAGCTAGCAGGTAGTTGGCCACGTACCCAATCAGGATGCCGAAGCTGATGCAGATCTCGGGCAGCGAGGTGACGGAGCCGCGGATGTGGGCGGACGAAATCTCGGCCGCGTAGACGGGCGCGATCATGAGCGCGTATCCGACGCCGACGCCGGCCACGCAGCGTCCTGCCAGGAGCGTACCGAAGTTGGGCGAGAGGCCCATGAGGACTGACCCCGCGAGGAAGATGCAGGCCGCGAGGGAGATGGTGCGGCGGCGGCCGACCCAGTCGGAGACGCGGCCGGCCGTGAGGGAGCCGACAAGGGCGCAGACGTTGAGGATGCCGGCGAGGACCTGGACCTGCGTGTCGTTGGTCTTGAGGTCCTCCTTGATGAACAGCATCGCGCCGCTCATGACGCCCGTGTCTGCAGGATCGGATTGAGGAACTCAGAGTTGGTGATATATAAGAAAGAGTCAGTCGTCAGCTGATGCATGTTCGTCATTACCATAGCCCATGAGAATGGAGATGATGGAGCCAATAATGGAGCACGCCACGGCGTACTTGTTCTTTCCGCCATGGCCATCCCGACGTTGCTTCTCTTCTCCCATGGTAATAATGTTTATATATTTCGATCTTCAAAACACGCATAGTATGATGAGTGAAGCGCGAAACACTCCCGGGCAACTTAGACCCTGTTTCAATCTCACGGGATAAACTTTAGCTTCCTGCTAAACTTTAGCTATATGAATTGAAGTGCTAAAGTTTAGCTTTAATTACCACCATTAGCTCTCCTGTTTAGATTACAAATGGCTAAAAGTAGCTAAAAAAAGCTGCTAAAGTTTATCTCGCGAGATTGAAACAAGACCTTATACTAGTATCCGATCCTGCCGGTTGTATCTGCCTGCAGGGAGGTCATACCTGAGGAAAAATTATACATGTGTAGGTCAAAAATAGTAGCGAACCAAATGGTTACAGCAACCGATCATTGCGATCAGTCATCGATCTAGCTGGCTGCGCACTATCTATCAGTGCAGCGATTGGCACGGCACCAAGAGAAGTCGAACTCGCTCGTGCTGCAAAGTACTGAATCGAGCAGTCGTCAATTTGTTCAAGTGTAACTGTCGATGGGCCATCTTCAAATTCAAATCAGTGCCACATAGCTGACACAATTAACCCTTGAACATAAGATCAGTTGAGAACGCTGAAAATATCTCCTAGTCTGGCCAATGACAAAACAAGCTAGTGCAAGGTACAATTGAGTAGCACACTGTACTGAGTTCTTCTCTCATTGCGGGAACAGGGACATCCATACCACACAGATAACGCTGCCACCGAGTGCAGCTTTGCCGGACCCGAAGCTGCCACCGAGTGCTGCAAACTGACAACTCACGCATGCCATGGCTTGCGTTCTCTGCCTTGGCAGGCAGTAGAGTGCTTATCCCTTCCACGCTGCGGGTTTTGAGACGGTCCAAGGGAACAGCGACAGCGCATAAAAATGATTTATAAACGTATTTTGCATCCTTCCATTAGAACGACAACGTACATATGGTACGTACATGCAAATTTTGAATTTTACCGTCATGCTGCTCGGTTAGAGAAGTGGCTAAGGTCCTGTTTGAAAGAGAATCCAGTTTGTATCTCTAGTTTCTAGACACTGATTTACGAAAAAAAACTGATTAATAGTATTTCGAACCATTCCAGTTTTTATAAACTATCTGTCTTTAGATAGGTGAGGCTAGCTTTTTAGTTTTTAAAAAATTAAAATCCAGTTTATATAAATTAAAACATAAACTAGTATATTTGAAATCATCTCAGTTTCTATAAATCAATTTTTATTTTAAAAAAAATCTAGATGTTTCTAAACATACCCTAATGAGAGGGGCGATTTTGGAAAATGGGTTCGTTTAGTTTATCATCGTAAATGCTGATGTAATTACACGATGTTTTATCAAGGTCATGAACTAACGGCAACTTTGGTAGCTAGGTTTATTTACTGGTCCAATACGATTTTTGTGATATTTAAGAATATTGTAGTATTCTAGATTAAAAGATGTTTGGTTGAACTTCGTAAAACATTGTTTTAAATAACTCAATATATCCAAAACTGCATTGCTTTTTGGATATTGATACTATAGTCTAGATCAAAATTTTCTAAATTGTAGTATTGTTGTCATATACAAATATAGACTATAGTATTCTAAAACCACAGTATCCAAAAATATTGATAGCAAACAGAGCCTAAGACCCAACAAGATTTATAAAAATATTTATACTTTATTTTTTTAAAATAATCATATTATAAAAACAAACTTAATAATCTATCTAATAATACTAATTATATATTATACATATTAATGTTTTTGCTTTATATATTTAGTAAAAAATTAAAAATCATGGATTATTCAAAAAGCGAGGATCACTCAATTACTTCACGACAGAATAAGCACTTGTTTTAACAGCAGTAGCGTGCAAATGTGCGTTTTAATCAATTTTTAAGGTGTCGATGTATTTTCTATTATTTATTAGAGAAACATTACTAGTAGAAAATAGCTCTAAACATGTGGTTTATTCAACTTTTTATAGACAGTTTTCAGTTATCGTTCGCCAGTGATAATAAACTGGTGGGCTCGACTAATTAACCAACCACAAGTGGAAATAACCAATTTTCACTATAACGGTTCAGTTAATAAAACCATCAGTGAAAATATATTTCCACTAGAGGTTCATTAAGTCAACCGTCTGTGACCTTTGTAGTATAAATACTCATTCGTCCTCTCCGACAGGAGCCGTAGCTTGCAGCCAACTTCTGCTGAAGATGATTTTAGAGGTCTAGGTTTCACAAAATACAATAGGGGAGGTTTTGATTTTTATTTTTTGGAAGAAAGTTGCTAAGAAAAGGTTGGTTTATGTTTCTCTTATCAATTTTTGTTCATTCTTGCTCAATTTTAGCCACATTTTGGATCTAGGGTTTCACCACGTGAGAGAGGAGAGTATAGTAGCTAGGTTGTTTTCTCTATTTTTCAAATGAAGTTGTTTAAGATGGTTAGATTTTGTCTTTTACTGTTTAGTTCTCAAAACAATTTATTTATATATAGAGAGAGAAGAAGATAGTTTTGGTAATTAAGGTTTTTTAGTAGTTGCTATAAAATGTTGGTTTAATTATGTTTCAGTTGCTAATTTTTGTTCGTTGTTGCTCGATTTTATATTATTTTGGAACTAGGCTTTCATCATATGCTAGAGAGAAGAACGTAGATATGTTTTTTAACTACATATTCAAATGAGGTTGTCTAAAATGGTTAGATATTGTCTGTCCTCTCTCTCCTTTTTATGTTTACTTCTTAATTCAGTTTATCCAATATATATTTAGTTGTTTAATGATTGGTGCATGTGTTTATATGAATAGAGAGGGGAATGTAGGTTTGATATTAAGATTTTTGTTTATTAGTTGCTAGGAATGTTTGGTTTATGTTTCTTTTAATAATTTTTGTTTACTCTTCCTCAATTTTAGCCACAGTTTTGGATCTAGGGTTTCACCATGTGTTAGAGATAAATTAGTTAGGTTGACTAATTTGATCGCATGTGACCTTAGTTGTATAAATACATCTTTATCCTTCTCGATAGGAACTGTAGCTCACCAGGGGCGGACCCAAGGGGGGGTCCGGGTGGGCCGTGGCACACCCTAAGCAAGCCCACCCAAGACCCGGCCAGCCCATCAAGGATCCCTTCCCCTTCACAGTTCGCACTCGTTATCTCTGTTGGAACTTGCTACCAGGTGCAAGGGGATCCAACGGGGGTGAGAGTTGACGTAAACAGGGTTCTCGCACGAGATGGCAAAAGCTCTGTTAATCCAGCCTCTCAAGGGCACTATGCGGGGATATTTATAGGTATCTGAGTGCCCAGCGTCCTGCGTTAAGGACGCATGTGCCCTCAGACACCTAGGTTATTCCCGGAATATTCCCATAAAGCGGGGTTACAGACCGTAATTACAGGGATGCCTTTACAAATTAGGCCCGTAATGCGCAGCGGCCACGCAGGGCCTGTTACAATGGACCGGATCACACGTGGGCCTCCATGCTGGACGAGGTCGCAAGATGGGACGACCTCGTCACAGGTCTTCGTCCGGTGACGTATGGGGCGAAGGGTGAACCTGCCCGTTGTCTTGTCTCCGTTGGTCCAACGATTACGGCGAAGGCATCGAGCGAAGGGTGGCGTCTTCGCCTTCGCCCCAACATTTGCCCTCCGAGGGACCAGTTCGACTAAGTCATCTGGTGTCGAAGACGTCGCTAGATGGTGGAGACGCTGCCCTCGCTCGAAGTGGTTCCGCGGGGGTTTTTGACATGACCGTTGATTGACACCGTACTGTTGGACTGCGGGTTTCCCGAAGCGCCGCGCCCTGTGTATAAAAGGGGGCGGGGGGCGGCGCGTTTTGAACTTTATCTTTCCGCGCTTCGTGAAAACCCTAGCCGCCTTTTCCACCTTCTTGCTGCTCGTCTGCCCTCCTTGTTCTTGTTCGCCGGAGATCTGGCCCGAGTGAAGCAGACCGCCCGCCGCCGCCGACGGTACGTAGCGATGCCGACCTCTTCTTCTTCTGCTGCCGCTACGCCGCCGGCCGACGCGTCGTATTAGGAGACGCTGAGCACTGTGGCGGCGGAGGAGTTGCGCGCCGGCGATACGGTGGATTTCGGTGTGTCGCGGATGTCCTCGGTCCGCGTGCAAGATATGTAGCAGCTTGATTACTTTGGTGGCGGAGTCGCTCGTGTCCCGGGGACGGAGGAGGTCCCCGAGCCGGAAGGCGAGTTGGTTGTGTTCGAGGCGTTCTTTACCGCTGGTCTTCGCCTGCCTGCGCACCGATTTGTGGGAGACGTCCTGCGCAGATTTAACGTCCAGATCCATCAGCTGACTCCGAATGCCGTGGTGGCTCTGTCGAAGTATGTCTGGGCGACGACTTCGTACGGCGGACGGCCATCAGTCGAAGTCTTCGCGAAGTACTATTGCCTGCACTGGCAGAAAAGGATGATCGGAAATGAGGTTGCCCAGTTCGGGTCCTGTATGTTTACGCCAAAGACCGGCAAGACCTCGATGGAGGTAGTTGAGTTGGTTCCTTGCGCCCGCAATAAGTGGGGCAACTGGCATGAGTTTTGGTTCTACGTTGCGGAGGGCGCAGTCCAAGACCATCTGGGGCTCCCCGTGGCCGAGATGTGCTCACATTATTACTCAGCATACCCACCGTTTGAAGTGGCGGAAGAGGATGTAGACGAAGGGGCTTTGAACAGCGCGCTGCCTGACCCGGAGCCGAACCCGGTGGCGGCTGTGTCCGAGGCCGCCCTGGAGCCGCCCCCGGAAACCGCCGAAGGAGTTCCTGATGCCCCCGCAGCCACTGCGGCCGGTGGAGGCCCATCGCCAACTGCCGCGCTGAGGGCTGAGGATCCTGTGAAGGTGGCGGCGGAGCCGACAGCGGAGGATCCCGCGACGGCTGGGTCTTCGCAGGTGCCTTAGTGGGTGTGGGTAGTTAGGGAATTTTGGATATGTTGCTGAATCTTGGTTGCTGTGCAGGTTCAAGATTTTGGGCCTGCGCACGCAACCGCTACTACTAATTTTTTGGCGGCTTCGACCGTGGATGATGGTAATAAATCGGATGGGTCTGCATCTAAGTTTTCTGATTTTGGTGACTCTGGGAGCTCGGTTTAGTGGACTGAGGAGTCGTCGGATGAGGACTTGGACTACTTTGCGGCCTTGGATGTGGCAGCGGCGGAGGCTTCGCCGCATGATGCGGATGCTGATGTTGTGCCTGGTCCGAGCACTGGGCGTAGGCGGCGAAGGGCGGTTGCGAAGCGTAGAGTGAGTGGGGCGGACGGCGGTCGGCTTCGTGTGAGTAGGGCTGGCAGGCAGGAACTGTTGTCCTTGCCGGCCGCTGTGAGTGCAGGTGAGGGGGAGCTGCGAAGTCTTTTTGCGGGTGAGGAGCTTAGGATAATGTTATTTAACTATAGGGAGATGGGAATTATTCCGAAGGTTGAGCCGATGTAGAGTGTGATGCCCTCGCTTGTACGTGTGTAATGGCTTGTATGATGAGGTTGTGTGCCTTCGCACATTCGGCTATGTTCGCGAAGGCGTTACGTACTTGGTCTGGTGTATTTGTTATGTTGGTCTGGTGCGCATGTAGTCGATCTTTGCGCGGACAGTTCGGTGTAGTCGTTTTCGCACTTGTTAAGCTTCGTCCGGCTGCACCCTTAGGCAACTGTTGCACGGATAGTTTTCGCGGAAGACTTCGATTTTTCGCACTTGTTGTGCTAGCCCGGCTGCACCCTTAGGCGACTTCTGCACGGATAGTCTTCGCGGAAGACTACGATTTTTCGCACTTGTTGTGCTAGTCCGGCTGCACCCTTAGGCGACTTTTGCACGGATAGTCTTCGCGAAAGACTTCGATTTTTCGCACTTGTTGTGCTAGTCCGGCTGCACCCTTAGGTGACTTTTGCACGGATAGTCTTCGCGAAAGACTTCGATTTTTCGCACTTGTTGTGCTAGTCCGGCTGCACCCTTAGGCGACTTTTGCACGGATAGTCTTCGCGAAAGACTTCGATTTTTCGCACTTGTTGTGCTAGTCCGGCTGCACCCTTAGGCGACTTTTGCACGGATAGTCTTCGCGGAAGACTTCGATTTTTCGCACTTGTTGTGCTAGTCCGGCTGCACGCTTAGGCGACTTTTGCGCGGAGTCGTCGCACGCGAGGGTAGCTAGCGCTGGGCCTCGCGGTGACTTTGTATTGGTCGAATGTCGAAGACCGTCGGCGCGGTCTTTTTTCGACGTAGATTTTTGCGGGGGATTTTTCAATTGTATATTACATGACTCCGCCTCGTTAAAAACCTCACCCCCCGGGAGGAAAAGAGTGCGGGCCAGAATAAAATTGTTTTTGCGAATTACAAGGGCGAACTTGCCCTGAGTAGTCAAACAAAAAATTTGCGGAGATTATCGATGTTCCAGGAGTGCTCCAAGTCTTCGCCATTTGGCGTTGCGAGCCTGTATGCGCTGGGGGAGGCTTTCGTCTTGACAATGAAAGGGCCCTCCCACCTGGGCTCCAGCTTGCCCCTGGCCTCTGTCCGAGCTGTTCGGACAAGTACGAGGTCCCCCTCGCTGAATTCCCTTGGGATGACTGCGCGGTCGCGCCATGCTTTTGTCTGGGCTTGATATTTATTTAGAGCCTGTAGAGCGAAGACTCGGTCTCCATCGATGAGGTCCTTCGACGTGGGTTCGTCCACGTCGGGGACGGCTGACGAAACTGTTCGCGGGGACCCATGTTTTATTTCTTGTGGGGGGTCATGGCCTCCGATCCGTATAGAAGGCGGAAAGGGGTGAACCCAATCGCCCTGCACTCAGTCGTGTTTAGCGCCCAGACCGCCTCAGGTAGCAAATCGGCCCACTTGCCCTTTTTTCGTCGAGGAGCATCTTTTTGATAGCTGTGAAATTTTTTCCATTGGCGCGTTCCACAACTCCGTTGGACTGCGGGTGATATACTGAGGCGAAGGCAAGCTTGGTGCCAATGGAGAAGCAGCCCTCGCCATTGATCCGTATACAATGTTTTGCCAAAAGAATTTCTGTGCGGTCTTTGCTGTTATTGTGGAAACAGCCCTCGCCTCGATCCATTTGGTAAAGTACTCAACAGCGACGAAGGTGAACTTGAGGTTCCCCTGAGCCGTGGGCAGGGGCCCGACGATGTCCAGGCCCCAGCGCTGGAGAGGCCATGTGTGGGCGACCAACTTTTTGAATTGCGAGGGGCTGCCTGATCGAGGAGAAAACTTCTAGCAGGCTTCGCAGGACCTTGTGACCCGATTTGTGGCGCAGATCATTGCGGGCCAGTAGAAACCTTGGCGGATCACCTTTGCGGCTAGGGCCCTTGGCCCTGCGTGAGGGCCGCAGGTACCACTGTGGACCTCGCGCAGGATCTAGACGCCTTCGGTTTCGGTGACGCATTTAAGCATTGGCTGACTGACCCCCTTCTTGTAGAGTTGGCCCTCAATCAGTGCGAAGTCCCGGCTTCGATGTTTGAGGCGCTTGGCCTCGTTAATGTCGGTTGGGTGGTAGTACCCCTGTAGCAACAGAGTTATTGGTGCCCGCCAGTCTTCGGTCATAATAAGGTTGACTATGCGGTGGCCCTCACTGTCATTGGTTATTTGGAGCCCTTCGGGGCTCCGGACGGCTGGTGTGCCGATAACATGGTAGAACACGTCGGAGGGCAGGGGCTCGCCGCTGGCGGCAGCCTTGGCCAATGCGTCGGATTCTTCATTCTTGGCCGGGTCCACATGCTGCAAGGTGAATCCCTTGAATTGTCTCTCGAGACTCCGGATGGCCACGAGGTATTGCATAAGTGCGGGGTCCTTTGCTGCATAGTCTTTCTCGACTTGGCCGGCAACTACCTTGGAGTCTGTTCTGATAATGCAGGTGGTGACCCCAAGGGCCCTCAGCTTGCGGAGGCCGAGGATGACTGCTTCGTATTCTGCTATGTTATTTGTGCATCTGTCAGATTCCAGAGCGAAGCTGAGGCGTGCCGCGTATCTGTGCTTGACCCCAGCGGGTGAGGTGATGACTGCAGCGGCGCCTGCCCCCGCATGGCACCATGCGCCGTCGCAGTGGATCGTCCAAACCTTCTCTGCGGACGGGTCCAGCTGTGTTATTGGTCCAGTCCAGTCGACGACGAAGTCTGCCAGGACTTGTGACTTGATGGCTGTCCTGGGCTCGAAATTGATGTGGTAGCCGAAGAGTTCGGCCGCCCACTTGGCAATCCTCACTGATGCCTTCGGGTTTCTGAACAATTCACCGAGTCCCCTGTCTGAGGTGACTCGGACCTTGAATGCTTCAAAATAATGGCGCAAATTGCTTGAAGACATAACAACTGCGTAGGCAATCTTCTCCAGTTCTGTCATGTTATATTTGGACGGTGTTAGCACTTCGGAGACGTAATAAACTGGGCACTGCCTGATCACGCCCTCAACTGTCTGCTCCTGCACCAGTGCCGCGCTGACCGCATGCGGCGAATCCACAACATAGAGCAATAGGGGTAGCGAAGAGTCGGGGCTTGTAAGGACTGCCAACTCCGACAGTTACTATCTTAATGAGGCAAAGGCCGCCGCCTGCTCTGGTCCCCAAGCGAAGTCTTTTGCGCCACGAAGAGTTTTGAGGAAGGGGAGACTTCGCTCAGCGGATTTGGATATGAATCTGTTGAGGGCGGCCAATCTGCCTGTCAAGCGCTGGACTTCTCTGGGTGACTACGGTGGCGTCATGTTGATGATGGCCTGAATTTTGGTTGGGTTGGCCTCGATGCCGCGGTGTGATACCAGGTAGCCCAATATTTTCCCTTGGCGAACGCCGAAGACGCACTTTTCCGGGTTCAGGCGAAGTCGTGCATCTCGCATGTTCGCGAATGTCTCGGCGAGGTCAGCGAGATGGTCCTCCTTGCTCCTGCTGGCGACGACGATGTCGTCCACATATGTGAATATATTTCTGCCGACTTGCCCCTCGAGCACTGTTTTGGTAAGCCGGGAGAAGGTGGACCCGGCGTTCTTAAGTCCCTCCAGCATCCTGATGAAGCAATATGTGCCAAAGGGTGTTATGAAGCTGGTGCTGGCCTTGTCTTCCTCCTTCATGTATATTTGATGGTAACCGAAGAAGTAGTCGAGGAGTGACATGACTTCGCACCCAGCCGCGCTATCGACTATTTTGTCGATCTGAGGCAGCGGGAAGTTGTCCTTTGGGCAGGCCTTATTGAGACTGGTGAAGTCGATGCACATTCGCCACTTGCCGCTCTTTTTCTGCACCATCACAACGTTGGAGAGCCACGTGGGGTAAGCCACTGGCTCGATAAATTTGGCTTCCATGAGGCGATGTACCTCGGCCTTGGCGGCTTCTGTCTTTTCGTCGGACATTTTACGGAGCCGCTGCTTTTTCGGTCTTACCGAAGGGTCGATTCTCAAGCTGTGCTCAATTATGGATCGGCTGACCCCGACCAGGTCGAGGGCGGACCAGGCGAAGACATCTTTGTTCTTGGATAAGCAGCAGAGGAGTTTCTCCTCGTCATGCGAAGTGAGGTCTTCGCTGATGGTGACTGTCTGGTTGGGCGTGGCCTGGTCGAGAGGAACAGTCTTGGTCCCGTCGTTGCTCTGCAGCTGTGCCTTATCGTATTCCTTGTCGGTTGGGTTGGCGGACGCAGGGACGTCGCGCTGGGCCGTGAGGCAGTGCACATTTCTTTGCCCGGGGACGAAGTCCCGCTCTATGTTGCGCGCAGTCTGTTGATTGCCATAGACCGTGATGGCGCCTAACGGACCTGGTATCTTCATGCATAGGTACAGTCCGTGAATGGCTGCCTCAAATTTGTTGATGGAGCCCCGGCCCATGATGGCGTTGTACGGATATACCATGTCCACAATATCAAATGTGACTTGCTCACTTCGGGCATTGGGTGCTACACCAAAGGAGAGAGGCAATTCTATTTTGTCGACGGGAAACGTGCCCTTGCCGTCGAAGCCATACAACGGGTTGTCCGAAGGCTTTAGCAGGCTGTGGCTTATGCCCATGCGGTCGGAGGCATGGAGGAAGATGATGTCTGCTTGACTGCCATTGTCGACTAGGACTTTGTGCAGATCCCAGCCTGCCACGCTGCAGTTGATAACCATGGCGTCGATGTGGGGGGCGCTGCGCAGGTCGACGTCTCGTGCGTCGAAGGTTAGCGGTACATGGGACCACTTTGTCTGCACGACTGGGCCGGTGATGGCGACGTGGTTGATGCTGCGGTAGTGGTCCCGTATCTGCCGCTTTGTGTCGAAGTCGGTGCTGGACCTCCAGTGATCATATGAATGACTTCGCGATATGGCTGATCGGCGAAGTCCTCTTGTTTTGGGGCGTGGGGGTGGGGGATGTTTTGATGTTGCTGGTGTGGAGGTGGGGGTGGGGGAGGTACGATTTGTACTTCCTGGTGGTGTTGGTATGCGTGGTGCGGTGGATGTGGGGCGGGGGCGTGGATGTATGGTGGAGGGGGTTGCTGATAAGTGTGCGCGACAACCCTAGGGTTGTCGGCTGGCTGCGCCCGTGCCATCCTGTCTTTGGTGGCCTTCGTCTCTGGGCAGTCTCTGGTTTGGTGGGCGCAGTCTTCGCCATGGAAAAGACAGTAGAATCGACGCGGCGGCTGCGCACGCCCCCGACCCCTACCGCGAGTGCCATTTCCGCGGCCCTGGGGGGGATATTCCTGGCGGCGAGGGGCGTCAGCAGCGGGGTGCTGGTTGGCGATGTTGTGCACTTGCTGCTGATTGCGGTCGTCTCGACCGGAGTCTGGCTGCGGAGTCCTCGTCCACGTGCGACTGGACTGTGGAACATCTTTGGGTTTCCTCTGAGACTCAACCTTGCGCTGGTGGAGCTCTTCGGATTTGGCGTATTTTTCAAATAGCTGATATAATTCCTGGAGGTTCTTGGGCGGATCTCTGATGCAGTGGCTATAAAGGACGCCGGCGCGAAGGCCACTGATGGCGTAGTGGATGGCGATCTGGTCATCGACTGAGGGCAGTTGTGACTTGAGTGTTAGAAATTTGCGGTAATACTCCCGCAGAGTCTCTTTTTCCAGCTGCTTGCAGAGTGAGAGTTCGGCCAAGGCGTCGGTGTCTGGGCGGTACCCTTGGAAGTTGAGCAGGAATTTGTCCCGGAGGCTTCTCCAGGAATCAATGGACAGCGGAGGCAATCTGGTGAATCAGGTGAGAGCTGGGCCTTCGAGGGCGATGATGAAAGACTTGGCCATTGTGGCGTCGTCCCCTCCGGAAGATGCAACGGCGACCTGATAACTCATGATGTATTGTGCTGGGTCAGTGCTGCCGCTGTACTTGGGATAGGTCCCTGCCCGGAAGTTGGCAGGCCAGGGCGTCACTTGCAGGTGTGGCGCCAGGGGACTTCGCTCGTCGAGGTAGTTGACCCCTTGGAATGGCGCGACGTGTGGGAAGGTGTGGTCGCGCTGGGGGAAGTGCAGGTCTTCCAGTTGCGCGCACTGTTGCAGGGGTGGCCCGTGCTACAGGCCAAGGTGGCCCTCACGCATGTCTTCCAGTTGTGCGCGCTGTTGCAGGGGTGGCCCGTGCTGCAGGCCAAGGTAGCCCTCGCGCATGTCTTCCAGTTGTGCGCGTTGTTGCAGGGGTGGCCCGTGCTGCGGGCCTAGGTGGCCTTCGCGCTGCATCAGCGCGATCTCCCGCTCGAGGTCCTGGGCCTTCTGCTCTTCGTCGCGTATCATTTGCCGCACCTTGCCTAGTGCAGACACACGCTGGCGCTTGGCCTCCAGTATCTCCTTTTGCCTCTGGAGATTGCGGTTCTTGATGCGCAAAGCACGCAGCTGTAACTGTTTTTCCGCTGAGACGCCGAGGACCTCGCCATCCTCGGTGAGGTCCGCGCCCTCCGGTGGGGCGAAGCCTGGGGGAGGTTGCGGTTGTCCTTCGGGGCCGCAGGTGCGGAGAGCGTCGTCTTCGCAGGTGCGGAGAACGTTGTCTTCAGTAGCCTCTTGGTGGGTGGAGTGGGTGAGGGCGAGGGCCTTGCCCTTTTTTGCGGCAAGCAGTGCTGCCTTCGCAGCCTCGTCAGCCTTCGAGTTAGCTTTCTTGGGTGCCATCGCGGGTGGTTTTTTCGTAGCACGAACGGTGGGCGCCAAATGTTGGAACTTGCTACCAGGTGCAAGGGGATCCAACGGGGGTGACAGTTGACGTAAACAGGGTTCTCGCACGAGATGGCAAAAGCTCTGTTAATTGAGCCTCTCAAGGGCACTGTGCGGGGGTATTTATAGGTATCTGAGTGCCCAGCGTCCTGCGTTAAGGACGCATGTGCCCTCAGAAACCTAGGTTATTCCCGGAATATTCCCATAAAGCGGGGTTACAGACCGTAATTACAGGGATGCCTTTACAAATTAGGCCCGTAATGCGCAGCGGCCACGCAGGGCCTGTTACAATGGGCCGGATCACACGTGGGCCTCCATGCTGGACGAGGTCGCAAGATGGGACGACCTCGTCACAGGTCTTCGTCCGGTGACGTATGGGGCGAAGGGTGAACCTGCCCGTTGTCTTGTCTCCGTTGGTCCAACGATTACGGCGAAGGCATCGAGCGAAGGGTGGCGTCTTCGCCTGCGCCCCAACAATCTCTTCGCTCGAGCGCCCACCCTCACCACTAGACACCAGGACGCCGATGTCTAGCTGTCAAGCCACCTAGGGCCAGGCTGCCCAGTCGCCACCTGCCAGGTCGCCGGCGGCCCGGTGCCACAAGGCCTACGACCTGCTGCCCAGTTCCCACGGCGCCTCCCCGGTGACTAGCGCCCACCGCCCATCACTTGCCTGCCCCAGATCCAGCGGTTCAGGCATGAATGCCTTCCCCTGCTCCCCTCGGTGACAACGTCTGCAGTTGTTCAATCCCTAAAGTTTGTAACAATTATTTGGTAATCTTTGTGACAGTTAGGCTTCTCTAGTCTTATTGAATATTCAGTGCACTCGTGGTATTATACAACAGAGGTTGTTTTTATCACGCGTAAGATCATTTCGGTTCCTTTATGATTTGATGGAATGGAAACACAAGGTAGTGCTGAATTTTATCCATGCGAGACAATGTCTCAATCCAGTGTTGGGTTCATTTTGATCACGTATGGCAGATATGGATAGACATTGTTTTTTTGAACGTAATTATGGGTAGACATTGTATATAATTGTATATAAATAATTTGTTGTGGCACACCTTATATAAAAAACCTAGATCCGTCAATGTAGCTCACAACCAACTTCCATTGAAGGCAATTTTGGAGCTATAGATTTTACAAATTACGATGAGAAGGTTTTGATCTTTACTTTTAGAAAAAGGTTGTTAAGAAAAGTTAGTTTATATTTTTTGCCAAATTTTTTTATTTTCTCTATTTTCTTAAATGGGGTTGTCGATTTTTACTGGTCCCTAACACTTATATCACTGGAAAACGATAATGCAAATAAGTTTAGAACCAACACTACGGAGTTTACGTATATAACATAAATATGCACATAAGCACTAAATTTCCATGCATATATATACTACATGGCACTAAATTTCCATGCATATATACATTACATGGTACATTCGAGATATATATACGTGTCAAACGGTCCTAATTAGGACGTGAGCGACTTGTGCACGTACCTTGCGCTGCCATATGGTTTACAATATCTTTGTCCATAGGCAAAGGAGTACGTATTGCCCCAAAGCAAGGGCGACTGTACGTTGAATGTGCCGTACTCGCTAGGAGATCTTTTTTGAATATATATATATATATATATATATATATATATATATATATATATATATATATATATATATATATATATATATATATATATATATATATATATATATATATATATATATATATATATATATATATATATAAGGCAGCATGAATCTATACTATACTTAAAGCACCAGTTTCAACGGTCATCATGCGTCATTTTTTTACAAATAACCCCTAACAACTATCCACTCACAACTATTTTAAATTAATCCGCTGAAGAAGGGCAGGAGACACTAGGTGAAACTGTCTAACCAGTAGAACATCACGCTAAGATGTTTTAAATATTGAATATAAATTGTATATAGGTATATACGTTTTTTTGTAAAATAAAAAAAATAATCGTGTCGAGCCGGGCTAGCACTACGGGCAGAGGCTACAGCCAAGCACGGCACGACGTTCTTGACTCTTGCAAGCATTAGGTCGTTTCTAAGACCACATTGGCGCAATGGACTACATATTGTTTGAGGTTGCTGGATTGGATGCAGCAGCAATGATTTGTCACACTAACAACAAAATGAAATGTTATTTGTTGGTTTTAAACGTTAGTAATTGCTACAAAGTAGCATAATTTATATGGAGCGCATCCAGTTTTTATTGATGCCTGACTTTAGCAATCACTTTATATTTTGATCTATCTTTTTTATAAGTTTGATTTCATGGGACTTATTTTAGAAACTTGATCTCACAAACTTTCTCTTATTTGGTCTCTGTATGATGGAATTATGTTATTTTATAATCTCTGTTTATTCAGTCAATTGTTGTGAACTCTCTTCTAATCGCTCACTTCATTGGTCGTGTTGAAATTTTTTTGATTGATAGTTTATGTGGGTATTGTTGTAAGCCGTCGCAACGCACGAGCAACTGACTAGTATATATACAAGCGCGGGTGTCGACGGGTAGGATCGGATCGATAGTGACCCAACGACAACGTCGTGGGTGGGGTTATGAACTCTCTCCTCGCTCGGCTGACCGTCCATTTCTGCACAGAGTGGAGATTATTCTGCCTCGCGCGTGCAGGAAGAAGGTGGCGTCCTGGACCTCGATCGATCGGTATATTCAACTCGTGACCGCCGATCGGCAAACGTGATCCAGATAACCGCGCGACTGGGCGCGCACCTCAGATCCGTCCCGATCTTTTCATCAACCCCAACCTTTATTACTATGAGACAGGATTCTTATGTGGCCTATCGCATTACCGCGATATACTATACTAATCACGGGTGAATCAACGGGATAAGCATACGAATGAAATCAAGACAGGTCGCCAAGAAAGACAAAGAACGCGTACAGTCCGAATACTCGACGCACCTGCTCACCGTGCCGGAAGCATAATAATGGCCGCTTTTCCGCATGGCGCATCTCACTCTCACCGGAAAGCAGCAACCAGTTTCCAGCCGTGCACCGCCCTAACAATAATAAATCCACCGTCGCCGCAGCTGAGACGAAGACAATAAATAGAATGCTAAACTCTCCTGCCAACACGTCGCGCGCGCGCCCTATATATATAATAAAGTTATCCCTCAAGCGATCCGATCCTAACCTATCCGTTTCACACAACACATCCTGTTTTTGTCCAAAATACGGGCGCGGCAGACTCGCTCCCCCAACTGACACACTTGCATGCTACGACCTGGCATGTGGCTATCTATAATGCATGTTACTCTCTCTAGATTCTTACACTATATCATTATATTAAATTATCTACATTTCTATACTAATCTATTAAAAGTTTAACTTAGACGTGCACATCCTCCATGCCCCCGTCCCAGCCCATCCCTCCCACGCATGTCCACGCCCGTCCCTCCCACTCTTGAATCTTGCCCCTGCTCCCCTCGCACCTAGCCTCCGAGATCGTCTCTGGCGCCCCCCGGCCGCCCTGTCCTCGCCAAGTTCGTTGTTGGGGTCTTCTCCTCCGTCAAAGGTCCTCAAGGCAAAAACATCTTCGGCTAGACATGACAAAGGCAAGTGAGACATGAAGATATAAGCCGAAGATGATGCGGACAAAAGTCGAAGCTATGACTGACAGAGCTTTGGCTTGGTGTAATGATAAAGGCGTAGTACGATACCGACTTGAAGAGAAAAAGACTATATAGTCCTTAACAGTTCGCATTATGATTATAAATAGTTAACATATGGATGTAATTTTGTCCGGGCTGTTTCCCGTGCCTATAAATAGATGAACATTACCTCATACTGTTCACGCTAAACTGTAATCGCTCTTGCGTCACCTTCGTATTTCATCGTCTGGCAAGTCGAAGGTATCAATGTAATATAAATATTATGAATATTATGAATATTTATTCATGTTTATAAAATGGAAATATAAGTAATTTCTTGATATATCATCATTATTTATGTTCTCTTGTATTTTATGTGCCTTCATTTATATTTGTTTACTAAGATGATGAAGATATGTCCTTCAAGACCTTCGTCTGAAGATCATTATACCCGAAATGAGATAATGTGTCGAATGACGAAGGTTTTTAATCATTAACAATTGTGTTGCTTTGTTGTTAATGTATAGCATTTGAGAACAAGGACCAATATTGGCGCCCACCTCCGGTGAACTCACTTCCAAAGTTGTGACGATGGTTTCGCACAACAACCAAGCTGTAGCACCTTCGGCCGCGAAGCTGGTGCTCCCAATTACAGGCGACTCAAGTTCTGAACCAGCCAATAAGAAGCAGAAGAAAGAAGCGCAGAGAAGGGTACAACATGTTGGGGTGCAAGGACCCTTCATCAAATCTAAGTGGTCTCATATTCCAATTACCTTCTCTCAGGAAGACCTTCAGCTCAAGGATTATCCTCACAACAATGCAATGGTCATATCTTATGTCATCAAGGGATTTCTGGTTCACAATGTCCTGGTGGACACTAGCAGTGCAGCGGATATCATCTTTGCAAAGGCTTTCAGGCAAATACAAGAGCCAGATGACAAGATACATGATGCAACACACCCCCTTTGTGGCTTCGGAGAAAGACAGATTGTGGCACTTAGAAAGATAACAATGCCGGTTACCTTCGGCTACATTCACAACACAAGAACGGAACATGTTATCTTTGACATTGTTGACATGGAGTATCCATATAATGCAATCATTGGTCGAGGGACGCTTAATGCCTTCGAAGCAATACTTCATCCAGCATATCTATGTATGAAGATACCTTTGGAACAAGGACCCATTGTTGTACACGGGAGTCAAGAATTTGCCAGGAGGGCTGAAGGGAGTTGGACAAATTCGAAGGCTATTCATAATATAGATGAAGTCGAAGCTTATCAGCAGTATAAGCACAAAAAAGAGAAGGCTGCTTCAGCATATTAGCCAAAGCCTATGCTCTTGTGTGAAGACATAGCAGACCAAAAGGTATTGCTGGGATCTCAGCTATCTGGTGAACAGGATAAGACTTTGCTAAGATTCTTGTTCAACAACAAAGATGTCTTTGCTTGGACAGCTAATGATCTCTCTGGTGTCAATAGAGACGTCATTGAGCATTCACTCAATGTGGACCCATCCTTCAGACCAAGAAAGCAGAGGTTTCAGAAAATGTCTGATGATAAAGCCGAAGGTGCACGAAATGAAGTAAAGAGACTTCTAAATGCCGGTGTTATCAGAGAAGTAACATAACCAGAGTGGCTAGCCAACACTGTCATGGTGAAAAAAGCTAATGGAAAATGGAGAATGTGCATTGATTTCACAGATCTCAACAAGGCATGTCCGAAGGATGAATTTCCGATACCAAAAATAGATTCCCTTGTAGATGCAGCAGCTTCTTCAAAACTTATGAGTTTACTAGAATGCTACTCGGACTATCATCAAATTTGGATGAAGAAGGAGGATGAGCCAAAGCCAAGCTTCATAACTCCTAGTGGTACCTATTGCTACCTTCGGATGCCTGAGGGGCTCAAGAATGCTGGAGGAAGCTTCAGTAAAATGACTGTCAAGATTCTGCACTCCCAAATTGGCAGGAATGTGCTGACATATGTCGATGACATCATAGTAAAAAGCACAAAGCAAGCAAATCATGTTGCCGATTTGCAAGAGACGTTTGCCAATTTCAGACATGCTGGTCTTAAGTTAAATCCAGAAAAATATGTCTTCGGAGTGAAGTAAGGCAAGTTTCTTGGTTTCTTGGTATCAACAAAAGGCATCGAAGCTAATCTAAGCAAAATCGAGGCTATCCTTGAGATGGAGCCACCAAATTCGAAGAAAGGGGCTCAGCGGTTGGCAGGAAGGCTGGCATCGTTAAACAGATTCATTTCAAGATCAACAGAGAGGAATTTACCTTTCTTTGAAATACTGGAATCAGACGAAGTCTTCCTATGGGGTCTAGTTCAACAGAAAGCCTTCGAAGAGCTGAAGCAGTATTTGATAGATTTGACAACTCTAACCCCACCTTCATTAGGAGCCCCGTTACTTCTATATGTGGCTGCTTCCCATGCTGTGGTTAGTGCATCACTTGTACAAGAAAAACAGGAGGGCCAGGTAAAAAAGCAAGCACCAGTATACTTTGTCTCTGAATTACTTAGCCCTTCAAAGAAAAATTACATAGAGTTGGAGAAGATATTATATGATGTATTGATGGCCTCCAGGAAGCTTCGGCATTACTTTCAAGCATATCACATAATAGTGCCTTCATCGCAACCCTTGAAGGACATAATGAGGAACGGAGAAGCTACAGGAAGGATCGGGAAATGGGCCGTGGAACTCAACGAATTCACCATTGATTATGTGCACAGATCCTCAATTCAATCCTAGGCGTTAGCAGACTTCATTGCTGATTGGACGCCAGGGGCTCAGGATGAAGAAGCAACAAAAGATGCTGAAGCTTGGACGGTATTTTGCGATGGATCTTGGGGGACCTTCGGTGCAGGAGCAGCTGCTGTCCTAGTCGCACCCTCTAAAGTCAGAACATTCTATGCAATAAAGTTATACTTCAGCTGTACAAATAACATTGCCGAGTACGAAGCTCTTCTTTTAGGGCTTCAGAAGCTAAAGGCAATGGGAATAAGAAGGGCAATCCTTAAAACTTATTCGCAAGTTATTTTGGGCCATGTGGATAAGAGCAGCAAGGCAAGAGATCCGAAGCTTGAAATCCGAAGATTGCAAGCTTCTTTCTAAGGCTTTTCTGTAAAAAATATCGCAAGGGGAGAGAATGAACATGTAGATTTATTAGCTAAATCAGCGGCACAGGGGCTTCCATTGCCTTCGGAAGTATTTTTTGAAACAATAAAAGCACCCTCAGTCGAGCTCATGGAAAGAGAAGTGCTCACAATTTCACCTGTACATAGTGAAGACTGGAGGACTGAAATAATATCTTTTCTCCAGGGCAACTGTCTCTTAGACGACGAAGTTTATAACAAGAGAATGGAAGCAAGAACAAGACCTTATGTACTAATTGAAGGCGAGTTATACAAGCATGCATTTTGCTCCCCATTGCTCAAATGCTTGTCCAGAAATGAAGGACAAGAACTAATGAAGTAGATACATGCAGGACTATGTGGAGCTCACATTGGATCCAAGCCTTTACTGGGAAAGGTTTTTATACAAGGGTTTTATTGGCCGAAGGCAGCTTCAGATGCAGCGGACTTGGTCTAAAAATGTGAAAACTGTCAGAAGTGTGCCAAAGACTAGAAACAACCTTCGTCTCTAACACAACTGATTCAACCTACTTGGCCATTGCAGAGATGGGGCCTAGATTTATTAGGATCGCTTCCACCAGCACAAGGAAACTTGAAATATGTTGTAGTAGCAGTGGAATATTTCTCAAAGTGGATCGAAGCTAAACCCCTAGCTACAATAACTTCAGCCATAGTCCAGAAGTTCTTCTAGCAAAATATTGTTTGTCACTTCGGTGTGCCGAAGGCTATTACAGTCGATAACAGAACTCAATTTGATGCTAAAACGTTCAAGGTTTTTTGTGACCAGATTGGTACAAGAATACACTTTGCGTCAGTAAGGCATCCAGAATCGAATGGATTAGTAGAAAGAGAAAATGGAATTATAATAACAGGAATAATGAAGTCAATCTTCAATCAGCGTAGAGTAAAGTGGCCAGATGAATTAATAAAGGTGGTCTGGAACCACAACACCGCTGTCTCAAGGTCAACAGGTTTTACCCCATTCAAGCTCTTGTTCGGTGACGAAGCAATAACACCGGAAGAAGCAAGAACAGGATCAATAAGAACCAAAGCTTTGACGGAGGATGAAGCTGATTACCAAATAACGAAAGACACCATAGAAGGGACCAGACTTCAGGCCATAGAGCACATCAATAAGTACCAGGCTGAAACAATAAATTGGCATGATAGAAAAGTTCGATTGAAAAATATCAAACCAGTCCATTTGGTGCTTCGAAGGATAGCTAACCCAGATACAGTGGGGAAGCTACAGCTGAAGTGGGAAGGTCCTTTCCTGGTAGTATCTTCGTCAAGACCCGGTTCCTACAGACTGAAGGATATGGACGACAACGACATACCCAGGTCTTGGAATGTGGATGAGCTTCGGCGATATTATGTGTAATTGATGTAATCTTTTTAATTTTTTCCTATGGCACCCTTTTCCTTTCAGGAGGGGAGAAAGGTTTTTAATGCGACCATAGATTGTAATTTTTATTTTTTAGCCCTATGCAATACAAGGGCCAAATTCCCCGAAAAGATGTAACATGTAATATCAGAATCTGCACCATCGAGTGCAAAAAAGAACGGGGAAAAGCTCAAAAGTCGTCCCTAAGGGGATGCAGAGCTGTAATTACTCCTAAGGTGACGAAGCTACAAAAGTCGTTCCTAAGGGACCGTAGAGTAAGTTCCGAAGCTCAAAAGTCGTTCCTAAGGGAATGCATAGTCAAAATACCACCGAAATAGAAGGTGAAGAAGCTCAAAAGACGTTCCTAAGGGAATGCAGAGCTTAAATGCCACCGAAATATAAGGTGAAGAAGCTCAAAAGACGTTCCTAAGGAAATGCAGAGCTTAAATGCCACCGAAATAGAAGGTGAAGAGACTCAAAAGTCGTTCCTAAGGGGATGCAGAGTCTGGGTGTGGTTTCGTGTGTGTTCGGGACATACATTTGCATATTTCATCGCATCATTCTTTGCATTTATACAAACATTCATTAGACATTTGTAGGATCATCATTATCATAACATGAAGCATGAACGATAACATGAAAGAAAGAGTTGCCTGGCTTTGGTGACAAAATGCTTCGTTGAATACGAAGAAGCTCCGTCTTAGACAAGAATACAGAGACACTTTGTACAATGCTTCGATGTGAACGAAAAGAAGGGAAGGTGTTTTTCGCCTTCGGCTCAAAAACTCTGACTATGGGTTTCACAACAAAGCAATTTATACATGGACGGAAAGGTAAAATTATATTACAAGGTATGGACAGATATGTACTGTTGGGGGCCTTCCTCTTCTGAAGGTCCTAAAAAACGTGACTAATATGTTTTCAGTGTAACATAGTTACATAGACTGATATAGGAGGCTTCGACTTTGGATGAAATCATGAGTGATATGGAGATATAACCCGGGAATTGGATGAACGGGCGCCGAAGCTGTGGCCAAAAAAGCTTTGGCTTAGCACAACGACGAAGGTGGAAGTTGGAACGGCCTAAAGGAGAAAAGACTACTTAACCCTTTACAGCTTGCCTTATTGTTAGCAGTAAAAGTCAGGGACATAAATGTAACTTTGTCCGGGCTGCGTCATGTGCCTATAAATAGATGAACAATAACATCATACTATTCACACTGAACGGTAATCGCTCTTGCGTCATCCTCGCATTTCTGCCTTCTGTCAAGCCGAAGGTATCAATGTAATATAAATATTGTGAATGTTTGTCCATGCTTATAAAACAGGAATATAAGTAATTTGTTAATATATCATCGTTATTTATGTTCCCTTGTATTTCATGTACCTTTATTTGTACTTATTTACCGAAATGATGAAGGTATGTCCTTCATGACCTTCGTCTAAGAATCATTAAACCCGAAAGGAGATAATGAATCGAAGGACGAAGGTCTTTAATCGTTAACAATTGTGTTCCTTTGTTCTTCATGTATAGCATTCGAGAGCAAGGACCAACATTAGCGCCCACCTCCAGTGAACTCATTCGACCACCTTTGGTAAGCATCGACTTCCTCGATGCCGTTGAAGATGACAACGGTGCCAGGGGCTGCTCTGCAGCCACTGGACACTAATCAAGAGACGCTACACGAAGCTAGGAGCCAGAAGAGGAAGGCTACCAGCCCAACACCTCAGGAGGCGGAACTGGATAAGGGATCTGGAAGCTACCCATCAACAGGTGCAAAAGAAGAGGGAAAAGAAGCTTCGACTCACCGACCTCTAGAGGAAGATCGATGAAGCCACCGAAGAAATGCGTCATCTTACTCAAGGTGACCGAGACCGAAGGCCCCAACACAGGGAGCTTCGCCAAGAAAATCCATTCAATGATGATGAATGGTATGGTAACTTTCATCATGGAAATTTTGCCTTTGATGATGCTTCTCCCTTGGCAGCAGAGTTGCAGGCTACCCCGTGGCCGCCGTCATACAAGTCACATCAGCTCCCTATGTATGATGGGCACTCAGACCCGAAGCAATTCCTGATGAGCTACGAAGCAACCATATCTTCATATGGGGGCAATACAACAGTCATGGTGAAATCCTTCGTCATGGCAGTCAAAAGCGTAGCTCAAACTTAGTACTCTTCTCTTCGGCCAGGGACAATTACGTCATGGCAGAAGCTAAAGGATATGTTAGTGACCAGCTTTCAGGGTTTCCAAACGAAGCCGGTCACTGCCCTGGCTCTTTTTCAGTGTACACAGGATCAGGAGGAGTATTTACAGGCGTATGTTCGAAGGTTCTTGCGGCTGAGAGCTCAAGCACCTACAATGCCCAATGAGATCGTCATTGAGGCCATGATCTAGGGGCTACGGCCAGGACCTATGGCGCAATACTTTGCACGCAAGCCAGCGCAAACTTTGGAGAAGCTTCTCTAGAAAATGGATGAATACATCAGAGCCGACAATGATTTTCGGTAAAAAAGGGAAGAAGCTTACAGATACTCTAAAATGGCCAGGGGCTTCGGAGAAAGATTCCACCCCAGGCATGTCAGGTCAATCCATAATGCCAGGCCAAGTGACGACATGGGAAACCAAACCCAAAGGCAGCAGCATAGCTCCCAATCATCAGTGGCGCAACAAAGTTCCTTCAGGCCACCAGCTCTAAGAGGTAGAGGGGCAGAAGCTTCAAAGGAAGATATGGAGATCAGCCCAGAAGACTATTTTGTTTGTTCTGCGGCAAAGACAAAGGTCACACCACAAGAACGTGCCAAGTCACGAATCAGAAGCAGAAAGAGATTGCCGAAGCTGAATCACGGCAGAAACAGCCGAAGTAGGTTCTACATACCGCTTCATGCTATTCTCCCTATGTCCCTGAGTATGTAGGCAATCAACAGCCTAAGACCTCTGTCACTTCGGCAAGCCATTCTCAAGCTTCCTGGGCCCAGCTGCCTCCACCAGCACTGCTAGCACCTACTCTGGTTCAGAGCTAGCAGCCAGAAGGGCATCAACACGCTCAGCAGCAACGAGATTTTCGGGAGGAGTCTGAAGCTCGCACAGTCAATAGCACTGTGCCCGAGTCCAAGCACATTTACTAAAGAATATCCTACCCTGGCGCATCTTTTGTTTTTTCGCCATTTTATTTTCTCGTACGAAAAACAATTCACGAAGGATTAAATTCCAATTTGATGTAATAATATTGTGATCACATCATCGAGTGGGGTGCGTCCCCTTAACATGGTTCCGAAGCTACAAAAGACGTTCCTAAGGGAGCGCAAAGTATGTTTCGAAGCTACAAAAGTCGTTCCTAAGTGTCACGGAACCTCCCAAGGTGTTAGGCCCACCTACATATGTGAAAGGGAATTAGGCTTACACCTATTTTCCTAATTGATTTTGGTGGTTGAATTGCCCAACACAAATAATTGGACTAACTAGTTTGCTCTAGTGTATAAGTTATACAGGTGCCAAAGGCTCACACAGGTGCCAATAAAAAGATCAAGTATTGGATTCAACAAAGGAGCAAAGGGGCAACCGAAGGCACCTCTGGTCTGGGGGCACTGGACTGTCCGGTGTACACCGGGCAGTGTCCGGTGCACCACCGGACAGTGTCCGGTGCACCAGAGGACTCCAACTTAAACTTGCCACCTTCGGGAATTTCCAAAGGCACTCGCGCTATAATTCACCGGACTGTCCGGTGTACACCGGACAGTGTCCGGTGCTCCAAGGAAGAGTGGCCTCCGGAACTCACCAGCCTCGGGAAAACGCAGCGGCTGCTCCGCTATAATTCACCGGACATGTCCGGTGTACACCGGACTGTCCGGTGAACCAGCAGAGCAACGACTACTTCGCGCCAACGGTCACCTGCGGGCGCATTCAATGCGCGCCAGAATTGCGCAGAAGTCAGGCACGCCCATACTGGCGCACCGGACATTGAACAGTACATGTCCGGTGTGCACCGGACATCCAGGCGGGCCCAGAAGTCAGAACTCCAACGGTCAGAATCCAACGGCATTGGTGACGTGGCTGGCGCACCGGACATGTCCGGTGTGCACCGGACTGTCCGGTGCACCATACGACAGACAGCCTCCACCAACGGTCAAGTTTGGTGGTTGGGGCTATAAATACCCCAACCACCCCACCATTCATTGCATCCAAGTTTTCCAGCCTCCAACCACTATACAAGAGCTAACATTCATTGCAAAGCACACCAAAAGAGATCAAATCCTCTCCCAACTCCACACAAAGCCTTAGTGACTAGAGAGAGTAATTTGTAGTGTTCATTTGAGCTCTTGCGCTTGGATCACTTCTTTTCTTTCGCATTCTTTCTTGTGATCAAACACTCACTTGTAATTGAGGCAAGAGACACCAATTGTGTGGTGGTCCTTGCGGGAAGTTTTGATTCCCAAGTGATTTGAGAAGAGAAGCTCACTCGGTCCGAGGGACCGTTTGAGAGAGGGAAGGGTTGAAAGAGACCCGGCCTTTGTGGCCTCCTCAACGGGGAGTAGGTTTGCGAGAACCGAACCTCGGTAAAACAAATCCGCGTGTCACACTCTTCATTTGCTTGCAATTTGTTTTTCACCCTCTCTCACGGACTCGTTTATATTTCTAACGCTAACCCGGCTTGTAGTTGTGTTTATATTTGTAAATTTCAGTTTCGCCCTATTCACCCCCCCTTCTAGGCGACTATCAATTGGTATCAGAGGGCGGTGCTTCATTAGAGCCTAACCGCTCGAAGTGATGTCAGGAGATCACGCCAAGAAGGAGATGGAGACCGGCGAAAAGCCCACTACAAGCCACGGGAGCGCTTCATCGGAAGAGTCCCGCACCAAGAGAAAGGAGAAGAAGAAGGACTCCTCCAAAGGGAAGGAGAAGAAATCTTCTTCACACAAAGAGAAGAAGGAGAAGTCTTCCTCTCACAAGCCTCGTCGGAGTGGGGACAAGAAAAAGAAGATGAGGAAAGTGGTCTACTACGAGACCGACTCTTCATCAACATCCACCTCCGGCTCTGACGCGGCGTCCGTCACTTCTAAGCGCCAAGAGCGCAAGAAGTATAGTAAGATCCCCCTACACTATCCTCGCATTTCTAGACATACACCTTTACTTTCCGTCCCATTAGGCAAACCACCAACATTTGATGGTGAAGATTATGCTAGGTGGAGTGATTTAATGCGATTTCATCTAACCTCACTCCACAAAAGTATATGGGATGTTGTTGAGTTTGGTGCACAGGTACCATCCGTAGGGGATAAAGATTATGATGAGGACGAGGTTGCCCAAATCAAGCACTTCAACTCTCAAGCAACAACAATTCTCCTCGCTTCTCTAAGTAGAGAGGAGTATAACAAAGTACAAGGGTTGAAGAGCGCCAAGGAGGTTTGGGATGTGCTCAAAACCACACACGAAGGAGATGAGCTCACAAAAATCACCAAGCGGGAGACGATCGAGGGGGAGCTCGGTCGGTTCCGGCTTCGCAAAGGGGAGGAGCCACAAAACATGTACAACCGGCTCAAGACCTTGGTGAATCAAGTGTGCAACCTTGGGAGCAAGAAATGGGATGACCACGAAATGGTTAAGGTTATTCTAAGATCTCTTATTTTTCTTAACCCTACTCAAGTACAATTAATTCATGGCAACCCAAGATATACACTAATGACCCCCGAGGAAGTAATCGGGAATTTTGTGAGTTTTGAGTGCATGATCGAAGGCTCGAGGAAGATCAACGAGCTTGATGATCCCTCCACATCCGAAGCTCAACCCGTCGCATTCAAGGCGACGGAGGAAAAGAAGGAGGAATCTACACCAAGTAGACAACCAATCGACGCCTCCAAGCTCGACAATGAGGAAATGGCGCTCGTCATCAAGAGCTTCCGCCAAATCCTCAAACAAAGGAGGGGGAAAGACTACAAGTCCCGCTCCAAGAATGTTTGCTACAAGTGTGGTAAGCCCGGTCACTTTATTGCCAAATGTCCATTATCAAGTGACAGTGACAGGGATAACGACAAGAAGGGCAAGAGGAGAGAAAAGAAGAGGTACCACAAGAAGAGGGGCGGCGATGCCCACGTGTGCCGCGAATGGGACTCCGACGAGAGCTCCACCGACTCCTCCGACGACGAGGACGCCGCCAACATCGCCGTCACCAAGGGACTCCTCTTCCCCAACGTTGGCCACAAGTGCCTCATGGCAAAGGACGGCAAAAAGAAGAAGGTTAAATCTAAATCCTCCACTAGATATGAATCCTCTAGTGATGAAAATGTTAGTGATGAGGAAGATAACTTGCGATCTCTTTTTGCCAACCTCAACATACAACAAAAAGAGAAACTTAATGAATTGATTAGTGCCATTCATGAAAAGGATGATCTCTTGGACACCCAAGAGGACTTCCTAATCAAGGAAAATAAAAAGCATGTTAAGGTTAAAAATGCTTATGCTCTAGAAATTGAGAAATGTGAAAAATTATCTAGTGAGCTAAGCACTTGCCATGAGACAATAGACAACCTTAGAAATGAAAATGCTAATTTGTTAGCTAATGTTGATTCTCATGTTTGTAATGTTTCAATTACCAATTCTGGAAATAATGATGATGATTTACTTGCTAGAATTGAAGAATTGAACATTTCTCTTGTTAGCCTTAGGATTGAAAATGAAAAATTGCTTGCTAAGGCTAAAGATTTTGATGTTTGCAATGCTACTATTTCCGACCTTAGAACTAAGAATGATATGTTGCATGCTAAGGTTGTAGAATTAAAATCTTGCAAGCCTTCTACATCTATTGTTGAGCATGTATCTATTTGTACTAGATGTAGAGATATTGATATTAATGCTATTCATGATCACATGTCCTTAATTAAACAACAAAATGATCATATAGCAAAATTAGATGCTAAAATTGCCGAGCATAACTTAGAAAATGAAAGATTTAAATTTGCTAGAAGTATGCTCTATAGTGGGAGACGCCCTGGCATCAAGGATGGCATTGGCTTCCAAAGGGGAGACAATGTCAAACTTAATGCCCCTCCTAAAAGACTGTCTAATTTTGTAAAGGGCAAGGCTCCCATGCCTCAGGATAACGAGGGTTACATTTTATACCCTGCCGGTTATCCCGAGGACAAAATTAGGAGAATTCATTCTAGGAAGTCTCACTCTGGCCCTAATCATGCTTTCATGTATAAGGGTGAGACATCTAGCTCTAGGCAACCAACCCGTGCTAAGTTGCCTAAGAAGAAAACTCCTAGTGCATCAAATGAACATAGCTTTTCATTTAAAACCTTTGATGCATCGTATGTTTTGACTAACAAATCCGGGAAGGTCGTTGCCAAGTATATTGGGGGCAAACACAAGAGCTCCAAAACTTGTGTTTGGGTTCCCAAAGTTCTTGTTTCTAATGCCAAAGGACCCAAAACCGTTTGGGTACCTAAAGTCAAGAACTAAAATTGTTTTGTAGGTTTATGCATCCGGGGGCTCAAGTTGGATCATCGACAGCGGGTGCACAAACCACATGACTGGGGAGAAGAAAATGTTCTCCTCCTACGAGAAAAATCAAGATCCCCAACGAGCGATCACATTCGGGGATGGAAACCAAGGTTTGGTCAAAGTATTGGGTAAAATTGCTATATCCCCTGACCATTCTATTTCCAATGTTTTTCTTGTAGATTCTTTAGATTACAATTTGCTTTCTGTATCTCAATTATGCAAAATGGGCTACAACTGTCTTTTCACTGATGTAGGTGTCACTGTCTTTAGAAGAAGTGATGATTCAATAGCATTTAAGGGAGTGTTAGAGGGTCAGCTATACTTGGTAGATTTTGATAGAGCTGAACTTGACACCTGCTTAATTGCTAAGACTAACATGGGCTGGCTCTGGCATCGCCGACTAGCACATGTTGGGATGAAGAATCTTCACAAGCTTCTAAAGGGAGAACACATTTTAGGACTAACAAATGTTCATTTTGAGAAAGACAGGGTTTGTAGCGCATGCCAAGCAGGAAAGCAAGTTGGTGCCCATCATCCACACAAGAACATCATGACGACCGACAGGCCGCTTGAGCTGCTCCACATGAATCTATTCGGCCCGATTGCTTACATAAGCATCGGCAGGAGTAAGTATTGTCTTGTAATAGTGGATGATTATTCTCGCTTCACTTGGGTATTCTTTTTGCAGGAAAAATCTCAAACCCAAGAGACCTTAAAAGGATTCTTGAGACGGGCTCAAAATGAGTTCGCCTTAAGGATCAAGAAAATAAGGAGTGACAACGGAACGGAGTTCAAGAACTCACAAATTGAAGGCTTCCTTGAGGAGGAGGGCATCAAGCATGAGTTCTCTTCTCCCTACACCCCTCAACAAAATGGTGTAGTGGAGAGGAAGAATCGAACTCTATTGGACATGGCTAGAACCATGCTTGATGAGTACAAGACTTCGGATCGGTTTTGGGCGGAGGCGGTCAACACCGCTTGCTACGCCATCAACCGGTTGTATCTACACCGAATCCTCAAGAAGACATCATACGAACTCCTAACCGGTAAAAAGCCCAATATTTCATATTTTAGAGTCTTTGGTAGCAAATGTTTTATTCTTGTTAAGAGAGGTAGAAAATCTAAATTTGCTCCTAAGACTGTAGAAGGCTTTTTACTAGGATATGATTCAAACACAAGGGCATATAGAGTCTTTAACAAGTCCACTGGACAAGTTGAAGTTTCTTGTGACGTTGTGTTTGATGAGACTAACGGCTCTCAAGTAGAGCAAGTTGATCTTGATGAGATAGGTGATGAAGAGGCTCCGTGCATCACGCTAAGGAACATGTCCATTGGGGATGTGTGTCCTAAGGAATCCGAAGAGCCTCCAAATGCACAAGATCAACCGTCCTCCTCCACGCAAGCATCTCCACCGACTCAAAATGAGGATGAAGCTCAAGTTGATGAAGTAGAAGATCAAGCAAATGAGCCACCTCAAGATAATGGCAATGATCAAGGGGGAGATGCAAATGAGGAAGACAAGGAAGATGAGCAACAAAGACTGCCACACCCAAGAGTCCACCAAGCAATCCAACGAGATCACCCCGTCGACACCATCCTCGGCGACATTCATAAGGGGGTAACTACTAGATCTCGTGTTGCACATTTTTGTGAACATTACTCTTTTGTTTCCTCTATTGAGCCGCACAGGGTAGAGGAAGCACTCCAAGATTCGGATTGGGTGGTGGCAATGCAAGAGGAGCTCAACAACTTCACTAGGAATGAGGTATGGCATTTAGTTCCACGTCCTAACCAAAATGTTGTAGGAACCAAATGGGTCTTCCGCAACAAGCAAGATGAGCATGGTGTGGTGACAAGGAACAAAGCTCGACTTGTGGCCAAGGGATACTCCCAAGTCGAAGGTTTGGATTTCGGTGAAACCTATGCACCCGTAGCTAGGCTTGAGTCAATTCGCATTTTATTGGCCTATGCTACTTACCATGGTTTTAAGCTTTATCAAATGGACGTGAAAAGTGCCTTCCTCAATGGACCAATCAAGGAAGAGGTCTATGTTGAGCAACCTCCCGGCTTTGAAGACAGTGAGTACCCTAACCATGTCTATAAGCTCTCTAAGGCGCTTTATGGGCTCAAGCAAGCCCCAAGAGCATGGTATGAATGCCTAAGAGATTTCCTTATCGCTAATGGCTTCAAAGTCGGAAAGGTCGATACTACACTCTTTACCAAAACACTTGAAAATGATTTGTTTGTATGCCAAATTTATGTTGATGATATTATATTTGGGTCTACTAACGAATCTACATGTGAAGAGTTTAGTAGGATCATGACACAAAAGTTCGAGATGTCTATGATGGGGGAGTTGAAGTACTTCTTGGGATATTAAGTAAAGCAACTCCAAGAGGGCACCTTCATTTGCCAAACGAAGTATACTCAAGACATTCTAAACAAGTTTGGAATGAAGGATGCCAAGCCCATCAAGACACCCATGGGAACCAATGGGCATCTCGACCTCGACACGAGAGGTAAGTCCGTGGATCAAAAGGTATACCGGTCGATGATAGGTTCCTTACTCTATTTATGTGCATCTCGACTGGATATTATGCTTTCCGTATGCATGTGTGCAAGATTCCAAGCCGACCCTAAGGAAGCTCACCTTACGGCCGTAAAACGAATCTTGAGATATTTGGCTTATACTCCTAAGTTTGGGCTTTGGTATCCTAGGGGATCCACATTTGATTTGATTGGTTATTCGGATGCCGATTGGGCGGGGTGTAAAATCAACAGGAAGAGCACATCGGGGACTTGCCAGTTCTTGGGAAGATCCTTGGTGTCTTGGGCTTCAAAGAAGCAAAATTGGGTCGCTCTTTCCACCGCCGAAGCCGAGTACATTGCCGCAGGCCATTGTTGCTCGCAATTGCTTTGGATGAGGCAAACCCTTCAGGACTACGGTTACAAATTAACCAAAGTCCCTTTGCTATGTGATAATGAGAGTGCAATAAAGATGGCAGATAATCCCGTCGAGCATAGCCGCACTAAACACATAGCCATTCGGTATCATTTTCTTAGGGATCACCAACAAAAGGGAGATATCGAGATTTCATATATTAACACTAAAGATCAATTAGCCGATATCTTTACCAAGCCTCTTGATGAACAAACTTTTAACAAACTTAGGCATGAGCTAAATATTCTTGATTCTAGGAACTTCTTTTGTTAACTTGCACACATAGCTCATTTGTATACCTTTGATCATGTCTCTTTCATATGCTATGACTAATGTGTCTTTCAAGTCTATCTCAAACCAAGTCATAGGTGTATTGAAAGGGAATTGGAGTCTTCGGCGAAGACAAAGGCTTCCACTCCGTAACTCATCCTTCGCCGTCACTCCGAGCCACTCTCCATCTTTGGGGGAGAGAGCAAAAGGACTTCATCTTTGGTATAATCTTAACTCATTTATTTATGACCAAAGGGCAAGAAAGCACTTCAAGGGCTCTAATGATTCCGTTTTTGGCGATTCATGCCAAAGGGGGAGAGAGTATGAGCCCAAAGCAAAAGGACCGCACCACCACCAATTTCAAAAACTTAATTTTTCAAAGAGTATTTTTCAATTGGTATCTTATTGTGTTCAAAAGGGGGTGAAAGCAGTATTTTAAAAATGGTATATCAAAACCCTCTTGAACACTAAAAGGAGGATCTCATTTAGGGGGAGTTTTGTTTAGTCAAAGGAAAAGCATTTGAAACAGGGGGAGAAAATTTCAAATCTTGAAAATGCTTTGCAAAATCTTATTCATTTACCTTTGACTATTTGCAAAAGAACTTTGAAAAGGATTTACAAAAGAGTTTGCAAAAACAAAACATGTGGTGCAAGCGTGGTCCAAAATGTTAAAAATAAAGAAACGATCCATGCATATCTTGTAAGTATTAATATTGGCTCAATTCCAAGCAACCTTTGCACTTACATTATGCAAACTAGTTCAATTATGCATTTCTATACTTGCTTTGGTTTGTGTTGGCATCAATCACCAAAAAGGGGGAGATTGAAAGGGAATTAGGCTTACACCTATTTTCCTAATTGATTTTGGTGGTTGAATTGCCCAACACAAATAATTGGACTAACTAGTTTGCTCTAGTGTATAAGTTATACAGGTGCCAAAGGCTCACACTTAGCCAATAAAAAGATCAAGTATTGGATTCAACAAAGGAGCAAAGGGGCAACCGAAGGCACCTCTAGTCTGGGGGCACCGGACTGTCCGGTGTACACCAAACAGTGTCCGGTGCACCACCGGACAGTGTCCGGTGCACCAGAGGACTCCAACTTAAACTTGCCACCTTCGGGAATTTCCAGAGGCACTCGCGCTATAATTCACCGGACTGTCCGGTGTACACCGGACAGTGTCCGGTGCTCCAAGGAAGAGCGGCCTCCGGAACTCACCAGCCTCGGGAAAACACAGCGGCTGCTCCGCTATAATTCACCGGACATGTCCGGTGTACACCGGACTGTCCGGTGAACCAGCAGAGCAACGGCTACTTCGCGCCAACGGTCACCTGCGGGCGCATTCAATGCGCGCCAGAAGCGCGCAGAAGTCAGGCACGCCCATACTGGCGCACCGGACATTGAACAGTACATGTCCGGTGTGCACCGGACATCCAGGCGGGCCCAGAAGTCAGAACTCCAACGGTCAGAATCCAACGGCATTGGTGACGTGGCTGGCGCACCGGACATGTCCGGTGTGCACCGGACTGTCCGGTGCACCATACGACAGACAACCTCCACCAACGGTCAAGTTTGGTGGTTGGGGCTATAAATACCCCAACCACCCCACCATTCATTGCATCCAAGTTTTCCAGCCTCCAACCACTATACAAGAGCTAGCATTCATTGCAAAGCACACCAAAAGAGATCAAATCCTCTCCCAACTCCACACAAAGCCTTAGTGACTAGAGAGAGTAATTTGTAGTGTTCATTTGAGCTCTTGCGCTTGGATCGCTTCTTTTCTTTCGCATTCTTTCTTGTGATCAAACACTCACTTGTAATTGAGGCAAGAGACACCAATTGTGTGGTGGTCCTTGCAGGAAGTTTTGATTCCCAAGTGATTTGAGAAGAGAAGCTCACTCGGTCCGAGGGACCGTTTGAGAGAGGGAAGGGTTGAAAGAGACCCGGCCTTTGTGGCCTCCTCAACGGGGAGTAGGTTTGCGAGAACCGAACCTCGGTAAAACAAATCCGCGTGTCACACTCTTCATTTGCTTGCGATTCGTTTTTCACCCTCTCTCACGGACTCGTTTATATTTCTAACGCTAACCCGGCTTGTAGTTGTGTTTATATTTGTAAATTTCAGTTTCGCCCTATTCACCCCCCCTTCTAGGCGACTATCAATATGTCCTTGTCGTAAGGACCTCGGACAACCCTGTAGGTGCACATAATCACTCGACAAGTTCAGTACTTTGTATCCTCATTACATCGCCCAAGAGCGCTTCACCCGTCATGCAGATATTACATAATATCGGAGGAAAGAATAAGCAGAAGTAGATTACAATACTTAATTTACATTAGTAAAATATATAGAGAGGGTATTATTACAATACCGGGTGTTAAGAGTGCATAAAGTATTATTACAAACCAGGGAGGCAAACACCCTCCCGCACAAAAGTTTATTGGTTTCAAACCGGGAGGCAAACATCCTCCCGCACGCACGATCACTGCTTTGGCTCCTCTTTTGGTACCACCTTTGAACAGAAACAGAAAAACTCCGCTGTTTCGTCACCTACAACAACATGGGTTTGAAAACCCTGAGTATGGAGTGTACTTTCGCAAGTCTTACGCGACCAATTAAAAGACTCTCAAGGATATGCTGGCTGGTGGGAGTCAAGGTAAGGCTAATCAAGAATCAAAACTCTGTTTGCAGAAATCCTTAAAAATCCAGATTTATTATCAAGTTACGTCATTACCTGCATCTAGAGTTCTTTCTACCCTAGTTCAAGCACTTGGCCTATACTAGCCGTCTTTTATCACCCTTTCAGTTTACTGGATTGCTATGTGTAAGTCAGTGACCAAGTCTTCATGTCCGAGAAGTAACGGTGATCTGAATCGATTAATACTCAGCTGAGGATCTCCAATCACATGACATATGTAGCACTTAACCCTTGCATATGTCAACTCACCACCGGGTTTCACAAGACCAGACCGGGTTCATGCCAACCAAGAGCACAGATACACCACCGTCCAACCTCTTGCCACGGTGGGTACACGCTACTCTCGCCATCTCTCCACTCCCATTGCGTGTTGGCCCTTCTGGTATTGGTCTGCCCGGGGCAAAGCTTACCCATGACGAGGCATGTGACTAGTTAAAGGGTCCACAGTCAGCAGGCCCACATCGACACGGTCCTTAAGCGACTCATACGGAGAAACTACACCGAGACTTCTTTCTCGTGCAAGTCACCCGCCCGGTCTCGTCTTTATCATTTACAATCCCAAAGTTTGGTACCTGGCAGAGGTACATCTTTTCCGATGTTGAACCCATCATGGCCATGATGGATCCATCATCAAGTCTTTTCTTTGAAAACTTCCCTTCCCATATGAAGCATCATCTTTGTTTTAAAAACAATGAATTTTGTTTTCTAAGGCAAGACTAAGAATCAGAAAACTTTTAAGTAAAACATGTATCAAGGAATGGTAAACAGTTCCAAGGAAGGAAATGCAACAATTGTTTATCACTCAACTCCTATCACCTAATGCATCATTTCAAGTGATAAAGAGTTTAAAATCACAAGGAAAGGGGTAAATGCACCGAGGCTTGCCTTGTGTCATAGGGAACTCGGGATCTGTTCGACAAATGTCAAAGTAGAAACTGTCCTCGACAGGTGGAATTTCAGCTGGTGGTGCAACTTCCTCTTCGTTTTCTAAACATAACAATATACATACATAAATGCCCATGTGATGCTATGAACATGCAGTTATGATAGAACACATTAAGTTATATCTTGAATATAACTTTCCTTCACGGTACTCCTAAGTCACTAGGGTTTCCTGGGTTAGTACCCTATTAGGGTTAGACAAATTCTACCTTAGGAAGCTAGGGTTTTGGGGTTTTGGGATCAAACAATGTCCAAAAAATACCAAACTTTACCCAAGGGCTTTGAATATTATATTAAGCTTACCCAAAAAGTTTTAT
Source organism: Zea mays (assembly GCF_902167145.1). NCBI lineage: Eukaryota > Viridiplantae > Streptophyta > Magnoliopsida > Poales > Poaceae > Zea > Zea mays. The sequence continues at coordinate 134,323,060 of NC_050096.1, read as the reverse complement.
GATTTTTGTAGCTACAATTTAATTCTAAAATTCTAAAAGACTAGATTTAGGCATCATTAATTGCTAAATAATTTATGGTTGGGAGTTTGGGACTAAAAATATTAGAACTATTTTTATTAAATACTAGAGAATTTAGGAGTCTAGTAAAATTGGTCCCATGATTTTATCATTTTTCTAGAATTTTCTATAAACTTCCTAAGCCTGGCAGAAAAAGAAAAAAAGAAAGGAATGAATAGTAATGGTCTCATACCAGCCCGAGCCGACCCACGAACGAGGGAAACGCGCCCGCGCTAGCGACATTGCACAGAGGACCCCAGTTGTTCAAATAACTAGTAAAGAATCCCTTGCCGCTATTTACTGTCTCTCTGACATTCCCACTTAGGCCCCTGTATTTCTGTTTCTTTACTGCGACAAGTCCACGATGGTGAACGGCGACGAGCACGCCTCCAGCGAACTTGTACTGGCCGGAGCACGCAATGGCCGGTGCCCTAACTCGGCTAACACCAAATCCTATCCTAGGTGACTCTAATTCGACCCTCAATTGCACAATTCCTGCCCGGAACCTTTCTGCTCACGACGACGGCGAAACCCGAGGAAAAATCGAGGTGTTCTTGGTGATTCAGGGCGGTTTAGCTCAATCAAACGGGTCTACGAGCAATAGGAGGCTTAATGGATGCTAGAACATCAAGCAGAGAAGTTTGAACTAACCTGTAGAGGGCTAGGCACGGCGAGATGTTCACGACGGCGCGGAGAACCGATTTGGGGGAAGAAGGGAATTGGGGCGCTACAGTGGCTAATCAGAGGCGAGGGCTGGTGCACTGGGCACGTAACAACCTAGCGGAGCTAGCTGAATGCTCAATTTATAGTTATTATCAGTGATGGCGCCCAATTTTGGTGAAGACACGCGGGCGGCCGGAGAGAGAGGGAGGTCCCTGGCGCGAGCTACCGTGGCATTCACTGGAGCAACGACTTAGGCAATAGACTGGCCATCAACCGCAGCCTATTATGACATGGTGAAACAACTGACGGCGTGGCATAACTAAGGGAAACGGTGGCACAACGACGGCGGTCGCGCAGCCATGTCGCCGGTGCAAGTGGGTACGGCGACAGGGCAATACAGTGCCCCAAACTCATCCACGGTGAAGATCTTTTCACTGCTGATCGTGATCCACACATCAGTGGGCACAAATCGTGGCGGCCAGCGCAAATTCGGGTGCGGACGCCACCGACGGCGAGGTTCAGTGCACCTGGGATCTTCTTGTTCACTGTACCATCAGGATCTTCTTTAGTTTGTCTGACAGAGCATCTTCAGGGGTGTTTTTCTTTAATTTCTATGTGAAAAGCTATCGACCGGATTACAGCAAAGTTATTCACCTATATACCAGCTCCAATTCAATCATAGGAACCTTGGCCATTTGCTTACTCGATTAAGCTCAAATCAACTCCAAAGTTCATCAGTGTTCATTATCAGCCAAGTTCAGTCTTCAGTGGTAACTGACAGTACAACTCCATGCCCATCTTTCTCCCATTTCTTTACAGCACTAATGCTTAGTTACTTAATCAAAGTTGTACTCCTATCATAGCTCTACAAGATTGCTGTATTGACCTAGGGCAAAATCCTCATGAATTGAGAAATACATAGCTCCAAAGTTGGCTCCATCTCACTAAATTTCAGACTTAGCCATATGGTGTTCATGGGACTTTTTGCAAATAAGTCCAAATCTTTCCATACTACTTGAAAATCCTCCAATGTGAAAGTTACTTGGTTTTTGATATCCTATCACTTTGATATTTTCACTTTGGTCCAAAAGTGCATAGAATTTGAATTCACCCCCTAGGGTACAAGTTAGGGTTTGCCAGGGTTTCTTCTAGGGTTTTGGGCACTCTAGGGTTTTTGTGCCACTTAAGTTCACCAAATTTGATATCTTGTGAACATTTCCAATGACTTTTGAGATTTTACTCATTTTGGCTTACTACTACCCATATGCCCAAATCCCAGGGTTGGTTATCCTACCCTAGGGTTAAGTACACTTCAAGTCACCACATCACACATGTTTTGAAATTTTACCTAGTAAATGCATTCTAGGTGTGACAAACAAAATGAAATGTCAATGCATATGATGTCATGCTCAAGTTTTAGTGCCAGTAACACTAGGGGTGTTACACTAAGGGAGCGCAGAGTAAGTTTCGAAGCTACAAACGTTGTTCCTAACGGAGCGCAGAGTAAGTTCCGAAGCTACAAAAGTCATTCCTAAGGGAGCACGGAGTATGTTCCAAAGTTCAAACGTCATTCCTAAGGGAATGCAGAGCTAAAATACCACCGAAATAGAAGGTGAAGAAGCTCAAAAGTCGTTCCTAAGGGGATGTAGAGCTTAAATGCCACCGAAATAGATGGTGAAGAAGCTCAAAAATCATTCCTAAGGGGATGAAGAGCTTAAATGCCACCGAAATAGAAGATGAAGAAGCTCAAAAGTCGTTCCTAAGGGGATGCAGAGCTTAAATGCCACCGAAATATAAGGTGAAGAGACTCAAAAGACGTTCCTAAGGGGATGCAGAGTCTGGGAGTGTTTCCATGTGGGTATGTGTCTTCGGCATAAACATCATGCTGCATCATATCATCGCATCATTTTGCATAGCATTACATCATATATCATGTCGCAACAGCAGCAAAATTGTGCAGAAAGAATGTTGCTTCTTTCAAAATATACGATGAATGAAACAGTGTGCTGGAGCACAAAGTATACTGTCGGCAATTATAATCTTACATGCCAAGAAATTTTTTGTCGACAACAATATCATACTACAGCTGTGCTATAGAAGGGCTCTTTCTTTGCGAAGCATGAAAAGAAGGGAAGGTGTTTTTTCGCCGAAGGCTCAAAATGGTATGTACGCAAATTTCATGTATCGCAAAGAAATATATTACATTAATATACACATAGATATACAATGTTTAACTCATGTAAGAATATTACGTTTCCCAAATGCCACATTTCTCAACTACACAAAAATTTAGTCTTCTTTTAAGATTTTCTCGGTAGCTTCGTTCAGAATTTATCGGCAGCTTCGTCAATAGCTTCTTCGGCAATTCTTATTGTTTCTAGTGTCACTTTCATGGCTGGATCGGCTTCGGGATCATATGGCTCAGGTGGCGGTGAAAGATCAGCTACAGTAAAAGTAACAAGTTGTTAATCCAAAGCCAGGAAAAAATATCGAAGTCAAGAAACAATAAAAATACCTATACGCCTTGCGCGCTCGGTAGCCTCTTCAGCTCGCTTGGCTTCTTCCTAGGCGTCATGGGATTCTTTTTCATTTTTCTTTATAGCTTCGTCGGCTATCTCCCGGCTGCCCTTCATCCAAACGTTGGAATAGAATTTCCCGCCCATCATAGTAGCCTCAGCCGAAGGATCCTTCGTGTTGTCTATAGAGAAGACAGTCTCTGTCTGGGTTGCAGCTTTAACATGTTCACAACCTGTTTCTCTAAAATTGCTGCAACCCCTCTGGCACCGGCGAAGGCGCCGAAATCACCGCGGTCGCTAAGTATCTCGTCAAAGGCTTCAGCTTCTTCGCCAATCCATTCGATGATTCCTTCGGGATCACCTCTAATAAATTTTTGCTCAGATGAGTATACACCCACCTTTGCAAAACTATCTTTCAACTTCTTAGCACAATCCAAGGATTTTTTCGTAATACCTCTTCTTCGATTCCCGAAGCTCATCTACGTTCTTTTGCAGTCTTGCGCTAGTCCATTCACTTATTTCTTGTTTTGCTTTAGCAACTTCAGAATCTTCGTTCTTTTTCGTAAGCTTTTTCTTTAAGTTTTCAGATTCGGCTCTATGAGCTTCGGACTTTGTAGCAAGATTGGCTTCGCTAATCCTCACTCTGTCTACTAAGGAAAGCATAATTTTGTCCTTTTCTATGACTTCATTCCTCAATCTGATAACCTCCAAACGAAGGTTCCCAAGGGCTATCTGGCAGCTTTCGTCCTCAGTGTTCTTTTGTGCCCTTAAGGCATTGCTCAGGATTAAGCCCTACAAAATAGGGGGATCAACACAACGGTAAAAGATACAAAAAATAATCTGATTATGTCAAAACATCGTTACCTTGAGACTGTTATAAGCGAGGTTGTCTGTAGGGTTATCCTTGGACATTGCAGAGAGGCCAACCTCGAGCTTCAGAAACCCTATATTTCTTGCCATCTCCCGGTAAATAGATATCTCCTTGTTGTCCGGAAGGAAGTATAGAAAGTCATCTTCATCAGTGCCACATACACCAAAGATCCTTTTGGGTACTTTAATTCTCTGGCATAGTGCTTAGCTTCGGCAATTTCCTCTCCCGACAACTTTTTACCCGAAGCATGCCGTATGATAAAGTCTAACTCTTCAGTAGACACTTCGGGAATAGGAGATTTAACCTTCTTGGGTGCGTCTTCTTTTTCCAAGACTAGAGCTGCATCCAAAGGTCCTTGCTTAATATTCTGTCTAGTTTCAACAGGCTCTGTTTCAATGGGCATTGAGGGCCCAGCCTCGGCTTCGGCCTCCTTTGCAGAGGCAGGAGTTGGTGCCCTTGTCGACTCCAAGACAGCGTCCAGCACGCTAGCCATCGTCCTCCTCTTGGGAGTTATTGCAGGAGCTTTGGACACCTTCGGCAACTCCGGCTCTAGTGGCGGGCTCAGGATTTTTGGCAATCCTGCCGACTCCTCTAGCTCTGGCTCCTCGTCCACTTTTCCTTTCGCTTCGGCAGGACACTTCGGCGCTTCGGCCGACTCGGTGCAGGAACTTTTGACACCTCAGCCAATTCTCCCTTGGGACCGGCAGGAATGGGATATTTTGGCTCAGTGGCAGAAGAAGCCCCCTCGGCAAGCTTCGGCACCCTGGCCGTTTCAATGTACCTAGGCCGGTGTGTCAAAACCTTGATCTTTTTACCCTTCAGCATAGCAGAGATAGTCAAAGTAGTAGCTTTTCTTTTCTTTCCCTGCTTTCGCGAGGGGTAGCAATAGTCTGGGTATACGAAACCAATTACATCGAAGACTCTCTTTAATATTTTCTTGCCTCGTCCTCCAAAGGCTAAGGTCATGGCATCATCTTCGGCTCTTGTGTAGGCCCCAAGCAACTCGTCGCTTGTTGCCTCGACACAACTTAGCCAGTCATCATTCGTCTTATTAAATTGATCTCTGTATCTGAAGGTGTATTTCAGATAAACCAAGCCGCCTTGACTAGACCCAGCAGCAGCTTCCTTCGGCATCTCCCAGTCACTCACAAGAGGCCATACTCTATAAGCAATGTGCTCTTGGACTAAGTCTCTTGTGCCAATAAAGGTGCACACAATATTAAAGGTCATGTGGCATGTTTCAATTTCATTCCCAAGAGCAGTGTTTGGCCTTCTAATACCGAAGCGAGACCAAATAGGGCGTTGGATGATCCCCTTTATATCTTCTCTTTCAATCAAGTTGTTCTTTACATAAAACCATTCTTCCATCCAGGCTCCTGGCCACCTCTTCCGAAACGTTGGAACTGGATAGCTTACATCAGAGCTGGGCACGAAGACGTAACAACCAAAATTATTATGATACTGCTCCTTGCCAGTAGCCTTCGTCTCATAGGACAACTCGTGCATTTTGCAGAAGCATTTTGCACTCGGCTCTAGTCCCTGGCTTCTCACGGCCAAATAAAAATCCCCATCCTGATGATGGCTTCGGGGGTAATCCAATGAAGAAAAATCTCAAAGGTCTTTAGCACTTCAACTAGAAATTTACTCAACGGAAACCGAAGCCCTGCCTTCATGAAGCTCATGTAAACAACAACTTCGTCTACTTTGGGCACAGGGGCGACGTTGTCCCCTCCAGCTCTCGCAATGAAAATATCATGGAAATATCTCCCTTTCATAGCATCAATCTGACTTTGCTTGATGGATGACTTTTCGAAGATGGTATGACTCGGCCGCCAGGGCCGATCTTCAACATCTTCGTTTCCACTTTCCAAATCAAAGCTTTCGCTATCGCCAGAATCTTCAGACAACCCAGCTAGCATTTCATTGGTGATCTTCTCTGTGTTTGTATTCTCCATAGCCTCGTAAAACCCAGCTAGTGCAGGGTCAATAACCTTCTTCTCTTTAGCCATCTAGTAAGCACTTGTGCAAATGCCGAAGCTCACAAATCAATCAAAATCTAGCAGAGCAAGAAAATCCAAGCTTGAAAAATAGCACAAGCGGTTGAGATGGCACATCAAATGCTATCAATGCGGGTTCCTATTTATATGCCCAGCGTATCACAACTTGGTGGGCCCTACATGTCATTGACTTTCGCTATTGTAGCGAAGGGAAGGTGTTTTTCGGACCTTCGACTAAAGGCATTCGTTCACATCGCAGTCTGAATTTGTAAATACAAAAACAAATTAATACTGCGAGGGGCTACTATTGGGGGCCTTCCTCTTTCGAAGGTCCTAAAAAACGTGACTAATATGTTTTTCAGTGTAACATAGACTTATACAGGAGGTTTCGACTTTGGATGAAAACATGTGTGATATGGAGATATAACCCGGGAACAGGATGAACGGGCGCCGAAGATGTGGCCAAAAAAGCTTTGGCTTAGCACAACGACGAAGGTGGAAGATGGAACCGACCTAAAGGAGAAAAGACTATTTAACCCTTGACAACTTGCCTTATTGTTAGCAGTAAAAGTTAGGGACATAAATGTAACTTTGTCTAGGCTGCGTCCCGTGCCTATAAATAGATGAACAGTAAAATTGTACTATTCACGCTGAACGGTAATCGCTCTTGCGTCATCCTCGCATTTCCGCCTTCTGTCAAGCCGAAGGTATCAATGTAATATAAATATTGTGAATGTTTGTCCATGCTTATAAAACAGGAATATAAGTAATTTGTTAATATATCGTCATTATTTATGTACCCTTGTATTTCATGTACCTTCATTTGTACTTATTTACCGAAATGATGAAGGTATGTCCTTCATGACCTTCGTCTAAGAATCATTAAACCCAAAAGGAGATAATGAATCGAAGGACGAAGGTCTTTAATCGTTAACAATTGTGTTGCTTTGTTCTTCATGTATAACATTCGAGAGCAAGGACCAACATGTACAATGTTGCGTTCAGCTCTTAATTACAATCTTTTGCAAAAATAATGCAAATAGATCCTAAGCTTTGTACAGCAAGTCACAAAAAGAAGCTTCATCCCAGCAATCTTCGGAACACGCTTCAGCTTATTGATCTTCGGTGTCACCATCCTACAGATAGATGACGGTATAAGGTAAACGCAAGTGTAATAAAGAAAACTTAAGGTAAAAGACAAGTACAAGTTTCATACCGAGTTAAGCAACTTCCGAGCTTCGTCCCCAGCAAGCTCCCGCCCGCCTTTAGCCCAAATTTGGGTGATAAATCTATTTCCATTGCTTTGTGCCTCACCAGGAATATTGACTAAGTCTGATAGTGATAGGTTGAAGTTTGGCTTGTTCACTATTTTAGCATGCATGCATCCGGCCTTCAAAAATATAGCAGCCGTGCCACGAGAAGCTAATAGAGCACAGAAATCCTCATGGCCAGTTATAACTTCGTCGAGTGCATCAACTTCATTTTCAATATGCTCGAAGGCTTTAGGGATATGTTCAGCCGAAGGGGAAATTTCTTCAGAGCTAGCCCCGACCGAGTTGAATATTCCTTTTAAACGATGCACGCAGCGGGTGGCGAAATCCGAGCACTTATTCTGAAGGTCTTTCAGTGATTCCTGCAGCTTCGTATTCTTCGCAGCTTTGACTTCGGATTTTGCTTGCAGCTCTTTTCTTTCTTGCTCAAAGCGCTTTGATTTTTCCTTTAAAGTTGCTCGAGCATTGGAAAGTTCTTCACTTAATTTAGTATTCTCAGCTTGAGCTTCCGCGAGAGAACCGAACCTTCGGCTGCTTGTAGCAGGAAATCTTTCTTCTCTAAAGAAGCTTCAAAATCTTTAATTTTGTTTTCCAAGCCTTCAATTCTTATTTCATTCTTCTTATCTTTGAAATCCTGCTGCATTCTTAGCGCCTTACTTAGCAGCATGCTCTGCAAAAAACAAGTTTAGGTTAGAATATTGTGATCCATCACAAAAGATAACAAGAATCTAGACAAAGATTTCACCTTGAAATTGGAGTAGAATAGGCTACCGACAATGTGTTGCCGTCGGTAACCACTAATGTCAGGTTCCAGCTTCGGAAAACCAACACTCTTAGATAGAGTGCTGATTATTTTCGCCCCGACACGGTCGCGAATGCATCCCAAAATTTCTTCGTCAACCTCCCGAAGAGCATAGATCCCGGCTGATAGCCGCAATATATTCCATATTCTTTTAGCTCCTCCTTGTCTGCCTCGGACAGTTCCTGGCCACCCAGGTGCCGAAGGTCAAAATCTCTCTCTCCCGAAGAAGTATCAACAACTTTTTTCCCTTTATCAGGCACTGCGGCTATGCTTTCTTCCACATCCACAACTATCTCTTCTACAACTATATCTGATATAAGCTTATCAATTCCTGACATTGTGCTTGAGAGTTTTGCAGCTTCGGCATCGGCACTTGTAGCGGTCACCATTTTGGGCGCTGAGGCTGAAGGCGGTGTTCGCTCAATGGCTTGCATCACATTGACTATTCTTCGTTTCTTTTGCCCTTCAGCCTTCTCCTTTGCAGCCGAAGGTTGATCTTTCTTATGTAAAAATTTTGTTAGTTCCGGTCCTAGAGGACTTAGCAGCTTGATGGGTAGAGAATCAGTCATTACCTTTAAAATTTCTGCTACATCGGCAGCAGAGGGTGTTGAAGGAGCTTTGTCTGTCTCACCCACCTTCGACTCAGTAGAAGAAGTTATATCGAGTTTTCGTTTTTTAGAAGGTGTCGCCTTCGGCTCAGTAGTTGTTTTTGCTTTCTTAAAAAAATTCATCTTCTTTTATCAGCCGGGCAGCTTGCCTATTCAAGATGTTGACAACCCACTTCCTTTTCACCCCTTCGCCCCCTTTGTCAAGCTTTTCATAGTCAGTGTATTTGAAGTTTAAGGCGTCCATTATCCGGTTCAATCTTCGTTTTGGCTGGGTACCAAAGGCTACGGTCATTAATTGATCTTCTTTCTTCGTATAATTTCCAAGTAATTCGTTGCACATGGTCTCAATCATATCTAGACATTCTTTGCAAGGCTTTTTGAATTGTTTCTCGAACTTAAAGCGGTAAGGGAGCCGTACAAGTTCGTGCTTCTTTCCCACTTCTTTTCTCTTCGGCATTCCCCAACCACTAGAAGTCGGATATGTTCTGTTTGATAAATACTCTTGCACTAAGTCTCTAGTACTGATGCGCTCGGCCACCACTCTAAATTCAACTTCTGCCAGTTGGCAGGGTAACCCCAATTGCATATTGCCTAAGGGTCGAGTCATGTCGATATTTAACTCTAATGGACTCATAGCCATGCTCATTAGCTTCTCCCTTTTCCTCATCTGCTTTCATGTAGAACCATTCATTAGTCCATCCAGTCGGCCACTTGGTCCGGCCAATAATCGGGGCCTTCGTATCCTTCCGATACGCAAAATTGTAGCAGCCAAAGTTCCTTTGAAGGCCATCTCCTCTAGCCTTCGTCTGGTAGTGAAGTTCGTGCACTCGGTAGAAAGCTTCGGCATTTGCATCCATTCCCTAGCTTCAGAGAGCCCATATGTACACACTAAGTCTAACAATGGCATTAGGGGTCAGCCGATGAAGGTATATTTCAAAGGTCTTTAGGACCTCCCCTATCATGTCATTTAGCGAGAAACGAAGCCTTGCTCTGATGAAGCTCTTAAAGACGATAACTTCGTCATCCCTTGGCTCCGGAGTTATGTCTTCCCCAGCAAATTGAACAAGCTTGCTCTCAGACTCTCCGAAGTAGCCTAGTTTTTTCATCATGGTCATGTCACCTTCTGATACAGTAGATTTTTCAAATTCAAGATGACTAGGCTTTGTCGGGTTTAGAATGTTGTAGTCCTCCTCGCTCTAGTTATCACTATCACCCTAAATCACAGTTTGTCTAGCTTCAACATTGGAGGCACCTTCGTCAGTAACTGCACCTAGCACAATTAGACCTGATTGCTTCATTACTTCTGAGATGGGCGCAGTCTCAGCAGCTTCAGCCTCGTCTCCCTAACGAGACACCCTAGCGGTGGATCGAACTCTGGCCATTTGTGTTTATGCTTTTTCTAAGACGAAGCTAATCACCAGTGACGAAGTGTTTGCTCGAAAGTGCAATATAGAGAGCTTCCGCTATGGTTAAATTTTTTTAACAGCACAACTGTACAATGGCAATGAATGCTGCGGTAACTCCTCACCAACCCGTCTGTTTATATAGTGCTACAGGGGGAGAAGGCGAACCTCCACACTGCTCGCACTGGCTGAGTGGTGGACCATCCGACGTCCGGAATATCATAATCGTTTCTCGGCAACGAGCTCAGGGAAGGTGTTTTTGGACCTTTGGCATTCCAAAGCCTTCGTGTTTTTCGCGGATCGGGATGGTTACGAAAAATGATCTAGCACCACTAAGGGGCTACTATTGGGGGTCTTCTCCTCCGCTGAAGGTCCTCAAGGCAAAAACACCTTTGACTAGACAGGACAAAGGCAAGTTAGACATGAAGATATAAGCCGAAGATGATGCGGACAAAAGCCGAAGCTATGGCTGACAGAGCTTTGGCTTGGTGTAATGATAAAGGTGAAGGACGATACTGACTTAAAGAGGAAAAGACTATATAGTCCTTAACAGTTTGCATTATGATTATGTTGGGGGCCTTTGTCTTCCGAAGGTCCTCAAAAACATTATTAACAATGTTTTCCAAGTAAAATATATGTATAGGAACCTTTAGACTTGGAACGAAGCTGTCCACAGTATGGAAAGCATGATTGGACGAAGGTCGATCGGGACGAAGGTCAAATGAATTCCGAAGCTATGTGCGAGGAAGCTTCGGCTCAATAGCAGGAAAAGGAACCGACTTAAAGAGGAAAAGGCTATTTAGTCCTCGATAGATTGTGCTTATGTCAATTGTAAACATGAAGGGCATGGATGTAATTTCATATAGGCTGCGCCCTGTGCCTATAAATAGATGAACAGTACCCCCGTACTATTCACGGTGACTTGTATTCATTCGTGCATCACGCTTGGACTTTTGCCTTCTGTCAAACCGAAGGTACACGTGTAATTTAATATTATTCATATCCATTTATGATGATTTAATAAAGATATGTTAAAGATGTTGTGTGATTATTCATGTTGTCTTTCATGATTCATATGCTTCTTCTTTCATCAATATATACTACGGTGATGAAGGTAAGTCCTTGACGATCTTCGTCTAAAGATCATTATATCCTAAGGGAGATAATGCTTCGGAGGATGAAGGACTTCAATCATTAACATTTTGTGTTGCCTTGTTCTTGACTCATAGCATTTGAGAACAAGTCCCCAACATTGGCGCCCACCTCCGGTGTACTCACTTCCACAATCTTTGGCAAAGCATCAACCTTCGTCATGCCGCCGAAGAAGATAACAGCGCCAAGGGCTGCACTGCAGCCACTAGACACAAACCAGGAGACTCTCTCTCTCCAAAAGACCAGAAGCCAAAAGAGAAAGGCCACCAGTCCAACACTTCAGTAGGAGGAGTTGGACCAGGAGATCAGAGACATGGAAATCATCCACCAGCAGGTGCAAAGGAAAAAGGAGAAGATGGCTCGACTGGCCGATCTTCAAAGGAAGATCGATGAAGCTACTGAGGAAGTGTGTCATCTTACTCAAGATGATCTTGACCGAAGGCCCCAACATAGGGAGCTTCGTCAAGAGGGCTCATTCAACAAAGATGAATGGTACGATGATTTTAATCATGGTTCCTTTACTTTTGATGATGCTTCTCCCCTGGCAGGAGAATTGCAGGCTATCCCATGGCCACAATCCTACAAGCCACCCCAGCTACCCATGTACGATGAACACTTGGACCCAAAGCAATTCTTGATGAGTTATGAGGCAACAATATCCTCATACGGAGGCAACACAGCTGTCATGGCAAAGTCCTTCGTCATGGCAGTCCGAAACATGGCCCAGACATGGTATTCTTCTCTTCGGCCAGGGACAATCACGTCATGGCAGAAGCTCAAGGACATGCTGGTTACCAGTTTTCAAGGCTTTTAGACGAAGCCAGTCATAGCTCAGGCCTTGTTCCAGTGAACACAAGACCATGAGGAATACCTTCAGGCCTATGTTCGAAGGTTCTTGCGACTGAGAGCACAAGCACCCACAATGCCCAATGAAATTGTCATTGAGGCCATGATCAAGGGTCTTTGTCTAGGACCTACGGCTCAATACTTCGCCAGGAAACCCTCCCAAACTCTGAAGAAGCTGCTTCAGAAAATGGATGAGTACATTCTGGCTGACAATGACTTCCGACAAAGAAGGGAGGAAGCTTATAGATTTTCTGAGATGACTAGGGGCTTCAGAGGGAGAATCCACCCTAGGCATGTCAGATCAATCCACAGCTCCAGTTAGAATGACGACAAAGGAAGCCAGCTTCAGAGGCCACAACACACCTCACAGTCTTTGGGACAGCAACAAAGCTCCTTCAGGCCACCTGCTCCAAGGGGCAGAGGCGGCAGGGGCTTCGGAGGAAGATATGGAGATCAGCCCAGAAAAAAATATTGCTTATTCTACGGTGAGGACAAAGGCCACACTACAAGAACCTGCCAGATCACTATTCTGAAGCAAAAGGAGATTGCCGAAGCAGAAGCTCGGCAAGATCAGCCGAACCAAGTCCTACATACTGTTCGTGCCACTCTCCCTACATGCCAGAATATGTGGGCAACCAACCTGCAGCTTCTGTTGCTTCGGCAAGCCATTCACAGGCTTCTTGGCCCTAGCTCCCACCGCCACCACTACTGCAACCTACTTATTCCTGAAGCCAACAGCCAGAAGGGCGCCAGCACTCCCAACAACAACATGAATTCAGGGAGGAATCCAAAGCTCGTACAGTCAATAGTACTGTACCAGAATCAAAGCACATATACTAAGTGATATCCTGCTTCTGAAATACTTTTATGTTCTATGCCATTTTGCTTTTTAATAAGGAACAAGCAATGTAAATTTAGTTTTAATTTCTTATAATGATTCTGCTTCTATCAAAATGAAATATATCTTCTTCACAGATTTACGAAGCTCAAAAGTCGTTCGTAAGGGAATGCAGAGCTAAATTTGCCGAAGCTACAAATATGTCGTTCCTAAGGGAGCGCATCGTAAGTTTTGAGCTCAAAACTCGTTCCTAAGGGAATACAGAGCCTAAATTGCCGAAGTTACAAAAAGTCACTCCTAAGGGAGCGCAGTGTAAGTTTTCTGCTCAAAAGTCGTTCCAAAGGGAATGTAGAGCCAAATACCGCCGAAATATAAGGCGAAGAAGTTCAAAATTTGTTCCTAAGGGGATGCAGAACTTATACCACCGAAATAGAAGGCGAATAAGTTCAAAAGACGTTCGTAAGGGGATGCATAACTTATATCACCAAAATAGAAGGTGAAGAAGCTCAAAAGTCGTTCCTTAGGGGATGCAGAGCTTGTGTGTTCCAGTGTGGGCGTGTGGGTGTGTGTCTTCGGCATCCTCATCATTTTGCATCATATCATCACATCATTTCGCATAACATCACATCATACATCATATTGCATCAGTGACACGAGAATTGAATACGAAGCTGATCTTCGGCAAATGCTTCGTCAAAATAAAAAGGTGCTAAGGCACGAACTAAGTTTCGGGAAATAAAGTTTTATCAGCTGTGTCACAAAGAAGGGATCTCTCTTTGCGAAGCATGGACCTTTTTCTTTACGAAGCATGAAAAGAAGGGAATGTGTTTTTTCACCGAAGGCTCAAACACGGTATGTGTGTAAATTTCATACATCGCAAAGAAATAAACTGCAATAATTTACATATTCAATTCAACATTACACACTCCAAATATTACATAGTTTTGTTATAGTAGAAACCTAATCTTCCTTCATTTGTTATATACATCAAGCTTTTCAAAATGTTTATTACAATAAAATCTATTGCTCTTTAAGGACTTTCTCTGCAACTTCGTTCAGCAATTTGTTGACGACTTCGTCGACAATGGATTCAGCCATGTTTATAATGTCCAGCGCCTCCTTCATTTCTGGATCAGCTAGGGGATCGAACGGTTCCGGTGGCGGAGATAATTCAGCTGAAGCAGGAAATATTAATCAATCCGAAGCCACAAAAACAAATGCAGAAGCTAAAAACCAAAAAATAATACTTATACGCTTTTCGCGCTCTACAGCTTCTTCAACTCGTCTTGCTTCTGCTCGGGCGTCATGGGTATCTTTTTCACCTTTTTTAATAATTTCATGGGTCATCTCTCGGCCATCATTCACCCAGACATCATTGTAAAATTTCCCACCCATCAAGGTTTCTTCTGCTGAAGGATCCTTCGTATCATCTACGGAGAAGGCAGCTTCGGCCTGGGCTACGACTTTAATGTGACCGCATCCCGCCTTCTCCAAGATGGCTGAAATTCCCCGCGCACCGGAAAACGCGCAAACATCCCCGCGATCACTTAAAATTTCTTCGAAGGTTTCGGCTTCTCCACTTATCCATTCAACAATGCCTTCGGGGTCGCCTTGTATGAAGTTTTCTTCAGCAGAGTAGGCACCCACTTTGGCGAAGCTAGCTTTTATTTTCTTCACGCAATCCAAGGATTTTTCAAAGCACCTTTCCTTGGATGTGCGAAGTTCTTCAACATTTTTCTCTAGATGATTTTTCCAATATTCACTAAATTCTTGGTTAGCTTGTGCGAGTGCGCAATTTTCCTTAGCTTCGGCTAGTTGTCTCCGAAGGTCTTCAATTTCAGTCTTTTGGGCTTCGGCCTGAGTTTTGAAACTAGCTTTGTCTTCCTTCACTTTGTTTACCAATGAAATTAAGATTTTGTCTTTCTCAAGACCTTCGTTTCTCAATTCAATCACCTCTGAACGATGGTTATTTAGAGCCATTGCATAGCTTTCGTCTTCAATACTCTTCTGTGCCCTCAGGGCATTACTAAGAATCAAGACTTTTAACAAAAGAGAAGAAAGAATTGAGCACAACAAATAAAATACGTCATTCTCAAATTCAAAGCTAACTTCTATACCTTTATACTGTTGTATGCTAGGCTATCAGCAAGATCATCCTTCGACAAAATCGAAAGACCATATTCTAGCTTCGGGAATCCCATGCTCTTACCTATCTCCCGACAAACGGATGTTTCTTTGTTATCCAGGAGACAGTACTGAAAATCATCTTCATTACTTCCGTTAAATAATACTAAGGCTTCTTTCGAATATTTCAGCTTTTGAGCATAATGCCTTGCTTCCGCGATTTCGTCTTCGAACAATTTCTTCCCCGAAGCATGTCAATAAATGTAATCGACAGCTTCGGCCTGCGCTTCGGAGGCAGGAGATCTTGCCATTTCTGCCATATCTTGCCCTGCCATTTTTTCCTCATGCGCAGCAGGCTTCGCTGCGACGGGCGCTGGAGGCCCAGCTTTGGCTTCAACCTAAATTTTCATAGCTTCAGTTTCTGCTTGCCCAGTTTTGGCTTCGGCTTGTGCTTTAGCAGCTTCAGCAATTTTCTTTATAGGATCAGGGCTCAAGGCCTTTGTAGTCTCCAGCACAGCTTCCAGCACGTTGGCCATCCTCCTCCTCTTGGGAGTCGCGGCAGAAGTTTTTTGCACCTTCGGCGGTTTTGCCTCTGTTGGAGGACTCAAAATTTCTGGTATTTTCATCACTTCTTTAATCTCTGCCTCTTCAACCCTATCAACCTTAGCTTCGACTGGTTCGACTAAAGGTGTCTTCGGTATTACAGTTGGTTCTTCAACGCTCTGTGTAATTGAAGCAGCCTTCCTTGCTTCGGCAGTTGAAGAGGCTCCTTTGCCAAATTTAGGCACCACAACCGGTTCAATGTAACGCGACCGGTGGGTCAGAACCTTCATCTTTTTTCCCTTCGGCTCAGCTGCAATAGCCGAAGCGGCAGTCTTCCTCTTCTTCTTTTGCCCTCGTAACAGATAATGGTAATCGGGGTATATGAAGCCAATCGCATCAAAGACCTTGTTCAGTCTTTTCCTCCCCTGGCCTCCGAAGGCTGCGGACAAAGCATTATCTTCAGCTTTGGAATAAGCTCCAAGTAGCTCATCACTAGTATCTTCAATACACTTCAGCCAGTCGTCGTTTGGCTCATCGAACGTCTCCCTAAACCTGAAGGTATACTTCAGTCGGACCAGACCACCATCACTAGAATCGTTGTGGTCTCCTTCGGCATATCCCAGCTTTCCACAAGTGGCCATACCCTAAAGGATATATACTCTTGAATCAGATCCCTTGTGCCAATGAAGGCACGCACAGTGCTAAAAGCCCTCTTGCATGCTTCAACAGCATCATCAATTTCCACCTTCGGCCTTCGGAGGCCGAAGCGGGACCAGATGGGGCGCTGGATGATTTCTTTGATGTCTTCCCTTGCCTTTAAATCATTTTTAACATAAAACCACTCTTCCATCCAGGCTCCGGGCCATCTCTTCCGTAATGTTGGCACTGGGTGGCTTGCGTTGGGGCGAGCAATAAATCCATAACAACCGAAGTTGTTGTGGTACTGTTCTTTGCCAGTAGCCTTTGTCTCATATAAAAGCTCAAGCATTCTGCAGAAGCACTTCGCGCTTGGCTCTAGCCCCTGACTCCTTACAGCCTAGACAAAAATCCTCATCCTCATTATAGCTTCGGGGGTGATCTGATGAAGGAAGATCTGGTACATCTTCAGCACTTCATCCACAAACTTGCTTAAAGGGAACCGAAGACCAGCCTTAAAAAATCTTAGGTAGATAACAACTTTGTTTTCCTCAGGAGCAGGGACGTTGTTGTCTCCACCAGCTCTCATGATAGACATGTGCCGAAAGTACCTTCCTCTCATGTTGTCAAGATGACTCTATTTAATAGTCGATTTTCCGAAGACAGTATGGCTTGGTCGCCAGGGTCGATCTTCAGAATCTTCGTCTCCGCTTTCTACATCATAACTATCACTGTCATCAGTATCTTCAGACAAACCTTCTAGTATCTCTTTAGTAATCTTCTCTGTGTTTGTTTTCGACATAGACTCAATAAATCCGGCGACAAAAGGATCTGCAGCTTTCTTTTCTTCAAACAACTTTGTATCCTCAGATAGCTTCATCTCTACAGTCATTTTATTTTCCTTAGTCATCTTCTCCCCAGACATGGTAAAAACACGTCTTTAAACCGAAGCTCGAAAAGCTTAAAAATCAGGCGAGAGCTAGTGAGCAAGAGCTAAAAATTTGAGAAAAAATGCAAATGGCGTATAGAATGCTGCCGGTGTGGGTTCATATTTATACACCTAGTGTGTTGCAACTTGAAGGGCCCCGTCTGTCATTGATTGTTGCTATTCTAGCAAAGGGAAGGTGTTTTTTCGGACCTTTGGCTTAAGGTCTTCGTTCACGTCGCAGTCTAAATTCGTTATTATAACAAATTAATACTGCGAGGGGCTACTATTGGGGGCCTTTGTCTTCCGAAGGTCCTCAAAAACATGATTAACAATTTTTTCCAAGTAAAATATATGTACAGGAACCTTTCGACTTGGAACGAAGCTGTCCACAATATGGAAAGCATGATTGGGACGAAGGTCGATCGGGACGAAGGTCGAATCAATTCCGAAGCTATGTGCGAGGAAGCTTTGGCTCAATAGCAGAAAAAGGAACCGACTTAAAGAGGAAAAGGCTATTTAGTCCTCAATAGATTGTCCTTAAGTCAATTGTAAACATGAAGGGCATGGATGTAATTTCATATAGGTTGCGCCCTGTGCCTATCAATAGATGAACAGTACCCCTTACTGTTCACGCTGACTTGTATTCATTCGTGCGTCACGCTTGGACTTTTGCCTTCTGTCAAACCGAAGGTACAAGTGTAATTTAATATTATTCATATCCATTTATGATGATTTAATAAATATATGTTAAAGATGTTGTGTGATTATTCATGTTATCTTTCATGATTCATATGCTTCTTCTTTCATCAATATATACTGCGGTGATGAAGGTAAGTCCTTCACGATCTTCGTCTAAAGATCATTATATCCTAAGGGAGATAATGCTTCGGAGGACGAATGACTTTAATCATTAATATTTTGTATTGCCTTGTTTTTGACTCATAGCATTTGAGAACAAGTCCCCAACAGATTATAAATAGTTAACAGGAACATGGATGTAATTTTGTCCGGGCTGTGTCCCGTGCCTATAAATAGATGAACAGTAACCCCATATTGTTCACGCTGAACTGTAATCGCTCTTGCGTCACCCTCGTATTTTCATCTTTTGGCAAGCTGAAGGTATCAATGTAATATAAATATTGTGAATATTGTGAATATTTTTCATGTTTATAAAATGGGAATATAAGTAATTTGTTGATATATCATCATTATTTATGTTCTCTTGTATTTTATGTGCCTTCATTTATATTTGTTTACTAAGATGATGAAGGTATGTCCTTCATGACCTTCGTCTGAAGATCATTATACCCGAAAGGAGATAATGTGTCGAAGGACGAAGATTTTTAATCATTAATAATTGTGTTGCTTTGTTCTTAATGTATAGCATTTGAGAACAAGGACCAACATTCGTCACCTACCAGTCCGCAAGATCTCCTCAGGCATGCCCCAGGGAGTCCTCAACCTGTCGTATAAGCTCGGCGAGGTCACACAGACGATGGGCACCAACGACTACGCCCCCACCTAGATCGTCGCATACCCGCCGCCCTCCGGCAAGACCGACGCATACGCTCCTCTTGCCGCCTACCCGCCTCCTTCAGGCAAGCCCGACGCATAACCACCTCTCGACGGCGCCTATCCACCTCCTTCAGGAAATGCCGACGCGTACCCACCTCCTACCGCATATCCATTAGCAGCCAAGGCGAAGGCGGGTCCCCGGTGATGACCTACCTTGCCGCCGGTCCTAGCACAGTGACGCCCTACACCATCCCTCCGTCGCAGTACGGTGGGTACGGGTACCCACCACCGCAGGCTACCGCGTACGGATACCCGCCGGTGCCACCAATCCTAGCACGACGACACCCTACACCGTCCCTCCATCGCAGTATGGTGGGTATGGGTACCCACCACCGCAGGCTACCGCGTACGACTACCCACCGGTGCCACAGGCCGGGTACGAGTACCCGCCTCCGTAGGCTGCTAGGTATGGGTATCAGCAGTCGGCCAAGAAGAAGAACATCTTCGGAATATGGCTAGGGGCCAGGCTGCTGGGAGGCGCTTTTGGGGGCCTCCTGATCGGGGACATGATCTCGGACTTGTAGGCGTACGATGCTAGCTACGATGTCGGGTACGACGACGGTGGTGGCTTCGATTTCTAGAGCAGCGCTCTGTGATGAGTGGTGATGTGATACCGCACATCCGAGAGACAAGTTCTTTGGTCTTGGATCTGAATGTGATTTCTTTTGCTTTATATGCAATCTGATTGTTAGGACGAAATCAAATTATGCATTTTATATGTGATATGCTGCATGTTAGTGTAAATACTCCTAAGATATGATACTGGAAGCGTGACATTATATGATTGGCACATAATTTTCTTTTGTTCAGATTTGCGCCTGCTTTCGAAGTTTCTGAATGCCACAATTTATCTGGGATTGTGCTTCTATTAGTAAGCGATATCCGTTTTTATGTTATAGAGGCTTCTATGTTCTCTGCAGGTTCAGTTAGAACTTAGAACCCACAACCTCGTGGGGTATTCTTCAAAGGGATGTATATGGACCTTCCAAATACACTAGGCTTTTGCATGCAACCAAAGATATTCTCAGAGAGGAAGGTTTACCGAGGCCTTGCCTTGAAAACTTCTTGGCTTATGTCATATTGACCATTTGAGCTATTGAGAAATAGACTAATACAACCATTGTTGCTCTTGCACTTGCATGCCTCTATATAATAGGCTAAACTAAACAACATTGTACATGATATGGTACTTTTGCACTTGCACTTTGTCTTCTTGATGGGTAGAACCGTAGAATCTTGCCCTATAGTCCAGAACTAGAAGAATTCTAATTTTTCCTTTTTGTAATCCATGTATATTTGAGCTTTGTTTGGTTAGAAATGCATTTGGATTTTCCACAAATTCCAGTCTTTCACATACCCATCTACTTGTTATCCTAATACTAGACGAGGTGACAAGCACGCAAGGACGTGGAGTCAGAGCGCGTCGTGCAGCAGGCGCTGGATCGGGTGATGAAGAACCGGACCACCGTGTTGCTGGCGCACCGACTGTTGACGATCAAGAACGCCGACGACATCTTGGGGTTGCAGGACGACAAGATCATTGAACAAGGGGTGCCAGCACCTGATCAAGAACAAGAAAAACACCTACCACAAGCTCATCAACTTGCAATAGCAGCAACAGATGTCGCAGCAGAGCTTATGAGACATTTTAATACAAAAATCGCGCCTATGTAACTTCCTATGGCCCTTTTCGGTAGAAAGTGGTTAATTTAACTCTGTAGCCATCAGTGCAAAGCTTAAATTTACCTCTATCAGGTAACGAGAGATGCATAGACCATGAGACCCGTCATAATGGATGGGAGCGACTCTAGCTCTTCTTGCAACCACCTCAAGAAGCGGAGCCCCACCTCCTCCCCCGATTCGTCGAAGGGAGCGGTCTGCGCGCCAAGGTCACGATACTCATCCACGAAAAGCGTGTGTGCCCGTTCGACCCCAGCACGGATGGAGGACTCTGTCCTTTCGCTATGGCCGCAAATATTGTTTAGCTCCAGCTCCATGTCGGCGACGCGCTTGTGGGCAGCTTGGGCCTCCGCGCGAGCGGCCTGAGCCTCCATGCAGGCTTTTTCCGCATCTTCCTTCTCATCAGCGAATCGGCGGCCGAGGTCCTCTACCTCTTTCTCCACCATTGTTAACTTCTCCAAGAGGTTCCGACTTTTATTCTCAGCTGCTGACTTATCCCTCACCGCCTCAGTATGCTGCGTTTGGAGGTGCTCAATCCTTCCCTCGAGCTGTATCCTCTCAAAAACAAACTACGAGGTCAGGGCCCCCGAGGCAACTTGCTCGGCGAAGGCAGTCACCTAACATCAAACATCCAAACTCAGTACAACATAAAAAATTCACCATACACATATAAATAATAATTACACTCACAAATCGCAGCTGCTGCACAGATGATGCAGCCACGCCAGCAGCAGCGGCGGCAGAAGCAAGTTCCCCGCGTCAAACATGGGTCCACCAGTCGTCGTGCCCACGGGTCCTCCGAGGTCCCCGCGTCGCCCTTAGCCATATCACCCTTCGCCGTGCCCACTAGGCCGACAACCGCTGTTGACGGCACCACCGTCAATTGCCCAGCCTCTGCCCCTACATCACAACTAAGTTAGAAACATGGATTTACCTGACTAAGAAGAAATCAAGACAACTCACCAGCAGGCGGCAGCCCAGTCTGAGCGTCAAACATGCCCCCACCATATAGTCGTCTACGGACAACTCTTGGGTGGCCTCGCTGGACCCCGACACCGCCGTTTCAGTCGCGCGCGGCGGCGAGGGGGGTCTCGCAGGGGCAGCAAGCGCCGCGGGAGGAGGCATCGCCGTAGCTGGGGCGACAGCCTTCGCGCCGGCCCAAGCCAACTTTGCTTCTCGGTGCGGGTCCACTAGTTGGATGGGGGCCTTGCGCTTTTTTCGCTGAGCATCTTAGCGATCTGTCTCCATCACTGCCAACACAACAGCACCAATATTCCTTCCGTAAGGAAAAATTCTCAAATCACGAGCCAATCAATACGTAAAAAAATCATCGCCAGCGGCCCAGGGTATAAGATCATTCTGAGGCCATCGACTCCCGGTAACCTTCAGCATGCGCGAATAAGTTTTCCGGAGCTCGGGCGAAGACATCAATTCCCCGGGAACCGCGCATGTTTCCATTAACTCCTCAACATAACGCCCAGTGGCCCTCGACCTAGTCTCATCATCCCCCATACCTAATTTCCTCTTTTGAACGGGTGCAACCGGAGCTTTCTCCTTTAAGGGGCCTTCGTCAGCCTGGGGTTTCACTTGCTTGCCTCAAAAATCGCCGGCATCAGTGGAGTCCCCCTCCGGGTAGGGACCATAAGGCAATTTATTCAATTCGAAGACACGGTTCAACCTAATGTTGGAATCGCGAATATCCCGGCTGTTACACCCTAGTGTCACCTAGGGTTTCTTCCTTGAGCTAACCCAAACTATTATCACATGTAAACCTAATGAAGGGATGAACATCAAAGATTAAGAACAAAGATTTATAATGAGTGTTCTCAAACTCTCCTTAATCTTGTTATGAACCTTAAGGAAGGAAAAATCTCAAACCCTAATTAATCCTAAGTAAAACAATTAAGCATAAAGGGTAATTGGGAGAAATCTTGGGGGAAAAATACAAATTTTGGTAAAGACCAAATTACAAAGTTTAAGTTCAACAAATAACCAACAAATCATAGTAAGAAAGTTTGGCCATTTGGTTTTTCAAAAATCTGCAAATCAGCCCTTGAACCATGGTCCCATGGAGAAATTCAGAATTCAGAATTTCAGAACCCTTTTCCAAAGATCAAATGTGTTCTCTGAATTTCAAAACTCAAAGCCAAGAAGTCGAAATATCAAAGTTGTGCCAAATTCCCTTGAACAGACTCTGGAAAAATTTGAACTCAAACCAAATTCATTTGGCACGGTTTTGGCACAGTTTGACCTCGGGACCAGGCATTCTGACACTGACACCTTGGTGATGCTACAACTCTCTGTCCCTAGCCTGAAACCACGCGATGTCTATACACAAAAGACAAAGCAATGTCAGGGGAACAAATCCGTCACAGCGATCTTTCCCAAATTCGCGAAGATTTGCGCCCAATCGGCGTTAGAACTCGGGCAGAAGCAACCGTTCCACGTGTTCGACCGTGGCTGACACCCCCGGTTCACGCCCGTTCGCGCACCCGCGCTCCCCAGTGCACGCTCGCGCGCGCTCGCCGGTCCATGGCCACCCGTGCACCGTGTCGTGCCTATAAAGCACCCATTGAAGCTTTCCAAGTCCTCGGACCCGGCAGAACTTCACCGGTTAGCTTCACCATTAGCCCGTGCACCGTGTCGTGCCAGCTCCCTTCAGTCGTGTCCAAGCTGCGCCAACCACTCGGTTAGCTTCACCATTAGCCCGTGAAGCTTTCCAAGTCCTCGGACCCGGCAGAACTTCACCGGAAGCCCGAGATCGCCATCGCCGGCCTTCGGTCGCCTGCCGTCGTGTGTGGACCGAGCATTCCGGTAAGCCATTTTCAAATTCCTTGCACCCGCATCTTCCCTAGCACCCAGTGAAGCTCTCCGACCCGTTCAATTGACCTATTGTGCCGTGAGTAGGCCGGATTCCTGGCCGCCGACGAGCATCTCCGCCCGCGCACGCGGACCAGCCGACTCCGACCATCCCCGACGGCGACCACTACATCGCCGTGATCCTCGAGACCTCCCCTACGTTCTCGACCACCTCACCGGAGCAGCCTCGCCGCCGGTAAAGCCCCTCTGCCCTTTTCTCCACCGCGGGTACTGTTTAATTAGGGACAGGACTGCGGGTTCGATTTCCAGAAACCCTAGGGGGTTTTCTGCAGAGCCGTAGACTCAAATGAATAGTGCCTCGGGGACCAATCTGTAATTCCTTTAAGAACGTTCGCCAGGGACCCCAGCGCAAAACTGCTTTTCTTTAAACAATTTCGAAATAATCTTTTATTATTCAGCAGAAGACTTAGGAAATTCATAACTTGGGAAATACTAAACCAAATTTTGTTAAATCAATTTTGCTGGATTCTAAATATTATGGACTATCAATTAAAAATACTGAACCCCATGCTTTTTTTCTAATTTTTAGAGTTTGGAATTAAATACAAAAACTGACCAAACCCTTATTAATTAAAGAAAATTGGTTATGCTTCTGTGCTAGGCTTCAAAAAAAATTGTAGATGTTCAACCCCAATTAGACACTGTTTAAAAATAGTGGGAACCCCAGTATTGAGAATTTAAGTATGGATATCTATTAAAAGCCATTTTTCCCAAAACTTAGGAAAATCAGAAAGGCATTAAAAATAATGAACAGTGCGTGTAATTATTTTTCCTAGCCTACTTAAGTAACAGAGAACCTAGGAAAAATAAAAAGACCACTAGTCCAGAGCAGAATTAAAGTGAAATATTTATTTAGCATTATTCCAACTAGAAAACAATTATGGGAATTTTAAAAACAGACCCAAATTTGTTAATAAAAATCGAGTGGACTTGTAACCACTAGAACCCCACTACAAAAATGATAACCACCCCAACCCATCATTTTAAGTAGGGTAAACAAATAAAACTTGATATTGGGTCCTATTCCAAATAAATCATGAGCAACCCTAAAATATTGTAATAATGGGCAAACAAAATTTTGCTAGATCAATAATGAGATAGGCCACGAGAGAATTATGCAAACCCATTTGAAAGATGCAAAATAATACCTATTACCAATACTTCATGAAAAAGACAATTTAATCCAAATAATTCCTACCACCTTTCCCTTAAACAAAAAGATACCAAAATTCAAGAGTGATTGCTCTTGCACAAAGTAGAAGCTAGGAAAAACCAGAAATCTGTTGTTTGATATTTTTTCAAATATAGTGGTAGTAGAAAGCACCCCTTTGGCTAGAAACTTTAGAAAATCATAGCAAAATAACTAATAAGTATAAATGGCTAGAAATTTGTACAAGGTCATGTTATAACATCTAAATGCCAGTAAAAATAGGTATTAAAGAATAACCCTCTGTTAAAAAGGAGCCATAGTTCAAAACACCCCTCCTGCCCTAATATTTAATAATTTTATCCAGAAAGAACCACTTACTTTTTAAACCTCAAATTTTGAGACAGAGAATTATGCACCAGTAAGATGCTACTGTAATTTTTTCAGAATTTTTGGAAATTTATTAATATAACTTGTAGTTCAAACCCACCTTAAAAGCATAAAGGAAATAAGAAGAAATGAAAATAATAAACCTCGCTCCAATAGGTTCAACTAGAAATCTTATTAAGTTCACACTACGACATTAAAAAGAAATCAGTGGAACACCAACATAGACTTACCACTTAGCTTAACTAAGCTTGACCTTAATTTGCTAAATGCACCACAAGAATCTTTTGTAGCAAGATTAAACTCTACCTGATTTAAGTAGATTAGTCACCATCAAGTTAATTGCTAAATTACATATCATATCATGCATATATCTTACTCATTGCATTCATTAGACTGCAATCTAGCTGACGGAGAGTACGTGCTCTTCCCTGAGCAAGGAGTTGTTCACGAGGAAGACCAGGAGCAAGCTCCCGAGACTGCCACTAAGGATCTCCCGTAGCCCCAGCTATTGAAGGCAAGCCCCGGTTTTATGCATAACCATACTTATATATGCTACTTTACTACACTTAATGTTTGTAGGCTTGTAATGTGCACTTAAGTGTAGGAATTGCTTGAAACCTGTAGTTGCATGGACTTAGGATTCCTTTTTGAGATGGATACTAGTATGCTAGGTCGAGTAGCTGCTTTGCTAATTAGGACCTCGGTAGAAGTCGAGTGATTTTTCTAGCACTCGCGCAAGGTCAGGAATTGATTGTATTCATCTTGATAACGGGATATATGTTGGTCTATGGACTTGGATCCAGGGAGGATGCCTTGTCCATGAGACGAGAAAAAGAATTAAGGATTAATGTGTGGATACCTGAGTCAAGCTTTTGAACATACTAAGCACATGTCGGGAAATATGGTAACCGGTAAACCTAGTACCTCAGTGAAGCCGGGCGCGGACTTTATCCCTCACTCGTCCTGAGACTGGGTCTTCCATGCTAGCTATGGTGGGTACAAGTGCGGTCACTGCACGGCGGCAGCCGGGGTTAGTGGAGCATTGTATGCCAAGGCAGTGAGCCCTGGCCGCGAACGGGGAATCGATGGGGACGGTTGACATGTGTGGGGTCGGAGTACCCTAACATGGCGTGTGTTTAGGTTTACCTTGCAAGGATAAAAACTCGATTTGAATCATCTGCTTATCGCAACTAATGAGACTGCTTGACCCCTTGTACTGCATTGAGTAAGAAGTGAAATGAGGATTACATGAGATAACTTGTTGATTGTATTAAATGCTTGTTACCATGTATGCTTAGAAAGAGCAAACTTAGTTAATCTAATGATGCTAGAAAGTGAAAAGCTAAAACTTGATTTTAGAAACAGCTAGTGCTTTCGGCAAACCAAACCCCTCAGCCAAACAACTGCATGGTCTAGAGGTAGAGGAGTAGTTTCCTCACACCAGGTAAGTCTAGCTGAGTATTAGTATACTCAGCCTTGCTTGTGGCACAATTTTTGCAGGTACACTGCAGGATATGGTTGATGGTGTGACTTGGCCTACCACCCTGCCACCAGGTTGGACAGTTGAGTGGGATGCTGCTCCAGCAGGAGAGGAGCAAGAGGAGTAGTGGGCTAGGCCTTGCCCAATTCCTCGCTACCGACGACATCGATTATCCGCTTCATTTTATTTTATGAACTCTTACCAGCAACTTGAAGAACTCCGATTTATGTAATAATTCAGCACTTTAATTTGAGGTTTCCTGTTTTATTGTATTTCTTCTGTGACTCACCTTCGAGTGAGTATGTGGTATTTGATCCTGGTTAAGTGGCTTCATCAGACTATATCTGAGGGACTGACGGGTTATTCCGATTTTAGTGTGTCACGACCCCTGAGGCGTCACTTAGGCACTTAAGCTAGAATAATTCGGGCGGTTCTACCACACCGGCCCCTTAACATTTCAGTCTTCGGCGCATACTTTCCGACAATCATAATGGCCTCCGGCTCCACTTCCCACACGAAGGCGGCCGCATCCCACCCACGCGTATTGCCATGACAAATGCTGGGCTTTGCACTAATTTATCTCCTAGGGTTGGCATCCGACGAGGTGTAATCTCACCCAAAGCCCACCCATGCGCCAAGGGCCACACCCCACAAGCGATGAACTCTTCCACCAAGTCACGTCTGTTGCTCATGCGGGCTGCATAGCGAAGGGCCTCCTCGTCTTGATCCTCCTCCGTCACCTAAAACTGTGGAAACGCCACATAGCAGTGTGAGCACAAGATGGCAGGGGCAAGCTGGGGAACCCTTTGACGTCGCTTGGTGCCACATAAAACCAGAACTCCCACCAGTTACCCTACTTATTTTTCACGCACGGAACAATCTCGATAACTTCGGTCGAGGTCTTCCCAGTCCTCGTCGTAATGGTGCAAGACCCAAAATGAGCAATTTTTTCCACCTATCTTTCTTTTTTGCCAGTGCAGACAATAATTTTTCACGAAGATTACAACAGATGGTTCCCCACCATATGAGCAAATAGCCTACACATATTTTGCCAGCACTGCCATGGCATTCGGTGTCAACTGATGAATTTGTACCTCAAACCTCCACAGGACCTCAACTACGAACCGATGTGCTGGCAAGCGAAGACCAACAGCAAAGAAAGCCTCAAACACAACCAACTCCCCCTCCGGCTCAAGGACATCTTCAGCCCATGGAGCCCGCCTAACTCCACTTCCAAAGTAACCCAGCCGTTGCATCTCTAGCATGCTGCCCGAGTAGATCCTCGAGGTACCGAACTCAACCATATGACCGGGCTACAGGTCTACCTCTGCCGAATTGCTAAGCGTCTTCTCAGATGACGGCGTGGCCGGCGACGCACTCGTAGTGGATGACAACAATGAAGAGGATAGCATGGTCATGTACCGTCGGTGGTGACGGGCAGTCTGCTTGATGCGAGCCAGATCTTCAGCAGAGCGAGAGCAGAGAGGGCAAGCAAGGAGATGAAAAAGCTAGGGTTTCGACAATGTGCGCTCGAGCAGGTGAAAAGCCTTAGCTCGAGCCCAGCTTTTCATAGGCCCGAAGCGGCGCCTCGAGAACTCAACAGTTCCACAATAACATGTCTCATCAACGGTCACATTTCAAAAACCCCCGCGGGACCACTTCAAGTGAGGGCAGCATTTTCACCATCTTACGATAGACTTCGACACCAGCTGACTTAGTCGAACTGGTCCCTCGGAGGGCAAATGCTGGGGCAAAGGCGTAACGTCCCCCTCGCTTGAGAGGCCTGCGCTAGAGGATTCAAGACTGAAGACCACGAAGGCCTAAAGATTGAGTCGCGCAAAGTGCTTAGGGACAATGCGCGTGCGAAGACTCAGGAGCTACCTTCGCCCGGATAGGCTAGGGCGAAGACCATCGAGGACTCTGGAGATCGAACAATCAGGACTGCGAAGACCATGCATTCTAATCTTCCACATTGTAAAAGGGGGCCCATGTATAGTCGGCCCATGTCACAGGGTCTCGACAATAGGTTGCCACGCTGGCAGGGCTGATGGAGGGTCGACCCATGTCTGTAATTGATTATGTTGTAATGACCCACCATAACCCCCCAAGGGGGAATATTCCGGGGATAACATTGGTAACTGAGGGTGTAATTGTCTTTGGCAAGGCAGGGCCGACCCTCGGTTACCTATAAATACCTTCGTACTGTACCATTGCGGGGGACGGAGAAAAACATTGTTGCCCTAATACCTTGCGTTTACTAGCATCAAATTGTTTCCCATTCTCCGTTTGTTTGAGCTTGGCTGACCATGAGTTAGTTAGTTCCAATAGCTTATATTGTGCATTAAGTGTAGGAGTTGTTTGAAACGCTAGATGCATGAACCCAGGTTCCTTAATGAAATGGATACTAGTATGCTAGGTCGAGTAGCTATATTGCTAAATAAGGACCTCGGTAGAAGTCAAGTGAGTTTTCCAGCACTCGCGTGAGGTTAGGAAATTGTACGTATTCCTTTTTACAACGAGATTATGATTGTTTGTAGACATGGATCCCTAGGGGATAGCCTGTCTATGAAACGGAATTGGAATAAGGATAATATGTGGTACCATGTGTCAACCATTTGAAAGTACTAAGCACATACCGAGAAATATGGTAATCAATAAGCCTAGTACCTTCACGCCCATTGCTCAGGCGGGCTGCGTAGCGAAGGGCCTCCTCGTCTTGATCCTCCTCCACCACCTCGAACTTTGGAAACGCCAAATAGTAGTGTGAGCACAAGATGGCAGGGGCAAGCTGGGCAACCCTTCGACGTCGCCTGGTGCCACATAAAACCAGAACTCCCACCAGTTACCCTACTTATTTTTTGCGCATGGAACAATCTCGATAACTTCGGCCGAGGTCTTCCTAGTCCTCGACGTAAAGGTGTAAGACCCAAACTGAGCAATTTTTCCACCTATCTTTCTTTTTTGCCAGTGCAGACAGTAATTTTTCGTGAAGACTACAACAAATGGTTCCCCACCATATGAGCAAACAGGCCACACATAGTTCGCCAGCGCCGCCATGGCATTCAGTGTCAACTGATGAATTTGTACCTCAAACCTCCGTAGGACCTCAACTACGAATCGATGTGCTGGCAAGCGAAGACCAGCATCAAAGAAAGCCTCAAACACAACCAACTTCCCCTCCGGCTCACGGACATCTTCAGCCCCTGGAGCCCGCCTAACTCCACTTCCAAAGTAACCCAGTTGTTGCATCTCCAACATGCGGCCCGAGTAGATCCTCGAGGTACCAAACTCAAACGAATGACCAGGGTGCAGGTCTACCGCCGCCGAATCGCTAAGTGTCTTCTAAGATGGCGGCATGGCCGGTGACGCACTCGCAGCGGACGACAATGACGAAGAGGACGACATGGTCATGTACCGTCGGTGGCGGCGAGCAGTCTTCTTGATGGGGGCCTGATCTTCAGAAGAACGAGAGTAGAGAGGGCAAGCAAGCAGATGAAAAAACTAGGGTTTCAACAGCGTGCGCTCGAGCAAGTGAAAAGCCTTAGCCCGAGCCCAGCTTTTTATAGGCCCGGAGCGACACCTCGAGAACTCAACAGTGCCACAGTAACATGTCTCATCAACGATCACATTTCAAAAACCCCCGCGGGACCACTTCAAGCGAGTGCAGCATTTTCACCATCTTACGACAGACTTCGGCACCAGCTAACTTAGTCGAACTGGTCCCTCAGAGGGCAAATGTTGTGGCGAAGACGAAACGTCCCTCTCGCTCGAGAGGCCCGCACGAGAGGATTCAAGACTGAAGACCATGAAGGCCTAAAGATTGAGTCGCGCTGCAAAGTGCTTAGGGACAACGCGCGTGCGAAGACTCAGGCGCTACCTTCGCCTAGACAGGCCGGGGCGAAGACCATTGAGGACTCTGGAGATCGAACAATCAGGACTGCGAAGACCATGCATTGTAACATTCAACATTGTAAAAGGGGGCCCGTGTATAGTCGGCCCATGTCACAGGGTCCCAACTGTAGGTCGCCACGCTGGCAGGGCTGATGGAGGGTCGACCCATGTCTGTAATTGATTATGCTATAATGACCCGCCATAACCCCCCCAATGGGGCATATTCTGGGGATAACATAGGTAAGTGAGGGTGTAATTGTCTTTGGCAAGGCAGGACCGACCCTCGGTGTAACACCCCTGTTGTTACTGTAACTAAAACTTGAGCATGACATCATAAACATTGGCATTGCATATGTTTGACACACCTAGAGTGCATTCACTAGGTAAAAATTTCAAACAAGTTGTATTGTTTTAGTGTTTTGCAAATAGAACCCTGGAATAGGGGAATTAGTCCTAAATAGGGATTTAAGGGGTAAAACATAACCCAAATTGAGAAAACCCAGAAACTTTAGGGGAATAGTCATAAAATGTTCCCAAGAATGAACTTGAATCACATTTATACCCCTGAGATACCAAAAACCCCCATTGGAACCATGTGAAAATCCTAAATCCAAACCCTAGGGGCCTATGTGCAAAAACTGTACACATTTGGACTAAAGTGTAAAACTACAATGTTAAAACATATTAAATCCTTAGGTTCACAAATATGTGAATTTGCAAGTTAAACCCTAAGTTTTGGGTCTATTTGCAAAAATCACCTCTTAAGCACTATATAGCCTAAGTCTGAATTTCAGAGTTTTGGGCTCAACTTTGGAGCCTTGTAATTTTAAAATTATAGGGTTTTTGCCCTAGGGCACCACATCAAAGTTGTAGAGCAAACAAAGGAGAACAAATTTGCTTAAGGGTGTGAGCTCAGTTGTTAAGAATAATTTAGAGATAATTAAGCCCAAAGTTAGGATGTCAGACTACTTAAAGTCTGAAATCAGACTGACAGTGGAATGACACAAACTTCAAGTTTAATTTCAAGCAAGATCCATTGGCTTTTTGTGACAGCACAATAATGTTGTAGATGGTATATTGCTCTACAATTTTGCTGCAGAGTGTTGATCATGTTGCCATATGAATCTGGGAGAAAATGGAGCTCCAAAATGCTCTATCAGGCGCTCTGAATCAGTTCTCGATGGTACAGTAACTGAAACGGATGAGATCGCCAGCGCAACTGTCCTCACCGCCGACGACTCCCTCCGCCGTGATTCGTGCTGCCGATGTCGCGATTCGTGCCTAGGGTGGATGGATAGCGCAGCGGGGTAAAAGATCTTCACCGTCGTGGATAACTCCGGCCGTAAACAAGTCCGACCACCATACCAAGTTGCCACGCCCACTGCGGATAACTTTGCCGGTGAACCGCCATCGCTCGGTCTTGCACCGCGTGTCTGGGCGCTTTACCACGTCGCAGATAGTCACGCTAGGGGCGTCCGGTGATCGCCGGAGAGACCGCCACGGTAGAAGCCACCTAGCGCTTGCGCCAGTGCCTTTTTCCTTCCCGGCCGCCGCGCGTCTCGCTCGACTCACCAGCCACCGCTTGCGAGCGCTATAAATTGATGGCCTGGGCAACTGCGCTAGATCATCCCGAAGCCATAGCACCTGCTCGCACCCTCGATCATTCACCAGCGCTCGCGAATTTCAAATTCTCCCCAAACTGATCTCCACCGCCGTGAAGATCAGCTCGTCGTGGCCAGCAAGATTCAGGTTAGCTCAAGTCCCTCTGCTGCTTGTTCTAGCATCCTTAGGTACCCCGCAAACCCCTCGACCCCTTTAATTGAACCGGACCGCCAGGGATCACCGGGAACGCGTACCATTGTCCTCATCGTTCGCGGTTCACGTGGATAGAGCTTGATAGCTTACCAATCGTGAAATTAAGTTAGGGGAATCGTTCGGGGAGGGTTTAATTCGGTGTACGCCGCTCGGGAGCACCGGTCGTTGCATAAATCCACCGGCACAACCTCACCAGAGTTCATCCTCCGCGCTGCCATCGTCGTGGACCTTCCCATGTGAAGAAATAGAAACCGGAGGGCTTTTCTGCAAACTATCAGTGACTCAATACAACAGTGACCGAACCCATCTCCAGTTAGCCAAAAACCTGAGGGCTCTTCTGCAAAGTCTCCCTCGCGGGCGCGCGCGCGCGTTTCTGCGTGGACCTGGGCCGCCTGGGCTGAAATCGGCCCAGTACTATTTAACCTTTTCCCTTTTCTTTTTCAATGGAACTTTAGAAATCTATAGAAAATTGTAGAAAAATCCTAAAATTGTCAAACCAATTTTTCTAGACTTCTTATTTTTCATAGTATTTACTAAAAATAGTTTCATTATTTTTAGATTAAATAAGGAATTTTGGAGTATTTAAATTAGCTTAAAACATTAGTTCTGGATTTTTAGAAAATAAATGGTAATTCCAAAAATGCCCAAACTTTTTATATGAACTCTACACATTAGTTAGAAGCCTTGGGTAGAGTTCGGTTTGATTTGGACCTTGTTTGATAATTAGAACCCAAAACCCTACCCCTGCCCTTTGAACTCCTTTACTGACTCTGGAAACCCTAAGTTCTCGGAGTTCCGTGAAGGAAAGTTGTATTCAAGACTTAGATAATAAATCCTTATTATCTTTGCACTCTCATGAGCATTACATATCATTCATTCTTATATATACCTATATGGTTATATTTAGAAAACGAAGAAGAGATCGAAGTAACTGAAGAGAAGACACCACCACCTTCGGAATCTCAGGCTGTAAATTGTTTCTACTTTGATATCTGCGGGTCCGAGCCTGACTCACCTATCAACGAAGGCAAGCCCCGGTGCATTTGCCACCTTCCTTGATGTTTTAAAATCTTTCTCACTTGCTTGATGCATTAGGTGATACGAGTTGATCGATAAAACAATTCCTGCATTACCTTCCTTGAATTTGATTACCTTCCTTGATCACCCGTTTTACAAAAGATTTTGATGCTTAGCCTTGCTTTAGAAAAACAAAATGTTTTGTTTTACAAAAGATGATGTGGCAAAAGTGGGTGGGATGTTTTTGAAAATAAAACTTGATGGTAGATCCATCACGGTCGTGATGGGTTCAACATCGGAAAAGATGTACCTCTACCAGGTACCAACTTTTTGGGTTGAAATGATTAAGCTTAGACCAGGCGGATAACTTGCACGAGAAAGGAGTCTCGGTGTAGTGTCTCCATCTGAGTCGATTAAGGACCGTGTCGATGTAGGCTTGATGACCGAGGACCCTTTAACTGGTCACATGCCTCGTCATGGGTAAGCCTTGCCTCAGGCAGACTAAGTCCAGAATAAGATAACACGGAATGGGCGTGGAGCGGTGGCGAGAGCAGCGTGTACCCTCCATGGCAAGAGGCTGGACGGTGGTGTATCTGTGCTCTCGGTTCGTGTGAACCTGATCTGGTCTTAAGAACCCCGGTGGCGGGTTGACATATGCAAGGGTTAAGTGCTACATATGTCGTGTGATTGGAGATCCTCAGCTGAGTATAATCGATTCAGATCGCCGTACCTTCGCGGTCATGAAGACTTGGTCACTGCCCTATACGTAGAACTCCACTAAAGATGAAGGGATTTGTTAAGAAACTGGCTAGTGCAGGACAAGTGTTTGAACTAGAGTAGAAAGAACTCTAGATGCAGGTAATTTTACTAACTTGACAAATAAAACTGGATTTTTAAGGATCCACTTTAGTAAGCATTTCTGCAAAACAGAGTCTTTGAATATTGAGAAACCTTACCTTGACTCCCTTATAACCAGCATACCCTTGAGAGTCTTTTCTTTAGTCGGGTAAGACTTGATGAGTAATTCCATACTCAGGGTTTATTCCCCCGTTGTTTTTAGGTGAGGAAGCAACAAACTTTTGTTGCTTTTGCTCCAAGGTGGTTCCAAATGAAGAAAAACAAGAGTGAAGCTGCGGGAGGACATGGTCCTCCATAAAAACTTTTATGTAAAAACTATCGGGAGGAGTTTTTGCCTCCCTTGGCATTGTAATAACACTACTCTGCACTCGTTTTATAACTCTGGTCTGTAATAAATAACTTGATCTTACTTTCTAAATAAATGTAAGTTTATGTAATCGCTTCCGCATTTCCATATCTCCGATGTTCTGTAATGTCTGCAAGACGGGTGAACGTTCCTGGAAAGGTAAGAAAGAAGATACCGAACTTGTCAAGTGATTCAGGAACATCTACAGGGTTGTCTGATGTCTGTTGGACAAGGACAACTGTAGGTGGGCCTAATGACTTGGGGGGTTCCGTCACAGCTGGTATCGGAGCGAAGCCCTTCTCTGCAGATATTATGAGGCATCTTCAAAAGGATTTTCTAAAGACTTACCTAGAAAATCTCTTCCCTTTTTACCTAAGTATTCTGAAGAGTTTATTTTAAAGACCAGGTAGTAAGAGTGCAACATATAGAAGGTGTGAATCAACTAAGGTTGATTCTGTAATTATATATGCATCATGCTAAGAACTATACTAACCAAATTTTCCCCCTTAGAAAAATGCCACCGCGCACAAGGAGAACAGCGCGCAAACATACTGGGCCGATTGGTGTGCCATGTCACCAGCTGGCCCCAAGACATGATAGTAGTAGTAGTAGTAGTGGAAGCAACGATCCGATAGGGGATCTCGAAGCAGAAGTGAGTCGGCTCCAAGCTGAACTCCGCCGCAGGACGGATATATGGGTCGCAGATGGCGACCGAATAAATGAGTTGAGAAGAGACGTCCGCCATCTGCGAGATTAGCTCGCGGACCGAGATTTGGCACTCGACTGGGTTGTTCAATCTCGTTCGCTTGCATGGTACAAGGAGGAAAAAGCTCAAGCTCGAGTAGCAGAGCTCAACTTGGCCGTTGATAACCTGCAGACATATTGCAATACCTTACATGAAGAAGTTCATGTATTATATTCGCCACTGCATCCCAGTGAACCTGCGGATCCTGTCGAGTCGGAAGCCAGACCCTCGCATGTTGCGGGAGAAGCTCTAGGTGGTGAGTTAGACCTTTTTAGGCCCCCTCCTTCTATGAGGCTGGTCGATGAATGGTCTCCCACACCCGACGACGAGGCTGCCAAGAGCAACCGGAAGCAGGAATAGTGGTGTAGTAGTAGAAATAGAAGTAGTGTTTTGTATAATAGGTTGTACTATTGTATAATAGGTAGTGCTATTATATAATAGGTAATGTATCCTGTTGTAAAAATCCGAGTCTGTAACATTACTCTTTTTGGTAATGTAAAATGGATGGTTTTTCTTTGGCATATCATATTGTTTCCAAATGTTGTTGCCACAGATGCCTTCCAGGACTCGCGCACAGGACGGAGCTAGTACCTCCCGTGGGAGGGAGGCCACGCCGAATCCACCTCTAGTCCCTCCCACACTTGCCGAGGCTATCGCCGCCTTGGTAAACGCGACCGCGGATAATACCCGTTTTCTGAGAGAGATGGCGGGTCAACAGTTTCAACAACAAGGCGGGCGGGGTTATCAACAGGGTCCCCATGAAACCTCTTACTTGGACTTCTCCGAGACACGTCCACCATTGTTCGTAAAGGCGGAAGACCCCTTAGAAGCGGACGAATGGGTCTGTGTCATCGAGCAAAAGTTTGGGCTTATTCGGTGTTCTGAAATCCAGAAGCCCCTATTTGCGGCACAACAATTGCGTGGACCTGCCAGCACCTGGTGGGCAAATTTTGTTGCCGTACAACCGGCGGGTCATCAAATAACCTGGGATGAGTTCAAGTTAGCCTTCAGAGAACATTATGTGCCTGAGGGAGTCCTCCACCTGAAGCAGGAGGAATTTATGAAGCTGAAACAAGGAGGGGATACTGTTAATCAGTATCTCAATAAATTCAATCATTTGTCCCAGTACGCAATCGATCAAGTGAACACAGATGTGAAAAAGAAGAATTGCTTTATGAGAGGTTTAAATGATCGACTGCAAAGAAAGATGGCAACCTGCATCGATCTTACTTATGGAAGAGCTGTCAGTACAGCATTGGCAGTTGAAGCAAAGTATGCAGGCGCCAGAAAATCCAAGGGTTTTGGAGGTGACAGGGCCCGGTGAAAAGGCAACGGTTTGTTATCCGGCCTTCCAACCAGAATCGCTCTTTCTCTCGTCCACCCTCCTTCCCTTTTAAGCAGCCAGTATTTATTCGTCCCAATAATGCCCCCACTGCATCAAGTCAGCCGGGTGCCCCAGGCACTCGATTCCCTGCCCTTCCCAGTTCATCAACGGGATGTTTCAATTGTGGGAAATCTGGACATTTTATCAAGGATTGCCCTTATCCGAAGCAGAACCAGTCAAACAATCAACAAGGATCTGGGAATTCATCTCAAGCCAAGGGAAATACTATGGGCAAAAATACAAAGAAGACGGGACGCATATATTATACGCAAGTGGCCACTACACCGGACGGTGAGCCGGTAATGATGGGTACGTTCCTTGTGGCCAATCATCCCGCAGTTATTCTCTTTGATTCTGGTGCTTCGCATACATTCATCAGCAAGAAATTTGTGGAGCAACATTGCATTTCATGCCATGAATCAAAAGAAGGGTTTAAAATTCACTCACCTGGGGGACAGATATTTACTAGAGAAGTGGCCTATCAAGTGCCCGTAACATTGGTCGGACGGGACTTTCCTACTAATATGATTGTTCTGAAAGGCCAAGACATAGATGTCATTTTGGGCATGAATTGGTTGACCCGACACAAAGCAACCCTCAACACTGATCAGAGAATTATCAGGTTGAGTCACAACCAAGAAGAAATTCTTTTGCCTATCCCCATTCCAACCAAAGCTACTGGCAGAGTTTATGAAGCCATTATAACGGAGATCAAGGATATTCCGGTAGTACGCGAGTTTCCCGATGTCTTTCCAGAGGATTTGCCTGGACTGCCACCTGAAAGGGAGGTAGAGATTGTAATTGAGTTGCAGCCCGGTACGGCTCCCGTATCTAGAAGTTAAGATCGTACCGAATGTCTCCAAATGAGTTGGCAGAAATGAAGATTCAATTACAAGATCTATTTGAGAAAGGATTCATCCGGCCAAGCTCGTCGCCATGGGGTTGTCCAACCATATTTGTCAAGAAGAAGGATCAAACTTTACGGATGTGTGTGGATTATCGACCCCTGAATGAGGTCACTATCAAGAACAAGTACCCTCTTCCATGGATTGACATTCTATTTGATCAACTAACTGGAGCGAGGGTATTCTCCAAGATTGATCTCAGATCGGGCTATCACCAGATCCGTATTCGGCCCGAGGATATACCAAAGACCGCATTCACTACGCGGTATGGATTATTTGAATACCTGGTGATGTCTTTCGGGTTGACAAATGCTCCTGCCCACTTCACGTATTTGATGAACTCGGTATTCATGCCCGAGTTGGACAAGTTTGTGGTGGTCTTCATAGACGATATTTTAATATATTCCAAGAATGAAGAGGAGCATGCCCAACACTTACGGATCGTGTTAACGCGCTTGAGAGAACATCGGTTATATGCCAAGTTCATCAAATGCGCATTTTGGCTGGAGGAAATCCAATTTCTGGGAGATGTACTGTCTACCAAGGGGATTGCGGTAGATCCCAGCAAAGTCAAGGACATTTTGGAGTGGAAACCCCCGACCACTGTTCATCAGGTCCGAAGTTTCCTTGGACTGGCTGGATATTACCGCCGATTCATACCAGATTTTTCTAAGCTTGTGAAGCCAATCACAAGTTTATTGAAGAATGATATTAAATTCAATTGGTCTTCAAAGTGTAATGAAGCTTTTGAACAATTGAAGATATTATTAACCACTGCTCCGGTATTGGCTCAACCGGATATTAATAAGCCCTTTGATGTGTATTGTGACGCATCAGTCAATGGTCTCGGCTGTGTGTTAATGCAAGAAGGCCGAGTGATTGCATATGCTTCAAGGCAGTTGCGCCTACATGAGGAACATTATCCTACTCATGATCTGGAGCTAGCTGCGGTGGTTCCCTAAATATCTGGCGTCATTATCTGCTGGGTAATGTCTGTCATATTTATACAGACCATAAAAGCTTGAAGTATATCTTCACCCAGTCTGAATTGAATGAGACAAAGGCGATGGCTCGAGCTGATCAAGGATTATGAATTAGAAATCCATTATCACCTAGGCAAAGCAAATGTAGTGGCAGATGCACTCAGTCGTAAGGCTTCCTGCCATTGTCTAACAGTGAGGACTTCTGACATTACATTATGCCAGGAGATGGAGAAATTAAACCTGGGAATGATTCAACATGGGACTTCAAAACATTTGAAGCTGGAGTCATTCATCTTACAAAGGATAATTGACGCACAAAAGGATGATGAGGGTATGAAACACATACGTGAGAAGATAAGGGTTGGAAAAGCCCAATGTATCAAAGAAGACGATCAAGGTGTGATATGGTTTAACAACCGCATAGTGGTGCCAAAGAATGAAGAGATCCGCCAGCAAATTTTAGATGAAGCACATCTTAGTCGCTATTCTATTCATCCGGGAAGCACTAAGATGTATCATGATCTAAAGAAACACTACTGGTGGACGAAGATGAAAATTGAAATTGCACGCTATGTGGCTAGGTGTGACACTTGCAGACGTGTCAAGGCCATACACATGAAGACTGCTGGTCCATTACAATATTTGTCGATCCTAACATGGAAATGGGAAGATATTAACATGAACTTCATTGTGGGATTACCCAGAACAGCAAAAGGCTTTGACTCCATTTGGGTTATCATTGATCGACTTACAAAGATCACCCACTTCCTTCCTGTCAAAGTAAAATATCCCGTCATCACTTATGCGGAGTTGTACATTGCTCGCATTCTCAGTTTGCATGGTGTTCCGAAGACTATAGTGTCGGATCATGGACCTCAATTCGTATCCAAATTCTGGGAAGAACTTCATAGGTCCCTGGGTACCAAATTGCTCCACAGTTCGGCCTATCATCCTCAAACCAGTGGACAGACTGAGAGAGTGAACCAAATACTTGAAGATATGCTGCGGGCATGTGTTCTGGAATTCCCACAAAAATGGGATGAATGTTTGCCGTTAGCGGAATTCTCATATAATAATAGCTATCAAGAAAGCATCAAGATGGCACCCTTTGAAGCTTTATATGGACGACGATGTCGTACTCCGCTAAATTGGTCTGAACCTGGTGAAAGGTACTTCTTCAGGCCTGATATGGTGAAAGAGACCGAAGAAAGAGTTCAAAGAATAATTCATAATTTGAAGAAAGCTCAAGCTCGTCAAAAGAGTTATGCAGACAAACGGCGAATGCCCTTATACTTCCTTGTGGGAGACTATGTCTACCTAAAAGTTTCGCCAATGAAGGGGGTATCACGTTTTGGGGTTAAAGGAAAGCTTGCACCCCGGTACATTGGTCCTTTCCCTATACTTGAGCAATGTGGACCAGTGGCATACCAACTCCAATTACCCGAAACCTTGTCTGCTGTGCATAATGTGTTCCACGTGTCACAATTGAAGAAGTGTCTTCGGGTTCCCGATCGAACCATTAAAGTGACAGATGTTGTCCTTCAACCAGACTTGACATATTCCGAGCATCCCATTCGAGTCTTGGATCAGAAGGACATGATTACCCGAAGAAAAACTCTCAAGTTTTATAAGATAAAGTGGAACCAACATTCCGAAGATGAGGCTACATGGGAAACTCAAGACTTTTTAGATAAGAATTTCCCAGGCTTTTTAGCCTCTTGTAATTTGTAAAGTGTACAACATTGTTATAATAAAGGAGTGAGTCCCAAACCACCCCTGCCTTGTACCAAGAATAAGGAAATAAAAATGTGATGCGTTTCCTTTACAATTACTTACCCTAGGACTTTTAATCTCGGGACGAGATTCTTTTATGGGGGGAAGGATGTAACACCCCTGGTGTTACTATAACTAAAACTTGAGCATGACATCATAAACATTGGCATTGCATATGTTTGACACACCTAGAGTGCATTCACTAGGTAAAAATTTCAAACAAGTTGTATTGTTTTAGTGTTTTGCAAATAGAACCCTGGAATAGGGGAATTAGTCCTAAATAGGGATTTAAGGGGTAAAACATGACCCAAATTGAGAAAACCCAAAAACTTTAGGGGAATAGTCATAAAATGTTCCCAAGAATGAACTTGAATCATATTTATAATCCTGAGATACCAAAAACCCCCATTGGAACCATGGGAAAATCCAAAATCCAAACCCTAGGGGCCTATGTGCAAAAACTGTGCACATTTGGACTAAAGTGTAAAAACTACAATGTTAAAGCATATTAAGTCCTTTGGTTCACAAATATGTGAATTTTCAAGTTAAACCCTAAGTTTTGGGTCTATTTGCAAAAATCACCTCTTAAGCACTATATAGCCTAAGTCTGAATTTCAGAGTTTTGGGCTCAACTTTGGAGCCTTGTAACTTTCAAATTATAGGGTTTTTGCCCTAGGGCACAACATCAAAGTTGTAGAGCAAACAAAGGAGAACAATTTTGCTCAAGGGTGTGACCTCAGTTGTTAAGAATAATTTAGAGATAATTAAGCCCAAAGTCAGGTTGTCAGACTACTTAAAGTCTGAAATCAGACTGACAGTGGAATGACATGAACTTCAAGTTTAATTTCAAGCAAGATCCATTGGCTTTTTGTGGCAGCACAATATAGCAATGCTGTAGATGGTATATTGCTCTACAATTTTGCTGCAGAGTGTTGATCATGTTGCCATATGAATCTGGGAGAAAATGGAGCTCCAAAGTGCTCTATCAGGCGCTCTGAATCAGTTCTCGATGGTACAGTAACTGAAACAGATGAGATCGCCAGCACGATTGTCCTCACCGCCGACGACTCCCTCCGCCGTGATTCATGCTGCCGACGTCGTGATTCGTGCCCAGGGTGGATGGATAGCGTCGCGGGGTAAAAGATCTTCACCGCCGTGGATAACTCTGGCCGTAAACAAGTCCGACCACCGTACCAAGTTGCCACAGCCACTGCGGATAACTTCGCCGGTGAACCGCCATCGCTCGGTCTTGCGCCGCGTGTCCGGGCGCTTTACGACGTTGCGGATAGTCACGCTAGGGGCGTCCGGTGATCGCCGGAGAGACCGCCATGGTAGAAGCCACCTAGCGCTTGCGCCAGTGCCTTTTTCCTTCTCGGCCGCCTCGCGTCTCGCTCGATTCACCAGCCAACATTTGTGAGCGCTATAAATTGATGGCCCGGGCAACTGTGCTAGATCATTCCAAAGCCATAGCACCCGCTCGCACCCTCAATCATTCACCAGCGCTCGCGAATTTCAAATTCTCCCCAAACTGATCTCCGCCGCCGTGAAGATCAGCTCGCCGTGGCCAGCTCGATTCAGGTTAGCTCAAGTCCCTCTGCTACTTGTTCTAGCATCCTTAGGTACCCCGCAAACCCCTCGACCCCTTTAATTGAACCGGACCGCCAGGGATCACCGGGAACGCGTACCATTGTCCTCATCGTTCGCGGTTCACGTGGACAGAGCTTGATAGCTTACCAATCGTGAAATTAAGTTAGGGGAATCGTTCAGGGAGGGTTTAATTCGGTGTACGCCGCTCGGGAGCACCGGTCGTTGCATAAATCCACCAGCACAACCACACCAGAGTTCATCCTCCGCGCTGCCGTTGTCGTGGACCTTCCCCTGCGAAGAAATAGAAACCGGAGGGCTTTTCTGCAAACTGTCAGCGACTCAATACAATAGTGACCGAACCCATCTCCAGTTAGCAAAAAACCTGAGGGCTCTTCTGCAAAGTCTCCCTCGCGGGTGCGCGCGCGCGTTTCTGCGTGGATCTGGGCCGCCTGGGCTGAAACCGGCCCAGTACTATTTAACCTTTTCCCTTTTCTTTTTCAGTGGAACTTTAGAAATCTATAGAAAATTGTAGAAAAATCCTAAAATTGTCAAACCAATTTTCCTAGACTTATTATTTTTCATAGTATTTACTAAAAATAGTTTCATTATTTTTAGATTAAATAAGGAATTTTGGAGTATTTAAATTAGCTTAAAACATTAGTTCTGGATTTTTAGAAAATAAATGGTAATTCCAAAAATGCCCAAACTTTTTATATGAGCTCTACACATTAGTTAGAAGCCTTGGGTAGAGTTTGGTTTGATTTGGACCTTGTTTTATAATTAGAACCCAAAACCCTACCCCTGCCCTTTGAACTCCTTTACTAACTCCGGAAACCCTAAGTTCTCGGAGTTCCGTGAAGGAAAGTTGTATTCAAGACTTAGATAATAAATCCTTATTATCTTTGCACTCTCATGAGCATTACATGGCATTCACTCTTATATATACCTATATGGTTATATTTAGAAAACGAAGAAGAGATCGAAGTAACTGAAGAGAAGACACCACCACCTTCGGAATCTCAGGCCGGAAATTGTTTCTACTTTGATATATGCGGGTCCGACCCTGACTCACCTATCAACGAAGGCAAGCCTCGGTGCATTTGCCACCTTCCTTGATGTTTTAAAATCTTTTCTCACTTCCTTGATGCATTAGGTGATAGGAGTTGATTGATAAAACAATTCATGCATTACCTTCCTTGAATTTGATTACCTTCCTTGATCACCCGTTTTACAAAAGATTTTGATGCTTAGCCTTGCTTTAGAAAAACAAAATGTTTTGTTTTACAAAAGATGATGTGGCAAAAGTGGGTGGGATGTTTTCGAAAATAAAACTTGATGGTGGATCCATCACGGCCGTGATGGGTTCAACATCGGAAAAGATGTACCTCTGCCAGGTACCAAGTTTTTGGGTTGAAATGATTAAGTTGAGACCGGGCGAGTGACTTGCACGAGAAAGGAGTCTCGGTGTAGTGTCTCCGTCTGAGTCGATTAAGGACCATGTCGATGTAGGCTTGATGACCGAGGACCCTTTAACTGCTCACATGCCTCGTCATGGGTAAGCCTTGCCTCGGGCAGACTAAGGCCAGAATAAGATAACACGGAATGGGCGTGGAGCGGTGGCGAGAGCAGCGTTTACCCTCCATGGCAAGAGGCTGGACGGTGGTGTATCTGTGCTCTCGGTTCGCGTGAACCTGATCTGGTCTTAAGAACCCCGGTGGCGGGTTGACATATGCAAGGGTTAAGTGCTACATATGTCATGTGATTGGAGATCCTCAGCTGAGTATAATCGATTCAGATCGCCGTACCTACGCGGTCATGAAGACTTGGTCACTGCCCTATACGTAGAACTCTACTAAAGATGAAGGGATTTGTTAAGAAACTGGCTAGTGCAGGACAAGTGTTTGAACTAGAGTAGAAAGAACTCTAGATGCAGGTAATTTTACTAACTTGACAAATAAAACTGGATTTTTAAGGATCCACTTTAGTAAGCATTTCTGCAAAACAAAGTCTTTGAATATTGAGAAACCTTACCTTGACTCCCTTATAACCAGCATACCCTTGAGAGTCTTTTCTTTAGTCGGGTAAGACTTGATGAGTAATTCCATACTCAGGGTTTATTCCCCCGTTGTTTTTAGGTGAGGAAGCAACAAACTTTTGTTGCTTTTGCTCCAAGGTGGTTCCAAATGAAGAAAAACAAGAGTGAAGCTGCGGGAGGACATGGTCCTCCATAAAAACTTTTATGTAAAAATTATCGGGAGGAGTTTTTGCCTCCCTTGGCATTGTAATAATACTACTCAGCACTCGTTTTATAACTCTGTTCTGTAATAAATAACTTGATCTTACTTTCTAAATAAATGTAAGTTTATGTAATTGCTTCCGCATTTCTATATCTCCGATGTTCTGTAATGTCTGCAAGACGGGTGAAACGTTCCTGGAATGGTAAGAAAGAAGATACCGAACTTGTCAAGTGATTCAGGAACATCTACAGGGTTGTCTGATGTCTATTGGACAAGGACAACTGTAGGTGGGCCTAATGACTTGGGAGGTTCCGTCACACTCGGTTACCTATAAATACCTCTGTACTGTACCATTGCGGGGACGGAGAAAAATACTGTTGCGCTAATACCTTGCGTTTACTGGCATTAAACTGTTTCCCATTCTCCGTTTGTTTGAGCTTGGCTGACCACGAGTTAGTTAGTTCCAACAGCTTGTATTGTGCATTAAGTGTTGGAGTTGTTTGAA
The DNA here is from genome assembly GCF_902167145.1 of Zea mays. Classification (NCBI taxonomy): domain Eukaryota; kingdom Viridiplantae; phylum Streptophyta; class Magnoliopsida; order Poales; family Poaceae; genus Zea; species Zea mays. The sequence continues at coordinate 134,278,607 of NC_050096.1, read as the reverse complement.
ACCTTAGATGCATGAACTCAGGTTCCTTAATGAAATGGATACTAGTATGCTAGGTCGAGTAGCTATATTGCTAAATAAGGATCTCGATAGAAGTCGAGTGAGTTTTCCAGCACTCGCGCGAGGTTAGGAAATTGTATGTATTCCTTTTTACAACAGGATTATGATTGTTTGTAGACATGGATCCCTAGGGGATAGCCTGTCTATGAAACAGAATTGGAATAAGGATAATATGCGGTACCATGTGTCAACCATTTGAAAGTACTAAGCACATACCGAGAAATATGGTAATCAATAAGCCTAGTACCTTCACGCCCGTTGCTCAGGCGGGCTGCGTAGCGAAGGGCCTGCTCGTCTTGTACCTCAAACCACCGCGGGACCTCAACTACGAACCGATGTGCTAGCAAGAGAAGACCAGCATCAAAGAAAGCCTCAAACACAACCAACTCCCCCTCCGGCTCAGGGACATCTTTAGCCCCTGGAGCCCGCCTAACTCCCTTTCCAAAGTAACCCAGTCGTTGCATCTCTAGCATGCGGCCCGAGTAGATCATAGAGGTACCAAACTCAACCATATGACTGGGGTGCAGGTCTACCGCCGCCGAATCGCTAATCGTCTTCTCAGATGACGGCTTGGCCGGTGAAGCGCTCGCAGCGAACGACAACGACGAAGAGGATGGCATGGTCATGTACTGTCGGTGGTGGCGGGTAGTCTAATTGATGGGGGCCAGATCTCCGGCAGAGCAAGAGCAGAGAGGTCAAGCAAGCAGATGAAAAAGCTAGGGTTTCGACAGTGTGCGCTTGAGCAGGTGAAAAGCCTTAGCTCGAGCCCAGCTTTTTATAGGCCCGGAGTGGCGCCTCGGGAACTCAACAGTCCCACAGTAACATGTCTCATCAGTCACATTTCAAAAACCCCAGCGGGGCCACATCAGGCGAGGGCAAGATTTTCACCATCTTACGATAGACTTCGACACCAGCTGACTTAGTCGAACTGGTTCCTCAGAGGGCAAATGTTGGGGTGAAGGCATAACGTCCCCCTCCCTCGAGAGGCCCGTGCCAGAGGAGTCCAGACTAAAGACCACGAAGGCCTAAAGATTGAGCCGCGCTGCAAAGTGCTTAGGGACAACGAGCGTGTGAAGACTCAGGTGCTACCTTCGCCTAGACAGGCCCGGGCGAAGACCATCGAGGACTCTGGAGATCGAACAATCAGGACTGCGAAGACCATGCGTTGTAATCTTCCACATTGTAAAAGGGGGGCCATGTATAGTTGGCGCATGTCATAGGGTCCCGACCGTAGGCCGCCATGCTTATAACACCCCTAGTGTTACTGGCACTAAAACTTGAGCATGACATCATATGCATTGACATTTCATTATGTTTGTTACACCTAGAATGCATTCACTAGGTAAAACATCAAAATAAGTGTGATGTGGTGGCTTGAAGTACTCTTAACCCTAGGGTAGGATACTCAAACCTAGGATTAGGGCATATGGGTAAAAGTGAAGCCCAAATGAGTAATAGCTCAAAAGTCATTGGAAATATTCATAAGAGATCAAGATTGATGGATTTAAGTGGCACAAAAATCCTAGAGTGCTCAAAACCCTAAAAGGAACCCTAGAAAACCCTAATTTGAACCTTAGGGGGTGAATTCAAAATCTATGCACTTTTGGACCAAAATGTAAATATCAAAGTGGTAGAACATCAAAAAACCAAGCAACTTTATATTGGAGGATTTTCAAGTAGTGTGGAGTAATTTGGACTTAATTGCAAAAAATCCTAAGAACACCTATGTGGCTAACTCTAAATTTCAGTGAGATTAAGCCAACTTTGGAGCCTTATATTCCTTAATTCATGAGGATTTTGCCCTAGGTCAATACATGAATCTTGTAGAGCTATGATAGGAGTACAACTTTGATTAAGTGGCAAAGCATTTGTGTTGTACAAAAATTGGAGAAAAATGGACTCAAAGTCTGGCTGTAAGTCAGACTAGGTGTTAGGGTTGGAGTGACAGTGAGCTCGGATGAACTTTGGAGGCTGAATTCTGTGTGATTCGATGAGAATTCGATCAAGGTCTTTATAACGAAATCAAAGCTAGTTTGTAGGAGATCAACTTTGTTACAGACGAATTAGTAAGTTGTCACATAAAAATTGGAGAACCAAGTCGTGCAATTTGCTCTGTCAGGCGCACTGAAGAGTGTTCGTGATGGTAGAGTGGCTAACCTGATGCCAGGTTCAGTGCACTTGCCACCGGTGATCCCCGTGCCTGGATTCGCGTCGACGCCGCGATTCGTGCTTAGTGAGTAGCGGATATCACCGCAGGAGTGAAAAGATTAGTAGGGGTCGGGATTGAGCCAACCTCCACCGTACCAACTTGCACAGCAACATGGCCGCACGACCACCGCCGGTGTGACCGCAGTTTACCGGAGTCTGCCACGCTATGTGCCATTGTACCACATCGCTGTAAGTCATGATGAACGATAAACTATTATCCCGAGCCTTTGCCTCAGTAAGCGCCACTACAGATAACTCTGGTGACTCACCTTGCTCCAGTCGCCAGCGTGTCTTCCCCAATTGGGTGCCACTGCTGTTGATTATTATAAATTGATGCCCCGACTTGCCCTGTTAGCTCATTACGAAGCTAGAGCACCACTTCTCGCCTCTGATTAGCCACTACAACCACCGAATTTGGAATTTCCCCCAAATCGGCTTAGAACACCGTTATGTGATCTCGCGCCATGGCCGGCCGATCTCAGGTCCGTTCATTCCCTCCTATGCTGTTTTAAGCATCCTTAGCTGTTAACATTGCTCATTGTGACGGAACCGCCCGAATTATTCCAGCTTCAGTGCCCAAGTCGCACCCTTAAGGGCAGCAACACACTTAAACAGGAATAACCCGTCAGTCCCTCGGATCTAGTCCGATAAAGCCACTTACCAGGATCGAATACCACTAGCTCACACGAAGGTGAGGCACAGAGAAATACAATAAAACATAATACCACAAATTTAATAAGTATCATTAGTGATTACATTATCGGAGTTTCAGAAATAATAACCATAAATTTTAATGCAGCGGAAATAACTAACGGAAAAAACTGAGTAACATGGCGAAGCCTGGCCACGCTACTCCTCCTGGTCCTCTCCTGCGGAAGCAATAACCCACTCAACCGTCTATCCCGGTGGTAGGGATGAAGGCCAAGTCACACCATCATCCAATCATCCTAAGGAGGTACCTACAAAAATTATGCCACAAGCAAGGCTGAGTATACTAATACTCAGCTAGACTTACCCGATGTGAGGAGTCTACTCCTCTACCTCTAGACATGCAGCTGTTTGGCTGAGGGGTTTGGTTTGCCAAAAGCACTAGCTGAGTCTAAAATCAATTTTTAGCTTTTCAAGTTTTAGTATGATCCTTTTAAACTAGATGAGTACCTAGCTATCCATACATGGTATCAAACATTTTATCAATCAATATCTTTTGCCAGTCACCTCATTTCCACTTATTACTCAATGTAGAAGCATGGATCAAGCAGTCTCATTAGCTGCGAGAAGCAGACGATTCGAATCGATATTTATCCTTGCAAGGTAAACCTAAACACACGACGTGGTGAGGCACTCCATCCCAACACACATCAACTGTCCCCATCGATTCCCTGGCAACAGAACAGGGCTCACCGCCTTGGCGTACAATGCCTCACTGACCCCGACTGCCGTTGTGCAGTGCCCACACTTGTACCCACCATAACCGGAATGGGAGACCACGTCTCGGGTCGCGTGAGGGGCACAGTCTGCGGGCAGGTTCACTCAGGTACTAGGCTTACCGATTTACCATATTTCTCAGCATGTATTTAGTACGTTCAAACGCTTGACACACGGTACCACACCTTAATCCTTATTCCAATTTCCGTCTCGTAGACTACGCATCCCCATGGACCGTTGTCCACAGACCATCATCATTCCGATATAAAAATGGATACAACCAATTCCTGACCTCGCGCAAGTGCTAGAAAAATCACTCGACTTCTACCGAGATCCCTAATTAGTGAAGTAGCTACTCGACCTAGCATACTAGTATCCATCTCAAAAGGAATCCTGAGTTCATGCAACTAGGGTTTCAGGCAACTCCTATACTTAAGTGCACAGTACAAGCCTACAAACATTAAGTGCAGTAAAATAGCATATATAACGGTTATGCATAAAACCGGGGCTTGCCTTTAATTTAACACTTAGATAGTGTTTGCTAGGGTGGGTACTCGCTTGGCGAGCATCCACTGGTTAAGTCCACCATCCTTCAGGTTGTCCACCAACTGCATCTTGTGGTTGGCACCACATCACGTGCACGATCATCATCTGTCGGTCCTAAATGAGATGCAATATTCATATGGATGAATATGGTGAAAATATCACAAGATATACAAATACACGGTAGCGAACTAAACACTAATTAGCAAGACACTATAAACAACCACACGCTAGCATTAGTTACCTACACCTTATCGATGTTCAACATTAACACTATTAAAAAGACAACAAATATTTTATGTCCTCACGCAACACAAATACGACATCACAAGTACACGCATTTACCACGTTCACTTTAATCATTCACTGGTTCTTCTATTGACCACACAAGAGCAACCAAGACAACGTAAGTTTAAACAGGACATAGGCATCAATAACTACGGAACTTCTATCCACAACCAACTACAGCAAGCAAGCACATTAATCATGAAACACATGTTAAACTAAGTTTAGCCATCCCAAGTCTATATCCGTTAAGTGCTAACTAAGCATTTTTAGCCAAAAAGGGTGAACTCAACCATCAAATGGGCACTTGCAGATTTTTGGACAGCAATACAACAGTTACTTGTTTTAATTATAACTTTTCAATTATTTATCAAAAAATAGCAAACTAGAACTTTTTGGAAAGTTTAAAAAAGTGCTCTACAACTTTGGTATTGTCATCACAACATGATTCAATACTTAGCAAGGTCAAAACGTGCTAATACAACAACTCTGTCCAGATTTGGACAGATTCAGACTTGCAATTTCAAAAATTCATAACTAAAGATTTAGGCACCAAACAAAGTGATCCTAGATTTTCTGGAAATCTAATTAAATTTTTTACAAATTATTTATAAACATCTCAAGGTGATTCAATATTTAACTAAGAATAAAAGACACTAGAAGACTTTGCTATCCGGAACTGTACAGATTTAGTCTTCCTACTTTAAACATCCATAACTTAATCTTCAGACCACCAAAAAGAGTGATCCAATACTTTTTGGAAAGCTTGGTAAAAGCACTACATATCTTTTATAACCACCAAGAAGTGATTTCAGGTTTAATCAAATCAAACATCACAGTTTTCGAAATCTGTTCTGACAGTGGACAGAACACAGTAACCAGTTTGTAAAATTCATAACTCCTAAAATGTCAGGACTATGGTTATGAAATTTTAACACAATCAAGATAAGAAAAGCATCTACAACTTTCGTATAATCGACAAGGACTGATTCTAATATTAACATGAGCAAACAATGCAGTTTCTGAAATCTGTACAGAATTTGTACAGATTCAGTTACTGAATTTGTAAAAAGCATAACTCCTAAACGATCAGACTTATGCCTGTCAAATTTTAACACCAGCAAGATAATAAAGTTATGTACCACTTTTCTATAGCACATATCTACAGAAAATATAATTTAGTTCATCAAACATACAGTACGGGGAAATCACTGCGTGCAGTCCAAAACAGCAATTAATAAATTTCAGCTCCTATACAATTCAAGAATTGCCGCGTTCTAGATACTTGAATTATTCTAACACTTTGACAATTGTTAGAGTTAAAATAACCAAGTGAGAACTAACAAGTAGACTTACTCATTTTTATCCGTGTCATTTCGAGCACTAAAAGTACCATACTCAATTGACAACGCATTCTCTATGACAATCAATATCGAAGCGCTTTTCACCCAATAGTTTGTATTTTAACTTAGACATCACATGAGCACTACTACTTTTCATCCGCAACCATAACCATATGCATTTAGACTACAACAAGTAATTCATCGTGACTACGAGCTTAACCAAAGCCATCTAACAAGTTGATTAACCAAAGCAACAACATAGGCTCGCTAACTAACATACACGTCGGCTAGCCTATTATTGTCGAAACCCGAGACACAACATATATATAACAATCACTTAACAAAATCAACTCCTACTTAACATGAGTTGGCTAATCACATCATAAGACTTAGCAAACCATTTTAGACATTGTAACTCGAAACATGGGTTGGAGCAGATTAATTAGTTCTTCTTAACCTTTTCTCAACTCAAATTAGTTAACACACCAGTCACCTAAAATAGCACATTGTTGGGGTCTAACATAGAGGTACTAACACATGGCGTAAAACTCCATAAGGATTACATTGGCTACTAAGGGACCTAAAGCACTTATGTGCATATCTTATCGGATTGTTCTCCAATTTTAACAAGGATCGATTTATGAACGCTACTCGCCTCCAATAATCATTGGGCTGCGATAACGCTCATGTAAGACCTCTAATCGCTCAACAAGATATTTATTTATCCAATGGGAATGGAATGCAATATTTGACAAAGTAAAACATCGATCCGCCATACAACAAAAATCATGACGACACCGATATATGCTATCAACTAACCGTTTAAAAATACTAAACTTACTTCTCGCTTCGCCACTACACCACCCATTAGTCACATGACCATCATGCACATCCTTCACACGATTATACAATAGCAACCTAAACGTCGTGTTACACAATACATACATCTTTCCTCGTCGCGAGTATAACCATATCACGACATATACCCGCACACCTCAATCAATTATCTTACGCCACCACCACTATAATACACCACGGCACACACACCCATACATGCACTAATTCAATCCTCACATCACTTGTATCTCCAGACTTACTCATCGCACAAAACAAGCACGACACATTTGTTTACCAAAACGTGAATGCGACCTTGCCACTGCATATAACCAAAACATTTTTATACCCACATATATTCCAACACCAATATACACCACATCGACCAAAACGTAATTAGACAAACTACAAATCGCACACATCAAACAACCTCTTTTTCTCCGACCGCAAATGCGACCCTACTAATGCGTATATCTAAAACATTTTACGCACATCCACACATATGCATGCACTGCATGACATCAACCAACCCATACGTATTGTAAACTATAAATCAATCAACCTGAATGGGATCGGATCCGAGTTGTGCATGCATGTGGTTCACTCGACTGGTGTTGCATCGGACACGTGGTGCGCGACGGATGGCATCGATGGCTAGCTGCAATTAGACACACACAACGGTTCAACATTTTTACCGAGCACACAAAAAAAATGTGATAGCAGCAAGGGCAGCGGGGGGGGGGGGGGGGTTCTCACCATGGGTTTCGACGGCGTCGCAGATGGGGCTGCGCAGCGAGGACAAGAGCGATGACACACGACGAGGGGAGTGAAGAACGAACGGGAGGGCTACTGCGCTGATTTTTCTTGCCGGCATCCAAAAAGGGAGGGCTCGACGAGCAGCACCAATGGGAGAGGAGGAAGAAGGGCTGTGCAGAACTGCTGCTCGGCCATGGAAAAAATAGCAGGGGAGGGTTGGCGCCCTGGCCAGCCGAGCGCCATGGGGGGAGGAGCTCGAGCTTCCTGCGCGCTGAACAGAGAGCAGGGGGAAAGGGGCGTTGCGCAGAAGAGGCCGGTTAGAGGTAGAAGAAAAGGGGGCACCTACACCAGGGAAGCTCGGCCTCGGCCATGGGAGAGGAGGAGCCGAGCTGTAGAGGGGCGCTGGCTTCCTGCTGGCCGTGGAGCTAGAGACGCGCCCAGGAGAAGGACAGGGAGCGTCGACTGAAGCTTCTGCTTGCCTGCAGGGAGTACACGGCTGCTCTCCATCCCTGTTGGGTGAGCAACAGCAGGGGAGAGAGGCCGGCCGTCGAGGTTGATGCCCCTGCGCAAGGGAGGCCAGGGAGGAGGGTGCGCTGGAGAGGGAGAGCTGGGCGCAGGGAGGTGGAGGAGACGCCATGGGCAGCAGGGGGAGAGCATCGGCTGGGAGATTTTCTGTGCCATGAACAGGGAAGAAGACAGCTGTGCGTGTGGGGGAGAGGAGGAAGAAGAGAGTGGCGGCTAGGGGGGTAGATGCAATTTTCCAAATTGGCAAGGGGAGGCACTTCTATTTATAGAGGAATCCTAGGGTTAGGGTTCCAAATGGGCTGGGTTGGGCTGGCCCAAAACACGAAATCGGGCTGCGTTAAATTATTTTCCGAAGTAAAAATGTTCCTGCGGATTTCGTCTACACGCAAAATGAAGTGAACTAGAGTTCGGACGAACGGACGATTGAGCGATTAATTCGGCCGAGAGTGATTTGATTTCGCTCAAAAATAAATCCCTACGCGTGATTCGAAAATAAATCGTCTTGAGTTATGATCGGCTTTCGGATTTTTAGTCGGAGAATGCGAATCGTGATATATTAAAAAGCACTGTCGATGTTGATTTTCAAATCCTGATCAGACAGAAAGATATTAAGTCGATTTGGTTAGAATTAAATAGATGCAGACACACTAGGTATTCCGTTGAGAGTACGGACTCGGATTAAAATAGTCGGACATCGATCGAACATCAAAAAAATGGATTCGGACACAGCTCGACTAGCAACTGTCGAGCGTGTGATTAACTGAGCTCTAGACGAGATTTATAAATCGAGATTGATTATCAAGTTTGCATTTGTGCCAAGAAATAAAAGTTTTAACACGCTCCAAAATTGGTTGTTTCTCACGATCGAAGAACTCCGAATTCGGTGAACTTCCATGAATAATCTGGATAAATAGAGATAGACACGATCGAGAATAGAAATTTTTACTGAGCATCTGAGATTAGGATAAATCTCTTGTCATAACACGAAACTGACACCTGGGGTGTCACACTCATCGACCCAACCGTTTGAGCTAGACCGCACTTAATCGCCTGGAATGCCTCGGTGTTCGCCGTCGTCGTAGGCAGAAGAACTCCGGGACGGATTCATGCAATTGATGGAGGGATTATGGTTGCCAGGGGTGGGATTAGGTGTAAACCAAGTTAGGGCACCGGTCATTATGCATCCCGGCCGGTACAAGTTCGCCGGAGGGCGCGCTCACCGTCGTTCACCGTCGGGGACCTGACGTTGTGAAGAGATAGAAGTGTGAGGGCTTAAGTGCAAACGTCAGTGAGACAGGTGAATAGTGCGTAGGGATTCTTTACCAGTTATTTGAATAGTCGGGGACCTCTGCGCAAAATTGCCTGTGCAGGTGCGCGCGCGGGCGCGTTTGCCTGGTTGTGGGCTGGATTGGGCCAGTTTCAGCCCAGAACTGTTCATAGTTTTCCTTTTTCTTTTTCTTCCAAGCTTGGAGATTTATAGAAAATTCTAGAAAAATGATAAAATCATCAGACCAATTTTGCTAGACTTCTAAATTCCTCTAGTATTTAATAAAAATAGTTCCAAGATTTTTAGTCCCAACCATGAATTATTTAGCCTTTAAAGATGCCTTAACCTAGTCTTTTAGAATTTTAGAATTAAATTAGTAGCTCTAAAAATAGTAAAACTTTTGGGATGAACTTAGTATGATAATTAAAACCATTGGGTAAATTTGGAATGCTTTGGACATTGTTTGATCCCAAACCCAAGAAACTGGCCTTCTAGAGTTCAAATACCTAACCTTAATGCAACACTAAACTAGGAAACTCTATGTTGGGGGTCTGCTTCGTAGCCGAAGGTCCTATAAGAAGAACACCTTCGGAAGATCAACACAGAAATATCGCCGAAGCTACCTTCCAAGGAACTTTGGCATAACGACATGCCTTGAGACGAAGGGTTGCACCGACTTAAAGATGAAAAGACAGATTGACCCATGATAGTTTGTGTCATAGTTGTAGTATTTTGTAAAGGGTATGAATGTAAATTCACACAGGCTGCTCCATGTGCCTATAAATAGATGAATAGTACCCCCGTACTGTTCACTCTAATTTGTACTCGCTCGAGCGTCACACTTGTACTTTCTCCTTCTGTCAAGCCGAAGGTATAAATGTAATTCTATATTATTTCTGTTTATTGATGATAATACAATAAAGTTGAATTAATAATGTTATATAATTATTCATGTTGTCTCTTATATTTAACATGCTTCTTCTTTCATTAACGTATACTGCGATCATGAAGGTACATCCTTCATGACCTTCGTCCGAAGATCATTATATCCTAAGGGAAATAATGCTTCGAAGGACAAAGGGCATTAACTTTTAAAATTTTGTGTTGCCTTGTTCATAATTCATAGCATTTGAGAACAAGTCCCCAACATTGGCGCCCACCTCCGGTGAACTCACTTCCACCTTTGAGCTGATGGCTTCGTTGAGCAACCAAGTCGAAGCATCTTCGGCTACGAAGCTGGTGCTTCCGATAATAGGTGGCTCAGGTTCAGAGCCGGCTAAGAAGAAGCAGAAGAAAGAAGCACAGAGAAGGGTACAATATGTTGGGGTACAGGGACCCTTCATCAAGTCAAAATGATCCCACATCCCAATCACCTTCTCCCAGGAGGACCTTCAGCTCAAAGATTACCCTCATAATGATGCTATGGTCATATCTTGTGTCATTAAGGGATTTCTGGTCCATAATGTTCTGGTTGATACAGGCAGTGCAACGGATATCATATTTGCTAAGGCCTTCAGACAGATGCAAGAACCAGAGGATAATATTCATGATGCTACACATCCTCTATGTGGCTTCGGAGGAAGGCAAATTGTAGCACTTGGCAAAATCACAATGCAAGTAACCTTCGGCTTTGTTCACAACACAAGGACTGATCAAGTTGTGTTTGACATTGTTTACATGGAGTACCCCTACAAAGCAATCATTGATCGTGGGACACTTAATGCTTTCGAAGCAATACTTCATCCAGCATATCTATGCATGAAGATACCTTCGGAACAAGGGCCCATTGATGTTCATGGGAGTCAAGAAGCTGCCAGGAAGGCCGAAGGAAACTGGACAGATTCAAAGGCAATTCATAACATAGATGGAGCCGACGCCTATGAGCAGTATCGATACAAAAGAGAGAAGGCTGCTTCGGCGGATCAGCTGAAGCCTATGCTTCTATGTGAAGATATAGCAGAACAAAAGGTACTACTGGGGTCTCAGTTATCTAAAGAGCAGGAAAAGAATTTGCTAAGATTTCTATTCAACAACAAAGATGTCTTTGCTTGGTCAGCCAATGATCTTTGCGGTGTCAACAGAGATGTCATTGAGCATTCACTCAATGTGGATCCATCTTTCAGGCCAAGAAAACAAAGGCTTCAGAAAATGTCTTATGACAAAGCTGAAGGTGCTCGGAACGAAGTGAAGAGGCTTCTTAGCGCTAGCGTTATTAGAGAGGTCAAATACCCAGAGTGGCTAGCTAATACTGTTATTGTGAAGAAGGCTAATGGTAAATGGAGAATGTGCATTGATTTTACAGATCTTAACAAGGATTGTCCAAAGGATGAGTTCCCATTGGCAAGAATAGATTCTCTAGTAGATGCAGCAGCTTCGTCAGAGCTCATGAGTCTACTAGATTGTTACTCAGGCTACCACCAAATCTGGATGAAGAAGGAAGATGAGCCAAAGACTAGCTTCATAGCCCCCAGTGGCACATATTGCTATCTTCGGATCCCTAAGGGGCTTAAAAATGCTGGAGGAAGCTTCAGCAGAATGACAGCCAGAGTCCTTCATTCTCAAATAGGCAGGAATGTGCTAACTTATGTTGATGATATCATAGTTAAAAGCACGAAGCAAGAAAATCGCATTGTTGATCTGCAAGAGACATTTGCCAACTTCAGGCAAGCTGGTTTGAAGTTAAATCCAGAAAAATGTGTTTTTGGAGTAAAGAAGGGTAAGTTCCTTGGTTGTCTAGTATCAACGAAGGGGATTGAAGCTAACCCAAGCAAGATTGAAGCTATCCTTCGGATGGAACCGCCAAGCACAAAGAAAGGAGCTCAACGGCTAGCAGGTAGATTAGCATCATTGAACAGATTTATATCCATATCAGCAGAAAGAAATCTGCCATTCTTTGAAATACTGAAGTCAGCCAAAGTCTTTCAATGGGGTCCGGCTCAGCAAAAAGCCTTCGAAGAGTTGAAGCAATATTTGATTGATTTAACAACATTAACTCCACCTTCGTCGGGGGCTCCATTGCTCTTATATGTTGCAGCTTCGCATTCTGTACCGAGTGTGGCACTAGTACAGGAGAAGCTAGATGGCCAAGTCAAGAAGCAAGCTCCAGTGTACTTCGTTTCAAAAGTTCTAAGTTTGTCAAAGAAAAATTATACAGAATTGGAGAAGGTGCTATATGCTGTGTTAATGGCTTCCAAAAAGCTTCGGCATTACTTTCAAGCATATCGCATAATTGTTCCTTCGTCACAGCCTCTGAAGGACATTATGAGGAACAGAGAAGCTACTAGAAGGATTGGGAAATGGGTTGCAGAACTTAATGAATTCACCATTGATTATGTGCATAGATACTCAATTCAGTCCCAGGCGTTAGCAGACTTCATCGCTGATTGGACGCCAGAGGCTCACGAAGAAGAAATAAACAAAGACGCCGAAGCTTGGACAGTGTTTTGCGATGGTTCTTGGGGAACTTTCGGTGCAGGAGCAGCTGTTGTCCAAGTGGCACCTTCGAAAGTCAAAACATGTTATGCAGCCAAGCTTGATTTCAGTTGCACAAATAATATTGCTGAGTACGAAACACTTATGTTGGGGCTTCGAAAGTTAAGGGCAATGGGAATAAGAAGGGCCATCCCGAAAACTGATTCTCAAGTTATTTCTCGCCATGTGGACAAGAGTAGCAAGGCAAAAGATCTGAAGCTTGAAAGATATCTGGATACAGTTCGAAGGTTGGAGGCTTCTTTCGAAGGTTTTTCTGTCAAGAATATTCCAAGAGGTGAAAATGAGCATGCAGATTTACTAGCCAAATCAGCGGCCCAGGGGTTCCCTCTACCTTCGGAAGTATTTTTTGAAACAATAAAGGCACCTTCGGTTGAACTTATGGAGAAAGCAATGCTTACTATTTCTGCAGTACATAGTGAAGATTGGAGGACTAAAATTATATCTTTCCTCCAAGGTAATTCTCTATCAGATGACGAAGCTTATAATAAAAGAATGGAGGCAAGGACAAGACCATATGTGATAATAGAAGGGGAATTACATAAACATGGAGTCTGTTCTCCACTGCTCAAGTGTTTATCAAGAGATGAAGGTATTGAACTAATGAAGGAGATACACGCAGGTCTGTGTGGATCTCACATTGGGGCTAGGCCCTTGCTGGGAAAGGTGTTTCGACAAGGATTTTACTGGCCGAAGGCAGCTTCGGATGCATCAGAGCTAGTCCAAAAATGTGAAAATTGTCAAAAATGTGCAGAAGACCAGAAGCAACCTTCATCTCTCACTCAGCTAATACAGCCCACCTGGCTGTTGCAAAGATGGGGCACACTTCCAGCAGCACAAGGCAATTTAAGGTATGTTGTGGTGGCAGTAGAATATTTTTCTAAGTGGATTAAAGCGAAGCCTTTTGCCACAATAACTTTGGTCACAGTCAAGAAATTCTTCTGGCAAAACATTGTTTGTCGCTTCGGCATACCGAAGGCTATAACTATGGACAATGGAACACAGTTTGATGCCGAAGCTTTCAAGTAATTCTGTGATCAAATTGGCACGAAGATTCATTTTGCATCAGTCAGGCATCCGGAGTCAAACAGACTTGTTGAAAGAGCAAATGGCATTATAATGACGGGAATAATGAAGCTAATCTTCAATCAGCCCAGAGGATAGTGGCCAGATGAGTTGATTAAAGTAGTGTGGAACCACAATACAACCACATCAAGATCAACAGGTTTTACGCTGTTCAAGTTATTATTTGGTGACGAAGCTATAACCCTAGAAGAAGCTAAAGTGGGGTCAATAAGAACAGTAGTTTCGGTAGAAGACAAAGCTGATTATTACGTGGCAAAAGATACTATAGAAGGGACCAGACTTTAGGCTATGGAAAATATCAATAAATATCAAGCCGAAACAATAAAATGGCGCGACAGAAAAGTTCGGTTGAAAAATATTAAGCCAGGGCATTTGGTGCTTCGAAGAGTGGCTAATCCGGACACAATAGACAAACTACAACTGAAGTGGGAAGGACCCTTTCTGGTGGTATCTTCGTCAAGGACCGGTTCTTACAGATTGAAGGATATGGACGGCAACGATATTCCTAGATCTTGGAATGCGGATGAGCTTCGACGATATTATGTGTAATTTGATGTGATCTTTTTCCATTTTTTCCTATGGCACCCTTTTCCTTTCAAAAGGGGGAGAAAGGTTTTAATGGGGCCATAACTTGTAATTTTTCTTTTCTTATTCAGCTCCACGAGAGCAAGATCCCCCAAAAGAATGTAAAATGTAACATCTGAGCACGCACCAACGAGTGCAGAAAAAAGAAAAAAAACCAAGGAGAAGCTCAAAAGTCGTCCCTAAGGGGATGCAGAGCACGACGAAGCTACAAAAAGTCGTTCCTAAAGGAGCACAGTGTAAGTTTTCTGCTCAAAAGACGTTCCTAAGGGGATGCAGAACTTATACCGCCTAAATAGAAGGCGAAGAAGTTCAAAAGACGTTCCTAAGGGGTTGCAGAACTTACAACAAAAAATAAGCGGTGAAGCCAAAAAATAAACGACAAAACATTCATTTGCACAAAACATCACATCATTCATTGCATTCATATACATTCATTTAGACATTCGTAGGATCATCATTATCATATCATAGAGGTACAGAGACTTGCTTCAGCTCTAATGGCAAGGCTTCGGTGAGAGCAAAAAGAAGCAGATTTATGCTTCGTTTTGTACGAAAAGAAGGGAAGGTGTTTTTCGCCTTCGGCTCAAAAATACAAGTTTCGTTCACATCAAACCAGTTCATACATGGACGGAAAGGTAAAAATATATTACCAGGTATGGACAAATTTATAGAATAGTGTCTGATTCCTAAATTACAATATTTTTTACAAGGTTGATTCAAAAATTTTCTCTAGAGTTTTTCATAGCAGTATCTTTAGCTTCATCACTTCATCATTATCCGCCAAGCTTCGGATCATTGATCTTCGGCTTCGTCATCCTGTACGTAACAAAACGTTATGAGGTAAACTCAAGTTTCAAGGAGAAGGTAAGCATCATGTATGAGTTTATTACCGGCTTGAGGTGACTTCGAGCTTCGTCACGAGCTAAGCTTCGCCCACCCTTCGTCCAGATCTGTGTTATGAATCTATTTCCTATGCTTTAGGCTAGGCTGGGGATATCAGTTAAATCTGCTGGTGATCAGCTAAAATTAGGTCTATTGATGATTTTCCCATGCGTGCAACCAGTTTTCATGAAAGCAACAGTTGTGCCCTGAAAAGCTAGAAGAGCACAGAAGTCACCATGCCCAGCTATAACTTCGTTAAGTGCATCAACTTCGCCCTCAATATGTTCGAAGGTGCCAGGCAGGTCTTCAACTGAAGGTTCAAATTTTTCAGAACTGGCTCCAACTGAGTTAAAGACCTGCTTTAGCCATTGCACGCATCGGTTGCCGAAGTCTAGGCATTTATCCTGAAACTCCATCAATGGTTTCTGCAAATTTGAACTCTTTTCGACTTTGTCTTGAAGCTTCGTATCGAGATTCTTCTTTTCTTGCTCAAAATTTTCTGATTTCAGAAGAAGTTCACTATTCAATCTGGTGATCTCGGCTTGGGCCTCTGTTAGTGAACCCTCCATTGTCTGAAGAACAAAATCTTTTTTTCTCAAGAGCAGCTTCATGATCATTAATTTTCCTTTCCAAGCCTTCGATTATAACCTCAGATTTCTTATCCTTGAGGTCTTGTTGCATCCTCAAGGCTTTACTTAATAGCATGCTCTATGCAAAAATAACCTTCATCAGCAATTACCTTCATCATAAAACAATGAAAAGCCGAAGGAAAAAAATTACCTTGAAATTAGAATAGAATAAACTACCGATGATATGCTGTTGTCGGTAGCGGCTGATGTCGGCCTCAAGCTTCGGGAAACCAACACTCTTCGACAGAGTGCTGATAACCTTCGCTCCAGTTCGGTCTCGGAGGCATCCTAAGCTTTCTTCATCAATACCGCCAAAGATCAATGCTCCTGGCTGGTAGCCACAAGATATAGCATAATCTCTCAATTCCTCTCTCTCAGCCTTGGATAGCTCTTGTCCAATAATGTTTTGGAAATCGAAGTCCTTCTCCTTCGAAATATCTTTAGCAATCTTCTTCCCTTTTCCAGGCACTGTGGCCAAGGTTCCTTCGGCAGCTACAACAGCTTCTTCTGCGGCCATATTCAACAACATTTTATCAATATCAGAAAATGTGCTCTCCAGATTTGTATCTTCGGTAGTTGCAGCTTCAATGGGAGCAGCTTTGGTAGCTGTAGCAGCTTCGGCAGCAGGTGTTATCTTTGGCGCTGAGGCCAGCGGTGGTGTTTCTTCAATAGCTTCAATTATGGTAATAATCCTCCACCTCTTCGGCCCAGCAAACTTCTTTGCTGCCGAAGGCTCCTTCTTCTTCTGTAAACTTCGTCAGATGCGACCCCAGTGGACTTAGCTTGATAGGTAAGGATTCAGTCATTACCTTTAGAATTTCTTCCAAGTCAGCAGCAGAGGGTGTTGAAGGAGTCTCTTCCTCTATCTCAGTCGTTTTTTACTTTGGAGCCGCATCTTTCCTCTACTTTGGAGCAGCTACCTTCGGCTCAGGGCTCGATTTTCTCCTCTTCAAAGTTTCTTCGTCTTCTTTCACCATTCTAGCAGCTTGTCTGCTCAGAATGCTAACAATCCTTTTTCTCTTTTGCCCTTCGGCACCCTTATTCAATCGCTCATAGTCAGGATAGTCAAAGTTCAGGGCATCCATCACCCGATTCAACCTCTGCTTCGGTCGGGTGCCGAAGGCTGCAGTCATCAACTAATCTTCTTTTTTATTGTAATTACCCAAAATTTCATTGCACATGATTTCTATCATTTCTAACCATTCTTGGCATGGCCCTTTGAATAGTTTCTCAAATTTGAACCGATAAGGCAGTCGCACAAGTTTATTCTTTTCCTTCGTCCCTTTTAGCTTCGGCATTTTCCATTCACTCAGCGTCGGGAACACCTTATAGGCAAGATATTCTTGGATTAGATCTCTAGTCCCGATTTGCTCGGCTACCACCCAGAATTCTGCCACAGCTTCTTGGCACGGTGACCCCGATGTCATGCGGCATAGAGGCCTAGTCAACGCGAAGCTTAAGCTCAGCGGGCTCAGTACTAGTGTCTTGAGCTTCTCCCTCTTCTTCTCATCGGTCTTAACATAAAACCACTCATTTTTCCAACCGGTCGACCATTTGGTGTGATAGCTAACTGTAACACCCCGGGATCCACAAATACCCCAGAATGCTACTAAACTACACATCTAACATTCATATATAAAATTTTGGCAGCATCTCCTTTGAAAATTGCATAAACGTGGAAGCAACAAAGTATAAATAGATATCATGATAAGAAAACATAATAGACATTAATAATCTGCTAGCAATGGGAACACAACCATACCGACATGAACTGAATTAACCAGTGTGCACGACTAGTTAAAAACAAACATCCTTTGACAAGAAGTTTCTAGTTAAATCATGACTGCGCCTAAGTAGCAATATTATGAGAGTGAAGGTGGATGTGCTACTACTTCCCACTCCCCTTGATGAGTAACAAACACCTGCATTGTGTAATGCAAGAGTGAGATGAAATATCTCAGCAAGCAAATTGTTTTGACGAGATATTTAAACCACAAATTGAATTAATCAACATTCTAAAAGAATAACAAATAAGATCAGAAATACTTGTAGATATAGAACTCAGTAGTCCCAATATAACCAATACCATCTCATTTCCTCGAACAACCATGATAGGTTGTATAACACTTCCCTACGTCAACAATACCTACAAATATCACTCAATATATGCACAGGAATGCAATGTGTAGGTCCCCTGTCTTCATACCTCTGAGGGTATAAAACCACATCATCTGCAAATATCACTTCAATGAATTCATATGAATGCAATGCATATGTCCTCTGCCTTCATACCTCTAAGGGTATGAAGCCGCATTGTACCCCTCCTCGAGCAACGTACGATGCTAAGTTGTACCTGTACGGTCGGACCATAGGTCACGACAAAACTTCAGATGCAAATGAGTCATGCAATGTATATGGCATGCTGCATTTATCAATAAACTACACTTCCTTCAGATACAATACAAACCTCAATTAATACTTCATCTTCCTTCAGATACAATACAAACCTCAAATAATACTTCATCTGCCTTCAGATAAAATACCAACCTCAAATGATGCTTCATCTGCCTTCAGGGGTGTGAATTAATCTCATGTGTCATACTCGAACCATAATCATCATCAATATATGATAGAGCATCAATATAATACAATCAAGTAAAACATCATCATATAGTTCAATTATGAAAGAATCCAATAATTCTGAATATTAGAGTGTAGGCGATAGAAGTAACAGGTCAAAATGGTAGCAACCACCGCTACATTCACTTGCCTTCATCGAAAAGAAAAATGTACTGGGCATGATCTGGAGTGTAGCCACCTGCGAGCACGCATAAAACTTAGTACAAATATTTCACAAACATTTGCCAACAATCAACAATTCGCTCCTACACTGGAAACCAAGACCTGGTCGATAGACTCCCACCCTGAACCACATGCCATACAGCAGCAGCGCTGTTTGTTAATTTTGTATCTTTAAAATTATAATAGTGGTGATATCAAACAAATACTCTAGGAGTATATACACAAAATACTCTACAACTTAGGTATTCAATGGATAATTAAGTGCAGTCATCTATAAGTTCTAAAACATCTGACAAGATAACTGACTGAATCTGTTTCAGAAAGCAACATAGTTAACTTCAAAATTCGTTATCTCCCAAACTACTCAACCAAAAATTATGACATTCTGCTGGCAGTAAGATATTTTATCCCTCTACAAAAGTCTCCATAGTTGGAAGAGCCAATTCGGCCATTTACTAGATGAAACCTACCACTGAACAGACCCGCTCATTTTACCGAACAGAAACAGCCAAAGTAAAACAAACATAACTGGAGTTTCAAAATTCATATGAATGCACTCTTTAACAATCTGGAAAGCTTATAAAATTATTTACAACTTCTTTTACCAACCTAAAGTTTAATTTTGTTGATAAAAGTGCCTAAATCTTAAAAGAACTGATTCTGCACAGAATTGTGAGACTGAAAAACTGCTATAATCAAACTGCAATAATTTTCTGATCTGATGTCCGATTGGGGTGTTCTTCACGGCCACGGAAAGTGCTACAAAATATCTACGACTCATAGTCAGACTTTTAATTTTTTTTGAGGCCACTAAGAGCACGGAAAACGGGTATGAACAGAAACTGTCGAATCTGCCATTCTGCAGAAACTAATTTCGAGATCAAAAACTAACCCCCCATCTAATCCAACCTCTAATCCTTCAATCCCCATGATTCACAACGCCCAAAAACACATAATTACAGGGAGGAACATGGATCTAATCCTTACCTAGGGTTTCCCCAAGAAAAACTGAAAGAAGAGATGGGGTAGAACATCTCCTTGATCCTCTCTTCCTCTTCAATTCAACGTGCTCCTGCTCTTCTCGATCCTTGCTGCGTGGGAGGGAGATCTAGAGGGAGGAGGAAGCCGTGGAGAGGGTAGAGGGCGGCTGCAAATGGGGAGGAGAGGAAGAGGGAGGGGCGGCTGCAACAATTGGGGAGAGGGAGAGCGGGTTGGCTAGGGTTGGGGAGGAGAGGGGGGGCTCCCATCCATCGGATCGAGATCAATGGCCCAAACTCGCTCTCCCATCTGAGCTCCCGACCCCAGCGGAAAAAATGCCAAAAGATCTACTGTTTCCCTAAGAAATGCCTCCTGAAACTCCAAATACCAATGCCACAGAACATGAAAGAAAAGAGAAAAAGAAATTTAACTTTTTTCAGAAAATTGGGGTATCACACTAACCACCGGAGTCTTCATATCTTTACGGTAAGCAAAGTTGTAACAACCAAAATTCTCATGAAGACCATCTTCTCTTGCCTTCATTTGATAGTGAAGCTCGTGCACTCAGCAAAAAGCTTCGGCATTCGGGTCTATTCCTTGACTTCAGAGTGCCCAAATGAAGACGCTGAGCCTAACGATAGCGTTAGGAGTCAGCTGATGAAGATAGATTTCAAAATTTTCCAAAACTTCCCCAATCATTTCATTCAAAGGAAACCTCAATCCTACTCTGAAGAAACTCCTGAAAACTACCACCTCATCATTTTCCGGTGTCGGAGCGGTTTCTTGCACGCCAAAACGAATCAGTTTCTTCTCAGCTTCTCTGAAGTAGCCTAACTTTATCATCATACGTGTATCAGCCTCAGAAGCAGTAGATTTCCCAAAGTCTAGGTGGCTCGGTTTGGCTGGCATGAGAATGGTATAATCTTCCTCTTCTTCATCAGCATCATCTTCTTCGATGTCAGCTTGTTCAGCTTCGGCAGCAGGTGCACCTTCGTTAGTAGCTCCCTCTGTCATAACCAGTCCCGATTGTTTCATCACTTCAGAGATCGGGGCAGTCTCTATGGTTTCGGCTTCTTCTCCATCACGGGTAACCCTAGCAGTTGAACGTACTCTGGCCATCAGGTGTGGAGTTCCTTGCAGTTCTTACGAATGTTGATGATTTTTATGGTTCTGACGAAGCTCCCTCTTATGACGAAGCTAGATCAAAATGATGCTTTGCTTGAGAATGCGATGAGAAAGCTTCGGCTGTGGTTAAATTTTTCAGCAGCACAACAGTGCAATGGCAATGAATGCTGTGGTAACTTCACACCTACCCTTCTATTTATATATTGTTGCAGGTGTGAAGGTGAATCGTCGAGCCGCCCACACCCGCTCAACAGTCACCCACACCCACTGAACGGTGGACCACGGTGCGTGGAATATGAATCACCAGATCGTGCGTACCCGCCGCATGGTGGGGCCACCTTGCGCTTGGATTATTTTAATCATTTCTCGGCAACGAGCTCAGGGAAGGTGTTTTTCGGACCTTCGGCATTCTGAAGCCTAAGACAATTTTTCACGGATCAAGCTCGTTACGAAAAATGATCTAGCACCACGAAGGGGCTACTCTTGGGGGTCTGCTTCGTAGCCGAAGGTCCTATAAGAAGAAACACCTTCGGAAGATCAACACAAAAATAACGTCGAAGCTACCTTCCAGGGAACTTCGGCATAACGACATGCCTTGAGACGAAGGGTTGCACCGACTTAGAGATGAAAAGACAGATTGACTCATGATAGTCTGTGTCATAGTTGTAGTCTTTTGTAAAGGGTATGAATGTAAATTCACATAGGTGGCGCCCTGTGCCTATAAATAGATGAACAGTACCCCCATACTATTCACGCTGATTTGTACTCGCTCGTGGTCACACTTGTACTTTCTCCTTCTGTCAAGCCGAAGGTACAAATGTAATTCTATATTATTTCTGTTTATTTATGATAATACAATAAAGTTGAATTAATAATGTTATATAATTATTCACGTTGTCTCTTATATTTAACATGCTTCTTCTTTCATTAACATATACTGCGATCATGAAGGTACGTCCTTCATGACCTTCGTCCGAAGATCATTATATCCTAAGGGAAATAATGCTTCGAAGGACGAAGGGCATTAACTTTTAAATATTTGTGTTGCCTTGTTCTTAATTCATAGCATTTGAGAACAAGTCCCCAACACTCTAGTAGCTAGTGGGCACCACATGAGCATTCAAGATACAACCTAATGTGTTTTATTGTAACTGCATATTCATAGCATCACATGAGCATTCATGTATATGTATTGTTATGTATAGAAAACAAAGAAGAAGTAGTAGTTGAAGAAGAAGTTGCATCGCAAGCTGAAATTCCACCTGTCGAGAACAACTTCTACTTTGATATCTGTGGAACAGATCTTGAGTCTCGTACAACACAAGGCAAGCCCCGGTGCATTATCCATTTCCTTGTGTTTTAAAATCTTTATCACCTTATATGATGCATTAGGTGATAGGAGTTGAATGCTAAACAATTGTTGCATTTCCTTCCTTGGAAATGTTTACCATTCCTTGATACCTGTTTTATACAAAAGTTTTCTGATGCTTAGTCTTGCCTTAGGAAACAAAATGTTTTGTTTTAAACAAAGATGATGCTTCATATGGGATGGGAAGTTTTCACAAGAAAAGACTTGATGGTGAATCCATCATGGCCATGATGGGATCAACATCGAAAAAGATGTTCGTCTGACAGGTACCGAACTTTGGGTTTTAAATGATAAAGATGAGACCGGGCGGGTGACTTGCACGAGAAGGAAGTCTCGATCTAGTGTCTCCATCTGAGTCGATTAAGGAACGTGTCGATGTGGGTCTGCTGACCGAGGACCCTTTAACTAGCCACATGCCTCGTCATGGGTAAGCTTTGCCTCGGTCCGACCAATACCAGAAAGGCCACCACACAATGGGAGTGGAGTGATGGCGAGAGTAGCGTGTACCCTCCGTGGCAAGAGGCTAGACGGTGGTGTATCTGTGCTCTTGGTTGGCGTGAACTCGTTCTGGTCTTGAGAAAACCGGTGGCGAGTTGACATATGCAAGGGTTAAGTGCTACATATGTCGTGTGGTTGGAGATCCTCAGCTGAGTATTAATCGATTCGGATCGCCGTTACTTCTCGGACATGAAGACTTGGTCACTGACTTACACGTAGCATTCCAGTGAACTCAAAGGGTGATAAAAGATGGCTAGTGTAGGCCAAGTGCTTGAACTAGGATAGAAAGAACTCTAGATGCAGGTAATGACTTAACCTGGTAATAAAACTGGATTTTTAAGGATCCACTTTTAGTAAACATTTCTGCAAACAGAGTCTTTTGATTCTTGATCAGCTCTACCTTGAACCCCACAAGCCAGCATATCCTTGAGTGTCTTTTCCTTTGTCGGGTAAGACTTGCGAAAGTACACTTCGTACTCAGGGTTTTCGAACCCATGTTGTTGTAGGTGATGAAACAGCGGAGTTTTGCTGTTTCTGCTCAAAGGTGGAGCCAAAGGAGGAGGCCAATCAGTAAACTGCTTGGGAAGATGTGTTTCCTCCGAGTTTTAAACACTTTGCAGGTGTGCGGGAGGACGTTTTACCTCCCTGTTTTGTAATAATAAGTTATGCACTCATAATACCCGGTAATGTAATATTACTCTCTCTATACTTTACTAATGTAAATTATGTTATTGTTATCCGCTTCCACTATTTCTTTACTCCTGATATGTGTGTAATGTCTGCATGATGGGTGAAGCGCTCTTGGCCGATTTGATGATGATACAGAGGACTGAACTTGTCGAGTGATTATGTGCATCTACATGGTTGTCTGAGGTCCTTAGGACAAGGACATCTGTAGGTGGGCCTAATACCTTAGGAGGTTCCATGACAGCTGGTATCGGAGCGAAGCCCGTCTCTTCAAACATTACGTAGTACTTCAAAAGAATTTTTAAACACTTACCTTAAATATTCTTTCATTCTTATCTTGCCACTTTCTAGTAGTAACTTACCTTTTAAAAGTCGGGTAACAGAGTGCAATATACGAGGAAGTAAGGGATCGACAAAAGATTGATCCCATAATTATTATGTTATGCATGCATCATGATCAAACTATACTAATCAATCTTCCCCTCTTAAGGAGATATGGCACGCACTAAAACTACCCAGCGCAAATCAACTGGACCTCAGAGTGTGCCTCGACATCAGCTGGCCTACAGGCATGAAGGAAGCAAGAGTGGAAGCAACGACCCTATCCGGGAGTTGGAGGCCAGAGTGGATCGCCTCAGATCGGAACTACGTCACGGGTGTAGAGAGCGTGCGCGCGATAGTCGCAGCATTGCTGAACTATCAGCCGAAGTTAATCGCGTGCAGTACGAATTTCGGAACGTGATACGACCATTGATTGGGCTGTCAACTCGCGCTCTTTCGCTTGGGACTGTGAAGCCAAAGCTCTAGCTCGTGTAGCAGAACTTAGCGCATCCCTCGAAAACCTGCAGGCGTACTGCAACACCTTGCATGAAGAAGTGCATGTATTGTATGATCGGCTGCACCCGAACGTGCCACCTGATGTGGCAACAATGGGAGCTAGACCATCTGGAACAGCAAATGGAGGATCTGATGGGGGGATTGACCTTTTTGGAGCCCCTCCTTCCATGAATCTTGCAGATGAACAGTCTCCGGAAGGAGGCAGTGGAACAGCTAAGGATGAAGAAGACCATAGTAGTATAGTCTAAGTATTGTAGTTAAGTAAAATAAGTAAGAAAAGTTGAGTTGTATAATGGAGTATGTATAATTATTACTGTTCTGCAATGAAATAAAGATGGTGTTTGTTGGCATGTTATATTTTTCCAAATGTTTCTTTGCCTCAGATGCCATCCCGGACCCGTGCACATGATGGGGCAGGTACATCCTGCGGCAGGGAGGACACTCCCAATCCGCCACCCGTACCTCCTAATTTGGCCGAGGCTATCATTGCCTTGGTCAGCGCCACCGTCGACAACACGCGCTTTCTGCACGAAATGGCGGGCAACCAATTTCAACAACACGGAGGCAGAGTTCCCCCTCAAGGACCATGAGATACTACCTATCTAGAGTTCTCTAAAACTCGACCACCGCTCTTCGGCAAGGCAGAGGAACCCTTGGAAGCTGACGAATGGGTGCGTGTAATGGAGCAGAAATTTGGGCTAATCCGATGCACCAAGGTTCAGAAGCCCCTATTTGCCGCTCAGAAGTTAAGAGGCCCCGCCTGCACTTTGTGGGCAAACTTCTCCGCCATCCAACCTGCGGGACATCAAGTCACTTGGGAGGAATTCAAGTTGGCATTTAGGGAACATTATGTTCCAGAAGGCATATTTCAAATGAAAATAGAAGAGTTCATCCGACTGAAGCAAGGGGGGATACTGTGATGAAGTATCTCAATAAATTCAACCACCTCTCCCAGTACGCCATTGATCACGTGGATACAGATCTGAAAAAGAAGAATTGTTTCATGAGGGGACTAAATGATAGACTTCAGCGTAAGATGGCAACATGTTTGGACCTTACATATAGTAGGGTTGTCAGTATAGCACTGGCAGTTGAAGCCAAAAATGCGGGACACGGAAGGTCAAAGGGATATGTGGGTGAAAGATCTACTCAAGGACCTGAAAAGAGAACAAGGTTGGTAATCTGGCCTTTCAATCCAAACCGTTCTTCACCTCATCCACCTTCATATCCATTCAAACAGCCTGTATTTATTCGTCCCACTTCTGCCCCCGCTCCGACCAGTCATCCGAGTGCCCCTGGTACTCGTTTCCCTGCCCTTCCCAGTTCCTCCAGTGGTTCCTTCAATTGTGGAAATTCCGGACATTTCATCAAGGACTGTCCATATCCGAAGCAAAACAAATCCAACTTTGAACAGAGTTCTGGGAACTCAAATCAAGGAAAGGGGAACACGACCAACTCTTCTACGGGCAAAAATTTGAAGAAAACTGGAAGGGTGATGAGGACATCATTATGAGTACGACTACACCAGCAGCACCTCCACATCAAGCGCCACTTCCTTCATTAGCTGCGCCAATCACTCGGGCCCATGCCAGAGATCTTAACTTCGTCATGCTACTGAAGAATAAGGGCCCAGAAGAATAGACGACTAGCCCAATTGTGGCCCATAGTGGACGACCTAGGGTTGGCCGCCCTAGGGGCTGCGCCCCCTCTCTATTTATCCAGGAGTTGCGCCTCCTTTGTTTTCGAGTTTTGTTTTACGTTAGCTTTAGCTACTCTCGAATACGCGAAAATCTGTGTTGTCTTCGTGTATTCAGAACTCCACCCTCGAGTAATAGATTAGATTGCTCACATCTTTTTCTTGTTCGTTCTTCGATTGCGCACAGGAAACGATCTTCGTGATCAGGCCGATCTCGCATCAGCAAGGTCGGTAACCACATGGAGTTGGTTCAGCGATTGCATTGGCGCCTCAGGCTTGCTCGTCGTAGTCGGATCGCAAGGGTCATCTTCCGCCAAATCGGAATTATCTCTACTCGCCGAAAGATCAGGCACCTCAGCTATATCAATTGGTATCAGATTTCCAGGTTGATTGGTGAGTTTATCGAGTGTTTTTTTCTCCTACAGTCCACAAAACCACATAAAAGTTCAGGTTAGACCTTATACCAGCACCCTTTTGAGCCTCGCACTTTCTTTCAATAATCTGCATTGTTGAATTTGTGTGCTTTCGCGTCATTTGTTGTTGGTCGCATTGTGTTTTTTTTCTCGCCATCCTTCTTTCTTCCTTGTTTTTCTCCTTCGGTTACATCAAACCCTAGCGCGCCGCAACCATCTTCCTTGTTTTTCTCCTTCGGTTACATCAAACCCTAGCGCGCCGCAACCATCTTCCTTGTTTCTCTCGTTCGGTTACAACAAACCGAGTCAACGCCGCTTCCTTGTTTTTCTCCTTCGGTTACGTAAAAAAAACAGAAACAAAAGAAAAAAAAGAAAACGAAAGAGAAAGGATAGAACCAGAGAACAAAAAAAAGTAAGGAACTTGTTGACTCATCTCGGTCGTTTTAAACATAACTTGAGGTACCTTCCTTAAACCGGGCATAACTTTTTGCTCGGTTGTCCAAAAAATCTGAAATTTTTACAGGAGCTTGTTGACACCATTCTGAGGCCGGCCAAACTTACCTTCGGTCTGTTTGGTTTCGACAAAAAGTTCTCGCACGCTTTTCAGAGAACTTCCTGATTTTCTGTAGACCACATCTGAACTCTGTTTTAGGTGAAACTTCGTGTAGCTCCTATTTTGTTGTTTCTTGTGCTGAGAAAAATATCAAAAAAATCATACAAAAAAGAAAAAACAAAATCACCTGTGATTCCTGCTAGTTCCATCCGTCCTTTGCACCTGTGGCCAGCAATAAAGTTTCGTGTTTTGCACTATAATTCAACTTTGCATTATTGTTTGATCGTGCTAATCCTTGACTTGAGTGCAGCCTACCCAGAACTCCACATATTTCTACGACGAGCAGGTTTCTGTTTCTCCACGCAATCGCTCATCCAATCTTTCACCGGTTCCACCTGTTGATTGCAGTTCACCACTGTGGCTTGGAAGAACATATAAGAACATGATAATAGCATTCCATTGAGCGAGCAAGTTGTCACCACCATTCCCCTATTGTCGTCGGTTTTTCTCCTTTTGGTGTTTTGGTGTTTGCGCTAACTATGGCAGGAGCACACGACATGGTGGATGCCCAGTTGCAGGAAGTAAGGGGACAAGTTGATGGACTTGCTGCTGACATTAGGACGATGCATGAACGACTTGATTCAACGGTCACTTCGACGACCGAGCGTTTCAACCAACTTGACCTTGCTCAAACGGCGACTCGCACCACACTCGACACCATCCTGGCCCGCCTTGATGCGTTGACCACAAAGATGCAGCAGGAATACGACGGTGACACTGAGCAGGACGATGGAGATCGCCGTGGTCGTGCACGCCGTGTGGTTCGTCATCCCCCTAATGACTTATTTTCTAAGATTAAATTTAAAATTCCATCTTTTAATGGTAAATATGATCTTGCTGCATATCTTGATTGGGAATTGGAGGTAGAACAGAAATTTTCATGCCATGATATTCCTGCTAATAGCCAAGTGAAGGCTGCCATTAGTGAATTTACTGATTTTGCTTTAATTTGGTGGCGTGAGTATAAACAAAAACTTCCCATTAACAGTGTCACTACTTGGACCCAATTAAAAACTGCCATGCGCCACAGATTTGTTCCTTCCTATTATGCTCGTGATTTGCTTAACAAAATGCAGCGTTTTCAACAAGGTTCACAATCTGTTGAGGAATATTACCAGGAGTTACAAAAGGGTATGCTTCGTTGTGGTTTGGTTGAGTCGGATGACGCTGCTATGGCGCGTTTTCGTGGTGGTTTGAACAGGGAAATTCAGGATATACTTGATTATAAGGATTATTTTGATATAACCACATTGTTTGAATATGCTTGCAAAGCTGAACGTGAAGTGCAGGGACGATGATCAAATACATATACTAACTCTTTTGCAGGCCGGGGTCCGACACACAGCTCAACTCCTTCCAGCCCTGCACCTTCTACGCCTAGCACTGCACCGCGCACAGGGACGACCAAGCCAGCAGCGCCCCCTGCCAAAGGCGCCGCTTCTTCCACAGGACGTACATGGGATATTCAGTGCCATCGTTGCAGAGGGTTTGGGCACATGATTCGGGACTGCCCAAACAAGCGTACCTTGCTTATACGTGACAATGGTGAGTACTCTTCAGCCAGTGATTCTGAGGAAACTAGTCATGCTATGATTGCCACTAACCATGTAGAAAAAGAGGAAGTCCACGTTGATCCCATCGACGCCGATAGGTATGAGAGTCTTGTTGTGCAGCGTGTTCTCAGCACACAGGTTGCCTAGGCCAAAAAAAATCAGCGACACACTCTATTCCATACCAAGGGCGTTGTGCACGAACGGTCGATTCGCATCATCATCGATAGTGGCAGCTGCAACAATTTGGCAAGTACAACGTTGGTAGAGAAATTATCCTTGCCCACTCGCACACACCCACATCCGTATCACATTCAATGGCTTAATGATGGTGGTAAAATAAAGGTAACACGTTCGGTACGTGTCCCCTTTTCGCTGGGTTCTTATTCTGATTATGCTGATTGCGATGTTATTACTATGGAAGCATGCTCTTTGTTATTGGGTCGACCTTGGCAATATGATACTGATACTTTACATCATGGTCGTTCAAATCATTATTCTTTCATGTTTAAAGGCCAGAAAATAATTATACATCCAATGACCCCTGACCAAATTTTGAAAGATGGTCTTACTAGGGCTGCTAAAACTGCACAACAAGTCAAATCGACATCAGCCGCACCTATTAAATCTGAAATCAAGTTGCACTCTCCTGTTTTACTTGCTACACGTGCTGATTTTGATGATCTCCATGAAGCTCATATGCCCTGTTATGCACTTGTATGCTCGCGCATGCTTGTTCCGCTTGATGATGCACCGTCTTTGGATATACGCCCTGCTGTTGTTAACCTTTTGCAGGAGTATGCTGATGTTTTTCCTACGGACTTACCACCGGGTCTTCCTCCCCTCCGTGGCATTGAGCATCAGATCGATCTCATCCCCGGCGCTTCTCTTCCGAACCGCGCCCCGTACCGTACAAATCCAGATGAGACGAAGGAGATCCAGCGCCAGGTGTAGACGCTGCTTGATAAAGGTTACATTCGTGAGTCTCTTAGCCCTTGCTCGGTTCCTGTTTTACTCGTTCCAAAGAAAGATGGGTCATGGCGTATGTGCGTAGATTGTCGTGCTATTAATAACATCACAGTTCATTATCGATATCCTATTCCACGCCTTGATGATATGTTAGATGAGCTTAGTGGTGCCGTTATTTTCTCTAAGGTTGATTTGCGTAGCGATTACCATCAGATTAGAATGAAACTTGATGATGAATGGAAAACGACTTTTAAAACGAAATTTGGTTTATATGAATGGTTGGTTATGCCATTTGGATTGACTAATGCTCCCAGCACCTTTATGCGTTTAATGAACGAAGTTCTACGGGCCTTCATAGGTTTGTTTGTTGTTGTTTATTTCGATGATATCCTTATTTACAGCAAGTCTATAGAGGAGCATTTAGAACATTTGCGTGCTGTTTTTGATGCTTTGCGTGCTGCTCGCTTGTTTGGTAACATGGAAAAGTGCACATTTTGCACGCAACGTGTCTCGTTTCTTGGTTATGTGGTTACTCTGCAGGGCATTGAGGTGGATAGCAGCAAGATTGCTGCCATTCGGGAGTGGCCTACACCAACGACGGTCACACAAATTCGGAGCTTTCTTGGACTTGCCGGTTTCTACCGCAGATTTGTTCGTGATTTTAGCTCCATTGCAGCGCCTCTACATGAGCTTACAAAGAAAGATGTGTCGTTTGCTTGGAGTGATTCGCAGGAGGTAGCGTTCAGCACTTTGAAAGATAAGTTAACCCAAGCTCCCCTCTTGCAATTGCCTGATTTTAATAAAGTTTTTGAGCTTGAGTGCGATGCTAGCGGTATTGGGCTAGGTGCTGTTTTGTTACAAGAAGGAAAACCAGTTGCTTATTTTAGCGAAAAATTAAGCGGTGCTAGTCTGAAATATTCTACTTATGATAAGGAGCTTTACGCTTTAGTGCGCACTTTGCATACATGACAGCACTATCTTTGGCATTGTGAGTTCATAATTCATTCTGATCATGAGGCTTTAAAACATATTCGTACCCAAACAAATCTGAACCGTCGTCATGCTAAATGGGTCGAATTCATTGAGTCCTTTCCTTACATTATTAAACACAAGAACGGGAAGGACAATGTTATTGCGGATGCTTTGTCTTGTCGCTATACCATGCTGTCACAATTAGATTTTAAAATCTTTGGTTTGGACACTGTGAAGGATCAATATGTTGACGATGCTGATTTTAAAGATGCTTTCGGCCATTGTATTAATGGGATACCATGGGGCAAATTTAACATACAGGATGGGTTCCTGTTTCGCGCTAACAAGCTGTGTGTTCCATCTAGCTCGGTTCGTCTTTTGTTGTTACAGGAAGCGCATGGAGGCGGTCTCATGGGGCATTTTGGCGTCTACAAAACGCATGAGGTGTTGGCTGCCCACTTCTTTTGGCCTCGTATGCACGCTGATGTTGAGCGCCTTGTTGCGCGCTGCACTACTTGTCAGAAAGCTAAGTCACGGTTGAACAACCATGGTTTGTATATGCCTTTGCCTGTCCCTTCTTCTCCTTGGCTTGATATCTCTATGGACTTTGTTTTGGGCTTGCCTAGAACTAAGAAGGGGAGGGATAGTATTTTTGTGGTTGTTGATAGATTCTCTAAAATGGCTCACTTTATACCTTGTCATAAAACTGATGATGCTAGCATTGTTGCTGAATTGTTCTTTAGAGAAATTATTCGTTTACATGGTATTCCAAAAACAATAGTATCTGATCGCGATGCTAAGTTTCTAAGCCATTTTTGGAGATATCTTTGGAATAAATTGGGAACTAAATTGTTGTTTAGCACTACTTGTCACCCTCAAACTGATGGACAAACTGAGGTAGTAAATAGAACTTTATCTACCATGCTTAGGGTTGTTTTAGACAAGAATTTGAGACGTTGGGAGGATTGCTTGCCTCATGTTGAATTTGCTTACAATCATGCCACGCATTCTTCTACAAAGATGTGCCCTTTTCAGATTGTTTATGGTTACATCCCTAGGGCACCTATTGATTTGATTTCACTTAATGCTGCGAACGCCCCACATGTAGATGCTGCTGCACATGTTGAACAAATGATTACCATACATGAACAAACGAAATAGAACATTGCTGCTACTAATGCAAAAAATCAGGTTGCTGGTAGTAAAGGAAGAAAACATGTTACTTTTGAGCCAGGTGATATGGTTTGGTTGCACTTGAGAAAGGATCGGTTTCCTACTTTGCGCCATTCTAAATTAATGCCTCGTGCTGCTGGTCCTTTTAAGGTGCTAACAAAGATTAATGATAATGCTTATATCCTTGACCTGCCTGCGGAATTTGGTGTTTCCACTAGTTTTAATGTTGCAGATTTGAAACGATATATGGCCGAGGATGAGGAATTGTCGTCGAGGACGACTTCACTTCAAGAAGGGGAGGATGATGAGGACATCACTATGAGTACGACTACACCAACAGCACCTCCACATCAAGCGCCACTTCCTTCATTAGCTGGGCCAATCACTCGGGTCCGTGCCAGAGATCTTAACTTCGTCATGCTACTGAAGAATGAGGTCCTAGAAGAATAGACGACCAGCCCAACTGCGACCCATAGTGGACGACCTAGGGTTGGCCGCCCTAGGGGCTGCACCCCCTCTCTATTTATCCAGGAGCTGCGCCTCCTTTGTTTTCGAGTTTTGTTTTACGTTAGCTTTAGCTACTCTCGAACACGCGCAAATCTGCGCTGTCTTCGTGTATTCAGAACTCCACCCTCGAGTAATAGATTAGATTGCTCGCATCTTTTTCTTGTTCGTTCTTCGATTGCGCACAGGAAACGATCTTCGTGATCAGGCCGATCTCGCATCAGCAAGGTCGGTAAGCACTGGGAGTTGGTTCAGCGATTGCATTGGCGCCTCGGGCTTGCTCGTCGTAGTCGGATCGCAAGGGTCATCTTCCGCCAAATCGGAATTATCTCTACTCACCGAAAGATCGGGCACCTCAGCTATATCAAAGGGTCTATTATACCTATGTGGCTACTACACCGGAAGGTGAACCGGTGATGATGGGTACGTTCCTCGTTGTAACCACCCAGCGATTATCCTTTTCGATTCTGGTGCATCACATACCTTCATAAGCAAGACTTTTGCGGATAAATGTTGCATACATTGCACTGAATCAAGGGAGGGATTTGTTATCCATTCACCTAGGGGCCGAATATTTACTAACGAAGTAGCCTTCCACATACCCGTAACTTTGGTCGGACGGGAATTTCTTACAAACATGATTGTTTTAAAGGGGCAAGATATAGATGTGATTCTAGGAATGAATTGGTTAGCCCAAAATAAATCCATCATCAATACGGACCAAAGGACCATTAAGTTAAGTTATGGTCATGAAGAAGTCCAATTGTCCATCCATATAACTGTCCCAGTCAAAGCATCTGGACAAGTTCTTGAGACCATAGTACAAGAAATTCGAGATATTCCAATGGTATGTGAATTTTCGGATGTCTTTCCTCAAGACTTTCCCGGATTGCCTCCTGAAAGGGATGTGGAATTTGTAATTGAAGTGAAGCCCGGTACGGCTCCCATTTCTAGAAGGTCGTATCGCATGCCACCTAATAAACTAGCAGAACTCAAGACTCAACTATAAGACTTGTTGGAGAAGGGGTTCATTAGACCCAGTTCATCACTGTGGGGATGTCCAACAATTTTAGTCAAGAAGAAGGATCAAACACTACAAATGTGTGTGGACTATAGACCCCTCAATGAGGTTACCATCAAGAACAAGTATCCTCTTCCTCGGATCGATATTCTGTTCGATCAACTTACGGGAGCCCGGGTATTGTCCAAGATTGATCTTAGATCGAGCTATCATCAGACTCGTATTCGACCCGAGGATATACCAAGACCGCATTCACCACGCGGTATGGGTTATTTAAATATCTGGTCATGTCTTTCGGATTAACAAATGCTCGAGCCCACTTCACATACTTAATGAACTCGGTATTTATCCCGAGTTGGATAAATTTGTGGTGGTCTTCATTGAAGACATTTTGATCTATTCCAAAAATGAAGAGGAGCATGCAAAGCACTTACGGATCGTGGTAACGCGCTTAATGGAACATCAGTTGTATGCTAAGTTCAGCAAATGCACGTTCTGGTTGGAGGAAATCCTGCTTATTGGACATGTATTATCTGCTAAAGGGATTGCGGTCGATCCCAGCAAAGTCAAGGATATCCTAGAATGGAACTCACCTACTACAGTACATCAAGTTCAAAGTTTCCTTGGACTGGCTGGATATTACCACAGATTCATTCCAGATTTCTCCAAGATTATCAAACCCATTACAGGATTATTGAAGAATGATACAAAATTTGATTGGTCCTCGAAATGCAACGAAGCCTTTGAGTAGCTGAAGGTGTTGTTGACCACTGCCCCGGTGTTGGCCCAACCAAATATTGAAAAGCGTTTTGATGTGTATTGTGACACGTCAAGCAGTGGACTCGGATGTGTCTTGATGCAAGAAGGGCGAGTTATAGCATATTCTTCAAGACAGCTGTGCCGACATGAAGAACACTACCCAACTCATGATCTGGAACTAGCTGCGGTCGTTCATGCCCTCAAGATTTAGCGTCATTATCTGCTGGGAAATATCTGCCATTTATATACGGATCACAAAAGTTTCAAATATATCTTTACCCAATCAGAACTAAACATGAGGCAGAGAAGGTAGCTTGAGCTAATCAAAAATTATGACTTGGAGATTCATTATCACCTAGGAACAGCCAATGTAGTGGCAGATGCTTTAAGTCGCAAGACTTTTTGTCATTGTCTTACAGTAAGAGCACCTGACACCACTATATGTGAAGAAATGGAGAAGTTGAATCTGGGGATAGTGCAACAAGGAATTTTGGCAAATTTGAAGCTTGAGTCAGTCCTTCTGCAAAGAATTGTTGACGCTCAAAGAACAGATAAGGGTATGAAGTACATTCATGAGGAAATGGAAGCCGACAAGGCAAATTGCTTCAGGAAAGATAATCAAGGAGTAATATGGTTTAAGGATCG
This sequence comes from Zea mays, assembly GCF_902167145.1. NCBI lineage: Eukaryota > Viridiplantae > Streptophyta > Magnoliopsida > Poales > Poaceae > Zea > Zea mays. The sequence continues at coordinate 134,244,082 of NC_050096.1, read as the reverse complement.
CATAGTAGTGCCAAATGATGTTGAAGTCCGCCAACAAATCCTAGACGAAGCTCATCTTAGTCGATATTCCATTCATCCGGGGAGTACTAAGATGTATCAAGACTTAGAGCAACATTGTTGGTGGCCTAAAATGAAGATTGAAATTGCACGCTATGTGGTGAATTGTGACACTTGCAGGCGGGTCAAGGCCATACATATGAAGGCTGCTGGGCCATTACAATCTTTGCCAATAGTTGATTGGCATGTTCGTTGCGAGAAACAAAGAAACATTTCAGGTGGGAAAAAACTCATGTTTTTATGCACCCGATAGCCGTTTTCGGAATGGGAGACGTGCGGCAACGAAATTGCACGAAACCACCCCAAACATGAGTTTTGGACCTAAAGTAGTGGATTGGGCATGTTCGTTGTGATAAACGAAGAAATGGTTCTGGTGGCAAAAACTCATGCTTTGTATGCACCCCGATACCCGTTTTCGGAAGGGGTGACGTGCGGCAACGAAATTGCGTGAAACCACTCCAAATATGAGTTTTGGACCTAAAGTAGTGGATAGGGCATGTTCGTTGCGATAAACGAAGAAATGGTTCCCGTTGCAAAAACTCGTGCTTTGTATGCACCCCGATACCCGTTTTTGGAATGGGAGACGTGCGGCAACGAAATTGCGCGAAACCACCCCAAACATGAGTTTTGGACCTAAAGTAGTGGATTGGGCATGTTCATTGTGATAAACGAAGAAATGCTTCCGGTGGCAAAAACTCGTGCATTGTATGCACCCCGATACCCGTTTTCGGAATGGGTGACGTGTGGCAACGAAATTGTGCGAAACCACTCCAAACATGAGTTTTGGACCTAAAGTAGTCGATTGGGCATGTTCATTTTGATAAACGAAGAAATGGTTCCGGTTGCAAAAACTTGTGCTTTGTTTGCACCTCGATACCCGTTTTCGGAATGGGTGACGTGCGACAACGAAATTTCGCGAAACCACCCTAAACATGAGTTTTGGACCTTTTCGTTGCGAAAAACGAAGAAATGGTTCCGGTGTCAAAAATTCATGCTTTGTATGCATCTTGATACCCGTTTTTGAAATGGGTGACGTGCGGCAACGAAATTACGCGAAACCACCCCAAACATGTGTTTTGAACATAAAATAGTGGATTAGGCATGTTCGTTGCGAAAAACGTTGAAATGGTTCCACTGGCAAAAACTCGTGCTTTGTATGCACCATGATACCCGTTTTCGGAATCGGAGACGTGCAGCAACGAAATTGCGCGAAACCACCCCAAACATGAGTTTTGGACCTAAAGTAGTGGATTGGGCATGTTCGTTGCGATAAACGAAGAAATGGTTCCGGTGGCAAAAACTCGTGCTTTGTATGCACCTCGATACCCATTTTCGTAATGGGTGACGTGCGGCAACGAAATTGCGCGAAACCACCCCAAACATGAGTTTTGGACTTAAAGTAGTGGATTGGGCATGTTCGTTACGAAAAACGAAGAAATGGTTCCGGTGGCAAAAACTCATGTTTTTATGCATGCGATACCCGTTTTCGGAATGGGTGACGTGCTGCAACGAAATTGCGCGAAACCACCCAAACATGAGTTTTGGACCTAAAGTTGTGGATTGGGCATGTTCGTTGCAAAAAACAAAGAAATGGTTCCGGTGGCAAAAATTCATGCTTTGTATGCAATACGATACCAGTTTTCGGACTGGGTGACGTGCGGCAACAAAATTTCGCGAAACCACCCCAAACATGAGTTTTGGACCTAAAGTAGTGGATTAGGCATGTTCATTGCGAAAAACAAAGAAATGGTTCTGGTGGCAAAAACTCATGTTTTGTATGCTGATACCCATTTTCGGAATGGGTGACGTGCGGCAACGAAATTGCGCGAAACCACCCCAAACATGAGTTTTGGACCTAAAGTAGTGGACTGGGCATGTTCGTTGAGAAAAACGAAGAAATGGTTCCGATGGCAAAAACTCATGCTTTGTATGCAACCCAATACCCGTTTTCGGACTAGGTGAGGTGCAGCAACGAAATTGCGCGAAACCACCCCAAACATTAGTTTTGAACCTAAATTAGTGGATTAGGCATGTTAGTTGTGAAAAACAAAGATATTGTTCCGGTTGCAAAAACTCATGTTTTTATGCACCTGATACCCATTTTAGGAATGGGTGACGTGCGGCAACGAAATTACGCGAAACCATCCAAAACATGAGTTTTGGACCTAAAGTAGTGGATTGGGCATGTTCGTTGAGATAAACGAAGAAATGGTTCCAGTGGCAAAAACTAGTGCTTTGTTTGCGCCCCGATACCCGTTTTCGGAATGGGTGATGTGCAGCAACGAAATTGTGCGAGACCACCCTAAACATGAGTTTTGGACCTAAAGTAGTGGATTGGGCATGTTCGTTGCGATAAACGAAGAAATGGTTCCAGTGGCAAAAACTCGTGCTTTATATGCACCCCGATTATCGTTTCTGGAGTGGGTGACGTGCGGCAACGAATTTGCGTGAAACCACCCAAAACTTGAGTTTTGAACATAATGTAGTGGATTAGGCATGTTCGTTGCGAAAAACGAAGAAACGGTTCCGGTGGCAAAAACTCGTGCTTTGTATGCACCCTGTTACCCGTTATCGGAATGGGTGACGTGCGGCAACGAAATTGTGCGAAACCACCCCAAACATGAGTTTTGAACCTAAAGTAGTGAATTTGGCATGTACGTTGCGAAAAACGTGGAATGGTTCCGGTGGCAAAAACTCATGTTTTTATGCACCCGATACCCGTTTTCGGAATTAGTGACGTGCAGCAACGAAATTGCACGAAACCACCCCAAACATGACTTTTGGACCTAAAATAGTTGATTGGGCATGTTCGTTGCGAAAAACGAAGAAACGGTTCCGGTGGCAAAAACTCGTGCTTTGTATGCACCCTGTTACCCGTTATCGGAATGGGTGACGTGCGGCAACGAAATTGTGCGAAACCACCCCAAACATGAGTTTTGAACCTAAAGTAGTGAATTTGGCATGTACGTTGCGAAAAACGTGGAATGGTTCCGGTGGCAAAAACTCATGTTTTTATGCACCCGATACCCGTTTTCGGAATTAGTGACGTGCAGCAACGAAATTGCACGAAACCACCCCAAACATGAGTTTTGGATCTAAAGTAGTGGACTGGGCATGTTCGTTGAGAAAAACGAAGAAATGGTTCCGATGGCAAAAACTCATGCTTTGTATGCAACCCAATACCCGTTTTCGGACTAGGTGAGGTGCAGCAACGAAATTGCGCGAAACCACCCCAAACATTAGTTTTGAACCTAAATTAGTGGATTAGGCATGTTAGTTGCGAAAAACAAAGATATTGTTCCGGTTGCAAAAACTCATGTTTTTATGCACCTGATACCCATTTTAGGAATGGGTGACGTGCGGCAACGAAATTACGTGAAACCATCCAAAACATGAGTTTTGGACCTAAAGTAGTGGATTGGGCATGTTCGTTGAGATAAACGAAGAAATGGTTCCAGTGGCAAAAACTAGTGCTTTGTTTGCGCCCCGATACCCGTTTTCGGAATGGGTGATGTGCAGCAACGAAATTGTGCGAGACCACCCTAAACATGAGTTTTGGACCTAAAGTAGTGGATTGGGCATGTTCGTTGCGATAAACGAAGAAATGGTTCCAGTGGCAAAAACTCGTGCTTTATATGCACCCCGATTATCGTTTCTGGAGTGGGTGACGTGCGGCAACGAATTTGCGTGAAACCACCCAAAACTTGAGTTTTGAACATAATGTAGTGGATTAGGCATGTTCGTTGCGAAAAACGAAGAAACGGTTCCGGTGGCAAAAACTCGTGCTTTGTATGCACCCTGTTACCCGTTATCGGAATGGGTGACGTGCGGCAACGAAATTGTGCGAAACCACCCCAAACATGAGTTTTGAACCTAAAGTAGTGAATTTGGCATGTACGTTGCGAAAAACGTGGAATGGTTCCGGTGGCAAAAACTCATGTTTTTATGCACCCGATACCCGTTTTCGGAATTAGTGACGTGCAGCAACGAAATTGCACGAAACCACCCCAAACATGACTTTTGGACCTAAAATAGTTGATTGGGCATGTTCGTTGCGAAAAACGAAGAAATGGTTCCGGTGGGAAAAAATCATGTTTTTATGCACCCGATACCCGTTTTCGGAATGCGAGACGTGCGGCAACGAAATTGCGTGAAACCACCCAAACATGAGTTTTGGACCTAAAGTAGTGGATTGGGCATGTTCGTTGCGAAAAACAAATAAATGGTTCCGGTGGCAAAAACTCATGCTTTGTATGCAACCCGATACCGGTTTTTGGACTGGGTGACGTGCGGCAACAGAATTTTGCGAAACCACCCCAAACATAAGTTTTGGACCTAAAATAGTGGATTAGGCATGTTCGTTGCGAAAAACAAAGAAATGGTTCTGGTGGCAAAAACTCATGCTTTGTATGCTGATACCCGTTTTTGGAATGGGTGATGTGCGGCAACGAAATTGCGCGAAACCACCCCAAACATGAGTTTTGGACCTAAAGTAGTTGACTGGGCATGTTCGTTGCGAAAAACGAAGAAATGGTTTCAGTGGCAAAAACTCATGCTTTGTATGCACCCCGATTCCCGTTTCCGGAATGGGTGACGTGCGGCAAAGAATTTGCGTGAAACCACCCCAAACATGAGTTTTGGACCTAAAGTAGTGGATTGGGCATGTTTGTTGCGAAAAACGAAGAAATGGTTCCGGTGGCAAAAACTCAAGTTTTTATGCATGCGATACCCGTTTTCGGAATGTGTGACGTGCGGCAACAAAATTGCGCGAAACCACCCAAACATGAGTTTTGGACCTAAAGTTGTGGATTGGGCATGTTCGTTGCGAAAAATAAAGAAATGGTTCCGGTGGCAAAAACTCATGCTTTGTATGCAACCCGATACCCGTTTTCGGATCGGGTGACGTGCGTCAACGAAATTTCGCGAAACCAGCCCAAACTTGAGCTTTGGACCTAAAGTAGTGGATTAGGCATGTTCGTTGCGAAAAACAAAGAAATGGTTCTGGTGGCAAAAACTCATGCTTTGTATGCTGATACCCGTTTTCGGAATGGGTGATGTGCGGCAACGAAACTGCGCGAAACCACCCCTTACATGAGTTTTGGACCTAAAGTAGTGGACTGGGCATGTTCGTTGCGAAAAACGAAGAAATGGTTCCGGTGGCAAAAACTCATGCTTTGTATGCAACCCAATACCCGTTTTGGGATTGGGTGACGTGCGACAACGAAATTGCGTGAAACCACACCAAACATGAGTTTTGAACCTAAAGTAGTGGATTAGGCATGTTAGTTGCGAAAAACAAAGATATTGTTCCGGTTGCAAAACTCATGTTTTATGCACCCGATACCCATTTTAGGAATGGGTGACGTGCGGCAATGAAATTACGCGAAACCATGCAAAACATGAGTTTTGGACCTAAAGTAGTGGATTGGGCATGTTCGTTGAGATAAACGAAGAAGTGGCAAAAACTAGTGCTTTGTTTGCACCCCGATACCCGTTTTCGGAATGGGTGACGTGCAGCAACGAAATTGTGCGAGAACACCCTAAACATGAGTTTTGGACCTAAAGTAGTGGATTGGGCATGTTCGCAAGGAAAAACGAAGAAATTGTTCTTGTGGCAAAAACTCATGCTTTGTATGCATCCTGATACCCATTTTTGGAATGGGTGACGTGCGGCAACGAAATTGTGCGAGACCACCCTAAACATGAGTTTTGGACCTAAAGTAGTGGATTGGGCATGTTCGTTGCGATAAACGAAGAAATGGTTCCAGTGGCAAAAACTCATGCTTTGTATGCAACACGATACCCGTTTTCGGACTGGGTGACGTGCGGCAACGAAATTGCGCGAAACCACCCCAAACATGAGTTTTGAACCTAAAGTAGTGGATTAGGCATGTTAGTTGCGAAAAACAAAGATATTGTTCTAGTGGCAAAAACTCATGTTTTTATGCACCCGATAGACGTTTTCGGAATGGGTGATGTGCGGCATGTTCGTTGCGATAACGAAATTTCGTTGCCACCCTAAACATGAGTTTTGGACCTAAAGTAGTGGATTGGGCATGTTCGTTGCGATAAACGAAGAAATGGTTCTAGTGGCAAAAACTCGTGCTTTGTTTGCACCCCGATACCCGTTTTCGGAATGGGTGACGTGCGGTAACGAAATTGCGCGAGACCACCCTAAACATGAGTTTTGGACCTAAAGTAGTGTAATGGGCATGTTCGTTGCGAAAAACGATGAAATGGTTCCGGTGGCAAAAATTCATGCTTTGTATGCATCCTGATACCCGTTTTTGGAATGGGTGACGTGCGGCAACGAAATTTCGCGAAACCACCCCAAACATGAGTTTTGGACCTAAAGTAGTGGATCGGGGATGTTCGTTGCGAAAAACAAAGAAATGGTTCTGGTGGCAAAAACTCGTGCTTTCTATGCACCCCGATTATCGTTTCCGGAATGGGTGACGTGCTGCAATGAATTTGCGTGAAACCACCCCAAACATGAGTTTTGGACCTAAAGTAATGGATTGGGTATGTTCGTTACAAAACGAAGAAATGGTTTCGTTTGTTGCAAAAAACGAAGAAATGGTTCCGTTGGCAAAAACTCATGTTTTTACGCACCTGATACCCATTTTTGGAATGGGTGACGTGCGGCAACGAAATTGCGCGAACCCACCCCAAACATGAGTTTTCGACCTAAAGTAGTGGATCGGGCATGTTCGTTGCGAAAAACGAAGAAATGGTTCAAGTGGCAAAAACTCATGCTTTGTATGCAACACGATAGCCGTTTTCGGAATGGGTGACGTGCGGCAACGAAATTGCGCGAAACCACCCCAAACATGAGTTTTCGACCTAAAGTAGTGGATCGGGCATGTTCGTTGCGATAAACGAAGAAATGGTTTGAGTGGCAAAAACTCGTGCTTTATTTGCACCCCGATACTCGTTTCCGTAATGGGTGACGTGCGGTAACGAAATTGTGCGAGACCACCCTAAACATTAGTTTTGGACCTAAAGTAGTGGATTGGTAATGTTCGTTGCGATAAACGAAGAAATGGTTCCGGTGGCAAAAACTCGTGCTTTGTATGCACCCGATTATTGTTTCCGGAATGGGTGACGTGCGGCAACGAATTTACGCGAAACCACCCCAAACATGAGTTTTGGACCTAATGTAGTCGATTGGGTATGTTCGTTGCAAAAAAACGAAGAAATTGTTCCGTTGGCAAAAACTCAAGTTTTACTGCACCTGATACCCGTTTTCGGAATGGGTGACGTGCGGCAACGAAATTGTGTGAACCCACCCCAAACATGAGTTTTGGACCTAAAGTAGTGGATTGGGCATGTTCGTTGCGAAAAACGAAAAAATGGTTCCGGTGGCAAAAACTCATGCTTTGTATGCAACATGATACCCGTTTTCGGACTGAGTGACGTGCGGCAACGAAATTGCGCGAAACCACCCCAAACATGAGTTTTGAACCTAAAGTAGTGGATTAGGCATGTTAGTTGCGAAAAACAAAGATATTGTTCTAGTGGCAAAAACTCATGTTTTTATGCACCCGATAGACGTTTTCGGAATGGGTGACGTGCGGTAACGAAATTAAGCGAAACCACCCCAAACATGAGTTTTCGAGCTAAAGTAGTGAATTGGGCATGTTCGTTGCGATAAACGAAGAAATGGTTCTAGTGGCAAAAACTCGTGCTTTGTTTGCACCCCGATACCCATTTTCGGATTGGGTGACGTGCGGTAACGAAATTGCGTGAGACCACGCTAAACATGAGTTTTGGACCTAAAGTAGTGTAATGGGCATGTTCGTTGCGAAAAACGATGAAATGGTTCCGGTGGCAAAAATTCATGCTTTATATGCATCCTGATACCCGTTTTTGGAATGGGTGACGTGCGGCAACGAAATTGCGCGAACCCACCCCAAATATGACTTTTGGACCTAAAGTAGTGGATTGGGCATGTTCGTTGCGAAAAACGAAAAATGGTTCTGGTGGCAAAAACTCATGCTTTGTATGCAACACGATAGCCGTTTTCGGAATGGGTGATGTGCGGCAACGAAATTGCGCGAAACCACCCCAAACATGAGTTTTCGACCTAAAGTAGTGGATCGGGCATGTTCGTTGCGAAAAACGAAAAATGGTTCGAGTGGCAAAAACTCGTGCTTTGTTTGCACCCCGATACCCGTTTCCGTAATGGGTGACGTGCGACAACGAAATTGTGCGAGACCACCCTAAACATGAGTTTTGGACCTAAAGTAGTGGATTGGGCATGTTCGTTGCGAAAAACGAAGAAATGGTTCCAGTGGCAAAAACTCATGCTTTGTATGCATCCTGATAGCCGTTTTCTGAATGGGTGACGTGCGGCAACGAAATTGCGCGAAACCACCCCAAACATGAGTTTTCGAGCTAAAGTAGTGGATTGGGCATGTTCTTTGCGATAAACGAAGAAATGGTTCCAGTGGCAAAAACTCGTGCTTTGTTTGCACCTCGATACCCGTTTTCGAAATGGGTGACGTGCGACAACGAAATTGCACGAGACCACCCTAAACATGAGTTTTGGACCTAAAGTAGTGGATTGGGCATGTTCGTTTCGATAAACGAAGAAATGGTTCCAGTGGGAAAAACTCATGCTTTGTATGCAACACGATACCCGTTTTCGGACTGGGTGACGTGCGGCAACGAAATTGCGCGAAACCACCCCAAACATGAGTTTTGAACCTAAAGTAGTGGATTAGGCATGTTAGTTGCGAAAAACAAAGATATTGTTCTAGTGGCAAAAACTCATGTTTTTATGCACCCGATAGACGTTTTCGGAATGGGTGACGTGCGGTAACGAAATTAAGCGAAACCACCCCAAACATGAGTTTTCGAGCTAAAGTAGTGAATTGGGCATGTCCGTTGCGATAAACGAAGAAATGGTTCTAGTGGCAAAAACTCGTGCTTTGTTTGCACCCCGATACCCGTTTTCGGATTGGGTGACGTGCGGTAACGAAATTGCGTGAGACCACCCTAAACATGAGTTTTGGACCTAAAGTAGTGTAATGGGCATGTTCGTTGCGAAAAACGATGAAATGGTTCCGGTGGCAAAAATTCATGCTTTATATGCATCCTGATACCCGTTTTTGGAATGGGTGACGTGCGGCAACGAAATTGCGCGAACCCACCCCAAATATGACTTTTGGACCTAAAGTAGTGGATTGGGCATGTTCGTTGCGAAAAACGAAAAAATGGTTCCGGTGGCAAAAACTCATGCTTTGTATGCAACACGATACCCGTTTTCGGACTGGGTGACGTGCGGCAACGAAATTGCGCGAAACCACCCCAAACATGAGTTTTGAACCTAAAGTAGTGGATTAGGCATGTTAGTTGCGAAAAACAAAGATATTGTTCTAGTGGCAAAAACTCATGTTTTTATGCACCCGATAGACGTTTTCGGAATGGGTGACGTGCGGTAACGAAATTAAGCGAAACCACCCCAAACATGAGTTTTCGAGCTAAAGTAGTGAATTGGGCATGTCCGTTGCGATAAACGAAGAAATGGTTCTAGTGGCAAAAACTCGTGCTTTGTTTGCACCCCGATACCCGTTTTCGGATTGGGTGACGTGCGGTAACGAAATTGCGTGAGACCACCCTAAACATGAGTTTTGGACCTAAAGTAGTGTAATGGGCATGTTCGTTGCGAAAAACGATGAAATGGTTCCGGTGGCAAAAATTCATGCTTTATATGCATCCTGATACCCGTTTTTGGAATGGGTGACGTGCGGCAACGAAATTGCGCGAACCCACCCCAAATATGACTTTTGGACCTAAAGTAGTGGATTGGGCATGTTCGTTGCGAAAAACGAAAAAATGGTTCCGGTGGCAAAAACTCATGCTTTGTATGCAACACGATACCCGTTTTCGGACTGGGTGACGTGCGGCAACGAAATTGCGAGAAACCACCCCAAACATGAGTTTTGAACCTAAAGTAGTGGATTAGGCATGTTAGTTGCGAAAAACAAAGATATTGTTCTAGTGGCAAAAACTCATGTTTTTATGCACCCGATAGACGTTTTCGGAATGGGTGACGTGCGGTAACGAAATTAAGCGAAACCACCCCAAACATGAGTTTTCGAGCTAAAGTAGTGAATTGGGCATGTTCGTTGCGATAAACGAAGAAATGGTTCTAGTGGCAAAAACTCGTGCTTTGTTTGCACCCCGATACCCGTTTTCGGATTGGGTGACGTGCGGTAACGAAATTGCGTGAGACCACCCTAAACATGAGTTTTGGACCTAAAGTAGTGTAATGGGCATGTTCGTTGCGAAAAACGATGAAATGGTTCCGGTGGCAAAAATTCATGCTTTATATGCATCCTGATACCCGTTTTTGGAATGGGTGACGTGCGGCAACGAAATTGCGCGAACCCACCCCAAATATGACTTTTGGACCTAAAGTAGTGGATTGGGCATGTTCGTTGCGAAAAACGAAAAATGGTTCTGGTGGCAAAAACTCATGCTTTGTATGCAACACAATAGCCGTTTTCGGAATGGGTGATGTGCGGCAACGAAATTGCGCGAAACCACCCCAAACATGAGTTTTCGACCTAAAGTAGTGGATCGGGCATGTTCGTTGCGAAAAACGAAAAATGGTTCGAGTGGCAAAAACTCGTGCTTTGTTTGCACCCCGATACCCGTTTCCGTAATGGGTGACGTGCGACAACGAAATTGTGCGAGACCACCCTAAACATGAGTTTTGGACCTAAAGTAGTGGATTGGGCATGTTCGTTGCGAAAAACGAAGAAATGGTTCCAGTGGCAAAAACTCATGCTTTGTATGCATCCTGATAGCCGTTTTCTGAATGGGTGACGTGCGGCAACGAAATTGCGCGAAACCACCCCAAACATGAGTTTTCGAGCTAAAGTAGTGGATTGGGCATGTTCTTTGCGATAAACGAAGAAATGGTTCCAGTGGCAAAAACTCGTGCTTTGTTTGCACCTCGATACCCGTTTTCGAAATGGGTGACGTGCGACAACAAATTGCACGAGACCACCCTAAACATGAGTTTTGGACCTAAAGTAGTGGATTGGGCATGTTCATTGCGATAAACGAAGAAATGGTTCCAGTGGCAAAAACTCATGCTTTGTATGCAACACGATACCCGTTTTCGGACTGGGTGACGTGCGGCAACGAAATTGCGCGAAACCACCCCAAACATGAGTTTTGAACCTAAAGTAGTGGATTAGGCATGTTAGTTGCGAAAAACAAAGATATTGTTCTAGTGGCAAAAACTCATGTTTTTATGCACCCGATAGACGTTTTCGGAATGGGTGACGTGCGGTAACGAAATTAAGCGAAACCACCCCAAACATGAGTTTTCGAGCTAAAGAGTGAATTGGGCATGTCCGTTGTGATAAACGAAGAAATGGTTCTAGTGGCAAAAACTCGTGCTTTGTTTGCACCCCGATACCCGTTTTCGGATTGGGTGACGTGCGGTAACGAAATTGCGTGAGACCACCCTAAACATGAGTTTTGGACCTAAAGTAGTGTAATGGGCATGTTCGTTGCGAAAAACGATGAAATGGTTCCGGTGGCAAAAATTCATGCTTTATATGCATCCTGATACCCGTTTTTGGAATGGGTGACGTGCGGCAACGAAATTGCGCGAACCCACCCCAAATATGACTTTTGGACCTAAAGTAGTGGATTGGGCATGTTCGTTGCGAAAAACGAAAAATGGTTCTGGTGGCAAAAACTCATGCTTTGTATGCAACACGATAGCCGTTTTCGGAATGGGTGATGTGCGGCAACGAAATTGCGCGAAACCACCCCAAACATGAGTTTTTGACCTAAAGTAGTGGATCGGGCATGTTCGTTGCGAAAAACGAAAAATGGTTCGAGTGGCAAAAACTCGTGCTTTGTTTGCACCCCGATACCCGTTTCCGTAATGGGTGACGTGCGACAACGAAATTGTGCGAGACCACCCTAAACATGAGTTTTGGACCTAAAGTAGTGGATTGGGCATGTTCGTTGCGAAAAACGAAGAAATGGTTCCAGTGGCAAAAACTCATGCTTTGTATGCATCCTGATAGCTGTTTTCTGAATGGGTGACGTGCGGCAACGAAATTGTGCGAAACCACCCCAAACATGAGTTTTCGAGCTAAAGTAGTGGATTGGGCATGTTCTTTGCGATAAACGAAGAAATGGTTCCAGTGGCAAAAACTCGTGCTTTGTTTGCACCTCGATACCCGTTTTCGAAATGGGTGACGTGCGACAACGAAATTGCACGAGACCACCCTAAACATGAGTTTTGGACCTAAAGTAGTGGATTGGGCATGTTCGTTTCGATAAACGAAGAAATGGTTCCAGTGGCAAAAACTCATGCTTTGTATGCAACACGATACCCGTTTTCGGACTGGGTGACGTGCGGCAACGAAATTGCGCGAAACCACCCCAAACATGAGTTTTGAACCTAAAGTAGTGGATTAGGCATGTTAGTTGCGAAAAACAAAGATATTGTTCTAGTGGCAAAAACTCATGTTTTTATGCACCCGATAGACGTTTTCGGAATGGGTGACGTGTGGTAACGAAATTAAGCGAAACCACCCCAAACATGAGTTTTCGAGCTAAAGTAGTGAATTGGGCATGTCCGTTGCGATAAACGAAGAAATGGTTCTAGTGGCAAAAACTCGTGCTTTGTTTGCACCCCGATACCCGTTTTCGGATTGGGTGACGTGCGGTAACGAAATTGCGTGAGACCACCCTAAACATGAGTTTTGGACCTAAAGTAGTGTAATGGGCATGTTCGTTGCGAAAAACGATGAAATGGTTCCGGTGGCAAAAATTCATGCTTTATATGCATCCTGATACCCGTTTTTGGAATGGGTGACGTGCGGCAACGAAATTGCGCGAACCCACCCCAAATATGACTTTTGGACCTAAAGTAGTGGATTGGGCATGTTCGTTGCGAAAAACGAAAAAATGGTTCCGGTGGCAAAAACTCATGCTTTGTATGCAACACGATACCCGTTTTCGGACTGGGTGACGTGCGGCAACAAAATTGCGCGAAACCACCCCAAACATGAGTTTTGAACCTAAAGTAGTGGATTAGGCATGTTAGTTGCGAAAAACAAAGATATTGTTCTAGTGGCAAAAACTCATGTTTTTATGCACCCGATAGACGTTTTCGGAATGGGTGACGTGCGGTAACGAAATTAAGCGAAACCACCCCAAACATGAGTTTTCGAGCTAAAGTAGTGAATTGGGCATGTCCGTTGCGATAAACGAAGAAATGGTTCTAGTGGCAAAAACTCGTGCTTTGTTTGCACCCCGATACCCGTTTTCGGATTGGGTGACGTGCGGTAACGAAATTGCGTGAGACCACCCTAAACATGAGTTTTGGACCTAAAGTAGTGTAATGGGCATGTTCGTTGCGAAAAACGATGAAATGGTTCCGGTGGCAAAAATTCATGCTTTATATGCATCCTGATACCCGTTTTTGGAATGGGTGACGTGCGGCAACGAAATTGCGCGAACCCACCCCAAATATGACTTTTGGACCTAAAGTAGTGGATTGGGCATGTTCGTTGCGAAAAACGAAAAAATGGTTCCGGTGGCAAAAACTCATGCTTTGTATGCAACACGATACCCGTTTTCGGACTGGGTGACGTGCGGCAACGAAATTGCGAGAAACCACCCCAAACATGAGTTTTGAACCTAAAGTAGTGGATTAGGCATGTTAGTTGCGAAAAACAAAGATATTGTTCTAGTGGCAAAAACTCATGTTTTTATGCACCCGATAGACGTTTTCGGAATGGGTGACGTGCGGTAACGAAATTAAGCGAAACCACCCCAAACATGAGTTTTCGAGCTAAAGTAGTGAATTGGGCATGTTCGTTGCGATAAACGAAGAAATGGTTCTAGTGGCAAAAACTCGTGCTTTGTTTGCACCCCGATACCCGTTTTCGGATTGGGTGACGTGCGGTAACGAAATTGCGTGAGACCACCCTAAACATGAGTTTTGGACCTAAAGTAGTGTAATGGGCATGTTCGTTGCGAAAAACGATGAAATGGTTCCGGTGGCAAAAATTCATGCTTTATATGCATCCTGATACCCGTTTTTGGAATGGGTGACGTGCGGCAACGAAATTGCGCGAACCCACCCCAAATATGACTTTTGGACCTAAAGTAGTGGATTGGGCATGTTCGTTGCGAAAAACGAAAAATGGTTCTGGTGGCAAAAACTCATGCTTTGTATGCAACACGATAGCCGTTTTCGGAATGGGTGATGTGCGGCAACGAAATTGCGCGAAACCACCCCAAACATGAGTTTTCGACCTAAAGTAGTGGATCGGGCATGTTCGTTGCGAAAAACGAAAAATGGTTCGAGTGGCAAAAACTCGTGCTTTGTTTGCACCCCGATACCCGTTTCCGTAATGGGTGACGTGCGACAACGAAATTGTGCGAGACCACCCTAAACATGAGTTTTGGACCTAAAGTAGTGGATTGGGCATGTTCGTTGCGAAAAACGAAGAAATGGTTCCAGTGGCAAAAACTCATGCTTTGTATGCATCCTGATAGCCGTTTTCTGAATGGGTGACGTGCGGCAACGAAATTGCGCGAAACCACCCCAAACATGAGTTTTCGAGCTAAAGTAGTGGATTGGGCATGTTCTTTGCGATAAACGAAGAAATGGTTCCAGTGGCAAAAACTCGTGCTTTGTTTGCACCTCGATACCCGTTTTCGAAATGGGTGACGTGCGACAACAAATTGCACGAGACCGCCCTAAACATGAGTTTTGGACCTAAAGTAGTGGATTGGGCATGTTCATTGCGATAAACGAAGAAATGGTTCCAGTGGCAAAAACTCATGCTTTGTATGCAACACGATACCCGTTTTCGGACTGGGTGACGTGCGGCAACGAAATTGCGCGAAACCACCCCAAACATGAGTTTTGAACCTAAAGTAGTGGATTAGGCATGTTAGTTGCGAAAAACAAAGATATTGTTCTAGTGGCAAAAACTCATGTTTTTATGCACCCGATAGACGTTTTCGGAATGGGTGACGTGCGGTAACGAAATTAAGCGAAACCACCCCAAACATGAGTTTTCGAGCTAAAGAGTGAATTGGGCATGTCCGTTGTGATAAACGAAGAAATGGTTCTAGTGGCAAAAACTCGTGCTTTGTTTGCACCCCGATACCCGTTTTCGGATTGGGTGACGTGCGGTAACGAAATTGCGTGAGACCACCCTAAACATGAGTTTTGGACCTAAAGTAGTGTAATGGGCATGTTCGTTGCGAAAAACGATGAAATGGTTCCGGTGGCAAAAATTCATGCTTTATATGCATCCTGATACCCGTTTTTGGAATGGGTGACGTGCGGCAACGAAATTGCGCGAACCCACCCCAAATATGACTTTTGGACCTAAAGTAGTGGATTGGGCATGTTCGTTGCGAAAAACGAAAAATGGTTCTGGTGGCAAAAACTCATGCTTTGTATGCAACACGATAGCCGTTTTCGGAATGGGTGATGTGCGGCAACGAAATTGCGCGAAACCACCCCAAACATGAGTTTTTGACCTAAAGTAGTGGATCGGGCATGTTCGTTGCGAAAAACGAAAAATGGTTCGAGTGGCAAAAACTCGTGCTTTGTTTGCACCCCGATACCCGTTTCCGTAATGGGTGACGTGCGACAACGAAATTGTGCGAGACCACCCTAAACATGAGTTTTGGACCTAAAGTAGTGGATTGGGCATGTTCGTTGCGAAAAACGAAGAAATGGTTCCATTGGCAAAAACTCATGCTTTGTATGCATCCTGATAGCTGTTTTCTGAATGGGTGACGTGCGGCAACGAAATTGCGCGAAACCACCCCAAACATGAGTTTTCGAGCTAAAGTAGTGGATTGGGCATGTTCGTTGCGATAAACGAAGAAATGGTTCCAGTGGCAAAAACTCATGCTTTGTATGCAACACGATACCCGTTTTCGGACTGGGTGACGTGCGGCAACGAAATTGCGCGAAACCACCCCAAACATGAGTTTTGAACCTAAAGTAGTGGATTAGGCATGTTAGTTGCGAAAAACAAAGATATTGTTCTAGTGGCAAAAACTCATGTTTTTATGCACCCGATAGACGTTTTCGGAATGGGTGACGTGCGGTAACGAAATTAAGCGAAACCACCCCAAACATGAGTTTTCGAGCTAAAGAGTGAATTGGGCATGTCCGTTGCGATAAACGAAGAAATGGTTCTAGTGGCAAAAACTCGTGCTTTGTTTGCACCCCGATACCCGTTTTCGGATTGGGTGACGTGCGGTAACGAAATTGCGTGAGACCACCCTAAACATGAGTTTTGGACCTAAAGTAGTGTAATGGGCATGTTCGTTGCGAAAAACGATGAAATGGTTCCGGTGGCAAAAATTCATGCTTTATATGCATCCTGATACCCGTTTTTGGAATGGGTGACGTGCGGCAACGAAATTGCGCGAACCCACCCCAAATATGACTTTTGGACCTAAAGTAGTGGATTGGGCATGTTCGTTGCGAAAAGGAAAAATGGTTCTGGTGGCAAAAACTCATGCTTTGTATGCAACACGATAGCCGTTTTCGGAATGGGTGATGTGCGGCAACGAAATTGCGCGAAACCACCCCAAACATGAGTTTTCGACCTAAAGTAGTGGATCGGGCATGTTCGTTGCGAAAAACGAAAAATGGTTCGAGTGGCAAAAACTCGTGCTTTGTTTGCACCCCGATACCCGTTTCCGTAATGGGTGACGTGCGACAACGAAATTGTGCGAGACCACCCTAAACATGAGTTTTGGACCTAAAATAGTGGATTGGGCATGTTCGTTGCGAAAAACGAAGAAATGGTTCCAGTGGCAAAAACTCATGCTTTGTATGCATCCTGATAGCCGTTTTCGGAATGGGTGACGTGCGGCAACGAAATTGCGCGAAACCACCCCAAACATGAGTTTTCGAGCTAAAGTAGTGGATTGGGCATGTTCTTTGCGATAAACGAAGAAATGGTTCCAGTGACAAAAACTCGTGCTTTGTTTGCACCTCGATACCCGTTTTCGAAATGGGTGACGTGCGACAACGAAATTGCACGAGACCACCCTCAACATGAGTTTTGGACCTAAAGTAGTGGATTGGGCATGTTCGTTGCGATAAACGAAGAAAATGGTTAGTGTGGCAAAAACTCATGCTTTGTATGCATCCTGATACCCGTTTTTGGAATGGGTGACGTGCAGCAACGAAATTGCGCGAAACAACCCCAAATATGCAACACGATAGCCATTTTCGGAATGGGTGACGTGCGGCAACAAAATTGCGCGAAACCACCCCAAACATGAGTTTTGAACCTAAAGTAGTGGACTAGGCATGTTAGTTGTGAAAAACAAAGATATTGTTCTAGTGGCAAAAACTCATGTTTTTATGCACCCGATAGCCGTTTTCGGAATGGGTGACGTGCGGCAACGAAATTGCGCGAAACCACCCCAAACATGAGTTTTTGAGCTAAAGTAGTGAATTGGGCATGTTCGTTGCGATAAACGAAGAAATGGTTCCAGTGGCAAAAACTCGTGCTTTGTTTGCACCCCGATACCCGTTTTCGCAATGGGTGACGTGCGGCAACGAAGTTGCACGAGACCACCCTCAACATGACTTTTGGACCTAAAGTAGTGGATTGGGCATGTTCGTTGCGAAAAACGAAGAAATGGTCCCGGTGGCAAAAACTCATGCTTTGTATGCATCCTGATACCCGTTTTTGGAATGGGTGACGTGCGGCAACGAAATTGCGCGAAACCACCCCAAACATGAGTTTTGGACCTAAAGTAGTGGATTGGGCATGTTCGTTGCGAAAAACAAAGAAATGGTTCTGGTGGCAAAAACTCGTGCTTTCTATGCACCCCGATTATCGTTTCCGGAATGGGTGACGTGTGGCAACGAATTTGCGCGAAACCACCACAAACATGAGTTTTGGACCTAAAGTAGTGGATTGGGTATGTTCGTTGCAAAAAACGAAGAAATGTTTCCGTTGGCAAAAACTCATGTTTTTATGCACCTGATACCTGTTTTCGGAATGGGTGACGTGCAGCAACGAAATTGCGCGAACCCACCCCAAACATGAGTTTTGGACCTAAAGTAATGGATTGGGCATGTTCGTTGCAAAAAACGAAAAAATGGTTCCGGTGGCAAAAACTCATGCTTTGTATGCAACACGATACCCGTTTTCGGACTGGGTGACGTGCGGCAACGAAATTGCGCGAAACCAACCCAAATATGAGTTTTGAACCTAAAGTAGTGGATTAGGCATGTTAGTTGCGAAAAACAAAGATATTGTTCTAGTGGCAAAAACTCATGTTTTTATGCACCCGATAGAAGTTTTCGGAATGAGTGACGTGCGGCAACGAAATTGCGCGAAACCACCCCAAACATAAGTTTTCGAGCTATAGTAGTGGATTGGGCATGTTCGTTGCGATAAACGAAGAAATGGTTCTAGTGGCAAAAACTCGTGCTTTGTTTGCACCCCGATACCCGTTTTCGGAATGGGTGACATGCGGTAACGAAATTGCGCGAGACCACCCTAAACATGAGTTTTGGACCTAAAGTAGTGTAATGGGCATGTTCGTTGCGAAAAACGATGAAATGGTTCCGGTGGCAAAAATTCATGCTTTGTATGCATCCTGATACCCGTTTTTGGAATGGGTGACGTGCGGCAACGAAATTGCGCGAAACCACCCCAAACATGAGTTTTGGACCTAAAGTAGTGGATCGGTGATGTTCGTTCCGAAAAACAAAGAAATGGTTCTGGTGGCAAAAACTCGTGCTTTCTATGCACCCCGATTATCGTTTCCGGAATGGGTGACGTGCGGCAATGAATTTGCGCGAAACCACCCCAAACATGAGTTTTGGACCTAAAGTAGTGGATTGGGTATGTTCGTTACAAAACGAAGAAATGGTTTCGTTCGTTGCAAAAAACGAAGAAATGGTTCCGTTGGCAAAAACTCATGTTTTTACGCACCTGATACCCATTTTCGGAATGGGCGGAATGGGTGACGTGCGGCAACGAATTGCGCGAACCCACCCCAAACATGAGTTTTTGACCTAAAGTAGTGGATCGGGCATGTTCGTTGCGATAAACGAAGAAATGGTTCGAGTGGCAAAAACTCGTGCTTTGTTTGCACCCCGATACCCGTTTCCGTAATGGGTGACGTGCGGCAACGAAATTGTGCGAGACCACCCTAAACATGAGTTTTGGACCTAAAGTAGTGGATTGGGCATGTTCGTTGCGATAAACGAAGAAATGGTTCCGATGGCAAAAACTCATGCTTTGTATGCATCCTGATACCTGTTTTTGGAATGGGTGACGTGCGGCAACGAAATTGCGCGAAACCACCCCAAACATGAGTTTTGGACCTAAAGTAGTGGATTGGGCATGTTCCTTGCGAAAAACAAAGAAATGGTTCTGGTGGCAAAAACTCATGCTTCCTATGCACCCCGATTATTGTTTCCGGAATGGGTGACGTGCGGCAACGAATTTACGCGAAACCACCCCAAACATGAGTTTTGGACCTAAAGTAGTGGATTGGGTATGTTCGTTGCAAAAAATGAAGAAATTGTTCCGTTGGCAAAAACTCAAGTTTTACTGCACCTGATACCCGTTTTCGGAATGGGTGACGTGCGGCAACGAAATTGTGTGAACCCACCCCAAACATGAGTTTTGGACCTAAAGTAGTGGATTGGGCATGTTCGTTGCGAAAAACGAAAAATGGTTCCGGTGGCAAAAACTCATGCTTTGTATGCAACACGATGCCCGTTTTCGGCTGGGTGACGTGCGGCAACGAAATTGCGCGAAACCAACCCAAATATGAGTTTTGAACCTAAAGTAGTGGATTAGGCATGTTAGTTGCGAAAAACAAAGATATTGTTCTAGTGGCAAAAACTCATGTTTTTATGCACCCGATAGAAGTTTTCGGAATGAGTGACGTGCGGCAACGAAATTGCGCGAAACCACCCCAAACATAAGTTTTCGAGCTATAGTAGTGGATTGGGCATGTTCGTTGCGATAAACGAAGAAATGGTTCTAGTGGCAAAAACTCGTGCTTTGTTTGCACCCCGATACCCGTTTTCGGAATGGGTGACATGCGGTAACGAAATTGCGCGAGACCACCCTAAACATGAGTTTTGGACCTAAAGTAGTGTAATGGGCATGTTCGTTGCGAAAAACGATGAAATGGTTCCGGTGGCAAAAATTCATGCTTTGTATGCATCCTGATACCCGTTTTTGGAATGGGTGACGTGCGGCAACGAAATTGCGCGAAACCACCCAAACATGAGTTTTGGACCTAAAGTAGTGGATCGGGAATGTTCGTTTCGAAAAACAAAGAAATGGTTCTGGTGGCAAAAACTCGTGCTATCTATGCACCCCGATTATCGTTTCCGGAATGGGTGACGTGCGACAATGAATTTGCGCGAAACCACCCCAAACATGAGTTTTGGACCTAAAGTAGTGGATTGGGTATGTTCGTTACAAAACGAAGAAATGGTTTCGTTCATTGCAAAAAACGAAGAAATGGTTCCATTGGCAAAAACTCATGTTTTTACGCACCTGATACCCATTTTCGGAATGGGTGACGTGCTGCAACGAAATTGCGCGAACCCACCCCAAACATGAGTTTTCGACCTAAAGTAGTGGATCGGGCATGTTCGTTGCGATAAACGAAGAAATGGTTCAAGTGGCCAAAACTCGTGCTTTGTTTGCACCCCGATACCCGTTTCCGTAATGGGTGACGTGCGGCAACGAAATTGTGCGAGACCACCCTAAACATGAGTTTTGGACCTAAAGTAGTGGATTGGGCATGTTCGTTACGATAAACAAAGAAATGGTTCCGATGCCAAAAACTCATGCTTTGTATGCATCCTGATACCTGTTTTTGGAATGGGTGACGTGTGGCAACGAAATTGCGCGAAACCACCCCAAACATGAGTTTTGGACCTAAAGTAGTGGATTGGGCATGTTCGTTGCGAAAAACAAAGAAATGGTTCTGGTGGCAAAAACTCATGCTTCCTATGCACCCCGATTATTGTTTCCGGAATGGATGACGTGCGGCAACGAATTTACGCGAAACCACCCCAAACATGAGTTTTGGACCTAAAGTAGTGGATTGGGTATGTTCGTTGCAAAAAACGAAGAAATTGTTCTGTTGGCAAAAACTCAAGTTTTAC
This sequence comes from Zea mays, assembly GCF_902167145.1. NCBI lineage: Eukaryota > Viridiplantae > Streptophyta > Magnoliopsida > Poales > Poaceae > Zea > Zea mays. Next base: position 134,222,835 of record NC_050096.1, on the reverse strand, counting down.
TGCACCTGATACCCGTTTTCGGAATGGGTGACGTGCGGCAACGAAATTGCGTGAACCCACCCCAAACATGAGTTTTGGACCTAAAGTAGTGGATTGGGCATGTTCGTTGCGAAAAACGAAAAATGGTTCCTGTGGCAAAAACTCATGCTTTGTATGCAACACGATACCCGTTTTCGGACTGGGTGACGTGCGGCAACGAAATTGCGCGAAACCACCCCAAACATGTGTTTTGAACCTAAAGTAGTGGATTAGGCATGTTAGTTGCGAAAAACAAAGATATTGTTCTAGTGGCAAAAACTCATGTTTTTATGCACCCGATAGACGTTTTCGGAATGGGTGACGTGCGGCAACGAAATTGCGCGAAACCACCCCAAACATGAGTTTTCGAGCTAAAGTAGTGGATTGGGCATGTTCGTTGCGATAAACGAAGAAATGGTTCTAGTGGCAAAAACTCGTGCTTTGTTTGCACCCCGATACCCGTTTTCGGAATGGGTGACGTGCGGTAACGAAATTGCGCGAGACCACCGTAAACATGAGTTTTGGACCTAAAGTAGTGTAATGGGCATGTTCGTTGCGAAAAACGATGAAATGGTTCCGTTGGCAAAAATTCATGCTTTGTATGCATCCTGATACCCGTTTTTGGAATGGGTGACATGCGGCAACGAAATTGCGCGAAACCACCCCAAACATGAGTTTTGGACCTAAAGTAGTGGATCGGGGATGTTCGTTGCGAAAAACAAAGAAATGGTTCTGGTGGCAAAAACTCGTGCTTTCTATGCACCCCGATTATCGTTTCCGGAATGGGTGACGTGCGGCAATGAATTTGCGCGAAACCACCCCAAACATGAGTTTTGGACCTAAAGTAGTGGATTGGGTATGTTCATTACAAAACGAAGAAATGGTTCCGTTCGTTGCAAAAAACGAAGAAATGATTCCGTTGGCAAAAACTCATGTTTACGCACCTGATACCCATTTTCGGAATGGGTGACGTGCGGCAACGAAATTGCGCGAACCCACCCCAAATATGACTTTTGGACCTAAAGTAGTGGATTGGGCATGTTCGTTGCGAAAAACGAAAAATGGTTCTGGTGGCAAAAACTCATGCTTTGTATGCAACACGATAGCCGTTTTCGGAATGGGTGATGTGCGGCAACGAAATTGCGCGAAACCACCCCAAACATGAGTTTTCGACCTAAAGTAGTGGATCGGGCATGTTCGTTGCGATAAACGAAGAAATGGTTCGAGTGGCAAAAACTCGTGCTTTGTTTGCACCCCGATACCCGTTTCTGTAATGGGTGACGTGCGGCAACGAAATTGTGCGAGACCACCCTAAACATGAGTTTTGGACCTAAAGTAGTGGATTGGGCATGTTCGTTGCGAAAAACGAAGAAATGGTTCCAGTGGCAAAAACTCATGCTTTGTATGCATCCTGATACCCGTTTTTGGAATGGGTGACGTGCGGCAACAAAATTGCGCGAAACCACCCCAAACATGAGTTTTGGACCTAAAGTAGTGGATTGGGCATGTTCGTTGCGATAAACAAACAAATGGTTCTGGTGGCAAAAACTCGTGCTTTCTATGTACCCCGATTCCCGTTTCCGGAATGGGTGACGTGCAGCAACGAAATTGCGCGAAACCACCCAAACATGTGTTTTGGACCTAAAGTAGTGGATTGGGCATGTTCGTTGCGAAAAACGAAGAAATGGTTCCGGTGGCAAAAACTCATGCTTTGTATGCATCCTAAGACCCGTTTTTGGAATGGGTGACGTGCGGCAACGAAATTGCGCGAAACCACCCCAAACATGAGTTTTGAACCTAAAGTAGTGGATTGGGCATGTTCGTTGCGATAAACAAAGAAATTGTTCCGGTGGCAAAAACTCGTGCTTTCTATGCACCCCGATTCCCGTTTTCGAAATGGGTGACGTGCGGCAACGAATTTGTGTGAAACCACCCCAAACATGAGTTTTGGACCTAAAGTAGTGGATTGGTGTAGTACCCAAAATTTAGGGAAATAAAAGAGGTCTATAAGTTATATGGTTTTATGAGACTTTTTTTTATTTCATGCATATTCACATTTATGGGCTCGATTAGAGCAAGTAATAATTAAATAAATATAAAACAAATGTGCATCTCTCATGCCATGATTTTTTCTTGTTGCATTTGAGTTTGTGAATCAAAACTAGAATTTAATTGGAATCGAATTTGAAACCTTGGAAAGACAAAGAAAAATAGAAATAGAGAAAGATAAAAAAAATGTGAAAAGAAATAGGAAAAATGGGTAACAAAAGAAATCGGATAGGGTCATTCTCCTTTCTAGCCCATTTCCTTGTTTTTCTTTATTTCCAGTCGATGCCTATACCAGCACAACATCATTGCTAATTTCACCCAATAAACTAATCCATCCGCCAGCCGCAAGTCATTCTCGCTCATGTGTGGGGCTATCCGGCCTACAACGGAACCACCTATGCCATTATCGCGTGCTGACAGTAGGGACTTTCAGTGTGCTGCTGACATGCGGGCCCCATTGCCCGATATATCTTCCTCAACTAGAACTCCACCCTGAAGTACGACACGGACTCTATCCAACTGACCGAGCCCAGCGCGCATCATCTCAGCCACAGACCCGTGCCCAGTATATCCACAACCGCTAACCATGTGGGCCTGCAGAACTAGAAGCTTTCTCTCAGAGCTCGTTAGAATTAGGTCAAGGCTTCCGTAACCACCGGCGAAGATCGCAGACTTAGCCTGAGTCCTATCGCCGCTAGTTGTATACATATATACCGAGTCCTTTCTTTTCCTGGCTCATCCAATGCGAGTCCTTTCTTTTTTCTGGCTCATCCAATGTGGCCGTTTCTGTGACCCCGATGAGAGAACGCCGTCACCAAGCGAGGAAGTTGAGAGTTGAGAATCCTGCGTGCCACCGATGTAAGAAAAAAATCCTTCCCTCCGCCCAGAGAAAACCTCAGCCTGCTGTTCGTCGCGCGCTGTCCAGCTTCCGGTGCCCGGAGTGGTGATTTGGTCGAGTCTGCGCGCGGTAGCAGCGTCCTCGCGTGCACAAATCCCTCACCGGCAAAGCCCCGCGCGTGTCAGTGCTCGTCGTGCTCCTGACGGGGGCGTCTCGGAAGAATACCGCGCGCCATCGAATCCTACGACTGCATCAGCGTCGGTTCGCTTCCACCTCGATGAGCTTTCTTTTCTGTGCCTCAACGTTCATCGATCGCGCGTAGTTACGGACACCTGGGCGCTGCCGCTGTATTGCGCGCGCGTGCGTCGAAGCCAGGGAAGAAGACAACCGCCTGGCCGCTGATATCTAAATGGACGGCCACGGGACCCCTTCGGTCGGATTTAATCTGGAACGTTGGCACGGTATCGGACGGAGAGGGATGAGTCAGGTTGGGATTGCCCGCATCCGTGGATGTTAGATTTAACGGTCGAAATGAGGTATACGTTATAAGCTGCGCGATCTAATCTGGGCGCTTTGTTGCCGATCGGACAGCCGTTGTCGCTCCATACCCCTTCGTGAACACACTTTCATAGGAACTCCCCTGGAAATTAGAAAATAGAACCCGCCGTCCCTCGCTATTGTGCTCTGAGTCTTAGGTTTATTAGCGCAGAGCCCCTCTACTTTTCTGTTTTTATGCGCGCGAACCAGAGACCCGAGTAATTCAATAAATAAATTTAGAAATTGATTTTAAATGTATAAATAATTCCTAGAGCTTGTTTAATCCATGGAAAATTCATATTAAGTCCAAATTAATCCATTCCAATTCCTATACTTTTGTAATATTATTGGTTATCATCTAGTACCACTAATTTGACATGAATATCACAATAAAATTTGTATCCTATTTAATCTTGTACAAAACACATAAAACCTTCAGAAATTCATAACTAAAAATCTATAACTCCAAAATTAATTATTCCTGTTCCTATGATCTTATTTTAATGTGTAAATTATTATTGTGTATTTTATTTATATGTTTGGTGTGATGTTAATTTTGCCTGCACCATGTTTGTCTGTATTGCTACGTTTAGCAGTGAGGACACGAGTCATCTGAAGAGCAAGTTGGTACCTGGAATCTCAAGTCCCAGACAAGTTGTGCCCTTGATCACTTCTTTTTACCCAGTCATGTTCTGATTAATCATAATGATCTGCATAGGTTAATTTTGATGGGACCCAATAGGTTACCCTAGTTTGACTATCTTTATACCTTGATTACCACTGGACTTTTTGGGTAGTACTTGCTATTGCTTTATGTGGTTTTGGGTATGGAGATACACTATTCATGATTACACTTTTTATTATCTGTTTATTATTTATTGTTCATGATAAGATCATTATGTTAATCGGAACATGGAGAACCACCCGGGAAAACAGCTCTACCACAAGGGTTTATGGACGCCCTTGGCTAACTAACTAGGAAAGCTAGTGGAAGACTACCTTACCCGAAAGGGGCAAGGGCAGTAGGGGAGTGGTCAGTGTAGGGAGGTCCTTGGTTGATTTTGCTGCGATGGCGGTCAGGCGAGGGATTCCTGCACTGGAGCTTCCTATAAACTGTAGCGGGTTTTCTGAAGCTAGTGGAACTTTGTAAAGGCCTCGTAGTGTTACCCTGCCTCGCCTCCTCGGTAGAGGTGTATGGGATTGGCCGTCTCTTGGCAGATGGGTAACATGACTTGTGGGTAAAGATGTGCAACCTCTGCAGAGTGTAAAACTGGTATACTAGCCATGCTCACGGTCATGAGTAGCTTGATTAAAGATGTGCAACCTCTGCAGAGTGTAAAACTGGTATACTAGCCGTGCTCACGGTCATGAGCAGCTCGGACACTCACATGATTAAATTATGGAACTTAAACTCAATTTGTCATATGCATTGCATCGCAGGTGAGGTTGTTACTTTTGTTCTGCTACTTAATTGGGTTGGTATTTACTTATACTTAGTAATTGCTAATAAAATTTTGACCAACTTTAAAAGCAATGCTCAGCTCTAACCATCCTCTTTGGTAAGCCTTACACTTCACGTGAGCTCCCACCTTTGGCGAGTTCATGCACATTATTCCCCACAACTTGTTGAGCAATGAACGTATGTGAGCTCACTCTTGCTGTCTCACACCCCCCACAGGTCAAGAACAGGTACCACAGGATGAGGCGCTTGGAGGATGCTGCGATGTGTTCGTGAGAGGTCTAGGCCGTCGTCTCCCAGTCAACTTTGGGTTGCTGGACCGTTGTCTCCTTATAATGTAATTATTTATTTTGTACTGAACTCCTATTATATAGTAAAGATGTGACATTCGATCCTGTGCCATGATTCATCATATGTGTGAGTCTTGGTCCCAGCACACCTGGTGATTATGTTCGCGCCCGGGTTTTGGTGCCCCGAAATCCGGGTGTGACAATTGGGCATTTTCGTTGCGAAAAACGAAGAAATGGTTCCGGTGGCTAAAACTCATATTTTTATGCATGCGATACCCGTTTTCGGAATGTGTGACGTGCGGTAACGAAATAGCGCGAAACCACCCAAACATGAGTTTTGGACCTAAAGTAGTGGATTGGGCATGTTCGTTGCGAAAAACGAAGAAATGGTTCCGGTAGCAAAAACTAAGGCTTTGTATGCAACCCGATACCCGTTTTCGGACTAGGTGATGTGCGGCGACGAAATTTCGTGAAAGCACCCCAAACATGAGTTTTGGACCTAAAGTAGTGGATTAGGCATGTTCGTTGCGAAAAACAAAGAAATGGTTCTGGTGGCAAAAACTCGTGCTTTCTATGCACCCCGATTATCGTTTCAGGAATGGGTGACGTGCGGCAACGAATTTGCGCGAAACCACCCCAAACATGAGTTTTGGACCTAAAGTAGTGGATTGGGTATGTTCGTTGCAAAAAACGAAGAAATGGTTCCGTTGGCAAAAACTCATGTTTTTATGCACCTGATACCCGTTTTCGGAATGGGTGACGTGTCGCAACCAAATTGCGCGAACCCACCCAAAGATGAGTTTTGGACCTAAAGTAGTGGATTGGGCATGTTCGTTGCGAAAAATGAAAAAATGGTTCCGGTGGCAAAAACTCATGCTTTGTATGCAACACGATACCCATTTTCGAACTGGGTGACGTGCGGCAAAAAAATTGCGCGAAACCACCCCAAACATGAGTTTTGAATCTAAAGTAGTGGACTAGGCATGTTAGTTGCGAAAAACAAAGATATTGTTCTAGTGGCAAAATCTCATGTTTTATGCACCCGATAGCCGTTTTCGGAATGGGTGACGTGCGGCAACGAAATTGCGTGAAACCACCCCAAACATGAGTTTTCGAGCTAAAGTAGTGGATTGGGCATGTTCGTTACGATAAACGAAGAAATGGTTCCAGTGGCAAAAACTCGTGCTTTGTTTGCACCCCGATACCCGTTTTCGAAATGGGTGACGTGCGGCAACGAAGTTGCACGAGACCACCCTCAACATGACTTTTGGACCTAAAGTAGTGGATTGGGCATGTTCGTTGCGAAAAACGAAGAAATGGTCCCGGTGGCAAAAACTCATGCTTTGTATGCATCATGATACCCGTTTTTGGAATGGGTGACGTGCGGCAACGAAATTGCGCGAAACCACCCCAAACATGAGTTTTGGACCTAAAGTAGTGGATTGGGCATGTTCGTTGCGAAAAACAAAGAAATGGTTCTGGTGGCAAAAACTCGTGCTTTCTATGCACCCCGATTATCGTTTCCGGAATGGGTGACGTGCGGCAACGGATTTGCGCGAAACCACCCCAAACATGAGTTTTGGACCTAAAGTAGTGGATTGGGTATATTCGTTGCAAAAAATGAAGAAATGTTTCCGTAGGCAAAAACTCATGTTTTTATGCACCTGATACCTGTTTTCGGAATGGGTGACGTGCAGCAACGAAATTGCGCGAACCCACCCCATACATGAGTTTTGGACCTAAAGTTATGGATTGGGCATGTTCATTGCAAAAAACGAAAAAATGGTTCCGGTGGCAAAAACTCATGCTTTGTATGCAACACGATACCCGTTTTCGGACTGGGTGACGTGCGGCAACGAAATTGCGCGAAACCACCCCAAACATGAGTTTTGGACCTAAAGTAGTGGATTGGGTATGTTCGTTGCAAAAAACAAAGAAATGGTTTCGTTCGTTGCAAAAAACGAAGAAATGGTTCCGTTGGCAAAAACTCATGTTTTTATGCACCTGATACCCATTTTCGGAATGGGTGACGTGCGACAACGAAATTGTGTGAACCCACCCCAAACATGAGTTTTGCACCTAAAGTAGTGGATTGGGCATGTTCGTTGCGACAAACGAAAAAATGATTCTGGTGGCAAAAACTCATGCTTTGTATGCAACACGATAGCCGTTTTCGGAATGGGTGACGTGCAGCAACGAAATTGCGCGAAACCACCCCAAACATGAGTTTTCGACCTAAAGTAGTGGATCGGGCATGTTCGTTGCGATAAACGAAGAAATGGTTCCAGTGGCAAAAACTCGTGCTTTGTTTGCACCCCGATACCCGTTTTCGGAATGGGTGACGTGCGGCAACGAAATTGCGCGAGACCACCCTAAACAAGAGTTTTGGACCTAAAGTAGTGGATTGGGCATGTTCGTTGCGAAAAACGAAGAAATGGTTCCGCTGGCAAAAACTCATGCTTTGTATGTATCCTGATACCCGTTTTTGGAATGGGTGACGTGCGGCAACGAAATTGCGCGAAACAACCCCAAACATGAGTTTTGGACCTAAAGTAGTGGATTGGGCATGTTCGTATGCAACCATGAGTTTTGGACCTAAAGTAGTAGATTGGCCAATCATGAGACCCATTTTTGGAATGGGTGACGTGCAACAACAAAATTGCGTGAAACCACCCCAAACATGAGTTTTGGACCTAAAGTCGTGGATTGGGCATGTTCGTATGCAACCCGATACCCGTTTTCGGACTGGGTGACGTGCGGCAATGAAATTTTGCGAAACCACCCCAAACATGAGTTTTGGACCTAAAGTAGTGGATTGGGCATGTTCGTTGCGAAAAATGAAGAAATGGTTCTGGTGGCAAAAACTCATGTTTTTATGCATGCGATACCCGTTTTCGAATGTGTGACGTGAGGCAACGAAATTGCGCGAAACCACCCAAACATGAGTTTTGGACCTGAAGTAGTGGGTTGGGCATGTTCGTTGCGAAAAACGAAGAAATGGTACAGGTGGCTAAAACTCATGCTTTGTATGCATCATGAGACCCGTTTTTGGAATGGGTGACGTGCAACAACGAAATTGCGCGAAACCACCACAAACATGAGTTTTGGACCTAAAGTAGTGGATTGGGCATGTTCGTTGCGAAAAACGAAGAAATGGTACCGGTGGCTAGAACTCATGCTTTGTATGCATCATGAGACCCATTTTTGGAATGGGTGACGTGCAACAACGAAATTATGTGAAACCACCCCAAACATGAGTTTTGGACCTAAAGTCGTGGATTGGGCATGTTCGTTGCGAAAAACGAAGAAATGGTTCCGGTGGCAAAAACTCATGTTTTTATGCATGCGATACCCATTTTCGAAATGTGTGACGTGCGGCAACGAAGTTGCGCGAAACCACCCAAACATGAGTTTTGGACCTAAAGTAGTGGATTGGGCATGTTCGCTGCGAAAAACGAAGAAATGGTTCCGGTGGCAAAAACTCGTGCATTGTATGCAACCCGATACCCGTTTTTGGACTGGGTGATGTGCGGCAACGAAATTTCGTGAAACGACCCCAAACATGAGTTTTGGACATAAAGTAGTGGATTAGGCATGTTCGTTGCGAAAAAAAAGAAATGGTTCTTGTGGCAAAAACTCGTGCTTTCTATGCACCCCGATTATTGTTTCCGGAATGGGTGACGTGCGGCAACGAATTTGCGCGAAACCACCCCAAACATGAGTTTTGGACCTAAAGTAGTGGATTGTGTATGTTCGTTGCAAAAAACGAAGAAATGGTTCCGTTGGCAAAAACTCATGTTTTTATGCACCTGATACCCGTTTTCGGAATGGGTGACGTGCCACAACGAAATTGCGCGAACCCATCCCAAACATGAGTTTTGGACCTAAAGTAGTGGATTGAGCATGTTCGTTGCGAAAAACGAAAAAATGGTTCTGGTGGCAAAAACTCATGCTTTGTATGCAACACGATACCCGTTTTCGGACTGGGTGACGTGCGGCAACGAAATTGCGCGAAACCACCCCAAACATGAGTTTTGAACCTAAAGTAGTGGACTAGGCATGTTAGTTGCGAAAAACAAAGATATTGTTCTAGTGGCAAAAACTCATGTTTTTATGCACCCGATAGCCGTTTTCGGAATCGGTGACGTGCGGCAACGAAATTGCGGGAAACCACCCCAAACATGAGTTTTCAAGCTAAAGTACTGTATTGGGCATGTTCGTTGTGATAAACGAAGAAATGATTCTAGTGGCAAAAACTTGTGCTTTGTTTGCACCCCGATACCCGTTTTCAAAATGGGTGACGTGCGGCAACGAAATTGCGCGAGACCACCCTAAACATGTGTTTTGGACCTAAAGTAGTGGATTGGGCATGTTCGTTGCGAAAAACGAAGAAATGGTTCCGGTGGCAAAAACTCATGCTTTGTATGCATCCTGATACCCGTTTTGGAATGGGTGACGTGCGGCAACGAAATTGCGAGAAACCACCCCAAACATGAGTTTTGGACCTAAAGTAGTGGATTGGGCATGTTCGTTGCGATAAACGAAGAAATGGTTCCGGTGGCAAAAACTCGTGCTTTCTATGCACCCCGATTCTCCTTTCCGGAATGGGTGACGTGCGGCTCCGAATTTGCGCGAAAGCACCCCAAACATGAGTTTTGGACCTAAAGTAGTGGATTGGGTATGTCCGTTGCAAAAAACGAAGAAATGGTTCTGTTGGCAAAAACTCATGTTTTTATGCACCTAGTACCCGTTTCCGGAATGGGTGACGTGCGGCAACGAATTTGCGTGAAACCACCCCAAACATGAGTTTTGGACCTAAATAGTGGATTGGGCATGTTCGTTGCGAAAAACGAAGAAATGGTTTCGGTGGCAAAAACTCATGCTTCGTATGCAACCCGATACCTGTTTTCGGACTCGGTGACGTGCGGCAACGAAATTGTGCGAAACCACCCCAAACATGAGTTTTGGACCTAAAGTAGTGGATTGGGCATGTTCGTTGCGAAAAACGAAGAAGTGGTTCCAGTGGCAAAAACTCATGTTTTTATGCATGCGATACCCGTTTTCGAATGTGTGACGTGAGGCAACGAAATTGCGCGAAACCACCCAAACATGAGTTTTGGACCTAAAGTAGTGGGTTGGGCATGTTCGTTGTGAAAAACGAAGAAATGGTACAGGTGGCTAAAACTCATGCTTTGTATGCATCATGAGACCCGTTTTTGGAATGGGTGACGTGCAACAACGAAATTGCGCGAAACCACCACAAACATGAGTTTTGGACCTAAAGTAGTGGATTGGGCATGTTCGTTGCGAAAAACGAAGAAATGGTACCGGTGGCTAAAACTCATGCTTTGTATGCATCATGAGACCCATTTTTGGAATGGGTGACGTGCAACAACGAAATTGTGTGAAACCACCCCAAACATGAGTTTTGGACCTAAAGTCGTGGATTGGGCATGTTCGTTGCGAAAAACGAAGAAATGGTTCCGGTGGCAAAAACTCATGTTTTTATGCATGCGATACCCATTTTCGAAATGTGTGACGTGCGGCAACGAAGTTGCGCGAAACCACCCAAACATGAGTTTTGGACCTAAAGTAGTGGATTGGGCATGTTCGCTGCGAAAAACGAAGAAATGGTTCCGGTGGCAAAAACTCGTGCATTGTATGCAACCCGATACCCGTTTTTGGACTGGGTGATGTGCGGCAACGAAATTTCGTGAAACGACCCCAAACATGAGTTTTGGACATAAAGTAGTGGATTAGGCATGTTCGTTGCGAAAAAAAAGAAATGGTTCTTGTGGCAAAAACTCGTGCTTTCTATGCACCCCGATTATTGTTTCCGGAATGGGTGACGTGCGGCAACGAATTTGCGCGAAACCACCCCAAACATGAGTTTTGGACCTAAAGTAGTGGATTGTGTATGTTCGTTGCAAAAAACGAAGAAATGGTTCCGTTGGCAAAAACTCATGTTTTTATGCACCTGATACCCGTTTTCGGAATGGGTGACGTGCCACAACGAAATTGCGCGAACCCATCCCAAACATGAGTTTTGGACCTAAAGTAGTGGATTGAGCATGTTCGTTGCGAAAAACGAAAAAATGGTTCTGGTGGCAAAAACTCATGCTTTGTATGCAACACGATACCCGTTTTCGGACTGGGTGACGTGCGGCAACGAAATTGCGCGAAACCACCCCAAACATGAGTTTTGAACCTAAAGTAGTGGACTAGGCATGTTAGTTGCGAAAAACAAAGATATTGTTCTAGTGGCAAAAACTCATGTTTTTATGCACCCGATAGCCGTTTTCGGAATCGGTGACGTGCGGCAAAGAAATTGCGCGAAACCACCCCAAACATGAGTTTTCAAGCTAAAGTACTGTATTGGGCATGTTCGTTGTGATAAACGAAGAAATGATTCTAGTGGCAAAAACTTGTGCTTTGTTTGCACCCCGATACCCGTTTTCAAAATGGGTGACGTGCGGCAACGAAATTGCGCGAGACCACCCTAAACATGTGTTTTGGACCTAAAGTAGTGGATTGGGCATGTTCGTTGCGAAAAACGAAGAAATGGTTCCGGTGGCAAAAACTCATGCTTTGTATGCATCCTGATACCCGTTTTGGAATGGGTGACGTGCGGCAACGAAATTGCGAGAAACCACCCCAAACATGAGTTTTGGACCTAAAGTAGTGGATTGGGCATGTTCGTTGCGATAAACGAAGAAATGGTTCCGGTGGCAAAAACTCTTGCTTTCTATGCACCCCGATTCTCCTTTCCGGAATGGGTGACGTGCGGCTCCGAATTTGCGCGAAAGCACCCCAAACATGAGTTTTGGACCTAAAGTAGTGGATTGGGTATGTCCGTTGCAAAAAACGAAGAAATGGTTCTGTTGGCAAAAACTCATGTTTTTATGCACCTAGTACCCGTTTCCGGAATGGGTGACGTGCGGCAACGAATTTGCGTGAAACCACCCCAAACATGAGTTTTGGACCTAAATAGTGGATTGGGCATGTTTGTTGCGAAAAACGAAGAAATGGTTTCGGTGGCAAAAACTCATGCTTCGTATGCAACCCGATACCTGTTTTCGGACTCGGTGACGTGCGGCAACGAAATTGTGCGAAACCACCCCAAACATGAGTTTTGGACCTAAAGTAGTGGATTGGGCATGTTCGTTGCGAAAAACGAAGAAGTGGTTCCAGTGGCAAAAACTCATGTTTTTATGCATGCGATACCCGTTTTCGGAATGTGTGGCGTGCGGCAACGAAATTGCGCGAAATCACCCAAACATGAGTATTGGACCTAAAGTAGTGGATTGGGCATGTTCGTTGCGAAAAACGAAGAAATGGTTCTGGTGGCAAAAACTCATGCTTTGTATGCATCATGAGACCCATTTTTGGAATGGGTGACGTGCAACAACGAAATTGCGTGAAACCACCCCAAACATGACTTTTGGACCTAAAGTAGTGGATTGGGCATGTTCGTTGCGAAAAACCAAGAAATGGTTCCGGTGGCAAAAAGTCATGCTTTGTATGCAACCCGATACACGTTTTCGGACTCGGTGACGTGCGGCAACGAAATTTTGTGAAACCACCCCAAACATGAGTTTCGGACCTAAAGTAGTGGATTGGGCATGTTCGCTGCGAAAAACCAAGAAATGGTTCCGGTGGCAAAAAGTCATGCTTTGTATGCAACCTGATACACGTTTTCGGACTCGGTGACGTGCGGCAACGAAATTTTGTGAAACCACCCCAAACATGAGTTCTGGACCTAAAGTAGTGGATTGGGTATGTTCGTTGCAAAAAACGAAGAAATGGTTCCGTTGGCAAAAACTCATGTTTTTATGCACCTGATACCCGTTTTCGGAATGGGTGACGTGCCGCAACGAAATTGCGCGAACCCATCCCAAACATGAGTTTTGGACCTAAAGTAGTGGATTGAGCATGTTCGTTGCGACAAACGAAAAAATGGTTCCGGTGGCAAAAACTCATGCTTTGTATGCAACACGATACCCGTTTTCGGACTGGGTGACGTGCGACAACGAAATTGCGCGAAACCACCCCAAACATGAGTTTTGAACCTAAAGTAGTGGACTACGCATATTAGTTGCGAAGAACGAAGATATTGTTCTAGTGGCAAAAACTCATGTTTTTATGCACCCGATAGCCGTTTTCGGAATGGGTGACGTGCGGCAACGAAATTGCGCGAAGCCACCCCAAACATGAGTTTTCGAGCTAAAGTAGTGGATTGGGCATATTAGTTGTGATAAAGGAAGAAATGGTTCCAGTGGATAAAACTCGTGCTTTGTTTGCACCCCGATTCCCGTTTTCGAAATGGGTGACGTGCGGCAATGAAATTGCGCAAGACCACCCTAAACATGAGTTTTGGACCTAAAGTAGTGGATTGGGCATGTTCGTTGCGAAAAACGAAGAAATGGTTCCGGTGGCAAAAACTCATGCTTTGTATGCATCCTGATACCCGTTTTTGGAATGGGTGACGTGCGGCAACGAAATTGCGCGAAACCACCCCAAACATGAGTTTTGGACCTAAAGTAGTGGATTGGGCATGTTCGTTGCGAAAAAAAAGAAATGGTTCTGGTGGCAAAAACTCGTGCTTTCTATGCACCCCGATTATCGTTTCCAGAATGGGTGACATGCGACAACGAATTTGCACGAAACCACCCCAAACATGAGTTTTGGACCTAAAGTAGTGGATTGGGTATGTTCGTTGCAAAAAACGAAGAAATAGTTTCGTTGGCAAAAACTCATGTTTTTATGCACTTGGTACCCGTTTTCGGAATGGGTGACGTGCGGCAAAGAAATTGCGCGAACCCACCCCAAACATGAGTTTTGGACCTAAAGTAATGGATTGGGCATGTTCGTTGCGAAAAACTACAAAAATGGTTCCGGTGGCAAAAACTCATGCTTTGTATGCAACACGTTACCCATTTTCGGACTGGGTGACGTGCGGCAACGAAATTGCGCGAAACCACCCCAAACATGAGTTTTGAACCTAAAGTAGTGGATTAGGCATGTTAGTTGCGAAAAACTCGTGTTTTTGTGCACCCGATAGCCGTTTTCGGAATGGGTGACGTGATGCAACGAAATTGCACGAAACCACCCCAAACATGAGGTTTTGACCTAAAGTAGTGGATTAGGCATGTTCGTTGTGATAAACGAAGAAATGGTTCCAGTGGCAAAAACTCGTGCTTTGTTTGCACCCCGATACCCGTTTTCGGAATGGGTGACGTGCGGCAACGAAATTGCGCGAGACCACCCTAAACATGAGTTTTGGACCTAAAGTAGTGGATTGGGCATGTTCGTTGTGAAAAACGAAGAAATGATTCCGGTGGCAAAAACTCATGCTTTGTATGCATCCTGATACACGTTTTTGGAATGGGTGACGTGTGGCAACGATATTGCGCGAAACCACCCCAAACATGAGTTTTGGACCTAAACTAGTGGATTGGGCATGTTCGTTGCAAAAAACAAAGAAATGGTTCTGGTGGCAAAAACTCGTGCTTTCTATGCACCCTGATTATCGTTTCTGGAATGGATGACGTGCGGCAACGAATTTGCGCGAAACCACCCCAAACATGAGTTTTGGACCTAAAGTAGTGGATTGGGTATATTCGTTGCAAAAAACGAAGAAATGGTTCCGTTGGCAAAAACTCATGTTTTTATGCACCTGGTACCCGTTTTCGGAATGGGTGACGTGCGGCAACGAAATTGCGCGAACCCACTCCAAACAAGAGTTTTGGACCTAAAGTAATGGATTGGGCATGTTCGTTGCGAAAAACAAAAAAATGGTTCCGGTGGCAAAAACTCATGCTTTGTATGCAACACGATACCCGTTTTCGGACTGGGTGACGTGCGGCAACGAAATTGCGTGAAACCACCCCAAACATGAGTTTTGAACCTAAAGTAGTGGATTAGGCATGTTACTTGCGAAAAACGAAGATATTGTTCTAGTGGCAAAAACTCTTGTTTTTATGCACCCGATAGCTGTTTTCGGAATGGGTGACGTGCGGCAACGAAATTGCGCGAAACCACCCCAAACATGAGTTTTCGACCTAACGTAGTGGATTGGGCATGTTCATTGCGATAAATGAAGAAATGGTTCCAGTGGCGAAAACTCGTGCTTTGTTTGCACCCCGATACCCATTTTCGTAATGGGTGACATGCGGCAACGAAATTGCGCGAGACCACCCTAAACATGAGTTTTGGACCTAAAGTAGTGGATTGGGCATGTTCGCTGTGAAAAACGAAGAAATGGTTCCGGTGGCAAAAACTCATGCTTTGTATGCATCGTGATACCCGTTTTTGGAATGGGTGATGTGCGGCAACGAAAATGCGCGAAACCACCCCAAACATGAGTTTTGGACCTAAAGTAGTGGATTGGGCATGTTCGTTGCGATAAACAAAGAAATGGTTCCGGTGGCAAAAACTCGTGCTTTCTATACACCCCGATTCCAGTTTCCGGAATGGGTGACGTGCGGCAACGAATTTGCGTGAAACCACCCCAAACACGAGTTTTGGACCTAAAGTAGTGGATTGGGCATGTTCGTTGCGAAAAACGAAGAAATGGTTCCGGTGGCAAAAACTCATGTTTTTATGCATGCGATACCCGTTTTCGGAATGTGTGACGTGCGGCAACGAAATTGTGCGAAACCACCCAAACATGAGTTTTGGACCTAAAGTAGTGGATTGGGCATGTTCCTTGCGAAAATGAAGAAATGGTTCTGGTAGCAAAAACTCATGCTTTGTATGCAACCCGACACCCGTTTTCAGACTGGGTGACGTGCGACAACGAAATTTCGTGAAACCACCCCAAACATGAGTTTTGGACCTAAAGTAGTGGATTAGGCATGTTCGTTGCAAAAAACAAAGAAATGGTTCTTGTGGCAAAAACTCATGCTTTGTATGCTGATACCCATTTTTGGAATGGGTGACGTGCGACAACGAAATTGCACGAAACCACCCCAAACATGAGTTTTGGACTTAAATTAGTGGACTAGGCATGTTCGTTGCAAAAAAATGAAGAAATAGTTTTGGTGGCAAAAACACAGGCTTTATATGCAACCCGATACCCGTTTTCGGACTAGGTGACGTGCGGCAACGAAATTGCGCGAAACCACCCCAAACATGAGTTTTGAACCTAAAGTAGTGGATTAGGCATGTTAGTTGCAAAAAACGAAGATATTGTTCCTGTGGCAAAAACTCATGTTTTTATGCACCCGACACCCATTTTCGGAATGGGTGACGTGCG
The DNA here is from genome assembly GCF_902167145.1 of Zea mays. Taxonomy (NCBI): domain Eukaryota; kingdom Viridiplantae; phylum Streptophyta; class Magnoliopsida; order Poales; family Poaceae; genus Zea; species Zea mays. The sequence continues at coordinate 134,206,387 of NC_050096.1, read as the reverse complement.
GCAACGAAATTACGCGAAACCACCCCAAACATGAGTTTTGGACCTAAAGTAGTGGATTGGGCATGTTCGTTGTGATAAACGAAGAAAATGGTTCCGGTGGCAAAAACTCGTGCTTTGTATGCATCATGATACCCGTTTTTGGAATGGGTGACGTGCGGCAACGAAATTGCGCAAAACCACCCCAAACATGAGTTTTGGACCTAAAGTAGTGGATTGGGCATGTTCGTTGCGAAAAACAAAGAAATGGTTCTAGTGGCAAAAACTCGTGCTTTCTATGCACCCCGATTATCGTTTCCGGAATGGGTGAAGTGCGACAACGAATTTGTGCGAAACCACCCCAAACATGAGTTTTGGACCTAAAGTAGTGGATTGGGTATGTTCGTTGCAAAAAACGAAGAAATGGTTCCGTTGGCAAAAACTCATGTTTTTAGGCACCTGATACCATTTTCGGAATGGGTGACGTGCGACAACGAAATTGCGTGAACCCACCCCAAACATGAGTTTTGGACCTAAAGTAGTGGATTGGGCATGTTCGTTGCGAAAAACGAAAAAATGGTTCCGGGGGCAAAAACTCATGCTTTGTATGCAACACGATACCCGTTTTCGGACTGGGTGACGTGCGGCAATGAAATTGTGCGAGACCACCCTAAACATGAGTTTTGGACCTAAAGTAGTGAATTGGGCATTTTCGTTGTGAAAAACAAGGAAATCGTTCCGGTGGCAAAAACTCATGCTTTGTATGCATCCTGATACCCGTTTTTGGAATGGGTGACGTGCGGCAACGAAATTGCGCGAATCCACCCCAAACATGAGTTTTGGACCTAAAGTAGTGGATTGGGCATGTTCGTTGCGATAAACAAAGAAATGGTTCCGGTGGCAAAAACTCGTGCTTTCTATGCACCCCGATTCCCGTTTCTGGAATGGGTGACGTGCGACAATGAATTTGCGTGAAACCACCCCAAACATGAGTTTTGGACCTAAAGTAGTGGATTGGGCATGTTCGTTGCGAAAAACGAAGAAATGGTTCCGTGGCAAAAACTCATGTTTTTATGCAAGCGATACCCGTTTTCGTAATGTGTGACGTGTGGCAACGAAATTGCGCGAAACCACCCAAACATGAGTTTTGGACCTAAAGTAGTGGATTGGGCATGTTCGTTGCGAAAAACAAAGAAATGGTTCCGGTGGCAAAAACTCATGCTTTGTATGCAACCCGATACCCGTTTTCGGGCTCGGTGACGTGCTGCAACGAAATTTCGTGAAACCACCCAAAACATGAGTTTTGGACCTAAAGTAGTGGATTAGTCATGTTCGGTGCGAAAACAAAGAAATGGTTCTGGTGGCAAAAACACGTGCTTTCTATGCACCACGATTATCGTTTCCGGAATGGGTGACGTGTGGCAAAGAATTTGCGCGAAACCACCCCAAACATGAGTTTTGGACCTAAAGTAGTGGATTGGGTATGTTCGTAGCGAAAAACAAAAAAATGGTTCCGGTGGCAAAAACTCATGTTTGTATGCAACACGATAACTCGTTTTCGGATTGGGTAACGTGCGGCAACGAAATTGCGCGAAACCACCCCAAACATGAGATTTGAACCTAAAGTAGTGGATTAGGCATGTTAGTTGCGAAAAACGTAGATATTGTTCTAGTGGCAAAAACTCATGTTTTTATGCACCCGATAGCCATTTTCGGAATGGGTGATGTGCGACAACGAAATTGCGCGAAACCACCCCAAACATGAGTTTTCGACCTTAAGTAGTGGATTGGGCATGTTTGTTGCGCTAAACGAAGAAATGTTTCCAGTGGAAAAAAACTCGTGCTTTGTTTGCACCCCGATACCCGTTTTTGGAATGGGTGACGTGCGGCAACGAAATTGCGTGAAACCACCCCAAACATGAGTTTTGCACCTAAAGTAGTGGATTGGGCATGTTCGTTGCGATAAACAAAAAAATGGTTCCGGTTGCAAAAACTCATGCTTTCTATGCACCCCGATTCCCGTTTCCGGAATGGGTGACGTGGGGCAACAAATTTGCGTGAAACCACCCCAAACATGAGTTTTGGACCTAAAGTAGTGGATTGGGCTTGTTCGTTGCGAAAAACAAAGAAATGGTTTCGGTGGCAAAAACTCACGTTTTTATGCATGCGATACCCGTTTTCGGAATGTGTGACGTGCGGCAACGAAATTGCGCGAAACTACCCAAACATGAGTTTTGGACCTAAAGTAGTGGATTGGGCATGTTCGTTGTGAAAAACGAAGAAATGTTTCCTGTGGCAAAAACTAATGCTTTGTATGCAACCCGATACCCGTTTTTGGATTGGGTGACGTGCGGCAACGAAATTTCGTGAAACCACCCCAAACATGAGTTTTGGACCAAAGTAGTGGATTAGGCATGTTAGTTGCGAAAAACAAAGAAATAGTTCTGGTGGCAAAAACTCATGCTTTGTAAGCTGATACTCGTTTCCGGAATGGGTGACGTGCGGCAACGAAATTTCGTGAAACCACCCCAAACATGAGTTTTATACTTAAAGTAGTGGACTGGGCATGTTCGTTGCGAAAAACGAAGAAATGGTTCTGGTGGCAAAAACTCATACTTTGTATGCAACCCGATACCCGTTTTCGGACTAGGTGACGTGCGACAACGAAATTGCGCGAAACCACCCCAAACATGAGTTTTGAACCTAAAGTAGTGGATTAGGCATGTTAGTTGCGAAAAACGAAGATATTGTTCTGGTGGCAAAAACTCATCTTTTTATGCACCCGATACCCGTTTTCGGAATGGGTGACGTGTGGCAACAAAATTACGCGAAACCACCCCAAACATGAGTTTTGGACCTAAAGTAGCGGATTGGGCATGTTCGTTGAGATAAACGAAGAAATGGTTCCGGTGGCAAAAACTCATGCTTTGTATGCATCCTGATACCCGTTTTTGGAATGGGTGACGTGCGGCAACGAAATTGCGCGAAACCACCCCAAACATGAGTTTTGGAGCTAAAGTAGTGGATTGGGCATGTTCGTTGCGAAAAACAAAGAAATGGTTCTGGTTGCAAAAACTCATGCTTTCTATGCACCCCGATTATCGTTTCCAGAATGGGTGACGTGCGGCAACGAATTTGCGTGAAACCACCCCGAACATGAGTTTTGGACCTAAAGTAGTGGATTGGGTATGTTCGTTGCAAAAAACGAAGAAATGGTTCCGTTTACAAAAACTCATGTTTGTATGCACCTGATACCCGTTTTCGAAATAGGTGATGTGCGACAACGAAATTGCGTGAACCCACCCCAAACATGAGTTTTGGACCTAAAGTAGTGGATTGGGCATGTTCGTTGCAAAAAACGAAAAATGGTTCTGGTGGCAGAAACTCATGCTTTCTATGAAACACTATACCAGTTTTCGGACAGGGTGACGTGCGGCAACAAAATTGCGCGAGATCATTCTAAACATGAGTTTTGGATCTAAAGTAGTGGATTGGGCATGTTCGTTGCGAACATCGAAGAAATGGTTCCGGTGGCAAAAACTCATGCTTTGTATGCATCCTGATAACCGTTTTTGTAATGGGTGACGTGCGGCAACGAAATTGCGTGAAACTACCCCAAACATGAGTTTTGGACCTAAAGTAGTGGATTGGGCATGTTCGTTGCGATAAACAAAGAAATGGTTTCGGTGGCAAAAACTCGTGCTTTCTATGCACCCCAATTCCCATTTCCGGAAGGGGTGACGTGCAGCAACGAATTTGCGTAAAACCACCCCAATCATGAGTTTTAGACCTAAAGTAGTGGATTGGGCATGTTCGTTCTGAAAAAATGAAGAAATGGTTCCGGTGGCAAAAACTCATGCTTTGTATGCAACTCGATACCCGTTTTCGGACTGGGTGACGTGCGGCAACAATATATCGTGAAACCAACCCAAAGATGAGTTTTGGACCTAAAGTAGTGGATTAGGCATGTTCGTTGCGAAAAATAAAGAAATGGTTCTGGTGGCAAAAACTCATGCTTTGTATGCAACCCGATACCCGCTTTCGGACTAGGTGACGTGCGGCAACGAAATTGCGCGAAACCACCCAAACATGAGTTTTGGACCTAAAGTAGTGGATTGGGCATGTTCGTTGCAAAAAAAACGAAGAAATGGTTCTGGTGGCAAAAACTCATGCTTTGTATGCAACCCGATACCCGTTTTCGGACTAGGTGACGTGCGGCAACGAAATATCATGAAACCACCCCAAACATGAGTTTTGGACCTTAAATAGTGGATTAGGCATGTTTGTTGCGAAAAACAAAGAAATGGTTCTGGTGGCAAAAACTCATGCTTTGTATGCAACCCGATACCCGTTTTTGGACTAGGTGACGTGCGGCAACGAAATTGCGCGAAACCACCCCAAACATGAGTTTTGAACCTAAACTTGTGGTTTAGGCATGTTAGTTGCGAAAAACGAAGATATTGTTCCAGTGGCAAAAACTCATGTTTTTATGCACCCGATACCCGTCTTCGGAATGGGTGACGTGCGGCAACGAAATTAGGCGAAACCACCCCAAACATGAGTTTTGGACCTAAAGTAGTGGATTGGGCATGTTCGTTGCGATAAACAAAGAAATGATTCCGGTGGCAAAAACTCGTACTTTCTATGCACTCCGATTCCCTTTCTGGAATGGATGACGTGTGGCAACGAATTTGCGTGAAACCACCCCAAACATGAGTTTTGGACCTAAAGTAGTGGATTGGGCATGTTCGTTGCGAAAAACGAAGAAATGGTTCCGGTGGCAAAAACTCATGTTTTTATGCATGCGATACCCGTTTTCGGAATGTGTGACGTGCAACAACTAAATTGCGCGAAACCACCCAAACATGAGTTTTGGACCTAAAGTAGTCGATTGGGCTTGTTCATTGCGAAAAACGAAAAATGGTTCTGGTGGCAAAAACTCATGCTTTGTATGCACCCCGATACCCGTTTTTGGAATGGGTGACGTGCGACAACGAAATTGCGCGAAACCACTCCAAACATGAGTTTTGGACCTAAAGTAGTGGATTGGGCATGTTCGTTGCGACAAACGAAGAAATGATTCCCGTTGCAAAAATTCGTGCTTTGTATGCACCCCGATACTCGTTTTCGGAATGGGTGACGTGCGGCAACGAAATTGCGCGAAACCACCCTGTTGGGGACTTGTTCTCAAATACTATGAATTAAGAACAAGGCAACACAAAATATTAAATGTTAATGCCCTTCGTCCTTCGAAACATTATTCCCCTAGGATATAATGATCTTCAGACGAAGGTCATGAAGGACATACCTTCATCATTGTAGCATGTATTAATAAAAGAAGAAACATGTAAAGTATAAAATACAACATAAACAATCATGTAACATTGTTAATTCGTTCTTCTTATATTATCATGGAAAGACAAATAATATTGAATTACAAAAGTACCTTCGGCTTGAAAGAAGGAAAAAAGTACAAGCGTGACGCAAAAGCAAATACAAGTCAGCATGAACAGTACGGGAGGCACAGGATGCAACCTGTGAGAAATTACACTTATGCCCTTTACATTTGCTATTAGCTTATATAAAAATCTAAGAGGACTGAATAGCCTTTTCCCCTTTAAGTCGGTTCCTTTTCTCGTGATTGAGCCGAAGCTCCTTTGTGCATAGCTTCGGAGCGGCGACAACCTTCGTCACGGTCACGTCCCTATCATGTATGCCTTTTAGTCCTGAAGTTGAAGGTACCTGTTTATAAATCAGACTTGACAAACACTGTTAAATTACGTTTTTGAGGACCTTCGGAGGACGAAGGCCCCCAACAGTAGCCCCTCGCAGTATTAATTTGTTTAAGATAACGAATTCATACTGCGACATGGACGAAGGCCTTAAGCCGAAGGTCCGAAAAAACACCTTCCCTTTGCTAGAATAGCAACAGTCAATGACAAATGGGACCCTCCAATTTTGAGCGCGTCGATCGTATAAATAAGAACTGACCCTGAGCACATTTGGTACGCTACTTGCCGCTTGCTTTGTTTGCTCCATTTTTTAGCTCTTGCTTACCAACGCTTGCTTAGTTTTTCAGACTTCCTAAGCTTCGGTTTTAAGGACGCATTTTTGCCATTTCCGAAGAAAAGATGTCTCAAGACAAAAAAAATTGTTGCTGAGACGAAGCTGAGCGAAGAGGAGAAGCTCCTTGAGGAGAAGACTGCTGCATTTGTTGAGTCAATAGCAAAAACAAATATAGAGAAGATTACTAAAGAGATACTAGAAGGCTTGTCTGAAGATACTAATGATAGCGACAACTATGATGCGGAAAGTGGAGGTGAAGACTCTTAAGATCGGCCCTGACGACCAAGTCATGCAGTCTTCGGGAAATCAACTATCAAACAGAGTCATCTTGATGATATGAGAGGAAGGTACTTTCGAGATATGCCTATTGTGAGGGCTGACATAGACAGAGCCGTTCCTGCTCCCGAAGAGAACGAAGTTGTGATCTTCCGAAGCTTCTTCAATGTTGGACTTCGTTTCCCGTTGAGCAGATTTATGGTTGAAGTTTTAAAGACATACCAGATTTTCCTTCACCAGATCACTCCCGAAGCAGTTATTAGAATGGGGATCTTCGTCTGGGCTGTGAGAAGTCAAGGTCTAGAGCCAAGTGCAAGATGCTTTTGCAGTATGCATGAACTTTCGTATTAGACGAAGCCCTAGGGTAAAGAACAATATCATAACAATTTCGGTTGCTATAGCTTCGTTGCTCGCTCTGGCGCAAGCTACCCAGTGCCAACGTTTCGGAAGAGGTGGCCCAGGGCCTGGATGGAAGAGTGGTTTTACGTGAAAAATGATTTGAAGGCGAGAGAAGACATTAAAGAAATCATCATGCGCCCCATCTGGTCCCGCTTCGGTCTCCGAAAGCCGAAAGTAGAAATTGATGAGGCAGCCGAAGCATGCCGAAGGCCTTCAGCACAGTTTGCTCTTTTATTAGGACAAGAGACTTAGTTCAAGAACATGTAGCCTACAGGATGTGGCCATTGATAGACAGCTGGGAAATGCCGAAAGAAGCCATCACTAACCCTAGCGAAGGCGGTTTGCTTCGATTGAAATACACCTTCAGGTTTGGGGATCAGTTTGTCGAACGAGATGATGACTGGCTGAAGTGTGTTGAAAATACTAGCGATGAGTTACTTGGAGCATATTCCAAGTCCGTAGATTGTGGTGGAACCGCCCAAATTATTCCAACTTAAGTGCCTAAGTCCCACCTTAGAGGCTAGACCACACTTAAATAGGAATAACACGTCAGTCCCTCGGATCTAGTCCGACAAGGCCACTAACAGGATCAAGTACCACGTACTCACTCGATGGTGAGGCACTGAGCAAATACAATAAATCATAAAACCATACATTAAGGAGTATTAAATTTTTTACAACATCATCGGAGTTTTAGCAAAAGTAGTGATCATTGTTCGGAATGCAGCGAAATAAAACTAACGATAAATAAACGGAGGGATGGGGAAGCCTATCCCATCACTCCTCATGCTCCTCCTCAGCCGAGGTAGGGTCCCACTCGACAGTCCAACCCGGTGGCAAGATGGACGGCCAAGTCACTCCAGCAACCATGTCCTCCAGAGAACCTGTAAAATTATGCCACAAGCAAGGCTGAGTATACTAATACTCAGCTAGACTTACCTGGTGTGAGGAGTCTACTCCTCTACCTCTAGACATGCAGTTGTTTGGCTGAGGGGTTTGTGTTGCCAAAAAGCACTAGATGAGTCTAAAATCACATTTTAGCTTTTTCAAGTTTTAGTGTGACTCTCTTAAGACTAAATGTGTACCTATCTAATCATACATGGTATCAAACATTTAGCATTCAACATCTTTTGCCAAGTCAACACATTTCCACTTGTTACTCAATGCAGTACAATGGATCAAGCAGTCTCATTAGCTGCGAGAAGCAGACGATTCGAATCGAGTCTTTATCCTTGCAAGGTAAACCTAAAAACACGACGTGGCGAGGCACTCCATCCCCACACACATCAACCGTCCCCATCGATTCCCCGTCAACAGAACAGGGCTCACCGCCTTGGCGTACAATGCCTCACTGACCCCGACTGCCGTCGTGCAGTGACCGCACTTGTACCCACCATAACCGGAATGGGAGACCACGTCTCAGGTCACGTGAGGGGCAAAGTCTGCTGCCAGGTTCGCTCAGGTACTAGGCTTACCGATTTACCATATTTCTCGACATGTGCTTAGTACGTTCAAACGCTTGACACAGGTATCCGCACGTTAATCCTTATTCCAATTTCATCTCATTGACCACGTATCCCCATGGATCCATGTCCACCGACCATCATTATTCTGATATAAAAATGGATATATTCAATTCCTGACCTCGCGCGAGTGCTAGGAAAATCACTCGACTTCTACCGAGATCCCTAATAAGTAAAGCAGCTACTCGACCTAGCATACTAGTATCCATTTCAAAAGGTATCCTGAGTCATGCAACTAAGGTTCCAAACAACTCCTACACTTAAGTGCACAATACAAACCTACAAACATTAAGTGTAGTAAAATAATATAATAGTAGGTTATGCATAAAACCGGGGCTTGCCTTCCAAGGCTAGGGCAGGCAGATCCTCGATGGCAGGCTCTGGTGCTGGCTCCTGGGCTACCTCCTGAGCGGCTCCGTGCTCCGGAACGGGTATGTATTCCCCGTCGGCGAGATTACAGTCTATCGAATGCAATGCATAAGATATATGCATAAAAATGATATGAACATTTGGAAGGGTTATGCATAGTAAAACAATATTAAGTTTAGTGTTTCTCTAGGGTTTCTTTTTGGATATACTTAAGGGTTTTGTATTTTCATGTATTTCTCCCAAAGTTGCCCTTTCTCTTTCTATTGCTACTTATTAAGCATTTTTGAACTATCACGGTTAGTTAACATTTTCCAAGAATGTTATAACAATTACAGTGGGTAAATATTGACATTTGTGGGTTATCCTAAAAATTTGAGGTGGAGATTAATTCAGATAGTACTTGTGTAAAATTAACAAAAACAAGTGTAAAAGGGCATTTTACACTATAGCTATGATTTAAGTGAGGTCTCTATACCAAATTTTATTTTTGTCAAGATTCATAGGTGAATGTAGGCCTCTATGTTAAATACCTCAGAAAAAGACCTATTGGATATTTAGTTGTGATTTTCTAAAGTTTAATGCCAAAAAGGCACTTACAACTAACTTGTTATTTGAAAAATATCAAACAACAGAACTCATATTTTTCCTACATTCCTAATAACAAAATATCAGTCATCCCAAGGTTTGGGGTGTGGTCTTCTCAGGATTATTTTTCTAAGATTTTCCTAAGTTTTCATTGTTTGCATAAAATAAAAGGTAATGCATTTCTTTTATACTAAACAAGGGTCCAACAAAATTTTCCAGTGAACTATGCTGATTAAGTGAGCTAACAAAAAGGTGGTTGCTCCTTGGTTCTTATTTTAAACTACCTTTTCTATTTTCTTTAACTTTAGGCTAAAAATGATTTAAATGGCAAACCCTACCTTAATTTGGTGTACTGAGGGTTTTACTATTTTTATACAGATTAGGGAGTGATTAAGTAATTCTCTGATTTTTCTTAACCTCAGTCTAATAGTGTAACTATTTTCCTTCTTTTATTTAGCTTTTGGCCAGAACACTATTTAATTCCAAACTTTAAATTCTTCTACAACACTTAGGAGGTTTTGTATTTTTCCTAAGTAGTTTACATTATTCAAAACCTAGAAAAATTGGTTTCACTCAATTTGGTTGAATAAAACTGGAATTATAAATTTTACAAGTTCTGTTTGTATTAATTGAGAAATGTTTAAAAAGTTTTCTGGAAAAACCAGTTTACATCGAGGACCCTGGGTTTTTCCTAAAACAATCCTTTCACTTATACCCCTGCGCAACTATTCACTAGAGTCGCTGACAATTCAAAAACCCCCCTGACTTCTATTCCTTCTTCCCCGAGGTCCCTCCCCCCTTTTGAACAGTACCCGCGGAAGAAAATAGGGCAGCGCGGCTCACCGGCAGCGAGGGAGGTCCGGCGAAGGGTGGGGTTGGCTTCGGGAGGTCCTTGCAGTCACGACGAGGTACGACTCGACGACGGTGATGGCCGGAATCGGCCGGTCCACGTGCGTAGGCGGGCGAACTCGTCGGCGGCGTGTGCTTCGGCCTATCCACGATGATATAGGTCAATCCAAGGGCACGGGGAGCTTCACGGGGTGCTAATGAGTCGAACCATGCAAGGAATCGAAGAATAACTCACCGTGGAGCTCGGTCTACGTTCGCCGCGGTCGGGCGAAGTCCGGTGACCTTGATCCGACGTCTTCGACGAGGCAGAGCTCGATTCTTCACTCTGGGAGCTTCACCGAGGCACGTAGAGTCTGTCTCGAGGGTTGGACGGGGCTGGTAATGGCTCAGTTGGCCGGCCTACGGTGGCGGGTGCTCGGGCGGCCGCTGGCACGCCGTGTGCAGGGCAAACTCCGGCGATCTCATGCTCCGGTGAGGTCAAGAGCGCGCGGGGGCATACGGCTGAAGCCTTGACTGGCTTTATAGGCGCGGGCGCGGGAAGGGGACACGGGCGTGGCTTGGCGTTACGCGGGGCACGCGAGTTTAGGGCGCGTCGAACACGTGGAGGTGTTATTCTGCCCTTGTTCAAAAGCTTGCTGAGATCGCAAACGTGTGAATCTTGGCAAAAATCCGGCGCAGACCTCTTCCTGGCACGTATGGCTATCTCTTGTATGTGAGTTCCAAGGGGAGATAAGCCCTAGGTCAGGAGATTGGCGGACGCCAAATCTGGCTTGTCTCACTGTCCACCCCGAGACAAAAGTGATGTCAAATCATGTCAAATTGTTTTGGCTCGGGTTCAAATTTTTCCAGTGGTTTCCTTAGGTAGTTTGGCACCTTTTTGGTATTCAGACCAAGTGATTTTGGCGCCATTTACTAAGTGAACACGTCTGATCTTTAGATTAGGGTTAAATTTTGACTTAGAGAAGATTAGAGAGCTCTAGTGTGCTCTCTACTTAAGGAGTGGATTTGGGATCTTTGAGGGGCCTTTTATAATGTTTCCCTTCTGCATTTTATAGGTTTTAGTGTGTACTTAACTTTGGTCAAAGATTAGAATCAAGATTTTGCCATTTGATTAACTTATCCACTGATCCCTTGCTTGGAAGTCTAGTGCCTTTAGGGGTCTAGGGTTTAACCTCTTTGGCTCAAGAAGAAAATTTGTTCAAAATGTTTGGGTAAAGCTTTTCACATTAATATTTCTTAGCTAACCCATGTTTCCAAGGTTTTAGGTGCTCTTCTCCTCCAATTAACCACATCTGATAGCAAGTCATCAGTGCAAGTATGAAACCTGTGTCGTGGTAACACCTGAAGTGTTACAAAGATAATGCACTATCTGTGGCCTTCAGGAGCCGAAAAAAGAAAATATTAAAAAGGGTTTTTGATGCTATTGGATTTGTGTACCCTGACTATCGCTACCCGCCATGGGGGCAGAAAATAAAGGGTGCAACCTCTGGAAAGGTTGCCACTTCAGCTGCTCCAAGCGAGCCTACGCCGAAGAGGAAAAAGCTGAAGGTCCTTACCCACCGACCACACTACATTGAACCGGCCATAGTGCCTGAGTTTGGCTGCGAAACTTCTTCAGCTACTGAACCGAAAGAACTTGCTCCTCCCACGCAGAAGATTGAAGAGCCGGCTGCAATGCCGGAGGCGCCTTCGACTAAGCTTATTGAGACGAAGGTTGACGAAGATAAGGCTGAAAAATCGAAAACTGAAGAAGCAACAAAGATGCCTGAGATTCTAAGTTCTTCAGCAGAAGCAACAGTGATGAAGGCAGAAAAAAGTTCTGCAATAACCCCTACAAGGAAAAGGATGGTAAATGTATTAGATATTTTGGAAACAACAGACTCCAAACGCCCCTCTTCCATAAAGAAGGTTGTCGAAACTGCTGAAGCACAAACTGAAGCTGATACTAGGCAGATAAAAGGAAAAACTGCAACAATTGAGGCTAGAACCGAGGCCGAACCCACAGTGCCTGTTGAGACGAAGCTTGCCACAGCCGAGCAAAGGGCCGAAGAAGTACCTCCAAATACTGATATAGCTTTTGAGAGAAGTGTGGCCAAAGAAACCGAATCCCTTAGTCCTCAAGCACCTTCCGAAGATCTTGATTATGTCATTCGTCATGCTTCGGGAAAAAGATTATCTGAGGAAGAAATTTTTGAAGCTAAACACTATGCCCGAGAGCTGAAGTATCCGAAGGGGGCCTTAGTGTTTAATGGCACGGATGAAGATGATTTCTTGTATTGTCTCCCAGACAACAAAGAATTATCCGTCTGCCGGGAGATGGCCAGAAGTATGGGTTTTTCGAAGCTCGAAGCTGGCCTCTGTGCCATGACGAAGGACGATCTTGCGGATAGCCTTGCATACAACAGTCTGAAGGTAAAAAAGTTGTGAATTTTGAAGTTTATGGATTCTGTAATAGAGTCTTTAGTTCTCATGTTAATCCATTCATTCTTTCTTGTAGGGCTTAATACTTAGCAACGCCTTAAGGGCGCAAAAGAATGCTGAAGACGAGAGCTGCACTATTGCTCTCAACAACCTTCGAACAGAGGTTATCAAGCTGAGAAACGAAGCCACGGAAAAAGACAAAATTCTACTTACATTGGTGGGCAAAGTAAAGGGGGATGAAGCTAACTTCAAGGTTCAATCTGAAATTCAGAAGAATGAGATTGAAGATCTTCGAAAACAACTGGCTGAGGCAAAATTAAAATGTGTTGTTGCCGAAGCTGACCGAGATGTCAGTGAGTACTGGAAAAATTATTTTGAAAAAATAGTTGCAGAACTTCGCGCATCAAAAGAAAGATGTTTTGAAAAATCTATATAATGTGTAAAAAATATAAAGACTAGCTTCGCCAACGTGGGCGCCTACTCAAATGAAGACAACTTCATACAGGGCGACCCGGAGGGCGTCATCGAGTAGATTAGTAGTGAAACCGAAGCTTTTGAGGAGATTTTGAGTGACCGTGGGGATGTCTGTGCATTCTCTGGTGCCAGGGGGGTTGCATCCATTCTGGAGAAGGCAGGTTGCGCACATGTTAGAACCTTGGCACAGGCCGAAGCTGCCTTCTCCATCGACGATACGAAGGACCCCTCGGCCGAAGCAAGCTCAATAGGCGGAAAATTTTTCACTGATATCTGGGAAAATGGTGGCCGAGAGATGGCCCATGAAATAATGAAGAAAAACGAAAAATATAATCATGACGCTCGAGAAGCAACAAAAGAAGCTGAAAGAGCTGCGGAACTTGAAAGACGAATATGTATCGCTTACTAGCTTTTAGCTTTGTTGTTTATTTTTGTGACTTCGAACTAATTTATGTCTTCTACCACAGCTGAACTATCTCCTCCCCCAGAGCCATTCGACCCACTGGTCGACCCAGAGACAAAGAAAACAATAGAAATTATTAATATGGCTGAAGCTATTGTAGATGAAGTTGTTACCAAGCTGCTAACCGAAGCTGCAGAAAAAGTTCTGATGGAAGAGGAGTAGCTATTGTAAAAACATTTTCTAGAATATTAGTGTAACATTTGCTGAACTATATTTGTAATATTCAGTGCTTATAGATTTGAATGTAATGTATGAGTGGTTTGTAATTCAGTTCTTTGCGATGCATGAAACTTTTTGTACATACCGTTTTTGAGCCTGCGGCGAAAAAACACTTTCCCTTCTTTTCATGCTTTGTAAAGAAGAGATTTTATGCTTCGTAAAAATCATCCATACTTTGTAAAACATCAATGCTTCGTAAACAATAAATCCCTTTCTCCGCATCAGAACTGATGAAGCTGTGATTCTCAGCTTACTTTGTGCCTTGGCATCTTTTAATTTTTTGTAAAGCATCGCCCGAAGGTTGGCCTCGTTTTCAATTGATGTCATTGATGTGATATGATGTATGATGTGATGCTATGCGATATGATGCGATGATATGATGCGAAGAATGATGCTAATGTATCATGCAAATGAACACGCAAACACACATATCCGGAGCTCCATCCATAACCTTCATTCCCTAAGGAATGACTGAAATCTTTTTGCCGTTTATTTTTCGGCTGCACCGTTTATTTTTCGGTGTAAGTTCTGCATCCCCTAAGGAACGTCTTTTGAACTTCTTCGCCTTCTATTTCGGTGGTATTCGTGTTGAATTTTTGCGCTTCGCCTTATATTTCGGTGGTATTTGGCTCTGCATTCCCTAAGGAACGACTTTTGAGCAGAAAACTTACACTGCGCTCCCTTGAGAACGGCTTTTTGAAGCTTTGGCAAACTTAGGCTGCGCTCTTTAAGAACGACTTTTTGTAGCTTCGGTGAAACTTTCACTGTGATTTTTAGCTCTGCATTCCTGAAGGAATATCTCTTTGTAGCTTCGGCATTCTCGTAAGTCTGAGACGAAGGTATATTTCATTTTTATATAAACGAAGGTAGTACAGAAAATTAAAAAATAACAAGAAAACTAGGTTTACATTGATTGTTCCTTATTAAAAAGAAAACGACAGTGAATGTAAAATTGTGCCAAAGGTAGGATATCTCTCAATATATGTGTTTTGATTCTGGCACAGTACTGTTAACTGTGCGAGCTTCGGACCCCTCCTAGAAATCTCGCTGCTGATGGGTCTATTGACTCCCTTCTGGCTGCTGACCTCGTGAGTAGGCAGGCTATAGTGGCGGCGGAGGTGGAAGCTGAGGCCAAGAAGCTTGCGGCTGACTAGCCGAAGCAACAGAAGCTGCGGGATGATTACCCACATATTCTGGTATGTAAGGTGAATGACACGAAGCAGTGTGCAGGACCTACTTCGGTTGACTTTGCCGCTCTTCGGCTTCTGCAATCTCTTTTTGCTTTTGGATGGTGATTTGACATGTTCTTGTATTGTGGCCCTTGTCTTCACCACAAAATAGACAATAAATCTTCCTGGGCTGATCCCCATATCTTCCTCCCAAGCCCCTGGCGCCTCTGCCTCTTGGAGCTGGCGGCCGGAAAGAGCTTTGTTGCTGCCCTGAAGCTTGCGAAGAATAATGCGGCCTCTGCTGTTGACTTCCTCTGTCATCACTCTAGGTTGAGTTGTGAATTGACCTGACGTGCCTCGGATGGATTCTTCCTCCGAAGCCCCTGGTCATTTCAGAGAACCTGTATGCTTCCTCTCTTCTTTGGCGAAAGTCATTGTCAGCCCGGATGTATTCATCCATCTTCTGAAACAGCTTCTCCAGAGTCTGTGGGGGCTTTCTAGCAAAATACTGAGCAGTAGGTCCTGGACGAAGCCCCTTAATCATGGCCTCAATGACAATTTCATTGGGTACTGTGGGCGCTTGTGCTCTAAGACGCAAGAACCTTCGGACATATGCCTGGAGATACTCTTCATGATCTTGCGTGCATTGAAACAAGGCCTGAGATGTGACTGGCTTCGTCTGGAAGCCTTGGAAACTTGTCAACAGCATATCCTTGAGCTTCTACCACGAAGTAATGGTTCCTAGCCGAAGAGAAGAATACCATGTTTGGGCCACATTCTGAACTGCCATGACGAAGGACTTGGCCATGACAGCTGCATTTCCTCCATATGAAGATATATTTGCTTCATAACTCATCAAAAACTGCTTCGGGTCTGAATGCCTATCATACATGGGAAGCTGAGGTGGCTTGTATGATGGGGCCATGGGATAGCCTGCAGTTTTGCTGCCAAGGGAGAAGCATCATCAAAAGTAAAGGTATCATGATTGAAATCATCATACCATCCATCGTCGTTGAACAAGGCCTCTTGATGAAGCTCCCTGTGTTGGGGCCTTTGATCTTGCTCGTCTTGAGCAAGATGGCGCACTTCTTCAGTGGCTTCGTCTATTTGCCTTTGAAGATCAGCCAGTCGGGCCATCTTCTCCTTCTTCCTTTGTACTTGCTGATGGATTATCTCCATGTTTCTGATTTCTTGGTCCAATTCCTCCTCCTGGAGTGTTGGACTAGTGGCCTTCCTCTTCTGGCTTCGAGCCTCTCGAAGAGAAAGGGTCTCCTGATTTGGGTCTAGTGGCTACAGTGCGGCAGCCCCTGGCGCTGAAGCTTTCTTCGGTGGCATGACGAAGGTTAGTGCTTGCCGAAGGTGGTCGAAAAGGGTTCACCGGAGGTGGGCGCCAATGTTGGGGACTCGTTCCCAAATACTATGAATTAAGAACAAGGCAACACAAGATATTAAACGTTAATGCCCTTCGTCCTTCGAAACATTATTCCCCTTAGGATATAATGATCTTCAGACGAAGGTCATGAAGGACATACCTTCATCATTGTAGCATGTATTAATAAAAGAAGAAACATGTGAAGTATAAAACCCAACATAAACAATCATGTAACAATGTTAATTCGTTCTTCTTATATTATCATGGAAAGACAGAAATAATATTGAATTACAAAACTACCTTTGGCTTGACAGAAGGCAAAACGTACAAGCGTGACGCAAAAGCAAATACAAGTCAGCGTGAACAGTACGGGGGTACTGTTCATCTATTTATAGGCACAGGATGCAACCTGTGAGAAATTACACTCATGCCCTTTACATTTGCTATTAGCTTATAGAAAAATCTATGAGGACTAAATAGCCTTTTCCCCTTTAAGTCAGTTCCTTTTCTCGTGATTGATTCGAAGCTCCATTGTGCATAGCTTCGGAGCGGCGACAACCTTCGTCACGGTCACGTCCCTATCCTGTATGCCTTATAGTCCTGAATCTGAAGCTACCTGTTTATAAATCAGACTTGACAAACACTGTTAAATTACGTTTTTGAGGACCTTCGGAGGACGAAGGCCCCAAACACACCCTAAATATGAGTTTTGGACCTAAAGTAGTGGATTGGCCATGTTCGTTGCGAAAAATGAAGAAATGGTTCTGGTGGCAAAAACTCATGCTTTCTATGCATCCTGATACCCGTTTTTGGAATGGGTGACGTGCAGCAACAAAATTGCACGAAACCACCCCAAACATGAATTTTGAACCTAAAGTAGTGGATTAGGCATGTTCTTTAAAAAACGAAGAAATGGTTCCGGTGGCAAAAACTCGTAAATTTCTATGCACCCCGATCCCGTTTCCGGAATGGGTGACGTGCGGCAACGAATTTGCGTGAAACCACACCAAACATGAGTTTTTGACCTAAAGTAGTGGATTGGGCATGTTCGTTGCGAAAAACGAAGAAATGGTTCCGGTGGCAAAAACTCATGTTTTTATGCATGCGATACCCGTTTTCGGAATGTGTGACGTGCGGCAACGAAATTGCGCGAAACCACCCAAACATGAGTTTTGGACCTAAAGTAGTGGATTGGGCATGTTCGTTGCGAAAAACGAAGAAATGGTTCCGGTGGCAAAAACTCGAGCTTTGTATGCAACCTGATACCCGTTTTCGGACTGGGTGACGTGCGGCAACGAAATTTCGTGAAACCACCCCAAACATGAGTTTTGGACCTAAAGTAGTGGATTGGGCATGTTCGTTGTGAAAATCAAAGAAATGGTTCCGGTGGCAAAAACTCGTGCTTTGTATGCACCCCGATACCCATTTTCGTAATGGGTGATGTGCGGCAACGAAATTGCGTGAAACCACTCCAAACATGAGTTTTGGACCTAAAGTAGTGGATTGGGCATGTTTGTTGCGACAAATGAAGAAATGGTTCCGGTTGCAAAAATTCGTGCTTTGTATGCACCCCGATACTCGTTTTCGAAATTGGTGACGTGCGGCAACGAAATTGCGCGAAACCACCCTAAATATGAGTTTCTGACCTAAAGTAGTGGATTCGGCATGTTCGTTGCGAAAAACGAAGAAATGGTTCCGGTGGCAAAAACTAATGCTTTGTATGCATCCTGATACCCGTTTTTGGAATGGGTGACGTGCGGCAACGAAATTGCACGAAACCACCCCAAACATGAGTTTAGAACCTAAAGTAGTGGATTAGGCATGTTCGTTGCAAAAAACGAAGAAATGGTTCTGGTGGCAAAAACTCGTGCTTTGTATGCACCCCGATACCTGTTTTCGGAATGGGTGACGTGCGGCAACCAAAATGCGTGAAACCATCCCAAACATGAGTTTTGAACCTAAAATAGTGGATTTGTCATGTTTGTTGCGAAAAATGGAGAAATGGTTCTGGTGGCAAAAACTCATGTTTTTATAAACCCGATACCCGTTTTCGGAATGGGTTACGTGCGGCAACAAAATTGCGCGAAACCACCCCAAACATGAGTTTTGGACCTAAAGTAGTGGATTGGGCATGTTCGTTGTGAAAAACGAAGAAATGGTTCTGGTGGCAAAAACTCATGTTTTTATGCACCTGATACCCGTTTTCGAAACGGGTGACGTGCGACAACGAAATTGCGCGAAACCACTCCAAACATGAGTTTTGTACCTAAAGAAGTTGATTGGGCATGTTCGTTGCGATAAACAAAGAAATGATTCTAGTGGCAAAAACTCGTGCTTTGTATGCACCCCGATACCCGTTTTCGGAATGGGTGACGTGCGGCAACGAAATTACGTGAAACCACCCAAAACATGAGTTTTGGACCTATATTAGTGGATTGGGCATGTTCGTTGCGATAAATGAAGAAATGGTTCAGGTGGCAAAAACTCGTGCTTTGTATGCACCCCGATACCCGTTTTCGGAATGGGTGACGTGCGACAACGAAATTGCGCGAAACCACCCCAAACATGAGTTTTGGACCTAAAGTAGTGGAATGTTTGTTGCGAAAAACGAATAAATGGTTCCAGTTGCAAAAATTCATGTTTTTATGCACCGGATACCCGTTTTCGAAACGGGTGACGTGCGGCAACAAAATTGCGCGAAACCACCCCAACCATGAGTTTTGGACCTAAAGTAGTGGATTGGGCATGTTCGTTGCGATAAACGATGAATTGGTTCCGGTGGCAAAAACTCGTGCTTTGTATGCACCCCGATACCCGTTTACGGAATGGGTGACGTGCGGCAACGAAATTGTGTGAAACCACCGAAAACATGAGTTTTGGACCTAAAGTAGTGGATTGGGCATGTTCGTTGCGAAAAATGAAGAAATGGTTCCGGTGGCAAAAACTCATGCTTTGTATGCAACCTGATACCCGTTTTCGGACTGGGTGACGTGCGGCAACGAAATTTCGCGAAACCACTGCAAACATGAGTTTTGGACCTAAAGTAGTGGATTAGGCATGTTCGTTGCGAAAAACAAAGAAATGGTTCTCATGGCAAAAACTCATGCTTTGTATGTTGATACCCGTTTTCGGAATGGGTGACGTGCGGCCACGAAATTGCGCGAAACCACCCCAAACATGAGTTTTGGACCTAAAGTACTTGATTGGCCATGTTCGTTCCGAAAAACGAAGAAATGGTTCCGGTGGCAAAAACTCATGCTCTGTATGCATCCTGATACCCGTTTTTGGAATAGGTGACGTGCGACAACGAAATTGTGCGAAACCACGCCAAACATGAGTTTTGGACCTAAAGTAGTGGATTGGGCATGTTTGTTGCGATAAACGAAGAAATGGTTCTGGTGGCAAAAACTCGTGCTTTGTATGCACCCCGATACCTGTTTTGGAATGGGTGACGTGCGGCAACGAATTTGCTCGAAACCACCCCAAACATGAGTTTTGGACCTAAAGTAGTGGATTGGGCATGTTCGTTGCGAAAAGCGAAGAAATGGTTCCGGTGGCCAAAACTCATGCTTTGTATGCAACCTGATACCCGTTTTCGGAATGGATGACGCGCGGCAACGAAATTGCGCGAAACCACCCCAAACATGAGTTTTTGACCTAAAGTAGTGGATTGGGTATGTTCGTTGCGAAAAACGAAGAAATGGTTCCGGTGGCAAAAACTCATGTTTTTATGCACCCGATACCCGTTTTCAGAATGGGTGACGTGCGGCAACGAAATTGCGCGAAACCACCCCAAAATGAGTTTTGGACCTAAAGTAGTGGATTGGGCATGTTCGTTGCGAAAAACGAAGAAATGGTTCCGGTGGCAAAAACTCATGCTTTGTATGCACCCCGATACCCGTTTTCGGAATGTGTGACGTGCGGAAACGAAAATGCGCGAAACCACCCCAAACATGAGTTTTGGACATAAAGTAGTGGATTGGGCATGTTCGTAGCGATAAATGAAGAAATGGTTCCGGTTGCAAAAACTAGTAATTTGTATGCACCCCGATAGCCATTTTCGGAATGGGTGACGTGCGGTAACGAAATTGCGCGAAACCACCCTAAATATGAGTTTTGGACCTAAAGTATTGGATTGGGCATGTTCGTTGCGAAAAACGAAGAAATGGTTCCGGTGGCAAAAACTCATGCTTTGAATGCAACTCGATACCCATTTTTGGAATGGGTGACGTGCGGCAACGAAATTGCACGAAACCACCCAAACATGAGTTTTGAACCTAAAGTAGTGGATTAGGCATGTTTGTTGCGAAAAACGAAGAAATGGTTCTGGTGGCAAAAACTCGTGCTTTGTATGCACCGGATACCCGTTTTCGGAATGGGTGACGTGCGGCAACGAAATTGCGCGAAACCACCCCAAACATGATTTTTGAACCTAAAGTAGTGGGTTTGGTATGTTCGTTGCGAAAAACAAAGAAATGGTTCTAGTGGCAAAAACTCATGTTTTATGGACCCGATACCCGTTTTCGGAATGAGTGACGTGCGGCAATGAAATTGCGCGAAACCACTCCAAACATGAGTTTTGGACCTAAAGTAGTGGATTGGGTATGTTCGTTGCAAAAAACGAAGAAATGGTTCCGTTGGCAAAAACTCATGTTTTTATGCACCCGATACCCATTTTCGAATGGGTGACGTGCGGCAACGAAATTGCGAGAAACCACCCCAAACATGAGTTTTGGAACTAAAATAGTGGATTGGGCATGTTCATTGCGAAAAACGGAGAAATGGTTCCGGTGGCAAAAACTCATGCTTTGTATGCAACCCGATATCCGTTTTCGGACTGGGTGCCGTGTGGCAACGAAATTGCGCGAAACCACCCCAAACATGAGTTTTGGACCTAAAGTAGTGGATTGGGCATGTTCGTTGCGATAAACGAAGAAATGGTTCCGGTGGCAAAAACTTGTGCTTTGTATGCACCCCGAACCCATTTTCGGAATGGGTGACATGTGGAAATGAAATTGCGCGAAACCACGCCAAACATGAGTTTTGGACCTAAAGTAGTGGATTGGGCATGTTCGTTGCGTTAACGAAGAAATGGTTCAGGTTGCAAAAAACTCGTGCTTTGTATGCACCTCGATACCCATTTTCGGAATGTGTGACGTGCGGCAACGAAATTGCGCGAAACCAACCTAAATATGAGTTTTGGACCTAAAGTATTGGATTGGGCATGTTCATTGCGAAAAACGAATAAATGGTTCCGGTGGCAAAAACTCATGCTTTGAATGCAACCCGATACCCATCTTTGGAATGGCTGACGTGCGGCAACGAAATTGCGCGAAACCACCCCAAACATGAGTTTTGAATCTAAAGTAGTGGATTAGGCATGTTTGTTGCGAAAAACGAAGAAATGGTTCCGGTGGCAAAAACTGGTGCTTTGTATGCACCCCGATACCCGTTTTCGGAATGGGTGACGTGCGGTAACGAAATTGCGCGAAACCACCCCAAACATGAGTTTTGAACCTAAAGTAGTGGATTAGGCATGTTTGTTGCGAAAAATGAAGAAATGGTTCCGGTGGCAAAAACTCGTGCTTTGTATGCACCCTATACCCGTTTTCGGAATGGGTGACGTGCGGCAACGAAATTGCACGAAACCACCCCAAACATGAGTTTTGAACCTAAAGTAGTGGATTTGGCATGTTCGTTGCGAAAAACGAAGAAATGGTTCCGGTGGCAAAAACTCATGTTTTTATGCACCCGTTACCCGTTTTCGGAATGGGTGACGTGCGGCAACGAAATTGCGCTGTTGGGGACCTTCGGCTTCCGAAGGTCCTCAAAAACGTGATTTGACAATGTTTTCTAAGTATGCGAGCAGGTATCTTCGGAATCAGGAATCAGGTTGCGGGTATACAGAAGCATGGTCAAGACGAAGCTTGACTAGGATGGTGATCACGATGAAGGATAAGATGATCACGAAGCTATATGCAGAAGAGCTTCGGCATCACGGCGGGAAGGGGAAACCGACTTAAAGATGAAAAGCCAAACTAGACCTCGAAGAATTACTATAGAGTTATTGATAAATGTAAAGGGCATTAATGTAATCTTGCATGGGCTGCGACCCGTGCCTATAAATAGGTGAACAGTATTCCCGAACTGTTCACGCTGACTTGGCATTCGCTTTTGCGTCACACCTGTATTTTCTTTCCTTCGAGCTGAAGGTACATTTGTAATTTATCTTTGTTTACATAAGTAATATAAATAGAAATAGATTAATAATAAGATTTACAGAAATTATATTACTTTCTGTATTTTGTTTGAATGTTTTCCATTTTTTATCATGATCATGAAGGTACGTCCTTCATGTCCTTCGTCCTAAATTCGTTACATCCGAAGGGAAATAATGATTTGGAGGACGAAGGACTTTTGATATTTAACACTTTATGTTGCCTTGTTCTTGATTCATAGCATTTGAGAACAAGTCCCCAACATTGGCGCCCACCTCCGGTGAACTCACTTCCATTTTTTGAGTCTTGAACACTTTCGGCAAGCATCTCCTTCGTCATGCCGCCGAAAAAAGCTTCAGCGACAGGGGCTGGTACTTAACAGCCGCTGGATCCCAATCAGGACGTCCTTTCTCTTAGAGAGGCCCGAATCCAGAAGAGGAAGGTTGTTAGTCCAACACCTCCGGAGGATGACCTGGATCAGGAGATCCAAAACCTGGAGATCCTTCAGCAACAGGTGCAGCGCAAGAAGGAGAAGATGGCTCGTCTAGCTGACCTTCAGAGACAGATAGACGAAGCTTCTGAAGAGGTTCGTCATCTTGTTCAAGATGATCAGAGCCGAAGGCCTCCACGCAGAGAGCTCCATCAGGAAGGCTTCCACAATGAGGACGACTGGTATGAAGATTTCCATCACGGAAACTTTGCTTTCAATGATGCTTCTCCTCTCTCAACAGAATTGCAGGCTACACCATGGCCCCAGTCTTACAAGCCACCCCAGCTTCCCATGTATGACGGTCATACAGACCCGAAGCAATTCTTGATGAGTTACGAAGCAACCATATCTTCGTATGGTGGCAATACTACAGTCATGGCAAAATCTTTTGTCATGGCCGTCAAGAGCGTCGCTCAGACCTGGTACTCTTCTCTTCGGCCAGGGACAATCACTTCTTGGCAGAAGTTGAAGGAAATGCTGATAACTAGCTTCCAAGGGTTTCAGACGAAGCCAGTCACTGCTCAAGCTTTATTTCAGTGTACCCAAGACCACGAAGAATACCTCCAGGCGTACGTCCGAAGGTTTCTGCGTCTGAGGGCACAAGCGCCAACAGTGCCCAATGAAATTGTCATTGAGGCCATGATTAAGGGGCTTCGGCCGGGACCTTCAGCGCAGTACTTTGCCAGGAAGCCACCACAAACGTTGGAGAAGCTGCTTCAGAAGATGGACGAATACATTCGAGCTGACAATGACTTCCGCCAAAGAAGGGAGGAAGCATTCAGGTTCTCAGAAATGACCAGGGGCTTCGGAGGAAGATTTCACCCGAGGCACGTTAGGTCAATTCATAACTCTGCTCAAACTGATGATCGAGGGAGTCAGCAGCAAAGGCCACAATACTCTTCACAAGCTTCGGGCCAGCAGCAAGGTTCTTTTCGGCCGCCAGCGCCAAGGGGCAGAGGCGCCAGGGGTTTCGGGGGAAGGTTTGGAGATCAGCCAAGAAAAATTTATTGCCTATTCTGTGGTGAAGATAAGGGCCATACCACCAGGATGTGTCACGTTACCATCTAGAAACAGAAACAGAAGGAAATAGCAGAAGCAGCTGCACAACAAAGTCAGCCGAAGCAGGTCATGCATACTGCTTCGTATCATTCGCCTTATATTCCAGAATATGTAGGCAACCACCCTGCAGCTTCTGTTGCTTCGGCAAGCCAACCCCAAGCATCTTGCCAGCATCCTCCACCACCACCGCCGACGCAGCAAGGACAGCAGCCAGAAGGGAGTCAAAACAATCA
Organism: Zea mays; assembly: GCF_902167145.1. Lineage (NCBI taxonomy): Eukaryota > Viridiplantae > Streptophyta > Magnoliopsida > Poales > Poaceae > Zea > Zea mays. Next base: position 134,182,226 of record NC_050096.1, on the reverse strand, counting down.
CCTTCAGAGAGACTTCAGAGAGGAGTCCGAAGCTCGCACAGTCAATAGCACTGTGCCAGAGTCAAAGCACATTTATTGATAAATATCCTATCTCAACAGCAATTTTTTCGCATTTTTTACATTCAGTACTACCTTTTTGTCAATAAGGAACAATTATGAGAAGTTTATGTGTCTTTTATCCTTTTTTCAATTTCTTGTAACACTTTCTCCTTTTTACCATAATAAAAATATGTCCTTTCCATAGGATTGAGTTGCCAAAGCATACGACTTTATGGTGGCATGAAGGACCTTTGTATTATCAAAAATTTGTTTTAACAGACACAGTGCAACTTCTGCAAAACACTGAAAAGTCGTTCCTAATGGAGCGCAGTGTAAGTTTTCTGAATCTACAGCGAAAAATAAACGCTGATTCCGCTGAAAGTAAAAGGCGAAGAAGCTCCTAAGGGAGGCTTACAGCGAAAAATAAACGCTGATTCCGCTGAAAGTAAAAGGCGAAGAAGCTCCTAAGGGAGGCTTACAGCGAAAAATAAACGCTGATTCCGCTGAAAGTAAAAGGCGAAGAAGCTCCTAAGGGAGGCTTACAGCGAAAAGTCAGCGCTGATATATAAAAGTATGTGTGCTCTATTACAGGGATTTATATCTGTGGCGCAAATATCATTTTGCATGACATAACATCATCACATCATTTTTGCACAACATAAGCATCATACAGCATATTGCATGTGGAACAAGAAGGGGATACAGTGTTGATCTTCGGAGAATATCTTGGAAAAGAGAAAATTGTGCTAAGGCACAAGATAAATCGAGACGCAACACAAAACTTTTTTATACCTTCGGAGAATATTTCACGAAGCTTGGATATTCTTCATCAGAGAAGTAAGCAAATTCTTGTGATATAGAAAAGATTTTCTTCACGAAGCATGAAAAGAAGGGAAGGTGTTTTTTCGCGGAAGGCTCAAAAATGGTATGTATGCAAAATTTCATGCATCGTAAAGAATTAAACTATAAATAGATTATATATTACATTCAAAGTTACAATGTATCACACATGTTACGTTCCAAATGTTTCTACAATAGCGTTTAATCCTCCTTCAGAACTATTTCCGCAGCTTCGTTTAGTAGCTGGTCGACAACCTTGTCCATAATGGCTTCGGCCATTTTTCTAATTTCATCGTCCCCCTTCGGGTGGGGGCCCGGAGATGCCTCAGCAGGTTCTAAGGGAAGAGAAGATACGGCTACATTACTATTACAAGTCGCGAACAAAGTCTGGAATTAGAAATTACAACATAATAAAAACCACTAATTAATACCTATTTGCCCTTCGGGCTCTGTACTTTTCTCGGCAGCTTCTGCTACTTTTCTAGCATCGTGGATGCCTTTTTCACTCTTTTGAATAATTTCTCGCGCCATTTCTCGGCCGCCGTTGTCCCAGATATCGGTGAAGAATTTTCCGCCGACCATGCTTGCTTCGGCTGAGGGGTCTTTAATGTCTTCAGAGGACAAGGTAGCTTCGGTCTGCTCTAAGGATTTTACATGCTCGCAGCCTTTCCTCTCCAAAACAGCAGCAATCCCTCTAGCACCCGAAAAAGCGCAGATGTCACCGTGGCTGTTCAGGATTTCCTCGAAGGCCTCTGCTTCGTGACTGATCCATTCCATTGGACCTTCAGGATTGCCTCTTGAAAAATTCTCTTCACTAGAGAATGCGCCAACGCTGGCGAAGCTGGATTTTATCTTCTTAACGCACTCTATGGATTTAACATAGCATTTTCTCTGGGATGCACGAAGCTCCTTAACACTTATCTCTAAATGATTGGCCAATTGATCACTAAGCTCTCGTTTTGTTTCTTCAAGTATACGTTCTTCTTTAGCTCTAGCTAGCTGTTTCTGAAGATCTTTAATTTCACGTTTTTGGGCTTCGGCATGGGCCTTTGAGGCAGCTTCGTCCTTTTTTTACCTTGTCTACCAATGTAAGCAGAATTTTATCCTTTTCTAGAGCCTCGTTTCTCAGTTTAATAACTTCTGATCGTAGGTTGTTGAACGCAATTTCATAGCTCTCGTCTTCGGCATTCTTTTGTGCTCTCAATGCGTTGCTTAGAATTAAACCCTATATGTAAAAGAGTTGGTATAAGAATAAAAGAATGAGTTGTGAATTATAAAATTTCCAAACGCCCAATTCCCATACCTTCAGGCTATTGTACGCAAGACTATCCGCGAGATCGTCCTTCGTCATAGCACATAATCCAGCCTCGAGCTTCGGAAACCCCATACTTCTAGCCATCTCCCGACAGACGGTTAATTCTTTGTTGTCTAGGAGGCAGTATAGGAAATCTTCTTCGTTCATCCCATTGAACACTAGTGCCCCCTTCGGATATTTCAATTCTTTGGCATAGTGATTAGCTTCAAAAATTTCTTCTTCCGATAACTTTTTCCCCGAAGCATGTCGCATGATATAATCGTATATTTTGGAAGATGCTTCGGGGGCAGCGGTATCAATTTCTTCGACCAAAGTGGGCTCTGACATTTTCATTTCTTCGGTTGCCTTTGCAATTTTTGCTTCTTCTGCTTCCAAAGGTATTACCTTGGTTGGTTCTGAAGGCCCGGTTTCAACTCCAGTCTGTTGCTTCGGAGCTTCAGCAACGGACACTTCAGCAAGTGCCTCAGAAGTTTCAGCAGTCTTCTTTGGGGTTGTGCTTGGAAGTTTAATTGTTTCCAAAACATCTAAGACATTAAACATTCTTTTCCTTTTTGGGGTCACTGTTGGCCCCTTTTTAATTTTTGCTGCTTCAATTTCTTCTGAAGGACTTAAAATTTCTGATATTTTCACTCCCTCAGCTGATGCTTTCGCTTCTTCCGTCTTTGGTTCTTCCATCTTTTCTGTCGCTGGAACTTCGGCCATTTCTTTGACTTCTGGCAGCAGGGTTGGCTCTTTAGCTTTGGTGGCCGAAGAGGTCTCACCGGCGAATGCAGGCACCGTGGCTGGTTCAATGTAGCGTGGCCGGTGTGTGAGAACCTTTACCCTTTTTCTCTTCGACGCTGGCTCGCTAGGAGCAGCTGCAGCTGTTTCTTTCGCAGAAGTTGTGCCTTTTCTTTTTTGCCCCCGCACTGGATAGCGATAGTCGGGGTAGACAAACCCGACTGCATCAAACACTCGGTTGAGCCTTTTCTTTTTTCGGCCTCCGAAGGCCGCTGACAATGCAGTGTCTTCGGCCTTTGAATATACCCCAAGCAATTCATCACTTACAGTCTCAATGCTCTTTAACCAATCATCATCTGGTTCAACGAACTTGTCTCCGTACTTGAATGTATACTTCAGCCTAACTAGCCCACCTTCGTTAGTTTCTTTAACAGTTTCTTTCGGCATTTCCCAATTATCTGCAAGAGGCCACACTCTGAAGGCAATGTGTTCTTGTATTAAATCCCTTGTCCTAATAAAAGAGCAGACTACGCCGAAGGCCCGTTGGCATTCTTCGGCTACTTCATCCATTTCTACCTTCGGTTTCCGGAGTCCGAAGCGCTGCTAGATAGGGCACATGATGACATCCTTAATATCTTCTCGAACCTTCAAATCATTTTTTACATAGAACCATTCTTTCATCCATTCTCCGGACCATCTCTTCCGAAAGGTGGGCACGGGACAACTTGATCCAGAGCGAGCACCGAAGTTGTAGCAACCAAAGTTGTTATGATACTGCTCTTTACCCCAGGGCTTCGTTTCGTATAACAATTCATGTATATTGCAAAAGCTTTTTGCACTTGGCTCTAGGCCCTAACTCTTCACAGCCCAGACGAAGATTCCCATTCTTATTATTGCTTCAGGGGTAAGTTGATGAAGGTAATCCTGATATATTTTCAGAACTTCTACCACAAATCTGCTTATAGGGAATCGTAGCCCAGCTTTTAAAAAGCTTCGGAAGATAACGACTTCATCATCTTCGGGAATCGTCACAGTTCTTTCTCCGACATCTGCTCTCACAATGGACATATCTCGAAAATATCTCCCCCTCATGTTTTCAAGGTGACTTTGCCCAATAGTTGATTTTCCGAAGACTGAATGGCTTGGTCGCCATGGTCGATCTTCGGAATCTTCACCCCCACTGTCTGCATGATAACTGTCACTATCACCAGTATCTTCAGATAAACCTTCTAAAATCTCTCTTGTAATCTTCTCAGTATTCGTCTTTGCTATTGACTCAAGAAAACCCAGATGCATCTCTTCAGAAAGGCTCAGCTTCATTTCGGCAGCAACCTTCTTCTCCTCATACATCTCTTCGGAATTCTTATCTCTCGCTTCCGAAGCTTAAAACTAGGGAGGCAACCAAATATTTGTGGGCAGAAAACTATTTGAGCAGGCAAAACAGATGGCAAGAGAGCGTGCCAAATAAATTGTGGCGAGCCCTTTTTATACACCCATTACACCCATCATGTGCTTTGTATGCACCCTATACCCGTTTTCGGAATGGGTGACGTGCGGCAAAAAAATTGCACGAAACCACCCCAAACATGAGTTTTGAACCTAAAGTAGTGGATTTGGCATGTTCGTTGCGAAAAATGAAGAAATGGTTCCGGTGGCAAAAACTCATGTTTTTATGCACCCGATACCCGTTTTCGGAATGGGTGACGTGCGGCAACGAAATTGCGCTGTTGGGGACCTTCGGCTTCCGAAGGTCCTCAAAAACGTGATTTGACAATGTTTTCTAAGTATGCGAGCAGGTATCTTCGGAATCAGGAATCAGGTTGCGGGTATACAGAAGCATGGTCAAGACGAAGCTTGACTAGGATGGTGATCACGACGAAGGATAAGATGATCACGAAGCTATATGCAGAAGAGCTTCGGCATCACGGCGGGAAGGGGAAACCGACTTAAAGATGAAAAGCCAAACTAGACCTCGAAGAATTACTATAGAGTTATTGATAAATGTAAAGGGCATTAATGTAATCTTGCATGGGCTGCGACCCGTGCCTATAAATAGGTGAACAGTATTCCCGTACTGTTCACGCTGACTTGGCATTCGCTTTTGCGTCACACCTGTATTTTCTTTCCTTCGAGCCGAAGGTACATTTGTAATTTATCTTTGTTTACATAAGTAATATAAATAGAAATAGATTAATAATAAGATTTACAGAAATTATATTACTTTCTGTATTTTGTTTGAATGTTTTCCATTTTTTATCATGATCATGAAGGTACGTCCTTCATGTCCTTCGTCCTAAATTCGTTACATCCGAAGGGAAATAATGATTTGGAGGACGAAGGACTTTTGATATTTAACACTTTATGTTGCCTTGTTCTTGATTCATAGCATTTGAGAACAAGTCCCCAACATGCGCGAAACCACCCCAAACATGAGTTTAGGACCTAAAGTAGTGGATTGGGCATGTTCATTGCGAAAAACGAAAAAATGTTTCCGGCGGAAAAAAACTCATGCTTTGTATGCAACCCGATACACGTTTTCAGACTCGGTGATGTGCGGCAACGAAATTACGCGAAACCACCCCAAACATGAGTTTTGGACCTAAAGTAGTGGATTGGGCATGTTCGTTGCGATAAACGAAGAAATGGTTCTGGTGGCAAAAAGTCATGCTTTGTATGCACTCCGATACCCGTTTTCGGAATGGGTGACGTGCGGAAACGAAATTGCGCAAAACCACCCCAAACATGAGTTTTGGACCTAAAGTAGTGGATTGGGCATGTTCGTTGCGATAAACGAATAAATGGTTCTGGTTGCAAAAAACTCGTGCTTTGTATGCACCCCGATACCCATTTCCAGAGTGGGTGACGTGCTGCAACGAAATTGCGCGAAACCACCCTAAAGATGAGTTTTGGACCTAAAGTATTGGATTGGGCATGTTCGTTGCGATAAATGAAGAAATGGTTCCGGTTGCAAAAACTCGTGCTTTGTATGCACCCCGTTACCCATTTTTGGAATGGGTGACGTGCGGCAACGAAATTGCGCGAAACCACCCTAAATATGAGTTTTGGACCTAAAGTATTGGATTGGGCATGTTCGTTGCGAAAAACGAATAAATGGTTCCGGTGGCAAAAACTCATGCTTTGAATGCAACCGATACTCGTTTTTGGAATGGGTGACGTGCGGCAACGAAATTGCGCGAAACCACCCCAAACATGAGTTTTGAACCTAAAGTAGTGGATTAGGCATGTTTGTTGCGAAAAACGAAGAAATGGTTCCGGTGGAAAAATCTCGTGCTTTGTATGCACCCCGATACCTGTTTTCGGGATGGGTGACGTGCGGCAACGAAATTGCGCGAAACCACCTCAAACAATAGTTTTGAACCTAAAGTATTGGGTTTGGCATGTTCGTTGCGAAAAACGAAGAAATGGTTCCGGTGGCAAAAACTCATGTTTTGTGGACCCGATACCCGTTATCGGAATGGGTGACGTGCGGCAACGAAATTGCGCGAAACCACCCCAAAAATGAGTTTTGGACCTAAAGTAGTGGATTGGGTATGTTCAATGCAAAAATCGAAGAAATGGTTCCGTTGGCAAAAACTCATGTTTTTATGCACCCGATACCCATTTTCGGAATGGGTGACGTGTGGCAACGAAATTGCGCGAAACCACCCCAAACATGAGTTTTGGACCTAAAGTAGTGGATTGGGCATGTTCGTTGCGACAAACGAAGAGATGGTTCCGGTTGCAAAAACTCGTGCTTTGTATGCACCCCGATAGGCATTTTCGGAATGGGTGACGTGCGGTAACGAAATTGCGCGAAACCACCCTAAATATGAGTTTTGGACCTAAAGTATTGGATTGGGCATGTTCGTTGCGAAAAACGAAGAAATGGTTCCGGTGGCAAAAACTCATGCTTTGAATGCAACCCGATACCCGTTTTTGAAATGGGTGACGTGCGGCAACGAAATTGCACGAAACCACCCCAAACATGAGTTTTGAAACTAAAGTTGTGGATTAGGCATGTTTGTTGCGAAAAATGAAGAAATGGTTCCAGTGGCAAAAACTCGTGCTTTGTATGCACTGGATACCCGTTTTCGGAATGGGTGACGTGCGGCAACGAAATTGCGCGAAACCACCCTAAACATGAGTTTTGAACCTAAAGTAGTGGATTAGGCATGTTCATTGCGAAAAACAAAGAAATGGTTCCAGTGGCAAAAACTCATGTTTTATGGACCCGATACCCGTTTTCGGAATGGGTGACGTGCGGCAATGAAATTGCGAGAAACGACTCCAAACATGAGTTTTGGACCTAAAGTAGTTGATTGGGTATGTTCGTTGCAAAAAACGAAGAAATGGTTCCGTTGGCAAAAACTCATGTTTTTATGCACCCGATACCCGTTTTCGGAATGGGTGACGTGCGGCAACGAAATTGTGAGAAACCACCCCAAACATGAGTTTTGGGCCTAAAGTAGTGGATTGGGCATGTTCATTGCGATAAACTAAGAAATGGTTCTGGTGGCAAAAACCCGTGCTTTGTATGCACCCCGATACCCGATTTAGGAATGGGTGACGTGCGTAAACGAAATTGTGCGAAACCACCCCAAACATGAGTTTTGGACCTTAAGTAGTGGATTGGGCATGTTCGTTGCGATAAATGAAGAAATGGTTCAGGTTGCAAATAACTCGTGCTTTGTATGCACCCCGATACCATTTTCGGAATGGGTGACCTGCGGCAACGAAATTGCGCGAAACCACCCTAAATATGAGTTTTGGACCTAAAGAATTGGATTGGGCATGTTCGTTGCGAAAAACGAATAAATGGTTCCGGTGGCAAAAACTCATGCTTTGAATGTAACCTGATACCCATTTTTGGAATGGGTGACGTGCGGCAACGAAATTGCGCGAAACCACCCCAAACATGAGTTTTGAACCTAAAGTAGTGGATTAGGCATGTTTGTTGCGAAAAACGAAGAAATGGTTCCGGTGGCAAAAACTCGTGCTTTGTATGCACCCCGATACCCGTTTTCAGAATGGGTGACGTGCGGCAACGAAATTGTGCGAAACCACCCCAAACATGTGTTTTGAACCTAAAGTAGTGGATTAGGCATGTTTGTTGCGAAAAATGAAGAAATGGTTCCGGTGGCAAAAACTCGTGCTTTGTATGCACCCTATACCCGTTTTCGGAATGGGTGACGTGCGGCAACAAAATTGCGCGAAACCACCCCAAACATGAGTTTTGAACGTAAAGTAGTGGATTTGACGTGTTTGTTGTGAAAAACGAAGAAATGGTTCCGGTGGCAAAAACTCATGTTTTATGGACCCCATACCCGTTTTCGGAATGGGTGACGTGCGTTAATGAAATTGCGCGAAACCACCCCAAACATGAGTTTTGGACCTAAAGTAGTGGATTGGATATGTTCGTTGCAAAAAAAGAAGAAATGGTTCCGTTGGCAAATACTCATTTTTTATGCACCCGATACCCGTTTTCGGAATGGGTGACGTGCGGCAACGAAATTGCGCGAAACCACCCCAAACATGAGTTTTGAACCTAAAGTAGTGGATTAGGCTTGTTTGTTGCGAAAAACGAAGAAATGGTTCCGGTGGCAAAAACTCGTGCTTTGTATGCACCCAGATACCCGTTTTCGGAATAGGTGACGTGCGGCAACGAAATTGCACGAAACCACCCCAAACATGGTTTTGAACCTAAAGTAGTGGATTTGGCATGTTCGTTGCGAAAAACGAAGAAATGGTTCTGGTGGCAAAAACTCATGTTTTATGGACCCCATACCCGTTTTCGGACTGGGTGACGTGCGGCAACGAAATTGCGCGAAACCACCCCAAACATGAGTTTTGGATCTAAAGTAGTGGATTGGGCATGTTCATTGCGATAAACGAAGAAATGGTTCCGGTGGCAAAAAGTCGTGCTTTGTATGCACCTTGATACCCGTTTTCGGAATGGGTGACGTGCGGAAACGAAATTGCGCGAAACCACCCTAAACATGAGTTTTGGACCTAAAGTAGTGGATTGGGCATGTTCGTTGCGATAAACGAAGAAATTGTTCCGGTTGCAAAAAAACTCGTGCTTTGTATGCACCCTGATACCCTTTTTTGGAATGGGTGACGTGCGGCAACGAAATTGCGTGAAACGACCCTAAATATGAGTTTTGGACCTAAAGTATTGTATTGGGCATGTTCGTTGTGAAAAACGAATAAATGGTTCTGGTGGCAAAAACTCATGTTTTGAATGCAACCCGATACCCGTTTTTGGAATGGGTGACGTGCGGCACGAAACCACCCCAAACATGAGTTTTGAACCTAAAGTAGTGGATTAGGCATGTTTGTTGAGAAAAACGAAGAAATGGTTTCGGTGGCAAAAACTCGTGCTTTGTATGCACCCCGATACCCGTTTTCGGAATGGGTGACGTGCGGTAACAAAATTGCGCGAAACCACCCCAAACATGAGTTTTGAACCTAAAGTAGTGGATCTGGCATGTTCGTTGCGAAAAACGAAGAAATGGTTCTGGTGGCAAAAACTCATGTTTTATAGACCCGATACCCGTTTTCAGAATGGGTGACGTGCGGCAACGAAATTACGCGAAACCACCCCAAACATGAGTTTTGGACCTAAAGTAGTGGATTGGGTATGTTCATTGCAAAAAACGAAGAAATGGTTCTGGTGGCAAAAACTCATGTTTTTATGCACCCGATACCCGTTTTCGAAATGGGTGACGTGCGGCAACGAAATTGCGTGAAACCACCCCAAACATGGGTTTTGGACCTTAAGTAGTGGATTGGGCATGTTCGTTGCGATAAACGAAGAGATGGTTCCGGTGGCAAAAACTCGTGCTTTGTATGCACCCCGATACCCATTTTCGGAATGGGTGACGTGCGGCAACGAAATTGCGCGAAACCACCCCAAACATGAGTTTTGAACCTAAAGTAGTGGATTTGACGTGTTTGTTGTGAAAACGAAGAAATGGTTCCGGTGGCAAAAACTCATGTTTTATGGACCCCATACCCGTTTTCGGAATGGGTGACGTGCGTTAATGAAATTGCGCGAAACCACCCCAAACATGAGTTTTGGACCTAAAGTAGTGGATTGGGTATGTTCGTTGCAAAAAACGAAGAAATGGTTCCGTTGGCAAATACTCATGTTTTTATGCACCCGATACCCGTTTTCGGAATGGGTGACGTGCGGCAACGAAATTGCGTGAAACCACCCCAAACATGAGTTTTTAACCTAAAGTAGTGGATTAGGCTTGTTTGTTGCGAAAAACGAAGAAATGGTTTCGGTGGCAAAAACTCGTGCTTTGTATGCACCCAGATACCCGTTTTCGGAATAGGTGACGTGCGGCAACGAAATTGCACGAAACCACCCCAAACATGAGTTTTGAACCTAAAGTAGTGGATTTGGCATGTTCGTTGCGAAAAACGAAGAAATGGTTCTGGTGGCAAAAACTCATGTTTTATGGACCCGATACCCGTTTTCGGACTGGGTGACATGCGGCAACGAAATTGCGCGAAACCACCCCAAACATGAGTTTTGGATCTAAAGTAGTGGATTGGGCATGTTCGTTGCGATAAACGAAGAAATGGTTCCGGTGGCAAAAAGTCATGCTTTGTATGCACCTCGATACCCATTTTCGGAATGGGTGACTTGCGGAAACGAAATTGCGCGAAACCACCCTAAATATGAGTTCTGGACCTAAAGTAGTGGATTGGGCATGTTCGTTGCGATAAACGAAGAAATTGTTCCAGTTGCAAAAAAACTCGTGCTTTGTATGCACCCCGATACCCATTTTTGGAATGGGTGACGTGCGGCAACGAAATTGCGCGAAACCACCCTAAAGATGAGTTTTGGACCTAAAGTATTGGATTGGGCATGTTCGTTGCGATAAATGAAGAAATGGTTCCGGTTGCAAAAACTCGTGCTTTGTATGCACCCTGATACCCTTTTTTGGAATGGGTGACGTGCGGCAACGAAATTGCGCGAAACGACCCTAAATATGAGTTTTGGACCTAAAGTATTGTATTGGGCATGTTCGTTGTGAAAAACGAATAAATGGTTCTGGTGGCAAAAACTCATGTTTTGAATGCAACCCGATACCCGTTTTTGGAATGGGTGACGTGCGGCACGAAACCACCCCAAACATGAGTTTTGAACCTAAAGTAGTGGATTAGGCATGTTTGTTGCGAAAAACGAAGAAATGGTTCCGGTGGCAAAAACTCGTGCTTTGTATGCACCCCGATACCCGTTTTCGGAATGGGTGACGTGCGACAACAAAATTGCGTGAAACCACCCCAAACATGAGTTTTGAACCTAAAGTAGTGGATCTGGCATGTTTGATGCGAAAAACGAAGAAATGGTTCTGGTGGCAAAAACTCATGTTTTATGGACCCGATACCCATTTTCAGAATGGGTGACGTGCGGCAACGAAATTACGCGAAACCACCCCAAACATGGGTTTTGGACCTTAAGTAGTGGATTGGGCATGTTCGTTGCGATAAACGAAGAAATGGTTCCGGTGGCAAAAACTCGTGCTTTATATGCACCCCGATACCCGTTTTCGGAATGGGTGACGTGCGGCAACGAAATTGCGCGAAACCACCCCAAACATGAGTTTTGAACCTAATGTAGTGGATTAGGCATGTTAGTTGCGAAAAACGAAGATATTGTTCCGGTGGCAAAAACTCATGTTTTTATGCACCCAATACCTGTTTTCGGAATGGGTGACGTGCGGCAACGAAATTACGAGAAACTACCCCAAACATGAGTTTTGGACCTAAAGTAGTGGATTGGGCATGTTCGTTGCGATAAACGAAGAAATGGTTCCGGTGGCAAAAACTCGTGCTTTGTATGCATCCCGATACCCGTTTTCGAAAAGGGTGACGTGCGACAACGAAATTGCGCGAGACCACCCTAAACATGAGTTTTGGACCTAAAGTAGTGGAATGGGCACGTTCGCTGCGAAAAAACTAAGAAATGGTTCCGGTGGCAAAAACTCATGCTTTGTATGCATCCTGATACCCGTTTTTGTAATGGGTGATGTGCGGCAACGAAATTGCGCGAAACCACCCCAAACATGAGTTTTGGACCTAAAGTAGTGGATTGGGCATGTTCGTTGCGATAAATGAAGAAATGGTTCCGGTGGCAAAAACTCGTGCTTTGTTTGCACCCCGATACCCGTTTTCGGAAGGGGTGATGTGCAGCAATGAAATTGCGCGAGAACACCGTAAACATGAGTTTTGGACCTAAAGTAGCGGATTGGGCATGTTCGTTGCAAAAACAAAGAAATGGTTCCGGTGTCAAAAACTCATGCTTTGAATGCAACCCGATACCCGTTTTTGGAATGGGTAACGTGCGGCAACGAAATTGCGCGAGACCACCTTAAACATGAGTTTTGGACCTAAAGTAGTGGACTGGGCATGTTCGTTGCGAAAAACGAAGAAATGGTTCCGGTGGCAAAAACTCATGCTTTGTATGCATCCTGATACCTGTTTTTGGAATGGGTGACGTGCGGCAACGAAATTGCGCGAAACCACCGCAAACATGAGTTTTGGACCTAAAGTAGTGGATTGGGCATGTTCGTTGCGATAAACAAAGAAATGGTTCCGGTGGCAAAAACTCGTGCTTTCTATGCACCCTGATTCCCGTTTCCGGAATGGGTGACGTGTGGCAACGAATTTGCACGAAACCACCCCAAACATGATTTTTGGACCTAAAGTAATGGATTGGGCATCTTCGTTGCGAAAAACGAAGAAATGGTTCCGGTGCCAAAATCTCATGTTTTATGCACCCGATACTCGTTTTCGGAATGGGTGACGTGCGGCAACGAAATTGCGCGAAACCACCCCAAACATGAGTTTTAGAACTAAAGTAGTGGATTGGGCATGTTCGTTGCAAAAACGAAGAAATGGTTCCGGTGGCAAAAACTCATGCTTTGAATGCAACCCGATACCCGTTTTTGGAATGGGTGACGTGCGGCAACGAAATTGCGCGAAACCACCCCAAACATGAGTTTTGGACCTAAAGTAGTGGATTGGGCATGTTCGTTGTGAAAACGAAGAAATGGTTTCGGTGGCAAAAACTCATGCTTTGTATGCAACACGATACCCATTTTCGGACTGGGTGACGTGCGGCAACGAAATTGCGCGAAACCACCCCAAACATGAGTTTTAAACCTAAAGTAGTGGATTAGGCATGTTAGTTGCAAAAAACGAAGAAATTGTTCTTGTGGCAAAAACTCATGTTTTTATGCACCCGGTAGCCATTTTCGGAATGGGTGACGTGCGCTAACGAAATTGCACGAAACCACCCCAAACATGAGTTTTGGACCTAAAGTAGTCGATTGGGCATGTTCGTTGCGATAAATGAAGAAATGGTTCTGTGGCTAAAACTCGTGCTTTATTTGCACCCCGATACCCGTTTTTGGAAAGGGTGACGTGCGGCAACGAAATTGCGCGAGACCACCCTAAACATGAGTTTTGGACCTAAAGTAGTGGATTGGGCATGTTCGTTGCGAAAAACGAAGAAATGGTTCCGGTGGCAAAAACTCATGCTTTGTATGCATCCTGATACCTGTTTTTGGAATGGGTGACGTGCGGCAACGAAATTGCGTGAAACCACCCCAAACATGAGTTTTGGACCTAAAGCAGTGGATTGGGCATGTTTGTTGCGATAAACAAAGAAATGGTTCCGGTGGCAAAAACTCGTGCTTTCTATGCACCCTGATTCCCGTTTCCGGAATGGGTGACGTGCGGCAACGAATTTGCACGAAACCACCCCAAACAAGATTTTTGGACCTAAAGTAATGGATTGGGCATGTTCGTTGCGAAAAACGAAGAAATGGTTCTGGTGGCAAAATCTCATGTTTTATGCACCCGATACTCGTTTTCGGAATGGGTGACGTGCGGCAACGAAATTGCGCGAAACCACCCCAAACATGAGTTTTGGACCTAAAGTAGTGGATTGGGCATGTTCGTTGCAAAAACGAAGAAATGGTTCCGGTGGCAAAAACTCATGCTTTGAATGCAACCCGATACCCGTTTTTGGAGTGGGTGACGTGCGGCAACGAAATTGCGCGAAACCACCCCAAACATGAGTTTTGGACCTAAAGTAGTGGATTGGGCATGTTCGTTGTGAAAATGAAGAAATGGTTTCGGTGGAAAAAACTCATCCTTTGTATGCAACACGATACCCGTTTTCGGACTGGGTGACCTGCGGCAACGAAATTGCGCGAAACCACCCCAAACATGAGTTTTAAACCTAAAGTAGTGGATTAGGCATGTTAGTTGCGAAAAACGAAGAAATTGTTCTTGTGGCAAAAACTCATGTTTTTATGCACCCGATAGCCATTTTCGGAATGGGTGATGTGCGGCAACGAAATTGCGTGAAACCACCCCAAACATGAGTTTTGGACCTAAAGTAGTGGATTGGGCATGTTTGTTGCGATAAATGAAGAAATGGTTCCGGTGGCAAAAACTCGTGCTTTGTTTGCACCCCGATACCCGTTTTTGGATTGGGTGACGTGCGACAACGAAATTGCGCGAGGCCACCCTAAACATGAGTTTTGGACCTAAAGTAGTGGACTGGGCATGTTCGTTGCGAAAAACGAAGAAATGGTTCCGGTGGCAAAAACTCATGCTTTGTATGCATCCTGATACCTGTTTTTGGAATGGGTGACGTGCGGCAACGAAATTGCGCGAAATCACCCCAAACATGAGTTTTGGACCTAAAGTAGTGGATTGGGCATGTTCGTTGCGATAAACAAAGAAATGGTTCCGGTGGCAAAAACTCGTGCTTTCTATGCACCCCGATTCCCGTTTCCGGAATGGGTGACGTGCGACAACGAATTTGCACGAAACCACCCAAACATGATTTTTGGACCTAAAGTAATGGATTGGGCATGTTCGTTGCGAAAAACGAAGAAATGTTTCCGGTGGCAAAATCTCAAGTTTTTATGCACCCGATACTCGTTTTCGGAATGGGTGAGGCAACGAAATTGCGCGAAACCACCCCAAACATGAGTTTTGGACCTAAAGTAGTGGATTGGACATGTTCGTTGCGAAAAACGAAGAAATGGTCCCGGTGGCAAAAACTCATGCTTTGTATGCAACCCGATATCCGTTTTCGGACTGGGTGACGTGCGGCAACAAAATTGCGCGAAACCATCCCAAACATGAGTTTTTAACCTAAAGTAGTGGATTAGGCATATTAGTTGCGAAAAACGAAGAAATTGTTCCGGTGGCAAAAATTCATGTTTTAATGAACCTGATACCCGTTTTCGGAATGGGTGACGTGCGACAACGATATTGTGCGAAACCACCCCTAACATGAGTTTTGGACCTAAACTTGTGGATTGGGCATGTTCGTTACGACAAACGAAGAATGGGTGACGTGCGGCAACGAAATTGCGTAAAACCAATCTAAACATGAGTTTTGGACCTAAAGTAGTGGATTGGACATGTTCATTGCGATAAACGAAGAAATGGGTGGCAAAAACTCGTGCTTTTTATGCACCCCGATACCCGTTTTCGGAATAGGTGACGTGCGGCAACAAAATTGCGCGAAACCACCCCAAACATAAGTTTTGGACCTAAAGTAGTGGATTGGGCATGTTCATTGCGATAAACAAAGAAATGGTTCCGGTGGCCAAAACTCGTGCTTTGTATGCACCCCGATTCCCGTTTCAAGAATGGGTGACGTGCGGTAACGAATTTGCACGAAACCACCCCAAACATGTGTTTTGGACCTAAAGTAGTGGATTGGGCATGTTCGTTGCGAAAAACGAAGAAATGGTTCCGGTGGAAAAAACTTATGCTTTGTATGCATCCTGATACCCGTTTTTTGGAATGGGTGACGTGCGGCAACGAAATTGCGCGAAACCACCCCAAACATGAGTTTTGGACCTTGCCCAAAACGAAGAAATTGTTCCGGTGGCAAAAATTCATGTTTTTATGCACCTGATACCAGTTTTCGGAATGGGTGACATGCGGCAACGAAATTGCGCGAAACCACCGCAAACATGAGTTTTGGACCTAAAGTAGTGGATTTGGCATGTTCGTTGCGAAAAACGAAGAAATGGGTGGCAAAAACTCATGCTTTATATGCACCCCGATACCAGTTTTCGGAATGGGTGACGTGCGGCAACGAAATTGCGCGAAACCACCCCAAACATGAGTTTTGGACCTAAAGTAGTTGATTGGCAGGTTCGTTGCAAAAAGCGAAGAAACGTTTCCGGTGGGAAAAAACTCATGTTTTTATGCACCCGATACCCGTTTTCGGAATGGGAGACGTGCGTCAACGAAATTGCGCGAAACCACCCCAAACATGGGTTTTGGACCTAAAGTAGTGGATTGGGCATGTTCGTTGCGATAAACGAAGAAATGGTTCCGGTGGCAAAAACTCGTGCTTTGTATGCACCGCGATACCTGTTTTCGGAATGGGTGACGTGCGGCAACGAAATTGTGCGAAACCACCCCAAACATGAGTTTTGGACCTAAAGTAGTGGATTGGGCATGTTCGTTGCGATAAACGAAGAAATGGTTCCGGTTGCAAAAACTTGTGCTTTCTATGCACCCCGATACCCATTTTCGGATTGGGTGACGTGTGGCAACAAAATTGCTCGAAACCACCCTAAATATGAGTTTTGGACCTAAAGTAGTGGATTGGGCATGTTCGTTGCGATAAACGAAGAAATGGGTGGCAAAAACTCATGCTTTGTATGCACCCCGATACCCATTTTCGGAATGGGTGACGTGCGGCAAAGAAATTGCGTGAAAACACCCAAAATATGAGTTTTGGACCTAAAGTAGTGGATTGGGCATGTTCTGATGTAGCTGAGGTGCCCGATCTTTCGGCGAGTAGAGATAATTCCGATTTGGCGGAAGATGACCCTTGCGATCCGACTACGACGAGCAAGCCCGAGCGCCAATGCAATCGCTGAACCAACTCCCTGTGGTTACCGACCTTGCTGATGCGAGATCAGCCTGATCACAAAGATCGTTTCCTGTGCGCAATCGAAGAACGAACAAGAAAAAGATGCGAGCAATCTAATCTATTACTCGAGGGTGGAGTTCTGAATACACGAAGACAGCGCAGATTTGCGCGTGTTCGAGAGTAGCTAAGGCTAACGTAAAACAAAACTCCAGAAATAAAGGAGGCGCAGCTCCTGGATAAATAGAGAGGGGGCGCAGCCCCTAGGGGCGGCCAACCCTAGGTCATCCATTATGGGCCGCAGTTGGGCTAGTCGTCTATTCTTCCGGGCCTTCGTTCTTTAACAGCATAATGTAGTTCAATTCTCTTGCACGGGCCCGAGTCACTGGCCCAGGTGGAAGGGGTGGCGCCTGGACTTGGGAAGATGGTGCATGGGCTGGAGAAGGTGCTGCTGGTGTAGATGTGCTCGTGTTGGTGTTGATGTCCTCATCATCCTCCCCTTCTTGAACTGAAGTCGTCCTCGACGGCAACTCCTCGTCTTCTCCCGCATACGGTTTCAAATCTGCAACATTAAAACTAGTGGAAACACCAAACTCCGCAGGTAGGTCGAGGGTATAAGCATTATCATTAATCTTGGTTAGTATCTTAAAAGGACCAGCAGCACGAGGCATCAATTTAGAACGACGCAAAGTAGGAAAACGATCCTTTCTCAAATGCAACCAAACCATATCACCAGGTTCAAAAGTAACTAGTTTCCGGCCTTTACTACCAGTAATCTGATATTTAGCATTAGCAGCAGCAATGTTTTGTTGAGTTTGTTCATGGAGATTAATCATTTGTTCAACATGTGCAAGAGCATCTATGTGTGGGGCGTCTGCAGCATCAAGCGAAAACAAAGCAATAGGCGCCCTAGGAATGTAACCATAAACAATTTGAAAAGGGCACATCTTTGTAGAAGAATGGGTTGCATGATTATAAGCAAACTCAACATGAGGCAAGCAATCCTCCCAACGATTCAAATTTTTGTCTAAAACAGCCCTAAGCATGGTAGACAAAGTTCGATTAACTACCTCAGTTTGACCATCAGTCTGAGGGTGACAAGTGGTGCTAAACAGCAATTTAGTTCCCAATTTATTCCACAGAGATCTCCAAAAATGACTCAGAAACTTAGCATCACGATCCGAGACTATTGTATTGGGAATACCGTGCAAACGAATAATCTCTCTAAAAAACAATTCAGCAACATTGCTAGCATCATCAGTCTTATGACAAGGTATGAAATGAGCCATTTTGGAGAATCGATCAACAACCACAAAAATGCTATCCCTCCCCTTCTTAGTTCTAGGCAATCCCAAAACAAAATCCATCGAAATATCAATCCAAGGGGAAGTAGGAATAGGCAAAGGCATATACAAACCATGGTTGTTCAACCGTGACTTAGCTTTCTGACAAGTAGTGCAGCGTGCAACAAGGCGCTCAACATCAGCGCGCATCCGAGGCCAAAAGAAGTGGGCAGCCAACACCTCATGTGTCTTGTAGACGCCAAAGTGCCCCATGAGACCGCCTCCATGTGCTTCCTATAACAACAAAAGACAAACCGAGCTAGCTGGAACACACAGCTTGTTAGCGCGAAACAGGAACCCATCCTGTATGTGAAATTTGCCCCATGGTTTCCCATTAATACAATGGCCGAAAGCATCTTTAAAATCAGCATCATCAACATATTGATCTTTCACAGTGTGCAAACCAAAGATTTTAAAATCTAACTGTGACAGCATGGTATAGCGACGAGACAAAGCATCAGCAATAACATTGTCCTTCCCGTTCTTGTGTTTAATAATGTAAGGAAAGGACTCAATGAATTCTACCCATTTAGCATGACGACGGTTCAGATTTGTTTGGGTACGAATATGTTTTAAAGCCTCATGATCAGAATGGATTATAAACTCACGATGCCAAAGATAGTGCTGCCATGTATGCAAAGTGCGCACTAAAGCGTAAAGCTCCTTATCATAAGTAGAATATTTCAGACTAGCACCGCTTAATTTTTCACTAAAATAAGCAACTGGTTTTCCTTCTTGTAACAAAACAGCACCTAGCCCAATACCGCTAGCATCGCATTCAAGCTCAAACACTTTATTAAAATCAGGCAATTGCAATAGGGGAGCTTGGGTTAACTTATCTTTCAAAGTGCTGAACGCTTCCTCCTGGGAATCACTCCAAGCAAATGGCACATCTTTCTTTGTAAGCTCATGTAGAGGCGCTGCAATGGAGCTAAAATCACGAACAAATCTGCGGTAGAAACCGGCAAATCCAAGAAAGCTCCGAATTTGTGTGACCGTCGTCGGTGTAGGCCACTCCCGAATGGCAGCAATCTTGCTGCTATCCACCTCAATGCCCTGTGGAGTAACAACATAACCAAGAAACGAGACACGTCGTGTACAAAAGATGCATTTTTCCATGTTAGCAAATAACTGGGCAGCACGCAATGCATCAAAAACAGCACGTAAATGTTCCAAATGCTCTTTCTTAGATTTGCTGTAAATAAGAATATCATCAAAATAAACAACCACAAACAATCCTATGAAGGGCCTTAGAACTTCATTCATCACTCGCATAAAAGTGTTGGGAGCATTAGTCAATCCAAACGGCATAACCAACCATTCATATAAACCAAATTTCGTTTTAAAAGTCGTTTTCCATTCATCACCCAGTTTCATTCTAATCTGGTGGTAACCACTACGCAAATCAATCTTAGTGAAAATAATGGCACCACTAAGCTCATCTAGCATATCATCAAGGCGTGGTATAGGATATCGATAACGAATAGTGATGTTATTAATAGCACGACAGTCTACACACATACGCCATGACCCATCTTTCTTGGGAACAAGTAACACAGGAACAGAGCAAGGGTTAAGAGACTCACGAATGTATCCCTTGTCAAGCAACGCCTGTACCTGGCGCTGAATCTCCTTCGTCTCATCCGGATTTGTACGGTACGGTGCGCGGTTCGGAAGCTGTGCGCCGGGAATGAGGTCGATCTGGTGCTCAATGCCACGAAGTGGTGGGAGACCCGGTGGTAAGTCTTTGGGAAAGACATCAGCGTACTCCTGCAAAAGGTTAGCAACCATAGGGGGAATAGCCAAAGATGGTGCATCATCAAGTGAAATGAGGACACTAGAGCATATAAGTGCATAGCATGGCAAATGAGCACCGTGTAGATCATCAAAATCAGCACGTGTAGCAAGTAAAACAGGAGCCTTCAACTTGATTTCAGAAGGAACAGAGGGCGATGGATCAATTTGTTTAGCAGTTATAGCAGCTCGGGCAAGATCATCTTTAACAATTTGTTCAGGTGTCATTGGATGTATAATTATTTTTTGACCCTTAAAAATGAAAGAATAATGATTCGAACGACCATGATGCAAGCTATCAGTATCATATTGCCAAGGTCGACCAAGTAACAAAGAGCATGCTTCCATGGGAATAACATCACAATCAACAAAATCAGAATAAGCACCCATGGAGAAAGGAACACACACGGAACGTGTGATTTTTATTTTACCACCATCATTAAGCCATTGAATGTGATATGGGTTTGGATGCTTACGAGTGGGTAACGATAACTTTTCGACCAGCATGGTACTCGCCAAATTGTTGCAACTGCCACTGTCGATAATGATGCGAATTGACCGCTCCTGCACAACACCCTTTGAATGGAACAGAGTGTGTCGCTGATTCTTCTCGGGCAAAGCGACCTGTGTACTGAGAACACGCTGCACAACAAGACTTTCATACCTATCAGCGTCGCTCGGGTTGACATGTACCTCCGCCTTAGCTGCATGGTCAGTGGCAAGTAGTGCATGTTCAATTTCTTCAGAATCACTAGCGGAAGAGTACTCACCATCGTCACGAATGAGCAAAGTGCGCTTGTTTGGGCAGTCCCGAATCACATGGCCAAATCCTCTACAGCGATGACACTGAATATCCCGTGTACGACCTGTGGGTGGGGCAGTGCTGGCTGGTTTGGTCGTCTTCTCGCGTGGAGTAGTGGTGGACGTGGATGGCGCAGGGGGAACTGGTGCTGAGGTGGATGTCGAGCTTCGTCCTGCAAAAGGGTTAGAATATGGCTTCGAGCGGCGTCCCTGCACTTCACGTTCAGCTTTGCAAGCATATTCAAATAAAGTAGTCATATCATAATATTCCTTATAATCAAGTATATCTTGGATTTCGCGGTTTAAACCACCACGAAAACGTGCCATAGCAGCGTCGTTGTCCTCTAATATCCCACAACGAATCATACCTTTTTGTAACTCCTGGAAATAGTCCTCAACAGGTTGAGAACCTTGCTGAAAACGCTGCATTTTATTAAGCAAATCACGAGCATAATACGAAGGCACAAATCGATGTCGCATCGCAGCTTTCAACTGATCCCAAGTGGTTGGAATGGTAGTGGGATGTTTTATTTTAAACTCACGCCACCAAATTAAAGCAAAATCAGTAAATTCACTAATAGCAGCTTTAACCTGAGAATGTGCAGCAATATCATGGCATGAAAATTTTTGTTCAACCTCTAACTCCCAATCAAGATATGCAGCAGGATCATATTTGCCATTAAAAGGTGGAATTTTAAATTTAATCTTAGAAAATAAGTCATTAGGGGGATGACGAACCACACGGCGTGCACGACCACGGCGATCTCCATCTTCCCACTCAGTGTCACCGTCGTAGTCCTGCTCCATCTTTGTGGTCAACGCATCAAGGCGTGCCAGGATGGTGTCGAGTGTGGTGCGAGTCGCTGTTTGAGCAAGGTCAAGCTGGTTGAAACGCTCGGTCGTCGAAGTGACCGTTGAATCAAGCCGTTCATGCATCGTCCTAATGTCATCAGCAAGTCCATCAACTTGTCCCCTTACTTCCAGCAACTGGGCATCCACCGTGTCGTGTGCTCCTGCCATAGTTAGCGCAAACACCAAAACACCAAAAGAAGAAGAAAAAACAACGACAAAAACAGGGGTGTACTGCTCACAAGGCGCTCACACTAGTGCTGTTATCAAATTCTTATCCGTTCTTACCAAGCCACAGTGGTGAACTTCAACCAACAGGTGGAACCGGTGAAAGATTGGATGAGCGATTGCCTGGAGAAACAGAAGCCTGCTCGTCGTAGAAATATGTGGAGTTCTGGGTAGGCTGCACTCAAGTCAATGATTAGCACAATCAAACAATAATGCAAAGTTGAATTATAGTGCAGAACACGAAACTATATTGCTGGCCACAAGTGCAAAGGACGGATGGAACTAGCAGAATGGCAGTACCGTAAATATTGTACTAGCGAGGCCACTAGTAGGAATCACAAGTGATTTTGTTTTTCTTTTTTGTATGATTTTTTTTTGATATTTTTCTCAGCACAAGAAGCAACAAAATAGGAGCTAGACAAAGTTTCACTAAAAACAGAGATCAGATGTGGTCTAAAGAAAATCAGGAAGTTCTCTGAAAAGCGTGCGAGAACTTTGACGGATTTTTTTCTTTATTTTTCTGAATTTTTTTGACAATTTTGTCGAAACCAAACAGACCGAAGGTGAGTTTGGCCGGCCTCAGAATGGTGTCAACTAGCTCCTGTAAAAATTTCAGATTTTTTGGACACCCGAGCGAAAAGTTATGCCCGGTTTAAGGAAGGTACCTCAAGTTATGTTTTCAAACGACCGGGATGAAACAACCGTATCCTTTCTCCTTCGTTGTTTTTTGTTTCTGTTTTTTTTACGTAACCGAAGGAGAAAAACAAGGAAACGATGTTGACTCGGTTTGTTTTTTTTTCTGTTTTTTTTCGTAACCGAAGGAGAAAAACAAGGAAACGGCCGTTGACTCGGTTTGTTTTTTCTGTTTTTTTTTGACGTAACCGAAGGAGAAAAACAAGGAAACGATGTTGACTTAGTTTGTGGCGTGATCAAAGGGGAGATGGTGGCGGCGCTAGGGTTTGAATGGTGGAAGAACACAATGCAACCAGCAACAAATGACGCGAAAGCACACAAATTCAACAATGCAGATTATTGAAAGAAAGTGCGAGGCTCAAAAGGGTGTTGGGATAAGGTCTAACCTGAATTTTTATGTGGTTTTGTGGACTGTAGGAAAAAAACGCTCGATAAACTCACCGATCAACCTGGAAATCTGATACCAATTGATGTAGCTGAGGTGCCCGATCTTTCGGCGAGTAGAGATAATTCTGATTTGGCGGAAGATGACCCTTGCGATCCGACTACGACGAGCAAGCCCGAGGCGCCAATGCAATCGCTGAACCAACTCCCTGTGGTTACCGACCTTGCTGATGCGAGATCGGCCTGATCACGAAGATCGTTTCCTGTGCGCAATCGAAGAACGAACAAGAAAAAGATGCGAGCAATCTAATCTATTACTCGAGGGTGGAGTTCTGAATACACGAAGACAGCGCAGATTTGCGCGTGTTCGAGAGTAGCTAAGGCTAACGTAAAACAAAACTCCAGAAGTAAAGGAGGCGCAGCTCCTGGATAAATAGAGAGGGGCGCAGCCCCTAGGGGCGGCCAACCCTAGGTCGTCCATTATGGGCCGCAGTTGGGCTGGTCGTCTATTCTTCCGGGCCTTCGTTCTTTAACAGCATAATGTAGTTCAATTCTCTTGCACGGGCCCGAGTCACTGGCCCAGGTGGAAGGGGTGGCGCCTGGACTTGGGAAGATGGTGCATGGGCTGGAGAAGGTGATGCTGGTGTAGATGTGCTCGTGTTGGTGTTGATGTCCTCATCATGTTCATTGTGAAAAATTAAGAAATGGTTCCGGTGGCAAAAACTCATGCTTTGTATGCAACCCGATACCCGTTTTCGGACTGGGTGACGTGCGGCAGTGAAATTTCGTGAAACCACCCCAAACATGTGTCGGTACCCTGAAACTAGGGTACCCCTTACTACTGTATAAAGACACAGTACCCACGCGGCTATTCTTAGTCGCGTGGTAAAGGAGCTGTATGTGGGACCAGGTCATGACTCGCCCCAGCCTCGGGCGACTACTCTGGGCTAGCAACAGCGCCTGACCCCACCACATGGGCGGGTTCGGGGCCGCCACGTGTCCAGAGAAAGTGATATACTCCAAGGCATCAACAGTGAGTCCGGACCCCCATGGGAAAGTGCTGGACCCCTGTATATATGGCCCAGGCCTACAAGTTTGGTCTAGGACCTCCATGTGTGCAAACCGGACCCCCCGTATGGGGTCCGAGCCGCCCACAGTGGGGTCCCAGGGTTCCAGGACAGAACGTACTCGGGCCTTAATCAGGACCCAGGTGGGGGTCCGGAGCCGACACGTGTCCAGACCTGATTTGGTGGGATCCAAACCTTATCACATACACTACTGCTCCCCACCCAGGCGGAGACCCGATGCTACCACGTGGCCTACTGCACGCGGCGTAAGCCAATGGGCGAAGCCTGACATAAAGCCTCTGGGCTACGCGTGTCTTGGCATTTATTACGGATAAGACGTGCGTCTGTCCATTCCAGTGACAGGCGGAGCGCCCAATCCACGTTGCGTGGCTCGTGCAGTTACTCACACGTGGCCATAGCGAGGGCAATGACTCACCATTACTCGCACATTTCTAAGAAAAGGGTTACTGCCTATCAATGCTGCATGGACTACAGTCATCATGACTCCCGCTGAATACTCATGCGTTACTAAGACAGAGGGAGCAACGCAACGTCCAGTAAAGATCTTGGTGTGTTGTCAGCATTAATTATTCACAAAATGTATTTCTTCCATTACGCTCCTGGGCCCGCATGTCGGGGCTCAGCATCCTTGTATGTGCCTCCCTTAAACTATAAAAGGCAAGGCACACAACGTTACAAGGGACACGCTCAATTACACACTAAATACAACGTACACACATTGGAGGTAGGGTATTACTGTTAGAAATATGCCCTAGAGATAATCATAGAGATGAGCATATTTCTTTGTATCCATGATATATATATTGCTTAATTGAATATCCATGGAAGGCACCTTGTATTGATTAGCAATTATGTGAATTGTTTGTGAGATTCTTTACTTATATGGTTATTCTAAATGATGTCCCTAGTCAGAGTCGATGACTTGCACATGTATTAGTTGATGACTACATTTCACAAGTCATGAACATGGAGATGTTAAACTAATAATGTGGGCACATGTATGACATGAGGCTGGACCGATCCAACGTGAGATATTGTAATATAGTTCTCCTTTTGCAACATGAATACTGTATCCTTAGACCTGAGATTGTCGCATGTTCTCAAGATGTGAATTGACTTACTTAGGGACTATCAAACGCTATCCCGTAACTAGGTAGTTATAAAGGTAGTTTTGGGTTTGTCAGGAAGCATGCTGTGAGGCATGGTCAGTCAAGATGGAATTTGTCCCTCTCTTTGTGAGAGAGATATCTCTGGGCCCCTCGAGGGATTGGATCAAGAAATGCATGGCCGTGCTAGGGTTAAGAGTTAACCATTGAAAGGATTCCAATTCACAGTGTCGAGAAAGAGAGGTCAGCTTAGAGCCAGACCAGATATCGTGAGACAAAGGGAACAACATGTACGTAATGTCGCAATGGTTCGTCTGATATGATCTTTACGTGCGCATAGGAGTTGACATGTCTTGCTAGAGGCCGCTGTCAATTATTGGGCCAAGTAAGAGTACTCGGGCTATGTCTATTTGTACGTGAACCTATAGGGTCACACACTTAAGGGGAAGGAAGCCTAATTCGGATTAGATCCGAAATTAGACTGGGCTTTAGGGTTAATGATGGGCCTCGGTGTCAGAAGCCCGCCATAACGCCTATATAATGAGGGGCGGGGGCGCGGTTAGGTTCAACCTAATCAGCCACCAGCAAACGAGTAGCCGCTCGCCTCTCGCCCTCGCCAAGCCGCCGTCGCGAACCTAGCAGTTCGGTACATGGCGCTTCCTCCCTGTACGTGTGGATACCTCGGAGGTGCTACATCTGGAGCACTAGGACGAACTGTGCGAGGACGTGAAGGACGCCGACGACTACACGGCACTGCTCGACGCGTTCGTCTACATCGAGACGTCTTCCGCTGCTCTGCGCGTCTAGTGGTAACTCCATGACCTATAACCGCAGTAGTTCTTGGTATTATGGGGTTGAAAATTTTGTTTTGCGCTAGCGTAGCCTCCCCGTAATCCTACAGTGGTATCAGAGGCAGGTTCTGCGTAGTTTTAGGTCTGGATCTAGGTTCATGAGATGGATCTACTTGATGCACGGTTTGATTAGATCAATTGGTTATAAAGGGTTGAAGTAGATTACATCGGATATGACTGAAAAGATTAGTTCGTCCTTCTCTGTTATGTGCGCGACTTGCCCCTACCGGCTAGAATCACCATCGGGGCTAACTGCGTACACAACGAGCAGATTGACGTAACAGATCGACGTCATGAGTGTAATCTTCTTCGGGTCGAAAGTCTCGGATTTGGGTTGATTTGATCAACCGCATGAGGTTTCCAGTGGAATTTCCATACATACGATGCATGGAATCCTGTGAGGTTTTCAGGGCGCTGCCCTGAGACCCGCGGGGGACCGCCGTGGCTATCTGCTGTAGTGGCGAACATATAGAAACGTGTTTTTCTAACTTGTTTTTGCAGGACATCTTGTGATCGGTATGGCTATTTTGTGTATATGATGCATATTAATGAATTATTCATGACCTGCGTGTCGTGACCAGCGCAATACGGCTGGAGCCACATGTATTGTCCAAATTTAATGTAATGACCTGCGTGTCAACATGTGATGATCCAAAGCGTATATGTAATTTGTTTACCAGCATACGTTAGATAGGTCTTGAAGGACTCATCACCTGAAGGATGGCATACCTATATCATGGAGATGGAGATCATCGTGATGGACAGATTATTGGAGATGGGGATCACCATGTGACAGCAAGCCATACCGAATCACAACTGTTGTGTGAATGCCATTCTTAATGTTCTACTTGTTCATATTGCATATATGTCCTTGCGTGCGATGATATAAGTAGGACGATCCCTCATAAATGTTTAAGCTTAAATGCCTCTCCAAACCTTGCACTATCATAAGTCTTGTACAATTGGTGGTGGGTCTATGAAATTAGGGTGCCACCAGTTTTCCTTGACTAGATAGGTTTGTATCGGATACGAATTGCAGAAAGGGTTGGTTAACTTAAACAAAGTCAGCTTAATGGTTAATGACTTTGGGGCATAAGGTTGGGAGCCGAGACATAGAGATGTCACCCAACAACAGAAGTCATATATATGATATGATTAGCAAGGAGTTGCTTACCGATCTACCTTGTCTTCTAGCGGTGATGCTAAAGCTCACTAGTAGACTTGTTAGTTGTGGGTTCTGAATCACTAAGTATCAATCGAGGGATATTGATTTTAGTTGGAGTAGACTATTAAATGTTTAATATGATTTACTCTGTCATGGATATTTTTGTCTTAGTATTTTGCATTATTTTGTTGTAGATAAATGGCACCTAGCACACCAACATTTACTTTGCGATCAATTCTTGAAAAGGATAAGTTAAATGGAACAAACTATATGGATTGGATCCGTAACCTGAGAATTGTTCTCAGGGCTGAAAAAAAGGAAGACGTTCTAGACACCCCACTGCCATAGGATCCTGGTGAAAATGCAACTGTTGCAGCTAAAACCGCTTACAAGAAAGCAATGGATGCTAATCTTGAAGTGAGTTGCCTAATGCTTGCTTGCATGGAACCTGAGCTACAGATGCAGTTTGAGACAAACCATGAGGTGCACGATATGATCGTGGCGCTCAAGGATATGTTCCAGACTCAGGCTAGGACTGAAAGGTTCAATGTGTCCAAAGCCTTTCTGGAATTGTCACACCCGGTTTTAGAAGGCAAACCGAATGCGAACCATGTACGTGCCAGGATCAGCAATTCACGTACACAGCAGTTACATAACATGGACATCATCACACAGTGCTCAAATAGTATTAAAAGGGAAATAATAGTCGATTACATCATACGTCTGAGATGTCCATATAGTCCTTACAATAAATCAAAGTGCGGAAAAGAAATGTAGATAAACGCGGCCTTCACAGGCAGCCGACTGGGGGTTGCCGCTAACCCACGCCTAGAACTCGTCGTAGTCTTGGAACTCCTGGAAGTCTCCTTCCACAGCTTCATCTTCGCCTGAGCAGTGGTTGCAATGCTGACAACCTGGGGAGGGGGGGTTTGGTGTGTAGAGCAAGGGTGAGTACACATCAACATACTCAGCAAGTATCCTGTTTGGCTGTAGTGGACTAGCTTTATGTGGGGATAAGTCAAGAAGTTGCATTTAGTTGGTCAGATTATTATTCACTAATAGAAAGCCAGATTTTAGCATTAACCCAAGTTATTAGCCTGATGTACCCTTTCCAAACGGAAAGAATACCACTTACCAGCACCATAGACATAACCAGAACCAGCAGTCTCATCGCCACCTGTAAACCAAAGTGTCTCTGCTCAAGTACCACTAATCACTCGAGCTCCCTTGGCCGCTCATAACCGCGAGCACGGCTGATATATCAGTTTTCAAACACTCTGCAGAGGTTGTGCACTTTACCCACAAGCCGTGATTCCCATTCTGCCCGGAGATCATGACTCTCCATTGATCACTACCAAGGTGACCCAGCAGGGCATCACTACATAGCCTTTACAAAGATTCCCCGGGGCTGTAGCCACCCGTTAGTTTTCCTAAATGCACCGCAGTCCTCCCCAAGGGGCGAACCCAAGCTTGGCAGAGCGAGCCGCATACACCGAGCCCCATTGACGGCACAACGGCTAAGCGAACTACACCCCAGATCCTCTAATTATTCAGCTAAGGGCATCCCATTCCACCATCATGGTTGCACTGTTTTCCTGGGCGGTCATCCATAGAACAGGTCCTTACGGAGAGGCACTCGAGAAACCGCTCGAGCCCCCTTAAAGGCCACAAGTACAACATCAGAATAAGAGAAGGGAAAACATCGTATCATAGATAATCTCATCATGTTCATTGATTAGAGTTAAGCAATAGGATAAAGCTAAACCATAATAATCCAACCCAAATAGGTAAACAAGGACATGGATAACAAAGCTAGTCAATCCTTAGGCATAAGTGTATAATGCGGGAGGTGAATTAAAGAATGAATAGGACAGAGATAGGTCAAGGGACACTTGCCTCCACCAAACCGACTGCTGCTCAGGGGCTTCTCCTGCGAGTTCCTTGGGTTCTTCGACTGGATCGTTCTCTATGCGATTGCAAGCATACATACATCCATCCATTCAAATTAGGGAACAAACAGTACACCATACAAGAGAACAAATGAGGTAGATATACATAGAATATCACATACGATAATAAACTTACCATGGTTAGAAAGAAATGAGAAAAGGTCTCGCGAGGGTTAGAGCTTAAGCCCGAGATGCACTACGGGTAGGCGAATAACTAGACGCTACGTGTTCTAGTTCCAATTGGTTCTAACAAAAGAATTAGCTACATGCACTAATGTAAACGTGGCCACTTTTAGTAGATTAACATTGAATGAGATAGATGATTAGCTATACAAATTAACTAATGTAACCAATTTCCAAATTGAGACTCCTATCTTATTAATATAAACACGTGATTAGCGTGCATAGGACACGGGGGGGGGGGGGGGGGGGGGGGTAGACGGGGTGTCCGGGGGTAGACGAAGGCACGACGAGTCGTGCCAAGGCACGCGCACTACGCGGGCACGCGCGCGAGGCCGCACGCACACGCCACGGACTAGTCGTGCGCACGTCGGGACCATACGTTAGCCGGGCTCAAAGCCGCGCGCCATAGGCACGCTGGGCCAAGCTCGAGGCCATGTAGGGGCCGACACGACGTGAGCAAGGCACGGCGGGGCGAGCGGGCAAGCACGCCGGGGCAAGCGAGCACGGGCGAGCGAGGACGCGGCCGGGCGAGGCCGGGCGCGGGGGCGGGCGGTCGAACCGGGGCATGGGGGCGGCCGAGCTCGCCGGGCATGGGGTGGGCGGTCGTACCGGGTCACGGGGGCGGCCGAGCTCGCCGGGCATGGGGCAGGGCCGAGGGGGCGCGGGACGGGGTGGCCGAGGGCGGCCGGGGGCGGGGCCGAGCGGGGCGAGGCGGCCGAGCCGAGCTCGCCGGAGAGCGGCGCGGGGAGGGCGGGCGCGGGACGGCCGAGGCCGGGGCCGGGGCCGAGCGCGACGGGGGCGGGGCGGGGCGGCGCGGGGTGGCCGGGGCCGAGCTCGCCGGGAGCGGCCGAGCGAGGGCGGCGCGGGCCGGGGACGGTCGAGGGCGGCGCGGGGAGGGCGGCCGAGCGGGCGGCCGAGCGTGGGGCGGCCGAGGGCGACCGGGCGCAGGCGAGGCCGGGGCGGCCGGGGCCGTGGCCGAGCTCGCCGAGCCGGGGGCGGCCGGGCCGGGGACGGCCGAGGGCGGCGCGGGGAGGGCGGCCGAGCGGGCGGCCGAGCGCGGGGCGGCCAAGGGCGACCGGGCTCAGGCGAGGCCGGGGCGGCCGGGGCCGGGGCCGAGGCCAAGCTCGCCGGAGCGGCCGAGCTCGCCGGGGCCGAGGCGGGCGCTCCCATGGCGCGGAGGCGGGGGACGCCGGCGGGAGGGAGGGAGGAGGGAGGGGAGGAGAGGAGGGAGGGGGAGGGAGAAACCTCACCAGAGGGGAGGACGGCGCGGCGGCGGCGCCGGGGAGGCGGCGACGGCGGCGCTAGGGCAGGGGATAGGCGGCAGCGGCTAGGGTTAGGGTGAGGGGGAGAGAGAGGG
Organism: Zea mays; assembly: GCF_902167145.1. NCBI lineage: Eukaryota > Viridiplantae > Streptophyta > Magnoliopsida > Poales > Poaceae > Zea > Zea mays. Next base: position 134,151,588 of record NC_050096.1, on the reverse strand, counting down.
GATGACAGGCGGGGCCCGCGGGGAGGGGATTTTTGGAAAAAGAAAAGGGGAGGGGGGACGGTTGGGCCGGCTGGGCCCAAAGGGGGAGGGGGCGCGCGGCTGGGCTGCCAGGCGGCCCACGGCGGGAAATGAAGGGGGGCGGCTGGGCCGCCGCGAGGCCCACGCGGGGAAAGGGGGGCGGCTGGGCCGAAAATGGGGAAGGAAGGGGGAGAGGAGAAGAAAAAGGTTTTCTTTTTTCTAAAATCTAATTTCCTCTAGATGAATGCTTTCACATTTTTTTAAACAATCAAAAAAGTATGCATGGTTCGGCATGGTGCATCACCCAAAATAAAGTATTTTAAGGTTTTGCTTTACACGAGGTCTAAAGCCAAAACCCGCTATAACTTTGGAAAAGATCAAGGTTTAGCGAGGGGAAAACGGAAAAGGAAAGGGTAACGCCTGAATTTGGTGAGAGAAAAGAAGAAAAAAATTCTACCCCCAAATTCAGGGCGTTATAGGAATGCAAGCTAGCAGAAGGCGCAGCAGTTGGGCCACACGTAATCAAAATGGTTGGTTACAGTCAGAGGTTGGAGAAGCTTGGCTTCCCAATAAGCCAAGAGTTGGCCACTGACTTCATTTTGGCATCTCTTCCGCCCAGCTATGGAAACTTCATCACGAACTACCATATGCATGGGGCGGAGAGGGGCCTCAATGAACTATGTGGCATGCTGAAAACAACAGAGGGGGACATAAAGAAAAGCGCTGGCAGCAGCAGCCATGTGATGGCGGTCCAAAACAAACCCAACTTTAAGAAGAAGGGTAAATCTCAAAAGAAGAAGGGCAAGGCAAAGGATACAGTATCCAAGCCAAATCAAAAGCCCAAGGTTGGACCAGCTGCAGAAGCAGAATGCTTTTATTGCAAAGAACTTGGTCACTGGAAAAGGAATTGCAAGCAGTACTTGGCCTCTATTAAGGATCGCGGCAGTAAGGGTACAGCCGCAGTAGGTACACTTGCTATTCACATTACAGAAATTTTTCTTGCTGATTCTTATATTAATTCTTGGGTATTTGATACCGGATCGGTTGCCCATATTTGCAATTCGATGCAGGGAATGATAAGAAGTAGAAGCGCAAAAAGAGGAGAAGTTGATTTCCGGGTAGGCAATAATGCAAGAGTTGCTGCGTTGACCGTCGGGACGATGCAACTCCACCTCCCATCAGGATTTATTTTGGAGTTAAATAATTGTTATCTAGTTCCTAGTATGAGTCGAAACATTATGTCTCCTTCATGTTTGATGAAGGATGGTTATTCATTTGCGAGTGAAAACAATGGTTGTGTGATCTCTAAGAATGGCATGTTTGTGGCTTTTGCATCCATTATGAATGGGTTATTCATTTTAAATCTTGATGATGCACCTATCTGTAATATTAGTGCTAAAAGGCCTCGGCCTAATGATTTAAGTCCTACCTACATGTGGCACTGTTGTTTGGGTATGTCTACTTAATGAAACACAAGTCTGAATCCTTAGAAAAGTTCAAAGAGTTTCAGAATGAAGTAGAAAATCAGCGTGGCAAGAAAATTAAAGCACTGCGATCAGATCGTGGAGGTGAATATTTGAGTCATGAGTTTAGCAATCATCTAAAGAGTTGTGGAATTGTTCCACAGCTTACGCCGCCTGGAACGCCTCAGAGGAATGGCGTGTCTGAGCGACGTAATCGGACTTTATTGGATATGGTTCGATCAATGATGAGCCAGTCGGACCTACCTTTGTCGTTTTGGGGATACGCTCTAGAAACAGCAGCTTTCACACTAAATAGGGTACCGTCTAAGTCCGTAGTTAAGACACCATATGAGATGTGGACTGGGAAGACTCCCAGTTTGTCTTTTCTGAAGATTTGGGGTTGTGAGGTTTACGTCAAGCGACTTCAGTCGGATAAACTCACTCCAAAATCGGACAAGTGCATGTTCGTGGGATATCCAAAGGAAACTTTAGGATATTACTTTTACCACCGGTCAGAGGGCAAAGTGTTTGTCGCCCGGAACGGTGTGTTCTTAGAGAAAGAGTTTCTCAAAAGAGAGAAAAGTAAACAAAAGGTGTATCTTGAAGAAGTTCAGGATGAGCCAGTGGGACAAGATTCAACAAGTGATGTTAATGTAGCAGAACAAGTTGAGACGTCTATGGCAAGAGAATCACCACCACAACCACGAAGGTCAGCAAGGCTTCGCGAGGCACGAGGAGAAGTGCTATTGTTGGGCAATGGGGAAGTGTTGTTGTTAGACAACGACGAACCTGCAACATATTCAGAAGCGATGATGGACCCAGATTCCGAGAAATGGCATGTCGCCATGAGATCCGAGATAGATTCCATGGGAGAAAATCAAGTTTGGAACTTGGTTGACCCGCCTGATGGTGTTAGACCCATAGAATGCAAATGGATCTATAAGAAGAAGAAAGACATGGATGGAAATGTTCACATCTATAAGGCTCAACTTGTTGCAAAGGGTTTTCGACAAGTTCAAGGAGTTGACTATGACGAGACATTCTCGCCAGTAGCGATGATTAAATCTATTCGGATCATTCTAGCTATTGCCGCATATTTCGATTATGAGATTTGGCAGATGGATGTCAAAACAACTTTCCTTAATGGAAACCTAGATGAGGACGTGTATATGATACAGCCCGAGGGTTTTGTCGATCCGATCAATGCTGGAAAGATATGCAAACTTCAGAAATCCATTTATGGGTTGAAGCAAGCATCTCGGAGTTGGAACATTCGTTTTGATGAAGTGATCAAAGGGCTTGGTTTTCATCAGAATGAAGAAGAAGCTTGTGTTTACAAGAAGGAAAGTGGGAGCGCTGTTGTATTTCTGATCTTGTATGTGGATGACATATTATTGATTGGGAATGACATTCCTATGCTGGAGTCCGTCAAGGCTTCACTGAAAAAGAGTTTTTCTATGAAGGACTTAGGGGAAGCAGCATATATTTTGGGCATAAGGATCTACAGAGATAGGCCGAAGAGGCTTATAGGATTAAGTCAAGATACGTACATTGACAAGGTTTTGAAACGGTTCAACATGGAACAGTCCAAGAAAGGGTTCATACCTATGTCACATGGTAAACACTTTAGCTAGATGCAATGTCCTGTAATGGCTAATGAGCGGGAGCGCATGAGTAAGGTACCATACGCCTCAGCAATTGGTTCAATCATGTATGCCATGATAAGTACACGCCCAGATGTTTCATACGCTATAAGTGCTACGAGTAGATACCAGGCTGATCCAGGTGAGGATCACTGGACAGCGGTAAAAGGCATTCTTAAGTACTTAAGAAGGACTGAAGATATGTTCCTGGTATATGGGGGTAAGGAGGAGCTCGTTGTAACTGGTTACACCGATGCTAGCTTCCAAACTGACCCAGACGAGTTAAAATCGCAATCAGATTTTGTGTTCACAATAAATGGTGGTGCTGTTAGTTGGAAGAGTTCCAAAAAGGAGACTGTGACTGATTCTACAACAGAAGCCGAGTACATTGCAGCTTCTGAATCTGCGAAGGAAGGTGTTTGGATAAGAAAGTTCCTCATCGAGCTTGGTGTGTTTCCTAATGCATCTAGCCCATTGAACCTCTACTGTGACAACAATGGGGCTATTGCGCAAGCTAAGGAGCCAAGGAACCACCAGAAAAACAAACACGTAATGCGGAAGTTTCACCTCATACGGGAATTCGTTAGGCGGGGTGAGATAAAGATATGCAAAATACATACGGATTTGAATGTTGCTGATCCTTTGACAAAACCTCTTCCACAACGTAAGCATGAGGCACACATGAGATCTATGGGTATTAGATATCTTCTAGATTAACTCTAGTGCAAGTGGGAGACTGTTAGAAATATGCCCTAGAGATAATCATAGAGATGAGCATATTTCTTTGTATCCATGATATATATATTGCTTAATTGAATATCCATGGAAGGCACCTTGTATTGATTAGCAATTATGTGAATTGTTTGTGAGAATCTTTACTTATATGGTTATTCTAAATGATGTCCCTAGTCAGAGTCGATGACTCGCACATGTATTAGTTGATGACTATATTTCACAAGTCATGAACATGGAGATGTTAAACTAATAATGTGGGTGCATGTATGACATGAGGCTGGACCGACCCAACGTGAGATATTGTAATATAGTTCTCTTTTTGCAACATGAATACTGTATCCTTAGACCTGAGATTGTCGCATGTTCTCAAGATGTGAATTGACTTACTTAGGGACTATCAAACGCTATCCCGTAACTGGGTAGTTATAAAGGTAGTTTTGGGTTTGTCAGGAAGCATGCTGTGAGGCATGGTCAGTCAAGATGGAATTTGTCCCTCTCTTTGTGAGAGAGATATCTCTGGGCCCCTCGAGTGATTGGATCAAGAAATGCATGGCCGTGCTAGGGTTAAGAGTTAACCATTGAAAGGATTCCAATTCACAGTGTCGAGAAAGAGAGGTCAGCTTAGAGCCAGACCAAATATCGTGAGACAAAGGGAACAACATGTACGTAATGTCGCAATGGTTCGTCTGATATGATCTTTACGTGCGCATAGGAGTTGACATGTCTTGCTAGAGGCCGCTGTCAATTATTGGGCCAAGTAAGAGTACTCGGGCTATGTCTATTTGTACGTGAACCTATAGGGTCACACACTTAAGGGGAATGAAGCCTAATTCGGATTAGATCCGAAATTAGACTGGGCTTTAGGGTTAATGATGGGCCTCGGTGTCAGAAGCCCGCCATAACGCCTATATAATGAGGGGCGGGGGCGCGGTTAGGTTCAACCTAATCAGCCACCAGCAAACGAGTAGTCGCTCGCCTCTCGCCCTCGCCAAGCCGCCGTCGCGAACCTAGCAGTTCGGTACGTGGCGCTTCCTCCCTGTACGTGTGGATACCTCGGAGGTGCTGCATATGGAGCACTAGGACGAACCGTGCGAGGACGTGAAGGATGCCGACGACTACACGGCACTGCTCGACGCGTTCGTCTACATCGAGACGTCTTCCGCTGCTCTGCGTGTCTAGTGGTAACTCCATGACCTATAACTGCAGTAGTTCTTGGTATTATGGGGTTGAAAATTTTGTTTTGCGCTAGCGTAGCCTCCCCGTAATCCTACAATTACGCTCCCAATTGCCTGAACCACTATAATCCCCCGTGTCCTCTTGTGTTCATCTGAAATTCACCAAACAGGCAAACGCTTAGGCCCCCTCCTCATCTTAGGATTAGGGCGGGTGCATTCCGCCACCCGGCCGAAGGATTTCCCTCTGACATTTGGCGCGCCAGGTAGGGGGTCTTTGGCTTTAGGTTTTTTCGCTTGTTTTATTGCTCGACACGATGATTCAGATCGTCGAGCACTGCGGTTTGTCTCCCGAGGACTTCCTGATGGAGGAAGGGATAGCATCTTCCGTGCCACGAGGCTCTTACCGCCCTGCACCTGGAGCTGCTGCTATGAACGCTGCGCAGCAACACACGCCCGTGCAGACATCTAGGGCTCCATCGAGGGTTGCTCATGGTGGGGCATTGTCTGTAGCCAGGGAATTGCTGCGTAACCCACCGAGTTCCACGGCCTCGCCGGGGGCCATGAGGCAGTGGCGCGAAGACGTCGACCGTCTCCTTGGTATGGCCCATCCTGGCTCGGCTAGGTCCAGGCCTCGATCATCCCGGCATCAACGTGAGGCATCGGCATCTGTGCGCTCACCCTCAGTGAGGGGTGCATAGACTGACGACCTGTGGGCAGAACTCAACCGCAGGCGTGCGGGCGAGGATGCTCGAGTCTCGCTGGAGAGGGCGCGTGAGCGCCGGCAAAACTTCGAGGGACGCAACCTCGACCAAGACTTCACTGCAAAGGATGCCCGAATCCAGGCGGGTGTCCCATTGGTCGGCGTGGGCTGCGCCCCACTAGTGGATCATCTCTGTGCGGCGACTTGGCCACCCAAGTTCCGGCCACACCTGCCAGAGAAGTACAACGGTCGGAATTCTTGTAGGTCTACGTCACCGCCATTACGACAGCTGGTGGAAACACTGTTGTAATGGCAAGCTACTTTCATGTAGCCTTGACCGGGCCGGCCCGGACCTGGCTCATGAACCTCACCCCGAGGTCGGTCTACTCTTGGGAAGAGCTCTGTGCACGGTTTACAACAAAGTTTGCCAGTGCTTATTAGCTGCATGGCGTGGAGGCTCATCTCCATGCAGTGAGCAGGAACCTAGGGAGACTCTCCGGGCTTTCATCTCTCATTTCACCAAGGTATGGGGGACCATACCTCGCATCTCCGATGCCTCCATTATCACAGCTTTCCGACAGGGGGTGCGTGATAAGAAGATGTTAGAGAAGTTGGTGATGCATGATGTGGAATCCGTCACTACGCTCTTCACTCTGACCGACAAATGTGCTAGAGCTACTGAGGGCCATGCATGGCACTCATCGCCGTAGACCGGAGTTACCCAGACGGGTGGCTCAGGTGCCACCACCCAGGGTGGTGGCAAGAAGAAGAAGAAGAACCGCGGTTACGATAAGCCGCAGTCTGGTGCTCTGGTCGCCGCAGCTGCGGCTGGGGGCCAGGACTAGCGCAGCAAGCACCCACTGCAACAGGGAAGTGACAGTGGGTCATGCCTTGTCCACCCCAACTGTTGCCATAGCGCCTCGGAATGTCGAGAGATCCTAAAGCTCGCGAAGCACATCAGCGAGCATCACGAGCAGGCCTCCAAGGATGGCTCATCGCCTCGGCGCCGGCCTGGCAAGGAGAAGGTCGACGAAGGTGATGTAGCCGCGGGAGAACGGGACCTCGGGTATCAGGCCCCCAAGCAAGTCCTCAAGGACATCCTCACTAGAGACTCCAACTCCAGTGATGACAACGACCGCCGCAAGAAGCTGTATGTGATGTATGGCAGAAGTTGGGAGCTCACCTCCCGTAGGAACGTCAAGTCCCTACGCCGCGAGGTTCTTTCGGCGACCCCAAGGGTCCTGAAGGCAACCCCCCATCAACGGTGGCGGAGCACCACTATCTCCTTCGGGGCATCCGACTGCCCCAAAAACATGGCAGGGGCTGGTATACTACCACTCATCACCGCCCCAGTCATCGCCAACATGAAGCTGCATCATCTCCTGATTAATGGTGGGGCTGGGCTCAACGTCATTAGCCATGCTGCGTTCAAGCAGGTGCAGATCCCAGGATCCATACTGGGAACCTCTCGTCCATTCTTCGGAGTGGGCCCTCAACCGGTGTATCCCCTTGGGAGCATTGCACTCCCAGTTACATTCGGGACTGAGGAAAACTTCCGCACTGAGAACGTCCAGTTCGACGTTGTGGAGGTTAACCTCCCTTTCAATGCGATCATTGGCAGGCCGGCCTTGTACCGGTTCATGGCCATTGCCCATTATGGGTACTTGGTCCTCAAGATGTCGTCCCCTGCTAGGGTCCTCACCGTGCGGGGCGACCGCCCCGCTGCGCTTGCAGCTGTCGAGAAGTTGCATGCCCTGGCGGCAGAAGCCGCTCGCCCGGATGACGAGGGCAGGGACCCCTCGACTTCCTGTACCAAGACGCCTGCTAAGGTGCCTAAGGTGCAACCATCTGGAGCAGACGGCGTCCCCGTCAAGACCATCTGGCTCAGCGGGGATTCTTCCTAAACCACTCGCATCGCGGGCGATCTAGAGGAGAAATAGGAAATCGCGCTTGTCGGAGAGGGAATTCTCCAGCCGGGTGGCGGAGTGCACCCGCCCTAAATCCTAAGATGAGGAGGGGCCTAAGTGTTTTGCTTGTCTTGCTAAGTAGACAAGAAAAACATGAACACGTGAGAGTTTTAGAGTGGTTCGGGCCACTGGAGCGTAATACCCTACTCCACTGTGTGTTGGATTGCTGTGGAAGCTTGGGAGTCTGAATGAACTTGTGTTGTAACGTCGCATGCCTCCCCTTTTATAGCTAAAGGGGGCATGTACAAAAAGACTCTGAACCCTGACATGTGGGCCCAGAGACATAACAGATGGAATACCTAGAGCAACTAATGTCGGTCACCTTGCTCTATCTCCGTGTGCCCCGACATCCGCCGCTTGAGTAGAATTGGCTTGCTGCTGAAGGTTCCTCGGTATCGTTCAAGTCATGATGACCACTGTGCACGTGCAGTGGTGTGGGCGTACTGCCCGCTGCTTGATTTGACAGGCACGCCACCTGGTCTGGTCGTTGCCTGCCATTAGAGTGGACGGGGCACATTAAATGTCGAGTCGGCACATCGCCTGTCTACAGGGCGGTCAGGCGGCACGCGATCTCCACAATAAATGCAGAAATCGCGTGGCCCCGAGGCCTTACGTCAGGCTCTGCCCGCCCGGCTTATGTCACGTGTCGTAGGCCACATGGCAACACCGGGACCACGCCTGAGCGGGGAGCGTAGGCGTGCCTGGCAAGACCCAGACAAGTGTTTGTGCTAGACCCCCGTACGCCTTTGACTTAGGCCAGGTTATTCCTCGTCCCGAGATCTTGCCATGGACGATCCGGACCTCACTTAGAGGGGTTCGGGTCCTATTTAGGGGAACGCTGAGGTCCCAGTTAGGTATGCTGGGGTCCGGCATTCTCTCACGGGGGTCCGGATCCACTGGTGACATTATGGTATATGTTACCTACTCCGAGGTCACCTGGTGGCCTCAGAGTTGCCCACATGGTGTGGAGGGGCACGATTTCCCGCGCCTCCTTACTATAGTAAGGGGTACCCCTGTTCTAGGGTACTGACAGTGGCCCCCGGGCCCGCCTCTGGGGAGGTTACGAGCCTGTAGGTGGGGCCAAAGCCTAGGTGACGTGCCCTTTCCGGGCACTTACTGACATAACCGTCACCCATCCACCTTCAGTCATGCAGCCTGCCACGTCTGGCCCCGCAGCTGGCAGGTACGTGGCCCCGCTCCGCAGGTTTCGTCGGGCTGCACGCGAGACGTCTTATTGCCGCCGCCTAAAATTTCTTTCAGCAGCCCCTAGGAGTCGTGCGGTCGTGCGTGACGGTTCGCTTCTAGGGGGACGGCCCGTCTTCCACACACTCGGAGGCTGGTTCTCCTGGTGCGTGACATGTGGACCTGGGCCCCCATGTCGAGGACCGGGTCACTACGAGCACTAGGTGCGTGTTGGATGGGGTTGGGACGCGCGCGGAAGAGCCCTCTTTGAGAATAGGGGACCCATTACGCGGCCAGCAGTTTCGCATCCGCACTTTCTTCAACCGCTGCGTCCTTTCCCCTCTGAGTCCTCTGCGCTTCTGTTGTACTCGCATTTCTTCTGCTTTTCGCCGCCGTAGCAGCCATGGCTTCACTGGTTCATCCCGAGCGTTACCAGACCGAAAGGAGGCTCGACACGGTGCGTCGCCTGCTCGGATGGAGTGCGCCGTCGCATGCCTGGAGGATTCGGGCCGGCGCTTCCCCCCTTGGAAATCTCGCCGCCGGGGAGTTTGTGCTCTTTGTCTCCTACCTCTCGTGCGGGTTGGCGTTGCCGATCGCACCCTTCTTCATGTTACTGTTGGAGGATTTCGGTCTCAGCTCCAGCACCTCAAACCCCACTCCATCCTTCAGGCGGCCATCTTTGCTCACCTGTGCGAGATGTTCGTGGGGGGTGGCACCGTGCACCTCTCTCTTCCGCCACTTTTTCATGCTGGTGAAGTCCAGGAAGGCCAAGTACCATCTCGGTGCGTATTACTTCCAGACAAGGGCGGATTCGGACGACGCCTATATCCCCTCCCTCAGCGGCGCGAGGTGGGAAAACGAGGCTCGAGAAGAAGCAATGGAGAGCTAAGCCACCGTTGGCGCCGGAGTTCGAGCCCGTGTTGAGCAGGATCGAGTCTCTGGCGATAGGTGGTCTGACGTCGATGCACGTGGTCGGCGACTTCTTGCAGCGCCAGATTGTGCCACTGCAGGCCAGGGCATGCTTGAGCTGCTGGTTCACTGGCTTGAAAGACCTCGGTCGGGTCCATTGCGGGCGAGGCACCCACCTGTCCTGGGAGGAGCTAGAGCTCTTGGTGAAGGGGATCACTGGTGAGTCCTTTGTTGCTGAGTCCTTGATTCCTCCCGAGGGCATTCCTCCACTTTGTGATGACCAAGGGTTGAGGACAGTGATCTTGGATTCGCTGCCGACCCTTGACGAGAGCAGCGTAGCGGTTCGCCAGACCGGCGGCCGGGACCCCCACTGTGGGATTCAGATCCCCGGTGTACCGGCCGGAGGTTCTCGGCCCGTCGATGCTGGCTCCAGAGTTCCCCCGGCCACTCTCAGCCCCACGAGCAAAGGCAAGGGAGTTGCGAGCAGTTCTTCCGCCCCGGGTGTTCTGGGAGGTCAGAGGGAGAAAGGCGGCACCGGATGCGTCGTGCCAACGGATCTTTCGTCGCGGATCCGCCCCTTGATTCAGGCTTCCCTCAGAAGCGCCAGAAGACAGCTGGCAGGGTCGGGGAGGCCGGCTCCCCGGCCCAGGGCTCGCAGAGGCGCGCCAGTCCTCCACTAGCACCACCTTCAGTCCCGCCGCCCCCGCCGCCACCATCATCTGGCCTGACAACGCCACAGGGGCAGCAGCATCAACAACAACAACAGCAGCAAGGGCAACGGAAGTCTCGCTTCCAAGGTCGTTGGAAGGTCCAGGGCCCCAAGTAAGTGCACCCCTTCTCATTTCCCCCATTGGTTTAGTTACCATGTTGACGAGTATTAACCCGTCCTTTACTTGTCAGGGCCTCTTTTCCCTCTGTCTCCAAAGTCGCTCCCATTGGTGAGTCCGGCTCCCAGCAGCAGGTGTCTGCTGGCCTTGATGCCGGCGACCTGCCTCCGACTGCCACTATTCAGACGACGTCATTGGGCCCCCAGGTTCCGCCTACCACTGCCGATGCGACGCCGCCATGCCCCCATGTTGTGGCAGAACCACCCGAATTATTCTAGCTTAAGTGCCTAAGTCACGCCTCAGGGGCCGTAACACACTTAAATGGGAATAACCCGTCAGTCCCTCAGATCTAGTCTGATAGAGCCACTTAACCAGGATCAAATCCCACAATCTCACTCGAAGGTGAGTCACAGAAGAAATACAATAAAATAGGAAACCTCAAATTAAGTGCTGAATTATTACATAGATCGGAGTTTTTGAGTAGCAATTAAGGGTTCACAAAATAAAATGCAGCGGATAATCGATGTCGTCGGTATCGAGGAAATGGGCAAGGCCTAGCCCACTACTCCTCGTGCTCCTCTCCTGCCGGAGCAGCATCCCACTCGACCGTCCAACCTGGTGGCAGGGTGGTAGGCCAAGTCACACCATCAACCATTTCCTGAATGGTACCTGCAAAAATTATGCCACAAGCAAGGCTGAGTATACTAATACTCAGCTAGACTTACCCGGTGTGAGGAGTCTACTCCTCTACCTCTAGACAATGCAGCTGTTTGGCTGAGGGGTTTTGTTTGCCAAAAGCACTAGCTGTGTCTAAAATCCATTTTTAGCTTTTCAATTTCTAGCATCATTATCTTAACTAGGTTTGCTCCTTCTAAGCATACATGGTAACAAGCATTTAGTTCAATCAACAAATTGTCTCATGTAACCTCATTTCACTTCTTACTCGATGTACTACAAGGGGGTCAAGCAGTCTCAATAGCTGCGAGAAGCAGATGATTCGAATCGAGTTTTATCCTTGCAAGGTAAACCTAAACACACGGCATGTCAGGGTACTCCGACCCCGCACATGACAACCGTCCCCATCGATTCCCCGTTCGCGTCCAGGCCTCACCACCTTGGCATATAATGCTCCACTGACCCCGGCTGCCGCCGTGCAGTGACCGCACTTGTACCCACCATAGCTAGCATGGGAGACCCAGTCTCAGGTCGCATGAGGGATAAAGTCTGCGCCCGGCTTCACTCAGGTACTAGGTTTACCGGTTACCATTTTTCCCGGCATGTGCTTAGTACGTTCAAACGTTTGACTCAGGTATCCACACATTAATCCTTAATTCCTTTTTCCCGTCTCATGGTCAATGCATCCTCCCTGGATCCAAGTCCATAGACTAACATAGATCCCGTTATCAAGATGAATACAATCAATTCCTGACCTCGCGCGAGTGTTAGAAAAATCACTCGACTTCTACCGAGATCCTGATTAGCAAGCAACTACTCGACCTAGCATACTAGTATTCATCTCAAAAAGGAATCCTAAGTTCATGCAACTAGAGGTTTCAAGCAACTCCTACACTTAAGTGCACATTACAATCCTACAAGCATTAAGTGTAGTAAAGTAGCATATAATAATACGGTTATGCATATAAACCGGGGCTTGCCTTCAATAGCTGGGGCTGCGGGGAGATCCTCGATAGCAGCCTCGGAAGCTTGCTCCTGGTCCTCCTCTTGGACAGATCCTTGCTCGGGGATGAGCACGTACTCTCCGTCAGCGAGATTACAATCTAATGAATGCAATGAGTAAGATATATGCATGATATGATATGTACTTTAGTAATTTCAACTTTATGATCTACTTGAGTTAGATAGAGTTAAACCTTACTTATGTGAGACCTTTGGGTGGTATACTTGGTTAATTGGATCAAACTTAGCTAAGGTAAGTGGTAGGTTTATTTTTGGGGTTCCACTGAATTCTTTTTAAAGTCTTAGGGAGAAATTGACAAGAATTCAAGTTGGACTTATTGGAGTGAGATTTATTTCTCCCTTCTTTTTCTTTATTCTCTTTAAGTTTTTGGAGTGGGTTTGAACTACAAGTTGCCTTAATAAAATTCCAAAAATTCTGCAAAAATTACACTGGCTTATTACTGGTGTATAATTCTCTGTCTCCAAATTTGGGGTTCAAAAAGTGAATATTTTCTCTGGACAAAATTACCAACTTTTAGGGCAGAAGAGGTGCTTTGAACTACAACTATTATTTAACAGTAGGTATTTCTCTAAAACTTATTTTTGCTGGCTTTTAGGTGCTATAACATGACTTGGCACAAAATTCCAGCCATTAATTCTTATTAGTTATTTTACTAGGATTTTCTAAAGTTTCTAGCCAAAGGGGTGCTTTCTACTACCACTATTCAAGCAACAGACTACTGATTTTTCTTAGCTCCTTTTTTTGCGCAAGAGCAATCATTCTGAAGTTTGGCATCTTTTTGCTTAAGGGAAAGGGTGGTATGCATTAATTGGATTAAATGGCCTTTCTCCTAAATTATTAGCAATATGTATTATTTTGCATCTTTTTAATGGGTTTGCATTTTTTTCTGGTGGCTTATCTCATCATTGACCTAGCAAAATTTTGGTAGCCCATTATTGCATTATTATGGGTTATTCATGATTTATTTGGAAAGTGCCTCATTATCATGTTAGATTTATTTACCCTACTTAAAATGATGGGCTGGGGTGTTCATTATTTTTGCAGTGGGGTTCTGGTGGTTACAAGTCCACTGGATTTTTATTATCAATTTTGGGTCTAGTTTTGTAATTCTAATAATTGCATTCTAGTTGAAATAATGCTAAATAAAACATTTCACTTTAAAACTGATCTGGACTAGAGGTCCCTTTATTTTTCATAGGTTCTCTGTTACTTAAGTAAACTAGGAAAAATAATTTCACTCACTGTTCATTAATTTCTAATGCCTTTCTTATTTTCCTAAGTTTTGGGCAGAAATGGCTTTAAATGAATATCTACACTAAATTTTTCAATACTGGGGTTCTTACTATTTTTAAACAGTGCTTAAATGAGGTTTGAACATCTACAATTTTTCTTAGGTTCAGCACAGAAGCAAAACTAATTTTCCTTATTTAAACAAGGTTTGGTCAGTTTCTATTTTTAATTTTAAACTCTAAAAATAAGAACAAAAAGCATAGGGTTCATTATTTTTAAATGATAGTTCATAATATTCAGGATCTAGCAAAATTAGTTTGACAACTTTTGATTAAGAATTCATTAAGTTATGGATTTTCTAAGTTCTCTATTTATTAAAAAGAGTAAACGGAATTGATTAAATGGAAAACTACTTTGCAATGGGGTCCCTGGTGGGTGTTTTAAGTTTTCCTCACAGATTAGTCCCTGGGCTACTATTAAAACGAGTCACTGACATTGCAGAAAACCACCTAGGTTCTTCTAATCCTAACCCGTGGTCCTTCCCCCAAATTAAACAGTACCCACGGCGGAAGAAAGGGCGGAGGGGCTTACCGACGGCGAGATTGCTCCGGTGAGGTGGCCGAGGGTGTAGGGGAGGTCCTGACAGTCACGACGATGTGTGGGTCGCCGTCGGGGATGGTCGGAGTTGGCCGGTCCGCGTGCGCAGGCGGGGAAGCTCGTCAGCGGCGAGGAGTCCGGCCTATCCAGGGCGAAATTGACCAATCAAACGGGTCAGAGAGCTTCACCAGGGATCAAGGAAGGTGTGCGCGCGAGGAATTGATGAATGGCTCACCGGAGAGCTTGGTCCACGCGTGCAGGCGGGCGACCGAAGTCCGGTGAAGTCGATCTCGGGCTTCCGGTGAAGTTCTGCCGGGTCCGAGGGCTTGGAAAGCTTTACGGGCCATTGGTGGAGCTAGCCGAAGCACTGGTGCGACTTGGGGGTGGCTGGAGTGGGCTGGCCACGGTGGCCAAAGCTCTGGCGGCAATGGCGGGCGGAAAAGAGCTCGCCGGAGCTAAGGAGGTGTGGTTGGCCGGTGATGGTGAGCGCGGGGTGAAGTGAGGCGCGCTCGAGGAGGCTTTATAGGCGCGGGCGGGCACGGCCGAGGGCAAGGGCGCGCGGCGGACTTGACCGAACGTCGGGGCGAGCGAGCGCGCGGGTTGGGAGAGCACCGGCGTGCCGACCAGGGTCGAACACGTGTGCCCGTGCGTTCTGCCCAAGTTCTGGCGCGTGTGGTCACTCATCCGAGCCTGCTCTCGCCTTGGTCAGTGCACAAGATCTCTTCTCCTCCCTACAAGCTATCAATCTTGTGTGGGGGTCATAGGATTTGGCCTACTGGTTGCAGAGATATGGAGCCCAGAAATCCGGTCTGTCCCCTGCTCAAACTCGAGGCAAATCTAGGGTTTTGTCGTGTCTAGGGCTCGCGTCCCAATGCCATCTTCTGGCATGCGATAGAGGGGTTAGTTAGGCACATTTTTGTTAATGGGGCCATTAGGATTTGAGTTAGGGATCAAGGTGAACACGCTTGATCTTTGGCTCAAGGTCTGAAATTCAGAATTCTGAAAGTCAAAATTCCCTATTGAGTCCCCACATGAGAAGCTTGTTTGGGGTTTTATTTGAATTATTTTGGCCAAGCTTCCTCAATCTTTATTTTTGCTTAATGAATATACTTCAATGTTTATAATTGGCCCAAGCCATGATTTTAAATTTTTCATACCCTTTTCCCCATTCCCTTGAATTTTGTTCATAGGGCTCAATTAGGGTTTTTATTAGGGTTGCAACATTTTGCCCTTTTGAAAACCCATTTGTTTTGGTCATGATACTTTTAAGTTTAGGATTAGTGGGTCCTTTATTCTTAAGTCAATTTGATGTCCATGCTCAATTTTGGTTCACATAAGATGATGGTTCATGGGTTAGCACTTTAAGAGAAACCCTAGGTGACACTGGGGTGTCACAACCTTCCCCCCTTAAAGGAATCTCGTCTCGAGATTCGGGCCAGAGTCCTCCTGGGGTGAAGCGAAGGGTGAGACTGATAGGAAGTGGGTGATTATTGTTATCATTAGGGCAAACTGCTCTTCGAATGTCATTCTCTTTGGAAGTTCAGAAGGAAGTCCTTTTTTAAATTTGTTTCATGATTACTTCATTCTGATTTAAGATTATATTTCTGAATTTTAGATTCGAACGACAGGAGGAGGGGTTGGGTGTGATTACGTACCAGCTTCCTTAGGTAGGCAATCGGGGAAGTTGGATCTCAGGAATTCCTCAGTTTCCCAAGTAGCTTCTTCCTCCGAGTGATTTCTCCACTGGACCTTGTACATCTTGATCGATTTAGCATGCGTTGATCTTTCTTTGCAATCCAGAATCTTGGAAGGGTACTCTTGGTATGATAGATCTGGTTCTATCTCCAATTCTGGCTCTGCTATGATCTCGGTCGGCAATCGAAAACACTTCTTCAGCTGAGATACATGGAACACACTGTGAATGGCAGACATTTTTGAAGGTAACTTCAGCTTATATGCCACGGGTCCACATGCTTCGATGACCTCATAAGGTCCAATGTAACGAGGGGCTAGCTTGCCTTTGATCCCAAACCTGTGCACTCCCTTGGTGGGTGATAACTTGAGGTATACGAAATCTCCCACCTTGAACTGGAGAGGTTTCCTTCTTTTATCATGGTAACTCTTCTGTCTGGCCTGAGCAGCTTCTAGATTCTTCCTGATTAGCTTGACCTTCCTTTCGGCTTCAGTCACTAAGTCAGGTCCAAAAACTCCTCTTTCTCCTGGTTGAGACCAATTGAGCGGTGTCCTACACCTTCTTCCATAGAGAGCTTCAAAAGGTGCCATCCTTAGGCTGGATTGATAACTGTTGTTATAAGCAAACTCTGCCAAGGAGAGGTGCTTATCCCAGTTCTTGCCACAATCGATTGCACAAGCTCTGAGCATATCCTCTAGAATTTGGTTTACCCTTTCCGTCTGGTCGTCAGTCTGTGGGTGGTAAGCTGAACTTCTGATTAGCTTGGTTCCCAAAGACTCCTGCAGTTGTTCCCAAAATCTGGCAACAAATTGGGCTCCTCGGTCAGAAACAATGGTCCGAGGTAACCCGTGCAAACACACGATCCGGTCAATGTACAACTCTGCATACTTTTGAGCCTTATCAGTGGTGTGCACAGGGAGAAAATGTGCCACTTTCGTCAGTCGGTCCACAATAACCCAAATCAAATCATGATGACGAGATGTGTTGGGCAGTCCCACGATGAAATCCATACTGATGTCATCCCATTTCCATGAAGGTATAGATAGGGGTTGCAAAGCTCTAGCTGATTTCAAGTGGCTTGCCTTTACCCTCTGACAGGTGTCACATTCCGATACATACTGGGCCATCTCCCTCTTCATTCTGGTCCACCAATACAAAGGCTTCAGATCATGGTACATTTTGGTGCTTCCCGGATGCATAGAAAGTTTGGAGAGATGAGCCTCATCCAAGATTTTCCTCTTGAGGTCCTGGTTTTTAGGAATTACCAATCTGCTTTTGAACCATAACACAGCAACCCGATACCCGTTTTCGGAGTGGGTGACGTGCGGCAACGAAATTGCGTGAAACCACCCCAAACATGAGTTTTGAACCTAATGTAGTGGATTAGGCATGTTAGTTACGAAAAACAAAGAAATTGTTCTAGTGGCAAAAACTCATGTTTTTATGCACCCGATAGCCGTTTTCGGAATGGGTGACTTGCGACAACGAAATTGAGCGAAACCACCCCAAACATGAGTTTTGGACCTAAAGTAGTGGATTGGGCATGTTCGTTGCGATAAATGAAGAAATGGTTCCGTTGGCAAAAACTCATGTTTTTATGTACCCGAAACCCGTTTATGGAATGGGTGACGTGCGACAACGAAATTGCGTGAGACCACCCTAAACATGAGTTTTGGACCTAAAGTAGTGGATTGGGCATGTTCGTTGTGAAAAACGAAGAAATGGTTCCGGTGGCAAAAACTCATGCTTTGTATGCATCCTGATACCCGTTTTTGGCAAAAATTCATGCTGATACCGTGCTGAGTGTAGTAAGGCCATGTCCCGAGCCTCTTCCAGTTGCTCCAGTGAGTCTTCTCGGCTGGTCTGGTTGCTTCGGTCATCGTACGCCCTTGTCCTCGGGGAGCCGTATTCTAAGTCTGTGGGCAAGATAGCCTCGGCCCCATAGACTAGAAAAAACAGCGTGAAGCCCGTGGCTCGGCTGGGCGTCGTCCTCAGACTCCAGACCACCGAGGGGAGTTCCTTCATCCATCGCCTGCCAAACTTGTTGAGGTCGTTGTAGATCCTCGGCTTAAGTCCCTGCAGAATCATGCCGTTGGCACGCTCTACCTGCCCATTCGTCATGGGGTGAGCTACGGCGGCCCAGTCCACCCGGATGTGGTGGTCCTCGCAGAAGTCCAGGAACTTCCTGCTAGTGAACTGGGTGCCGTTGTCGGTGATGATGGAGTTCGGGACTCCAAAGCGATGGATGATGTTGGTGAAGAACGCCACCGCCTGTTCGAACCTGATGCTGTTTAGGGGTCGGACCTCGATCCACTTGGAGAATATGTCGATAGCGGCCAGCAGGTGCGTGAAGCCCCCGGGTGCCTTCTGCAAGGGACCCACGAGGTCCAGACCCCACACAGCAAATGGCCAGGTGATGGGTATTGTTTGCAGGGCCTGAGTGGGCAGGTGTGTCTGCCTTGCGTAGAATTGACACCCTTGGCAGGTGCGTACAATCCTAGTGGCGTCGGCTACCGCGGTTGGCCAGTAGAAACCTTGTCGGAAGGCGTTTCCAACGAGGGCTCGAGGCACTGCGTGATGACCGCAAGCCCCCGAGTGTATTTCTTGCAATAGCTCCTGACCTTCGGCGATGGATATGCATCGCTAGAGGATGCCTGAGGGGCTGCGGTGGTAGAGCTCCTTCTCGTCACCCAGTATGACGAACGACTTGGCGCGCCGCGCCAGTCGCCGAACTTCGGCTCTGTCGAGGGGTAGCTCTCCTCGCTGGAGATATTGCAGGTACGGGGTCTGCCAGTTTCGATTAGGCGTGACCCCATTCCGCTCTTCCCTAATGCGCAGTGCCTCACCCTCGGCGGCCGAGCGTGTCGTCGGTCTTGACGGAGGGTTGATGTAGGTCTCGGGAGAAGACATCCGGGGGAACCGTTGTCCGCCCTGAGGCTATTTTAGCCAGCTCGTCCGCAGTCTTGTTGTATAGTCGAGCGACGTGGTTGAGCTCGAGCCCGTAGAACTTGTCTTCCAGGCGCCGAACCTCGTCACAGTAGGCTTCCATCTTCGGGTCGCGGTAATGGGAGTTCTTCATGACTTGGTCGATGACAAGCTGCGAGTCGCCACGAGCGTCGAGGCGCCGAACCCCTAGCTCGATGGCGATGCGCAACCCGTTAACCAGAGCCTCGTACTCGGCCACGTTGTTTAATGCCCGGAAATGGAGGCGCAGCATGTAGCGGAGGTGCTTCCCGAGGGGTGAGATGAAGAGCAGGCCCGCACCCGCTCCTGTTTTCATCAGCTACCCATCGAAAAACATGGTCCAGATTTCCGGTTGGATCGGAGCTGCTGGAAGCTGGGTGTTGACCCATTCAGCCACAAAGTTCGCCAAGACTTGGGACTTGATGGCCTTCCAAGGAGCGAACGAGATTATCTCGCCCATGATCTCCACCGCCCACTTTGCAATCCTACCCGAGGCCTCTCGGCACTGGATGATCTCCCCCAGGGGGAAGGATGACACCACAGTCATCGGATGAGACTCGAAGTAGTGTCGCAACTTTCTCCGTGTCAAAATTACCGCGTACAGTAGCTTCTGAATTTGTGGGTAGCGGATTTTGGTCTCGGACAGTACTTCACTGATGAAGTAGACCGACCTCTGGACGAGCAATGCATGCCCTTCTTCTCGTCTCTCGACCATGATCGCGGCGCTGACCACCTGAGTGGTTGTGGCTACGTAGATCAAGAGGGCTTCTCCCGCAGCGGGGGGCACCAGGATGGGCGCGCTTGTAAGGAGCGCCTTTAAGTTTCCGAGGGCTTCTTCGGCCTCGGGGGTCCAAGTGAAGCGATTGGTCTTCCTTAAGAGGCGGTACAGGGGTAGGCCTCTTTCGCCGAGGCGCGAGATGAAGCGGCTCAGAGCCGCAAGGCATCCCATGACCCTATGTACTCCTTTCAAGTCCTTGATAGGCCCCATGTTGGTGATGGCCGCGATTTTCTCCGGGTTGGCCTCGATGCCTCGCTCGGAGACGATGAACCCCAGGAGCATGCCTCGGGGGAGTCCGAAGACACACTTCTCGGGATTGAGTTTTACACCTTTCGCCTTGAGACACTTGAATGTCGTTTCAAAGTCAGTGAGGAGGTCGGAGGCTTTCCTCGTCTTGACTACGATGTCATCGACGTAAGCCTCGACCGTTCGGCCAATGTGCTCTCCGAACACGTGGTTCATGCACCTTTGGTATGTCGCGCCTGCATTCCTTAAACCGAATGGCATAGTAATATAACAGTACATGCCAAAGGGTGTGATGAAAGAGGTCGCGAGCTCGTCGGACTCTTTCATCCTGATTTGGTGATACCCTGAGTAGGCATCAAGGAATGACAGGGTTTCGCACCCAGCAGTGGAATCCACTATTTGATCGATGCAAGGCAGAGGGTAGGGAACCTTCGAACATGCTTTGTTTAGACCGGTGTAGTGTGGCGGAACCGCCCAAATTATTCCAACTTAAGTGCCCAAGTCATGCCTTAGAGGCAGCAACACACTTAAACTGGAATAACCCGTCAGTCCCTCGGATCTAGTCCGATAAAGCCACTTATCCAGGATCGAATACCTCTATCTCACTCGAAGGTGAGGCACAGAGAAATACAATAAAGCATAATACCACAAGTTTAATAAGTATCAATAGTGATTACATTATCGGAGTTTCAGAAATAATAACCATAAATTTTAATGCAGCGGAAACAACTAACGGAGAAGAACCGAGTAACATGGCGAAGCCTGGCCACGATACTCCTCCTGGTCCTCTCCTGCGGAAGTAGTAACCCACTCGACCATCTATCCCGGTGGTAGGGATGGAGGCCAAGTCACACCAGCAACAAATCATCCTAAGGAGTACCTGCAAAAAATTGTGCCACAAGCAAGGCTGAGTATACTAATACTCAGCTAGACTTACCCGGTGTGAGGAGTCTACTCCTCTACCTCTAGACATGCAGTTGTTTGGCTGAGGGGTTTGGTTTGCCAAAAGCACTAGCTGAGTCTAAAATCCAGTTTTAGCTTTTCAAGTTTTAGTATGATCCTTTTTAAACTAGATGTGTACTATCTACTCATTCATGGTAGCAAGCAAACTTAGCAATCAACATCTTTTGTCACCTCATCATATTTCCACTTGTTACTCAATGTAGCAGCATGGATCAAGCAGTCTCATTAGCTGCGAGAAGCAGACGATTCGAATCGAGTTTTTATCCTTGCAAGGTAAACCTAAACACACGACATGTAGGGTGTAACACCCCAGGTGTTACTCAGGGTGTCCACCCCAGGGTTACCCCCCTTTTTACCCATTATCACATGAAGATTGAATTGGGCAAAGTATACCAAACTTGGAATTCTAGGTCCTAAGCAAGTGTAATCCACCTTGGATGTCATGCCTTAGCTTATCATGCACATCTAAGTGGGGATCTCCCAAAACCCTAAAGCAAAACCCCCATAGGCAATGGGAACCCTAATTGAAGCCATGATCAAAAGATCATGTAAACATTATGATCAAGGTTTGAGCCAAATAGAAAAGTTGTAATATACTTAATAACCTACAATTAATAGTAAGGAAGTACCCCCAAAAAGTTTTCAGAAAAACCCTAAACTGTTCACCTAAGAATTAGCACAAGGGGGAAATTCAGTTTTTGCCTAAGTACAAAAACTAACCCTTGCACAAAGACTCCACATGTTCACCTTAATCCCCTTTTCAAAACCCTTCGACCCAATTGACAAAATGGCACCAAATTAACCCTAGAACACCCTGGAAAGAGATGACACCTATCCTAGGGCGCTAGACATGACTTGACACCCCTTTTGTCTCGGTTCGGGCTTAGCTGACACAGCAAACTTCTCCCCTCTCTATCTCCCTACCCCGACCATATCTCGACTTGGAACTCACAGCGAAAAGAT
Source organism: Zea mays (assembly GCF_902167145.1). Classification (NCBI taxonomy): domain Eukaryota; kingdom Viridiplantae; phylum Streptophyta; class Magnoliopsida; order Poales; family Poaceae; genus Zea; species Zea mays. The sequence goes on along the minus strand of NC_050096.1, from coordinate 134,129,836 downwards.
AGGATTTGGAGCAGAGAAGCGACCGTACACCGTGACCTTGCCGAGATACGCACGCTATGGCGCTCTAATCGGCCGTTGAACCATGGCAGAAGCAAGCTTCCACGTGTTCGACGCGAGCTGGCTTCCGGGGGCGCGCTCAGAGCACGCCCGTGCGCGAACCCCCGCGCGCCCTCGGTCGCCCGTGACCACGCCCGCGCCACGGCTATAAAGCCCCCCCCAGTGCTTGGCTGCCTTCCCCGTTACCTCCTCCGTACCTCGCCGGACTTGCCCGAGCCAGCCATTAACTCCGGCGACCTCCCCGCGATCCGCCATTGCCGCCCGAGAGCAACCACCGTGGCCAGCCCCTCTCTCGTCCTCCTCCGTTCGATCCAAGCCCTCAGATAGCTTCCTGGTGAGGCCGTGAGACTTGCTCAAGCTTGACCCGGGGACCCTCGTCACCGGAGTAGCCCAATCGTGCTCACTGGAGTTCAAGAACCCGCCGGCGCACGTGGACCGGGTAAGCCCCTGCACCGTTTTCCAATTCCTTGCGCGCATGGCCTCTGTGTCACCCCGTGAAGCTCCTCGTGCACCCTAATTGAACTATACCGCCGTGGTTTGGCCGGAGCAGGAGCCGCCGACGACCCCCGCTGCTCGTGGCCAGGGTAGCTCCGACCACCTCCGACACCGACCCGCACATCGACGTGACCGTCGCGACCTCCCGGACGTCACTAACCACCCCGCCGGAGCTCTACTGCCGCCGGTAAGCCCCACCGCCGTAAACTATGCCGCGGGTACTGTTTAAGCCGGTCAGGGAGCGCGGGTTAGGTTTTAGTTAAGTCCAGGGGCTTTGCGCAATGTCAGTGACCCAAGCCAATAGTGGACCAAGGGCTGTTCTATGAGAAAAGAAAAGGAAAAACCCCAGGGGCCTCAGCGTAAACCTGTTTTCTTTTCCATTTTCGAATTTCTTTTCTTTTTGTTATAACATATAGCTAAATAAATGCATAACTTGAAGAATATTCATCGAAAAATGTTCAAACCAATTTTGCTAGATTCTGAAATTCATGAACTATCAGATAAAAATAATAGAACCCATGGCTTCTGTATTTCTTTCTGAAGTTTTAAATTAAATAAGAAAACTACTCAAAACTCAATATTAGACCAAGTAAAAATGTTAAACCTCTCTGTCTACTCCAGGGTTAGAAAAATTTTGAGAAACTTATATCTACCTACTAGACCAAGTAAAAATGTTAAACCTCTTTGTCTACTCCATTTAAATTAGTTTTACCCCTTGTTCTATAATATACTTAAGGATAAGAAAAATAGAAAATGTAATTAAATTAATGAACTAGAGAGTACCTCTATTTTTGTTAGGTCACTTCTTCAATATAGTTCACTGGAAAAATATATCATACCCTGTTTTGGTGTAAAATAAGTAAGATCTCTTTTATTTTAATAAAACAAGTGAAACCTAGAAAAATTCTACAAAAATAACCCCAAGGTAAAAACACCCCCACCCTTGGGATAACTATAGTTTTATTAGAGAGAACTTAGGAAAAATGTGAAATCTGCTGTTTGGCATTTTTCAAATAATAATGTAGTAGAAAGTGCCTTTTTGACATTTAACTTAAGAAAATCATAACTAAATAACCACCCTTTAGTTTTCTGTGATTTTTAGCCCAGAGGCCTATTATTACCATAGGATGCCAACAAAAATAACCTTTAGCACAGAACCTACCCCCAACTAAAAGGTGTAGTGTAAAGTGGCCCTTTTTGCCTAACTTTTGTTATTTTTGTTTAAAGCCTAGCCTTGGTACTTAAAGCCTCAACTTCTTAAAACAAGTTAGAATAGCAAAGGGCAACCCACTGAAATTTTTACAGAATTTTTGGAAATTACTGAAACCCTGTTGTAGTTCAAACCTACCCTAGAAACCCTAACTGGGAATTAATGAAAGGAAAAAGAATAATGTGAATTAAGGTTATCCTAAAACCTTTGTAATCTGTCCACTAAAATGTGTCAAGGCAATACCAAACCACTATGTTATCCTAAAAGAAAACCTAAGCTTAAAGGGTCATAAGTCTATGTATCTTTATATATACCACTAGAAGCCCCGCGTGACTAAGAAAACCCTAAGTTACTTCTTAACTTAGTTTCTTTAGCTTAATGTTCTTAAATATTGCATAATCATGACATACATGTTCATTGCATTTCGATAGACTGTAATCTTGCTGACGGAGAGTACATCCTCGTGCCGGAGCAAGGAGCTGCTCAGGAGGTAGCCCCAGATCCAGCACCCGAGCCTGCACCAGAGGACCTGCCTGCCACTGCTTTGGAAGGCAAGCCCCGGTTTTATGCATAACCTGTTATTTATGCTATTTTACTTCACTTAATGATTGTAGGATTGATTTTGCACTTAGGTGTAGGAATTGTTTGAAACCCTAGTTGCACGATCTCAGGAATCCTTTTGAAATGAATACTAGTATGACTGGTCGAGTAGTTGCTTTATTTAATTAGGATCTCGGTAGAAGACAAGTGATTTTTCTAGCACTCGCGCGAGGTCAGGCCATTGATTGTACCCACTTTCATATCGTACTGATGTTGGTTGTGGACAACAATCCATGGGGATTGGTTGTCCACGGGATAAAAATTGAGTAAGGATTAAGGTGTGGTACCGTGAGTCAAGCGTTTGAACGTACTAAACACATACCGAGAAATATGGTAAATCGGTAAGCCTAGTACCTAAGTGAACCTGCCCGCAGACTTTACCCCTCACGCGACCTAAGACGAGGTCTCCCATTCCGGTTATGGTGGGTACAAGTGCGGCCACTGCACGACGGCCAGTCGGGGTCAGTGGGGCATTGTACGCCAAGCGGTGAGCCCTGATCTGTTGCCAGGGGATCGATGGGGACGGTTGATGTGTGTGGGGACGGAGTGCCCCTACATGTCGTGTGTTTAGGTTTACCTTGCAAGGATAAAAACTCGATTCAAATCGTCTGCTTCTCGCAGCTAATGAGACTGCTTGATCCATGCTGCTACATTGAGTAACAAGTGGGATGATGCGGAGATAATATAAGATGTTGATTGCTAAAATGTTTGCTACTTTGTATGAATAGATAGTACACTTTTAGCCTTAAGAGAGTCACACTTAACTTTGACTAAGTTAAAATCTTGATTTAGAAACTCAGCTAGTGCTTTTGGCAACCAAACCCCACAGCCAGACAGCTGCATGTCTAGAGGTAGAGGAGTAGACTCCTCACACCGGGTAAGTCTAGCTGAGTATTAGTATACTCAGCCTTGCTTGTGGCATAATTTTTACAGGTTCTCTGGAGGAGATGGTTGCTGGGATAACTTGGGCGTCCACCTTGCCACCGGGTTGGACTGTTGAGTGGGACCCTGCCTCGGCTGAGGAGGAGCATGAGGAGTGATGGGACAGGCTTCCCCATCTCTCTGTCTAATTACCGTTAGTTTAATTCCGCTACACTTCGAACAATGATGGTTACTTTTGCAAAAACTCCGATGATGATGCTGGTGATGTAATAATTTAACATTGTGACATGTATGGTTTTATGCTTTATTGTATTTGCTCTGTGACTCACCTTCGAGTGAGATTGTGGTACTTGATCCTGTCAGTGGCCGTGTCGGACTAGATCCGAGGGATTGACGGGTTATTCCCATTTAAGTGTGGTCTAGCCTCTAAGGCGGGACGTGGGCACTTAAGTTGGAATAATTCGGGCAGTTCCGCCACAGCTGGTATCGGAGCTTGTACCACCACAGAGGAATCAGTAAAATGTAAATACCATCAATTTTTCAAGTAAAATTTGATAGAAACAATGTTGGATAGATAGTAGGGCAAGCAGGATAGACCTAGGATGTGAAGCCTTAGGATAATAGAAGGGTAGCTAGGTGGTTAAGTAACTAGGCCCTACCGGCCACTTTTACAGGATGGGAGTTCCTCCCTATTCCTTTTATCTTGCTGTGAGGTCGTTCAGGACGAGCATGCATGCATTCATAATTAAGCAATGGATAACTGAGTAAAGGACTTAAACCAGATAACAACCAACTAGGTCCCTAGTGCCTTTTTACTTAACTAGAGAAAGGCTGAGTTTAACTTTTTCTTGTTCTTTTTATAATTCTTCTTCTTTTACTTACGCTTAACCGTACACAGATGACTTCCCACGGATCCTCCGATGACGGAAATGCACTGACCCACACTGACGGACTTGCACGAGAGGGCTTTCCCCGCATTTTGTGGGAGGTACTTCAGGGGGCTGGGTACACGACACCCCCTCAGTACGCGGTGCAGCAGTTCGAGAAGCACCGAGTGCCTCGCTGTCGGGTGAGGATGACCTTGGCGCCTCATCCCCTGCAGCCAGGATGGTGCTCCTTGGACTCAGAGTCTTTCGGATACCGAGCAGAGGATACGATCGAGGCGATCGCTCTGCATGGATTGACTACCTTCTGCGGATTCCATCCCTTGGAGCTGGCTACCCACCCCATCTGCTTGTTCCCCGCTGAGAAGGAGGACGACCCAATGTGGAAGGATCGGGTGGAGCATGCCAAGGATATCTGGGCCATCTACCCAGGGCAGACTGCGCACTTGACCGTACGGTGCATGAATGCGCTGTACCGTCTGCAGGTGATGCGCGGTGAGGCAATGTCCCATCTGATGGCACTGCTGGAGGCAACAAAGATCACATTGGATAACAGAGAGGAACTCGTGGTTGATTTATCTCAAGAGATGGTGGAGAAGGATTTGCAGGTGGAGCAGCTATCCACTGATATTCAGGAGTTGGAGGAGCTGGTAGGCACCAGGGAGAACACCATTGAGGTCCTAGAGGATCAGCTCATTAACACTCAGCAGCAGCTTGCTGAGGCTAACGAGCACCTGGACATGCATCACCAGGAGATCCAGGACCAGGAGGCCAACGAGGACGTCGACATTGAGGGAGGAGATGAGCCTGCCTCCAGTGTGGACACTGCTGGCTCGGGAAGACCACCTTCCCCCGAGTCGAGTGTTGCTTCGTTCGCTCACTAGGTGTCCAGGATAGGCTTAGAAGTTGGATAGTCGGACTCCTCGCAGCTAGCTTAGCTTTTGCACCCTTGGGGTACTAGGCTAGATAGAGTTGAGTCATTTTGGGACAATTTGATGTAATCATGTTAAACTCTCTTGGGAGCTTGTTTGATGGATGCTATTATCAGCTTAAATTTGGAAGGAAGAATTTATGCCTCTTAAAATCCCTTTTGTTGGAATCGGAGTCTGTCATGCTGTTTTAACTTTTTCCCCGTGATAAATCTTGAAAATGGAACTGTGGTGTTAAGTAAGTATGTGGTTTTTCAGATGGCCGGGAGGCAGCGTCGTGGCCAGAACGAGCACGTTCCTCCACCGCCGCCACCACCTCCCACTCTGCAGGAGCTCATGGCTCAGCAGAATGAGATCCTAAGGCAGCTGGCTCAACGTCAGCCACCACCCCAGCATTATGGTGGTGGAGACCACCAGCGTCACCCCGCGGCGGCCACCTATCAGGAATTCCTCAGCACCCAGCCTCCATTGTTCACAAGGGCGGAGGACCCACTTGACGCAGATGTTTGGCTGCGAGTGGTGGAATCCAAATTCCCACTACTCCATGGGGCTTGCTCAGAGGTCACCAAAGTCAGGTTCGCCACCCAGCAGCTTCGCGGACCCGCAAGGACTTGGTGGGATCATTTTCTTGCTATGCAACCAGAGGACCGAGAGGTGGAGTGGAGGGAGTTCAAGGCAGCTTTTAGAGGACACCATATACCCGCCGGGATCATGGACAGGAAACTCAATGAGTTCTTGGCACTCACTTAGGGCAACAGGACAGTGTTGCAGTATGCCCAGACTTTTAATGACTTGTGCCAATACGCGGGATATCATGCGGATACATATGAGAAGAAGAGGGACAGATTCTTTAGGGGGCTCAGCACTAAGCTCCGGGATCGTCTCAACACCGTCAGGGCCAACAGCTACAATGAGTTGGTAAACATGGCTATCTCCCAAGAGGACTGCATTACAGCTAGGCAGGCAGAGAAGAAGAGGAAGACCCCTGTGGCAGGACCCTCAGCTCAGCCACAGCGCTTCAGGATTGTGTTCGACACCCAGGGCAGCGACACCCAGGGCAGGGGGCCCCAGCAGCAGCAAGGGCGATGGGTAATCCGACCTCAGCAGCAGCAGCAGCAGGCACCCAACCGCAACCAGTTTCTAGCTCAGAGGAATAACCAGCAGCAGTACCGCCAGGCAAATGACAACAGGTGCTTCACATGTGGCAACACTGGGCATTATGCCAAGAATTGCCCCAGGAACCAACAGAGGCAGGGGCAGAATGCTAATCAGAACCAAGGGAAGAGGCAGAAGGTGCAAGTGAGGCAAGGCAGGCTGAACTTCACCACCGTGGCTGACATTCCAGAGGGAGCACCCGTCATGACTGGTATCTTTACAGTTTTGAATTATCCTGCTATTATTTTATTTGATTCAGGTGCATTGCATAGTTTTATCAGTGCCAAGTTTAGTGCCAAATGCCAGTTGCCCTTTCACCACACCGATGGGGGCATTACAATTTCAACACCAGGAGGCAGGGTTGCCACTTACCAAATCAACAGACACGTGCCCATAAAGTTTGGTAGTCTAATAATTAAAACCACCCTCCTCATTTTGGGGTTGGATAGTGTGGATATTATTTTGGGAACTGACTGGTTGACCAGGCACCAAGCAGTTATTGATATTGCAGCTAGAGCCATTGAAGTGCACTCACCAACTTGTGGTGAAACCACACTATATTTGCCTGACCAGGGTTGTACCCGATCTTGTGCTTTTGTTATGTTAGAATCCCCAGTGGAAAAGTTCCCAGTGGTCCGTGACTATCCGGATGTTTTTTCGGAGGAATTGCCAGGAATGCCACCTGACCGAGATATTGAGTTCGCCATCGAATTGCAACCCGGGACTGCTCCTATCTCCAAGAGACCTTATAGGATGCCTCCCGCGGAATTGGCAGAATTGAAGAAACAATTGCAAGAATTGTTGGACAAGGGGTTTATTCGTCCAAGTACTTCACCATGGGGATGTCCAACTTTATTTGTGAAGAAAAAGGATGAGAGTTTGAGGATGTGTGTTGATTACCGCCCTCTCAATGCGGTGACTATCAAGAACAAATACCCGCTGCCCCGCATTGATGTTCTGTTTGATCAGTTGGTAGGAGCCAAAGTGTTCTCCAAGATAGACCTTCGCTCAGGTTACCATCAGATAAAGATCCGTGCCAGCGATATTCCCAAGACGGCTTTCTCTACCAGATATGGACTGTATGAGTTTTTGGTGATGTCTTTTGGGCTGACCAATGCCCCGGCCTATTTTATGTACCTGATGAACTCAGTGTTCATGCCAGAGTTGGATAAGTTCGTGGTCGTTTTCATTGATGATATTCTAGTTTATTCCAAGAATGAAGCCGAGCACACCAAACATTTGCATACTGTACTTCAGAGACTGCGGGACCATCAGTTGTATGCTAAGTTGTCTAAGTGTGAGTTTTGGCTGAAGGAGATCAAATTCTTGGGTCACACAATTTCTCAAGATGGGATATCAGTTGATCCTGAGAAGGTACAAGAGGTAATGGATTGGAAACCCCCGACTACAGTGAAGCAGATTCGGAGTTTTCTGGGATTGGCAGGGTATTATCGACGATTTATTCCGGATTTCTCCAGAATTGCCAAGCCAATGACTGAACTGTTGAAGAAGGGAGTCAAATTTGAGTGGAGCCAAAAGTGTGAAGATGCCTGTCATACCTTGAGGCAGCATTTGACAATAGCCCCAGTGCTAGCCCAACCTGACAACACCAAGCCATTTGAAGTTTATTGTGATGCTTCTGGTACTGGTTTGGGATGTGTCTTGATGCAAGAGAACAGAGTGATTGCTTATGCTTCCCGGGCACTCAGGCCCCATGAGCAGAACTACCCTACACATGATCTAGAATTGGCAGCTGTAGTTCATGCTCTAAAGATATGGAGACACTACTTGATGGGAGCTCACTGTAACATCTACACTGATCACAAGAGTCTCAAGTACATTTTCACTCAGGCAGATCTGAACATGAGACAGAGGAGATGGTTGGAGTTAATCAAGGACTATGATTTGGAGGTGCATTACCACCCAGGGAAGGCCAATGTTGTGGCAGATGCCTTAAGCAGAAAGGCCCAGTGCAATTGCATGAGCATGGATGTGGGAGTTACCACCCTGTGTGATGAGTTGTGCAGATTGAACCTGGAAGTTGTTTCTTCGGGTGACCTAAGCTATATCTCGGTGGAGCCCACGTTGCAAGAGCAGATCATAAGGGCACAGGTTGAGGATAAGGGTGTTCAGGTCATCAAAGATATGATCAAGCAAAAGGCAGAAAAATACAAGTGTTTCTGACAGGATAGCAAGGGAATTCTATGGTTTGGAGATCGATTGGTTGTTCCCAAGGACCCTGAGCTTAGAAAGAAGATACTAGATGAAGCTCACCTTTCAAAATTCTCCATGCACCCTGGTAGCAACAAGATGTATCATGATCTCAGATCTCTATATTGGTGGACTAGAATGAAAACGGAAATTGCCAAGTACATATCCGAGTGTGATACTTGCCAGAGGATAAAAGCTAGTCACTTGAAGGCAGCAGGCCCTTTGCAACCCCTTCCCATACCATCGTGGAAATGGGAGGACATTTGCATGGACTTTATAGTGGGATTACCCAATACTTCCAGGCACCATGATTCTATTTGGGTTATCGTGGACAGGTTGACCAAGACTGCTCATTTCTTGCCAGTGCATACCACCCACAGGGCAGAGAAGTACGCTGAAATTTATGTTGATCAGATAGTAAGGTTGCATGGTATTCCCAAAACCATTATATCTGACAGAGGAGCACCATTTGTGGCACGATTTTGGGAGCAATTGCAAGAGTCACTTGGGACCCATGTCATCCGAAGCTCAGCATACCACCCCCAAACAGATGGCCAGACAGAAAGGGTGAATCAAATTTTGGAAGACATGTTGCGAGAATGTGCACTACATTATGGAAAGGATTGGGACAAGTGTCTGTCTTTGGCGGAGTTTGCTTACAATAACAGCTATCAGTCCAGTTTGAAGATGGCACCTTTTGAGGCATTGTATGGGAGAAGGTGTAGGACCCCACTAAATTGGTCTCAAGCAGGAGAAAGGGAAATTTTTGGGCCAGATTTAGTACTCGAGGCAGAAGCAAAGGTCAGGGTTATTACCAAGAACTTGGAAGCTGCTTAGGCCAGGCAGAGGAGCTATCATGATAAGAGGCGGAAGCCCCTACAATTTGAGGTGGGAGATCATGTCTATCTTAAGGTATCACCCACCAAGGGTGTCCAGAGATTCGGGATCAAGGGCAAGTTAGCTCCTCGCTACATTGGGCCATACGAGATCAAGGAGGCTTGTGGACCCGTAGCCTATCAAGTGGAATTGCCACCTCACATGTCAGCAGTTCACAATGTGTTCCACGTATCTCAATTGCGGAAATGTGTTCGCCTACCCACGGAAGTACTACCGGAACCAGACATTGAGATAGAACCAGACTTGTCCTACCAAGAGTACCCCGTCAAGGTATTAGATCAAAAGGAGAGATCAACTCGGGCAAGGACAGTCAGAATGTACAAGGTTCAGTGGAGTCACCATTCAGCAGAAGAAGCTACATGGGAGACTGAGGATTTTCTACGCTCTCGCTTCCCCGACTTTCTGCCCAAAGGAGTCGGTACGTAACCCCAGAACCCCCCACCTGCCCTTTGAATCCAATTATAAGAAAAACTTAGATAACAAGGATAGTCTAAGTTGTGGATTTAACTTAAGAAGGGCTTCCTTCTGAAGTTGCAAAGAGGATGACATTCGAAGAGCAATAAATAAGATAAACTTAAGTATAAAAAGGGAAAACAACACCAGCACACCTTCAAGCATCCCTCCAAAGGGCTCTACCTGAAATCTCGGGGCGAGATTCCTTTAAGGGGGGAGGGCTGTAACACCCCAGGTGTTACTCAGGGTGTCCACCCCAGGGTTACCCCCCCCCCCCCCTTTTTACCCATTATCACATGAAGATTGAATTGGGCAAAGTATACCAAACTTGGAATTCTAGGTCCTAAGCAAGTGTAATCCACCTTGGATGTCATGCCTTAGCTTATCATGCACATCTAAGTGGGGATCTCCCAAAACCCTAAAGCAAAACCCCCATAGGCAATGGGAACCCTAATTGAAGCCATGATCAAAAGATCATGTAAACATTATGATCAAGGTTTGGGCCAAATAGAAAAGTTGTAATATACTTAATAACCTACAATTAATAGTAAGGAAGTACCCCCAAAAAGTTTTCAGAAAAACCCTAAACAGTTCACCTAAGAATTAGCACAAGGGGGAAATTCAGTTTTTGCCTAAGTACAAAAACTAACCCTTGCACAAAGACTCCACATGTTCACCTTAATCCCCTTTTCAAAACCCTTCGACCCAATTGACAAAATGGCGCCAAATTAACCCTAGAATACCCTGGAAAGAGATGACACCTATCCTAGGGCGCTAGACATGACTTGACACCCCTTTTGTCTCGGTTCGGGCTTAGCTGACACAGCAAACTTCTCCCCTCTCTATCTCCCTACCCCGACCATATCTCGACTTGGAACTCACAGCGAAAAGATAGGATTTGGAGCAGAGAAGCGACCGTACACAGTGACCTTGCCAAGATACGCACGCTATGGCGCTCTAATCGTCCGTTGAACCATGGCAGAAGCAAGCTTCCACGTGTTCGACGCGAGCTGGCATCCGGGGGCGCGCTCAGAGCACGCCTGTGCGCGAACCCCCGCGCGCCCGCGGCCGCCCGTGACCACGCCCGCGCCACGGCTATAAAGCCCCCCCAGTGCTTGGCTGCCTTCCCCGTTACCTCCTCCGTACCTCGCCGGACTTGCCCGAGCCAGCCATTAACTCCGGCGACCTCCCCGCGATCCGCCAGTGCCGCCCGAGAGCAACCACCGTGGCCAGCCCCTCTCCCGTCCTCCTCCGTTCGATCCAAGCCCTCAGATAGCTTCCTGGTGAGGCCGTGAGACTTGCTCAAGCTTTACCCGGGGACCCTCGTCACCGGAGTAGCCCAATCGTGCTCACCGGAGTTCAAGAACCCGCCGGCGCACGTGGACCGGGTAAGCCCCTGCACCGTTTTCCAATTCCTTGCGCGCATGGCCTCTGTGTCACCCCGTGAAGCTCCTCGTGCACCCTAATTGAACTATACCGCCGTGGTTTGGCCGGAGCAGGAGCCGCCGACGACCCCCGCCGCCTGTGCTCGTGGCCAGGGTAGCTCCGACCACCTCCGACACCGACCCGCACATCGACGTGACCGTCGCGACCTCCCGGACGTCACTGACCACCCCGCCGGAGCTCTACTGCCGCCGGTAAGCCCCACCGCCGTAAACTATGCCGCGGGTACTGTTTAAGCCGGTCAGGGAGCGCGGGTTAGGTTTTAGTTAAGTCCAGGGGGCTTTGCGCAATGTCAGTGACCCAAGCCAATAGTGGACCAAGGGCTGTTCTGTGAGAAAAGAAAAGGAAAAACCCCAGGGGCCTCAGCGTAAACCTGTTTTCTTTTCCATTTTCGAATTTCTTTTCTTTTTGTTATAACAGATAGCTAAATAAATGCATAACTTGAAGAATATTCATCCAAAAATGTTCAAACCAATTTTGCTAGATTCTGAAATTCATGAACTATCAGATATAAATAATAGAACCCATGGCTTCTGTATTTCTTTCTGAAGTTTTAAATTAAATAAGAAAACTACTCAAAACTCAATATTAGAAGGAAAAATAGGAATATTGTTTGACCAGGGTTAGAAAATTTTTGAGAAACTTATATCTACCTACTAGACCAAGTAAAAATGTTAAACCTCTCTGTCTACTCCATTTAAATTAGTTTTACCCCTTGTTCTATAATATACTTAAGGATAAGAAAAATAGAAAATGTAATTAAATTAATGAACCAGAGAGTACCTCTATTTTTGTTAGGTCACTTCTTCAATATAGTTCACTGGAAAAATATATCATACCCTGTTTTGGTGTAAAATAAGTAAGATCTCTTTTATTTTAATAAAACAAGTGAAACCTAGAAAAATTCTACAAAAATAACCCCAAGGTAAAAACACCCCCACCCTTGGGATAACTATTGTTTTATTAGAGAGAACTTAGGAAAAATGTGAAATCTGCTGTTTGGCATTTTTCAAATAATAATGTAGTAGAAAGTGCCTTTTTGACATTTAACTTAAGAAAATCATAACTAAATAACCACCCTTTAGTTTTCTGTGATTTTTAGCCAGAGGCCTATTATTACCATAGGATGCCAACAAAAATAACCTTTAGGACAGAACCTACCCCCAACTAAAAGGTGTAGTGTAAAGTGGCCCTTTTTGCCTAACTTTTGTTATTTTTGTTTAAAGCCTAGCCTTGGTACTTAAAGCCTCAACTTTTTAAAACAAGTTAGAATAGCAAAGGGCAACCCACTGAAATTTTTACAGAATTTTTGGAAATTACTAAAATCCTGTTGTAGTTCGAACCTACCCTAGAAACCCTAACTGGGAATTAATGAAAGGAAAAAGAATAATGTGAATTAAGGTTATCCTAAAACCTTTGTAATCTGTCCACTAAAATGTGTCAAGGCAATACCAAACCACTATGTTATCCTAAAAGAAAACCTAAGCTTAAAGGGTCATAAGTCTATGTATCTTTATATATACCACTAGAAGCCCCGCGTGACTAAGAAAACCCTAAGTTACTTCTTAACTTAGTTTCTTTAGCTTAATGTTCTTAAATATTGCATAATCATGACATACATGTTCATTGCATTTCGATAGACTGTAATCTTGCTGACGGAGAGTACATCCTCGTGCCGGAGCAAGGAGCTGCTCAGGAGGTAGCCCCAGATCCAGCACCCGAGCCTGCACCAGAGGACCTGCCTGCCACTGCTTTGGAAGGCAAGCCCCGGTTTTATGCATAACCTGTTATTTATGCTATTTTACTTCACTTAATGATTGTAGGATTGATTTTGCACTTAGGTGTAGGAATTGTTTGAAACCCTAGTTGCACGATCTCAGGAATCCTTTTGAAATGAATACTAGTATGACAGGTCGAGTAGTTGCTTTATTTAATTAGGATCTCGGTAGAAGACGAGTGATTTTTCTAGCACTCGCGCGAGGTCAGGCCATTGATTGTACCCACTTTCATATTGTACTGATGTTGGTTGTGGACAACAATCCATGGGGATTGGTTGTCCACGGGATAAAAATTGAGTAAGGATTAAGGTGTGGTACCGTGAGTCAAGCGTTTGAACGTACTAAACACATACCGAGAAATATGGTAAATCGGTAAGCCTAGTACCTAAGTGAACCTGCCCGCATACTTTACCCCTCACGCGACCTGAGACGAGGTCTCCCATTCCGGTTATGGTGGGTACAAGTGCGGCCACTGCACGACGGCCAGTCGGGGTCAGTGGGGCATTGTACGCCAAGGCGGTGAGCCCTGATCTGTTGCCAGGGGATCGATGGGGACGGTTGATGTGTGTGGGGACGGAGTGCCCCTACATGTCGTGTGTTTAGGTTTACCTTGCAAGGATAAAAACTCGATTCGAATCGTCTGCTTCTCGCAGCTAATGAGACTGCTTGATCCATGCTGCTACATTGAGTAACAAGTGGGATGATGCGGAGATAATATAAGATGTTGATTGCTAAAATGTTTGCTACTTTGTATGAATAGATAGTACACTTTTAGCCTTAAGAGAGTCACACTTAACTTTGACTAAGTTAAAATCTTGATTTAGAAACTCAGCTAGTGCTTTTGGCAACCAAACCCCACAGCCAGACAGCTGCATGTCTAGAGGTAGAGGAGTAGACTCCTCACACCGGGTAAGTCTAGCTGAGTATTAGTATACTCAGCCTTGCTTGTGGCATAATTTTTACAGTTTCTCTGGAGGAGATGGTTGCTGGGATAACTTGGCCGTCCACCTTGCCACCGGGTTGGACTGTTGAGTGGGACCCTGCCTCGGCTGAGGAGGAGCATGAGGAGTGATGGGACAGGCTTCCCCATCTCTCTATCTAATTACCGTTAGTTTAATTCCGCTGCACTTCGAACAATGATGGTTACTTTTGCAAAAACTCCGATGATGATGATGGTGATGTAATAATTTAACATTGTGACATGTATGGTTTTATGCTTTATTGTATTTGCTCTGTGACTCACCTTCGAGTGAGATTGTGGTACTTGATCCTGTCAGTGGCCGTGTCGGACTAGATCCGAGGGATTGACGGGTTATTCCCATTTAAGTGTGGTCTAGCCTCTAAGGCGGGACGTGGGCACTTAAGTTGGAATAATTCGGGCAGTTCCGCCACATAGGGGCACTCTGTCCCCACACACATCAACCGTCCCCATCAATTCCCTGGCAACAGAAAGGGGCTCACCGCCTTGGCGTACAATGCCTCACTGACCCCGACTGCCGTCGTGCAGTGACCGCACTTGTACCCACCATAACCGGAATGGGAGACCACGTCTCAGGTCGCGTGAGGAGGGCAATCTGCGGGCAGGTTCACTCAGGTACTAGGCTTACCGATTTACCATAGTTCTCGGCATGTGCTTAGTACGTTCAAACGCTTGACACACGGTACCACACCATAATCCTTATTCAACTTTTCCATCTCGTAGACAACTAATCCCCATGGATTGTTGTCTACAGACCAACACCAATGTGATATGAAAGTGGGCACAATCAATTCCTGACCTCGCGCGAGTGCTGGAAAAATCACTCGACTTCTACCGAGATCCCTAATTAGTAAAGCAGCTACTCGACCTAGCATACTAGTATTCATCTCAATAGGATTCCTGAGATCATGCAACTAGGGTTTCAAACAACTCCTACACTTAAGTGCACATTCAATCCTACAATCATTAAGTGTAGTAAAATAGCATAATAAACAGGTTATGCATAAAACCGGGGCTTGCCTTTAATTTAACACTTAGATAGTGTTTGCTGGGGGAGGTACTCGCTTGGCGAGTATCTACTGGTTATGTCCATCCTTCCTTAGGTTGTCCACCATCTATAGCTTGTGGTTGACACCACGTCAGTTGCTCGATCATCCTCTCTCGGTCCTAAATGAGATGCAAGATGCATATGTATGAATACAATGAAAATATCACAAGATATATAGTTACACGGTAGCGAACTAGCATTTAATTGTAAGACACCGTAAACAACCACACGCTAACATTAGTTATTTGCACGTTATCGGCGTTTCAACATCAACACCATTAAAAAGACGACAACATTTTATTTATTTACGCAACCCAACTACGACATCATAAGTACGCGCATTTTATTTATTTGGATACGGCTTTTCATTAGCTCTTCTAGTGATCATACAAAAGCATCCCAAAACACAAGTTTAATAGAGGACACAGCAAGCAAGCACATGAATCATGGAACACATGTTAACTTAAGTTTAGACATTACAAGTCTAAGTCCGTTAAGTGCTAACTAAGCATTTTTAGCCAAAAGAGTGAACTAACAATCAAATAAGCACTAGCAGAATTTTTGGACAGCAATACAGCAGTCACTTGTTTTAATCATAACTTTTTAATTATTAGTCCAAAAATAACAAATTAGGACTTTCTGGAAAGCTTAAAAAGTGCTCTACAACTTTGGTATTGTCATCACAACATGATTAAACACTTAGCAAGGTCGAATTGTGCAAACACAACAGCTGTGTCCAGATTTGGACAGATTCAGACTTGCAACTTCAAAAATTCACAACTAAAGATTCAGACATCCAAACAAATTGATCCTAGACTTTCTGGAAAGGTAATGAAATTGTTTATATACTATTTATAAACATCTCAAGGTGATTCAATATTTAACTAAGGATAAAATACACTAGAAGACTTTTGTCGGGGACCATAATTAGGGGTACCCCCAAGACTCCTAATCTCAGCTGGTAACCCCCATCAGCACAAAGCTGCAAAGGCCTGATGGGCGCGATTAAGGTCAAGGCTTAGTCCACTCAAGGGACACGATCTCGCCTCGCCCGAGCCCAGCCATGGGCAAAGGCAGCCGACCCCGGAGGATTCACGTCTCGCCCGATGGCCCCCTCAAGCAACGGACACACCTTCGGCTCGCCCGAGGCCCAGTCTTCGCAGAGAAGCAACCTTGGCCAGATCGCCACGCCAATCGACCGTATCGCAGGAGCATTTAATGCAAGGATCGCCTGGCACCTTATCCTGACGCGCGCTCTTCAGTCGACAGAGCCGAAGTGACCGCAGTCACTTCGCCGCTCCACTGACTGACCCGACAAGAAAGCAGCGCCGCCTGCGTCGCTCCGACTGTTGTGCCACTCGACAGAGTGAGGCTGACAGCGGCTAAGTCCAGCCTCGAGCGCCATAGGAAGCTCCGCCTCGCCCGACCCCAGGGCTCGGCCCCCGTCTCGACCTCGGAAGATGGACTCCGCCTCGCCCGACCCCAGGGCTCGGACTCAACCACGACTCAGAAGACGACGGGCTCCGCCTCGCCCGACCCCAGGGCTCGGACACAGCCTCGGCTTCGGGAGACGGTCTCCGCCTCGCCTGACCCTAGGGCTCGGGCTCAACCTCGACGCTGGACGACGAACTCCGCCTTGCCCGACCCCAGGGCTCGGACACAGCCTCGGCCTCGGAAGACGGCCTCCGCCTCGCCCGACCCGGGGCTCGGACTCGACCTCGACCTCGGAGGAGCCTCCGCCTCGCCCGACCTAGGGCTCGGACCGACCATGTCGCAGGGGGCCATCATTACCCTACCCCTAGCTAGCTCAGGCTACAGGGAACAAGACCGGCGTCCCATCTGGCTCGCCCCGGTAAACAAATAATGATGGCACCCCGCGTGCTCCATGACGGCGGCGGCTCTCAGCTCCTTACGGAAGCAAGGAGACGTCAGCAAGGATTCGACAGCCCCGACAGCTGTCCTTCCGCAGGGCTCCAGCTCTCCTCTGACGGCCACGATATCATATGAACAGGGTGCCAAAACCTCTCCGACTGCCACGACGGCATGTACTTAGGTCTCTAGCTCCTCTCTGCTAGACACGTTAGCACACTGCTACACCCCCCATTGTACACCTGGACCCTCTCCTTACGCCTATAAAAGGAAGGTCCAGGGCTCTCGTACGAGAAGGTTGGCCGCGCGGGGGAACGAGCCGGCGCATATGGCTCTCTCTCTCTCTCTCTCTCTCTCTCTCTCTCTCTCTCTCCCACGCGGAAGCTTGTAACCCCCTACTGCAAGCGCACCCGACCTGGGCGCAGGGCAACACGAAGGCCGCGGGTTTCCCCCTTTGCCTGTTTTCTTCCCCCCTTCGTGCTCCGCCTCGCGCCGACCCATCTAGGCTGGGACACGCGGCGACAATTCACTCGTCGGTCCAGGGACCCCCCGGGGTCGAAATGCCGACAGTTGGCGCACCAGGTAGGGGCCTGCTGCGTGTTGACGAACAGCTTCCCGTCAAGCTCCAGATGGGTAGTCTCCAGCGACCTTTCCAACCTGGGACGATGCTCCGTTTCGGGAGTCTTGAGTTCATGTCCCTCGACGGCAGCTACGACATGGTACTCCTTCCTCCGCCGCGTGACAGCAACAATGGCGGCCGTCAGCCCGCCCGCCGGCGGCGGAATCGACGACGTCTTCCCCACGTGGCGGAAGAACAACATCCGGGCTTGTCCCGTCACCTCCCCCGCCGACGGAGGAGGAGGCAGGGCAACCATGGCCAAGCAGGAGGTGGCACCTCGTCGGCTGTCGAGCAAGTCGACGACGCTGGCGCCCCAGCAGGGGACACGTCGGGCTTCGACCTTGCGTCTGAGACGAAGACGAGCGTCGTTTCCCCGCAACACACCAACTCCAAGCAGATGGACGACGCCAGCACGCTCGCAAAGGACTTGCTGGGTGTCGCCCTCGTACCTGAGACAACAGTGCAGTCCGCCCCTGACGCGACTTCGTCACCGCCCGTCGACCAAGAGGTACCGACCGATTCCCATCTCGTGCCCTTTGGATTCAGCTTCGACCCACCAAGCGACCTCGCTTCGGTGGAAGCTTTCATAGAGGCGTGTACCAACCCTCTGGGGTACCATATGCGGTCGCCCTGGGATAGACTGACGGCCGTCTCGACCTACGGGCCCTCGGGTTCCGAGGAAGATGACGAGCCCGACTTTTTGTTGGGATTTCTCCGGGCTCGGTAACCCCAGTGCCATGCGAGACTTCATGACCGCATGCGACTACTGCCTCTCCGATTGTTCTGATGGTAGCCGCAGCTTCGGCGATGAGGACTGCGGCCCAAGTCGTGAATGTTTCCATGTCGATTTAGGGGGTCCCGGCGAAGGCAACCATCTTGGTATGCCGGAAAACGGCGATCCCCCTAGGCCTGCGCCTCGCATTGACATCCTTCAGGAGCTAGCTGTGGTCCTAGTCCCTGCGGGGGGTCAGGACGCACAGCTCGAGCAAATCCGCGAGATGCAGGCCAGGCTCGACGAGGGAGCAGGAACACTTGAGACATTCCGGCGGAACATCGGGCAGGAATGGGCAGACCAAGCTCCGACCGGAGAAGCGCACCATCTACCCCAGGGCATCCAGCACCGCATTACTGACGACGTCAGGGCAAGGCCGCCACCGGCTTCTAGTGGGGTCGGCCAGAACCTGGCTGTGGCAGCAATACTTCTCCGCGCGATGCCGGAACCATTGACCACCGAAGGGCGGCGTATCCAGGGAGAGCTCAAGAATCTCCTAGAGGATGCAGCGGTCCGACGGGCCGAAAGCTCTGCCTTATTATGCGGGAAGCCTCGGTCCGACGGGCCGATAGGCCGAAGGCTGGGGTACCGACGGGTCGAAGGCAGGGGTACCCCTCGGAGCATCGCGCCGCGACTTCCTGATTTATGCGGGAAGCCTCGGTCCACACCGGGCGCACGCTCAACATGGCGCCAGCGGCCCCGGGTCGCCTCGACAATGAGCACCACCACCGCAACCGTCGAGCCCACCTCGATGAGAAGGTGCGCCGAGGCTACCACCCCAGGCGTGGGGGACGCTACGACAACGGGGAGGATCGGAGCCCCTCGCCCGAACCACCCGGTCCGCAGGCTTTCAGCCGGGCCATACGACGGGCGCCGTTCCCGACCCGGTTCCGAACCCTGACTACCATCACAAAGTACTCGGGGGAGACGAGGCCGGAACTGTGGCTCGCGGATTACCGGCTGGCCTGCCAGCTGGGTGGAAAGGACGATGACAACCTCATCATCCGCAACCTCCCCCTGTTCCTCTCCGAAACCGCTCGAGCCTAGCTGGAGCATCTGCCTCCGGGGCATATCTCCAACTGGGACGACCTGGTCCAAGCCTTCGCCGGCAACTTCCAGGGCACGTACGTGCGCCCCAGGAACTCCTGGGATCTCCGAAGCTGCCGCCAGCAGCCGGGAGAGTCTCTCCGGGACTACATCCGGCGATTCTCAAACCAGCGCACCGAGCTGCCCAACGTCATCGACTCGGATGTCATCGGCGCGTTCCTCGCCGGCACCACCTGCCGCGACCTGGTGAGCAAGCTGGGTCGCAAGACCCCCACCAGGGCGAGCGAGCTGATGGACATCGCAACCAAGTTCGCCTCTGGCCACGGGGCGGTTGAGGCCATCTTTCGGAAGGACAAGCAGCCCCAGGGCCGCCAGCCGGAAGACATCCCCGAGGCGTCCACTTAGTGCGGCACCAAGAAGAAGGGCAACAAGAAGTCGCAAGCGAAACGCGACGCCGCCGACACGGACCTTGTCGCCGCCGCTGAGTACAAGAACCCTCGGAAACCTCCCGGAGGAGCCAATCTCTTCGACAAGATGCTCAAGGAGTCGTGCCCCTATCATCAGGGGCCCGTCAAGCACACCCTTGAGGAGTGCGTCATGCTTCGGCGCCACTTTCACAAGGCCGGGCCACCTGCGGAAGGTGGCAGGGCCCAAGACAATGACAAGAAGGAGGATCACAAGGCAGAGGAGTTCCCCAAGGTCCACGACTGCTTCATGATCTATGGTGGGCCAGTGGCGAACGCCTCGGCTCGGCACCGCAAGCAAGAGCGTCGGGAGGTCTGCTCGGTAAAGGTGGCGGCGCCAGTCTACCTAGACTGGTCCGACAAGCCCATCACCTTCGACCAGGGCGACCACCCCGACCGCGTGCCGAGCTCGGGGAAGTATCCGCTCGTTGTCGACCCCGTCATCGGCAACGTCAGGCTCACCAATGTCCTCATGGACGGAGGCAGCAGCCTCAACATCATCTACGCCGAGACCCTCGGGCTCCTGCAGATCGATCTGTCCTCGATCCAGGCAGGTGCGGCGCCTTTTCACGGGATCATCCCCGGAAAACACGTCCAACCCCTCGGACAACCCGATCTGCCCGTCTGCTTCGGGACTCCCTCCAACTTTCGAAGGGAAACCCTCACGTTCGAGGTGGTCGGGTTCCGAGGAACCTACCACGCAGTACTAGGGAGGCCATGCTATGCCAAGTTCATGGCCGTCCCCAACTACACCTACCTCATGCTCAAGATGCCGGGCCCCAACGAGGTCATCACCGTCGGCCCCACGTACCCACACGCGTACGAATGCGACGTGGAGTGCGTTGAGTACGCCGAGGCCCTCGCCGAATCCAAGGCCCTCATCGCCGACCTGGAGAGCCTCTCCAAGGAGGCGCCAGACGTGAAGCGCCACGCCGGCAACTTCGAGCCAGCAGAGACGGTCAAATTCGTCCCTCTCGACCCCAGCAACGACGCCTCCAAGCATATCCGGATCGGCTCCGAGCTCGACCCCAAATAGGAAGTTGTGCTCGTCGACTTTCTCCGCGCGAACGCTGAAGTTTTTGCGTGGAGTCCCTCGGACATGCCTGGCATACCAAGGGATGTCGCCGAGCACTCACTGGATATCCGAACTGGAGCCCAACCCGTGAAGCAGCCTCTGCGCCGATTTGATGAAGAAAAGCGCAGAGCCATAGGCGAGGAGATCCACAAGCTGATGGCTGCAGTGTTCATCAAAGAGGTATTCCATCCCGAATTGCTTGCCAACCCTGTGCTTGTGAGAAAGAAAGGAGGGAAATGGCGGATGTGTGTAGACTATACTGGTCTAAACAAAGCATGTCCAAAGGTTCCCTACCCTTTGCCTCGCATCAATCAAATTGTGGATTCCACTGCTGGGTGCGAAACCCTGTCTTTCCTTGATGCCTACTCAGGGTATCACCAAATCAGGATGAAAGAGTCCGACCAGCTCGCAACTTCTTTCATCACACCTTTTGGCATGTACTGCTACGTTACTATGCCATTTGGTTTGAGGAACGCGGGTGCGACATACCAAAGGCGAACGGAGGGCACATTGGTCGAACGGTCGAGGCTTACGTCGATGACATCGTAGTCAAGACGAGGAAAGCCTCCGACCTCCTCTACGACCTTGAAACGACATTCCGGTGTCTCAAGGCGAAAGGCGTAAAACTCAATCCCGAGAAGTGCGTCTTCGGAGTCCCCCGAGGCATGCTCTTGGGGTTCATCGTCTCCGAGCGGGGCATCGAGGGCAACCCGGAGAAAATCGCGGTCATCTCCAACATGGGGCCCATCAAGGACTTGAAAGGCGTACAGAGGGTCATGGGATGCCTTGCGGCTCTGAGCCGCTTCATCTCGCGCCTCGGCGAAAGAGGCCTACCTCTGTACCGCCTCTTAAAAAAGACCGAGTGCTTCACTTGGACCCCCGAGGCCGAGGAAGCCCTCGGGAACCTGAAGGCGCTCCTTACGAACGCACCCATCCTGGTGCCCCCCGCTGCCGGAGAAGCCCTCTTGATCTACGTCGCCGCTACCACTCAGGTGGTCAGCGCCGCGATCGTGGTTGAGAGACGAGAAGAAGGGCATGCATTGCCCATCCAGAGGCCGGTCTACTTCATCAGTGAAGTACTGTCCGAGACCAAGATCCGCTACCCACAAATTCAGATGCTGCTGTACGCAGTAATTCTGACGAGGCGGAAGTTGCGACACTACTTCGAGTCTCATCCGGTGACTGTGGTGTCATCCTTTCCTTTGGGGGAGATCATCCAGTGCCGAGAGGCCTCGGGTAGAATTGCAAAGTGGGCGGTGGAAATCATGGGCGAGACAATCTCGTTCGCCCCTCGGAAGGCCATCAAGTCCCAAGTCTTGGCGGACTTTGTGGCTGAATGGGTCGACACCCAGCTTCCAACGGCTTCGATCCAACCGGAACTCTGGACCATGTTTTTCGACGGGTCGATGATGAAAACAGGGGCAGGCACGGGCCTGCTCTTCATCTTGGCAGGCGCGGGCAGCCGCTACGTGCTGCGCCTCCATTTCCCGGTGTCCAACAACGTGGCTGAGTACGAGGCTCTGGTCAACGGGCTGCGCATCGCCATCGAGCTAGGTGTCCGACGCCTCGACGCTCGCGGTGACTCACAGCTTGTCATCGACCAATTCATGATGAACTCCCACTGCCGCAACCCGAAGATGGAAGCCTAGTGCGACGAGGTTCAGCGCCTGGAAGACAAGTTCTACGGGCTCAAGGTCAACCACGTCGCTTAACGATGCAACGAGACTGCGGACGAGATGGCTAAGATAGCCTCGGGGCGGACAACGGTTCCCCTTACGTCTTCTCCTGAGACCTACATCAACCCTCAGTCAAGACCGACGACACGCCCGAGCCCGAGAAGGTCTCGGCCCTGCCCGAGGCGCCCTCGGCCCAGCCCGAGGTGCCCACGCCTCAGCCCGAGGCACCCTCGGCCCCCGAGGGTGAGGCACTGCACGTCGAGGAAGAGCAGAATGGGGTCCCGCCTAATCGAGACTGGCAGACCCCGTACCTGCAATATCTCCACTGAGGAGAGCTACCCCTCGATCGAGCCGAAGCTCGACAACTGGCTCGGCGCGCCAAGTCATTCGTCTTGCTGGGTGATGGGAAGGAGCTCTACCACCGCAGCCCCTCCGGCATCCTCCAGCGATGCATATCCATCGCCGAAGGCCAAGAGCTCTTACAAGAATACACTCGGGGGCTTGCGGTCATCACGCAGCGCCTCGAGCCCTTGTTGGAAACGCTTTCCGACCAGGTTTCTACTGGCCGACCGCGGTGGCCGACGCCACTAGAATTGTCCGCACCTGCCAAGGGTGTCAATTCTACGCAAGGCAGACGCACTTACCGGCTCAGGCTCTGCAGACAATACCCATCACCTAGTCGTTTGCTATGTGGGGTCTGGACCTCGTCGGTCCCTTGCAGAAGGCACCCGGGGGCTACACGCACCTGTTGGTCGCCATCGACAAATTCTCCAAGTGGATCGAGGTCCGACCCCTAAACAGCATCAGGTTCGAACAGGCGGTGGCGTTCTTCACCAACATCATCCATCGCTTTGGGGTCCCATACTCCATCATCACCGACAACGACACCCAGTTCACCGGCAGAAAGTTCCTGGACTTCTGCGAGGATGACCACATCCGGGTGGACTGGGCCGCCGTGGCCCACCCCATGACAAATGGGCAGGTAGATCGTGCCAACGGCATGATTCTGCAAGGACTCAAGCCGAGGATCTACAACGACCTCAACAAGTTCGGCAGGCGATGGATGAAGGAACTCCCCTCGGTGGTCTGGAGTCTGAGGACAATGCCAAGCCGAGCCACGGGCTTCACACCGTTCTTTCTAGTCTATGGGGCCGAGGCCATCTTGCCCACAGACTTAGAATACGGTTCCCCGAGGACGAGGGCATACGACGACCAAAGCAATCGAACCAACCGAGAAGACTCTCTAGACCAGCTGGAAGAGGCTCGGGACATGGCCTTACTACACTCGGCGCGGTACCAGCAGTCCCTGCGACGCTACCACGCCCGAGGGGTTCGGTCCCGAGACCTCCAGGTGGGCGACTTGGTGCTTGGACTACGACAAAACGCCCGAGGGCGGCACAAGCTCACGCCTCCCTGGGAAGGGTCGTTCGTCATCGCCAAGGTTTTGAAGCCCGAGACGTACAAGCTGGCCAACAGTCAAGGCGAGGTCTACAGCAACGCTTGGAACATCCGACAGCTACGTCGCTTCTACCCTTAAGATGTTTTCAAGCCGTTCATATACCTCGTTTACATATGAAGTCTAACCATCAAGGAAGGGTCAGCCTTGCCTCGGCAAAGCCCGACCCTCCCTCGGGGGCTAGAAGGGTGGAACCCCCTCTGTGTCAATATTTTCCTCGAAAAAAGTCTTCCATCAAAAAGACTTTCGCGTCTCCCGGCTATATTAGTAACAGGACCCCAAGAAACGAATAAGGGTGCCTGTAAGTGGCAAGGCCGACCGAGCCGAGGGATTCCTACGCCTCTGGGATACGGATACCTCACTCGTCGCCTACCACGAAAAATAACTATTACTTGGGTAAGCAATCCTGCTACTGACGAACGAGTCCGGATACGCAAAACAGGAGGAAAAGAGACACAACCTTATATTACGATAATAAAGTGTTCGGGCCTCGGCGGCCGCAAAAGACACATATGCATTCAAAATAAACTGCTCCGGCAGAATCAGGCGTCGCCCGGAGAAGGAGCCGTGCCCTCGGCTTCGTCCCCACCCTCGGCAAGATCCGCCCCAGCCTCGGACGACGGAGCGAGCGGGAGGATCTCTGCTTCGAAGGTGTTCGCCAGCACCGCGCTTGGGCCCGCGGCGGCCGCGTCAAGCCTCTGGACTTCGGCCAGGGCAGCTTCATATTCGTCGGGAAGGCAATACCCCTCGCTGACCCACTCCAGATCCACGTCATAGTGGGAAGCGAGCACGGCGAAGGCCCGCCTGACGCCGTGATGTAGCGCTTCGCAGAGTCTGCCACGCGCGTGGTCACCCAAGGCCTGCAGGCGACTCTGAGGGGAGCTTCCTGAGGGGACATCGTCGGAACCAAAGACCCGGCAGAAGGCTGAGATGGCCTCGGACATGGCTGCGCGGTTGGCCTCCTTCTGCTCGGCCGCCTGGGCAAGTGCCTTGGTGGACTCATCGAGACCAGAATCGAGCTCTGCTGACAGCCAAAGCAGAAGACTTCAAACATGAGTTGAGGAACGAAGCTGAATCAAAATCTTAAAACAGCCAAGACACACCTTAGGCTCGGGCACGCTGCTCCGAGGATGCGGCTTGGGCCACGACTAGGTCTGCCACAAGGGCTCCGGCCCGAGCAGACGCCTCGGCTAACTGGACTCCAAGAGCCTCAGCCCGGCTTTCAGCCTCGGTGGCCCGGCCCCGAGATTGGTCCCGCTCGCCGATGACCTGGTCAAGCTCCAACTGCTGCCGCTGCGCCTCTGCGCGTGCCGCCGATGCCTCTGCTCCCAGATCGACGCAGAGCAACCGAAGGTCCGCCACCTCAGCGCTCCGTTGGGAGAGGCGCTCGGTAGCCCCGGCAAGCGTGGTCCTTAGGGACCGCAGCGAACCCCAGACATCGACCTCGCGGCGGATGAACGATGACTTGGCGGCGGTCAGATCCGTTAGATCCTGAGGAAAGGAAGCGGGGCGTCACAAAGAATGCCTTGAACACGTGAAAGGTATGCTTGAAATCATTACCTAGAGGATCTTGGGAACGTCCCTGCAAAGGACCTCCAAGGTCGATCGAAGCGACCCCACCGTTGCCTCGGCACACTCACGAAGCCCGTCCCAAGACTGCTCCTCTCGCTCATCGTCAAGAACGAAGAGGGGATCCGAAGCCCCACTGGTCCAGAACCGGAGCGACTGGCGTCGCCCGTCAGGACTGCACCACGCGGGGACGAGGTTGCCGCTCCCCAGGACTGGTCGCGGTTCCGCGCCCCCCTCCTCCGAGGCACCAAGTAGCGACGCCTTGACCATCTCAGCGTTGGCGGCGACGGGTGGCTCCACGGCCGGAACGGCAACCACCTCGGCAGAAGCCGGTGCCAGCGCCGGCAACGCGTCTGGTGGGCTCGAGGCTGCAGCCGCGCCGGCAGCCTCTCTCGGCACGACGACTGCCTCGATGGAGGAGTCGGCCTCGGGAGCTCGCCCCACGGCAATTTGTGCCGCCTGGGCCCCCCGCTTCGGGGCATCTTGTAAGAAGGCCAGCTGGCCGGCGAGGCCCGGTGCGGCGCTGGCTGCAGAAGCCGACGCCGTTTTGAGGACCTTCCGGGGAGCCAGACCGGTTGAACCATGCCTCCGTTTGCTGAGAAGAGAAGGAAGAGCAGGATCAGGGCACACGAAGGAAGAGCCAGGATGAAGATATCTTAAGATACTTACCCACTCCGGGCCATGATCAATCGTGCCTGTGGGGAGGTCTCTCAAGCCTCGATCCCCGAAGGTGCCACCGAGGTCAGCCCCGCTGCCGGCTTCGGCACCATCCTTGCCTTGGGCGCCCGAGGCACCAGAGGGACGGACTGCCTAGGCACAACCACGACGACCCGAGGATCACCCTCCTGCGCAGCCGGCACAGGCAACGGTTCTTGGGAAACACGTGGCTCGGCCTAACTCCCCGGGGTCACCTCAACTACCTCGGCCAAGGGGTCAAGTACCCCCTCGGCCTGCCCCCGTTCTTCGGACCGGGACCCCGACGTCCCGGCCCCGGATACCGACGGCGCCAACCCGCTCGGGGGCTGGCTTGACGACCCCTGGCCCCGCCTCAGATCCGGGTTGAGGCCGAGGCGGGCAGCCATGTTGTCATCTTCTTCATCGTCTTCATCGTCGTCGTCGTCATCAGGCGTCTCCGGCGACGGCTCCCTCGGGAGCCCATCCCTCTCCTGCCGACGACGAAGCCTTTCCAAGGCGTCCCGAGCCCGCGTTCGCTCGCGGGCCCGAGCCTTCTTCGCGTCCTTCTTCTCCTTCCTCTTCTCCGCAGCGACCCTCCGCACAGCTCGGTCCACCGCGTCCTCCGGGACCGGTGGCAGGGAAGGCTTGTGAGCCCCTACCTCCTGGAGACGGACGAAAAGTCTCGGCTGTGAGAACCAAGGGCAATCCGACACAAGAAGAAAGAAGGAGCGGACACTCACCAGGGGCACACACCCGCGATCGGGACACATCGAGAGCTGGGAAAAGGCGCCGGCGTCTAACTTCCCTACCGTGCCGGCTACCCGCCTGTGGAGGTCGTCGACGGGAAGGGGATCCGAGGACATCTACAAACCCTCCAAGTCGACCCCCGGCGTCATCTCCCAAAGCGGCAGCCGCCACTCCGTCAAGGGGAGCACCCTCTGGCGATGAATGGCGGCAACCACCCCCGCGGTAGTGAGCCCTCTTTCTCGCAACTCCTCCAAGGCCTTCAAAAGGGGCTGGAGATTCTTTTGTCTATCGCGCGGGGCCCCGTAGCGCCAGTTCTCGCTGACGGCGGTCACCACTCGTTGAGAAAACGACGGGAGCCTCCCGTCGTCATTTCGGAGATAAAACCACCGGCGCTGCCACCCTTTGTTCGAAGACGCAAGGATGGCAGGGATGTACTGCAGCGCCCGCGCCTGCCTCAACTGGAGGATGCAGCCCCCGGCCCACACCGCCATGCGAACTCTTCTTTCCCCCGTCGGCGAGGCAAAAAGCTCCGCGGAGAAGAGATGGGTCCACAGGTCCCAGTGGGGGGCAATCCCCAAATATCCTTCGCAAACCGCCGCAAAGATGGCCGCTTGCGAGATGGAGTTGGGACAGAGATTGTGCAGCTCCACCCCGTAGACGTGCAGAATCGCCCGCATAAAATGGCTTGCCGGCACTCCGAACCCCAGCTCGTGGAAGGAGACGAAGCTCAGCACATACCCCGGCGGCGGGGACGGGGCAGCTCCGCTCGGAGGGGCCATCCACTCCGGCTGCGAGTCACCGGAGAGAGGGCGAAGCAAACCTTCAGCAACAAGGGCCTCTAGATCACCCGCCGTGACGTTGGAGAAAGGCCACGGGTCGCGCGGCGAAACAACGGTCACCCGGTCGGCCATAACCAAGCAGAAGAGGTGGCGGCGGAGAGGACGAGGTGCGCGGTTTCCTTTCTCTGGCTATTCCCTCGGGTTGCAAAAACCTAAGTGGGAGGCGAGCAGCAGAGTAAAGAACCGCCGCCGGTCCCTCTCTAGAATGTATAAAGGCCCAGGCGAGACCCATTCAACACTTCGCCCCAACCCGCCGCGAGATTCAAAACTCTAAGCGAGACGCCCGTTCCTCGAACGGCTCGCGCACGCACAATGGCTGCCCCGCGAACCACTCGTCCCGTCGCATTAACTCTGCGGCAAGACAGGCGGCACCTTTGGCAGGCGAAGCAGGCGACGCTTCACCTCTGCCATGATGACCGCGTCAAAAAAGGTGCGCCACGTCATTCGATTTTGTATCCTTTTCCACTTCCTCTTTCTCTCTCTTGCCACAGGGACTAGGAAAGGGGATACTCCGAAAGGGATCCTTCTCCGCGACGGAAGCGGGCCCCGAGCCCCCCTACTGATCAGAGGTTCGAAGGCTGGCCCCTCGGAAGGGTTCAACAGCCGCCTCAGAGCACTCGGGCTTCGCGCCCACTACTGGTCAGAGGTTCGAAGGCTGGCCCCTCGGAAGGGTTCAACAGCCGCCTTAGGCCACTCGGGCTCCGCGCCCACTACTGATCAGGGGTTCGTAGGCTGGCCCCCGAAGGGTTCTGACAGCCGCCTCAGAGCACGCAGAGCGAGGGATGACCCTGGGTACGTTCGATACATAACCAAGGCTCGGGCTATGCTCCCGAGGTACACTAGGACATTTCCGAGACCACGGGAATGATTTTGTAACGGAATCCCACCAGAGGGAGGCATCGAGCCCTCGGACCCCGTCAAAAGGGGACCGGGTCCGGCGAATCACCCGCAGGTACTTTTGGAGCGCGCCTCTGGGCCACTAGCCGACCCCTAACAAATGGGGCACGGGCGTCCACTCGGATTACCCACTAGCAACTCACTGGAGACACCATGATCGGCGCCCTCCGAGGGCAACATGGCGCTTTCCCCCCTCCTCCTTGTGGAAAGGCGACGCAGGGGCGTTTGAAAAAAGCCGAGTCTGTCCTTGACCGTCCTCTCGCTCTGTGCGGAGGCTCGGGGGCTGCTCTCTGAAAGGGAAATGTGCCTTTGGGCCATTTCTAAGTATTTTGGTGATTAAGTGCCAACACAAGTGCTTGAATGTGAATCTATGCCTATGGATGAACAAAGTGCAAATCACAAGTAAAGGTATGTTTCTAAGCCTTAGTACATTGGTTTTGTGTACTAATATATTTGTCTAAGTGTTAGAAACAGAAAGAAGAAGAGAAGAGAAGACTTGGCTGTGTGCAGCCAAGGGGCTGTTTCGGTCTGGGGCACCGGACTGTCCGGTGGTGCACCGGACAGTGTCCGGTGGTGCACCGGACAGTGTCCGGTGCGCCAGGCCGCCTCGGCCGAAGAGGCCGCTCTCGGGTTTTTCTCCGGCGACTTCGGCTAAAATTCACCGGACTGTCCGGTGTGCACCGGACTGTCCGGTGAGCCAACGGTCGGCCGGGCCAACGGTCGGCCGCGCGATCGGCGCGCGACACGTGGCCGAGCCAACGGTCAGGAAGGGGCACCGGACTGTCCGGTGTGCACCGGACATGTCCGGTGCGCCAACGGCTCCCGCATCTGCAACGGTCGACTGCGCTGTTTAAGGAAATAAATCAGGCACCGGACAGTGTCCGGTGTGCACCGGACTGTCCGGTGCGCCACGAGACAGAAGGCAAAGATGGCCTTCCAGATTTGTTCCCAACGGCTCCTAGCTGCCTTGGGGCTATAAAAGGGACCCCTTGGCGCATGGAGGAATATACCAAGCATTCCTACAACCTTTCTAAGCACCAAGACATTGATCTAGCGCATTCGATTCATTGTGATAGCATATAGAGCTCTTGTGGAGTTGTGTACTCTTTGAGTTGTGTTGCGAGCTCTTATTGCTGCTTGTGTGCGTGTTGCTCTGATCTCTTGAGGTCTTGTGTGCGTTGCTCATTCCCTCCCTTGCTCTGTGATTCCCTGTGAACATTTTTTTGTAAGGGCGAGAGGCTCCAAGTTGTGGAGATTCCTCGCAAACGGGATTGAGAAAAGAAAAGCAAGAACACTGTGGTATTCAAGTTGATCATTGGATCACTTGAGAGGAGTTGAGTGCAACTCTCGTCCGTTGGGACGCCACAACGTGGAGTAGGCAAGTTTTTGTACTTGGCCGAACCACGGGATAACCACCGTGTCATCTCTGTGATTGATTTCTTGTGGTTATTGTGTTTTGACTCCTCTCTAGCCACTTGGCCATACTTGTGCTAACACTTAACAAGTTTTTGTGGCTTAAGTTTTGAAGTTTTACA
Organism: Zea mays; assembly: GCF_902167145.1. Classification (NCBI taxonomy): domain Eukaryota; kingdom Viridiplantae; phylum Streptophyta; class Magnoliopsida; order Poales; family Poaceae; genus Zea; species Zea mays. Next base: position 134,099,575 of record NC_050096.1, on the reverse strand, counting down.
GGATCACCTATTCACCCCCCCCTCTAGGTGCTCTCAATTGGTATCGGAGCCGTTCTCTTCAAGAAAGGGACTAACTGCCCGAAGAGATGGATCCTAAGGGGAAGGGAATTGTGGTCAACGACAAGGAGAAGGAGTTCTTAGTCAACGAGCCAAGGGATGACAAGTCCAATGACTCGGGCTCGGGCCACAAGCGAAAAGATGGGAAGAAGAAGAAGACAAGACGCATCAAGGAGATCATCTACTACGACAGCGATGAGTCCTCTTCTTCCCAAAAGGACGACGACCACGACAAACAAAAGACGGTTAACTCAAACTTTTCTTTTGATTATTCGCGCATTCCATATAGCTCAAATGCTCATTTGCTCCCCATTCCACTTGGCAAGCCTCCTCACTTTGATGGAGAGGACTACGGATTTTGGAGTCACAAAATGCGTACTCACCTATTTTCTCTCCATCCAAGCATTTGGGAGATTGTGGAAAATGGAATGAAATTTGATAGCTCGGATAGCCCTTCATTCATTAATGAGCAAATCCATAAGAATGCACAAGCTACCGCTGTTCTTCTAGCTTCATTGTGCAGGGATGAATATAACAAAGTGAGCGGCTTGGATAACGCCAAGCAGATCTGGGACACCCTCAAGATCTCTCATGAAGGAAATGACGTTACCTTGCTCACCAAAACGGAGTTGGTGGAAGGCGAGCTTGGACGGTTCGCGATGATAAGGGGCGAGGAGCCAACTCAGACATACAACCGGCTCAAGACCCTTATCAACAAAATAAGGAGCTACGGAAGCACGCGATGGACGGACCACGACGTCGTCCGACTAATGCTCAGGTCCTTTACCGTTCTTGATCCTCATTTGGTGAATAATATTCGTGAGAATCCCAGGTACACCAAAATGTCGCCCGAAGAAGTCCTAGGAAAATTCGTCAGCGGGCGAATGATGATCAAGGAGGCAAGGTATGTGGACGACGCCTTGAATGGACCGATCAACGAGCCGCAACCTTTTGCTCTCAAAGCCACAAGGAGCAAGGAGACGCTACCCAGCAAAGTGGCGCAAATTGAGGCGGCCGGTCTTAATGATGAAGAAATGGCCCTCATTATCAAGAGATTCAAGACGGTGCTAAAGGGTCGCAATGGACAGCCGAGCAAGACTAAGACCAAGGGGAAGCGATCATGCTTCAAATGCGGTAAGCTTGGTCATTTTATTGCTAACTGTCCTGATAATGAAAGTGACCAGGAAAAGGGGAACAAAAGGGAGAAGAAGAAGCACTACAAGAAGGCAAAGGGCGAGGCGCATCTAGGCAAGGAGTGGGACTCGGATTGCTCCTCTTCCGACTCCGACAATGAAGGACTCGCCGCCACCGCCTTCAACAAATCAACCCTCTTCCCAAACGAGCGTCACACATGCCTTATGGCAAGGGAGAAGAAGGTATGTACTCGCAACTCTACCTATGCTTCTTCAAGTGAGGACGAATCTAGTGATGAGGATGAAGTAGATTATTCATGTTTGTTCAAGGGCTTAGATAGATCTAAGATAGACAAAATTAATGAATTAATTGATGCCTTGAATGAAAAGAATATACTTTTAGAAAAGCAAGAGGATTTGCTATATGAAGAACATGATAAGTTTGTAGAGGCTCAAAAATCCCTTGCATTAGAAATTAAGAGAAATGAAATGCTTGCTTGTGAAGTGTCAACATGCCATGATTCTATTTCTAACTTAAAGAGCATAAACGATGATTTAAATGCTAAACTAGTAGAAGCAAAAAAATCCAACTCTTGTGTTGAATATGTTGAAATTTGCACTAGGTGTAAGGATATTGATATTAATGCTTGTAGCGAACACTTAGTTTCTATTTCAAAATTGAATGATGAATTAGCTAGTCTTAATGCTCAACTTAAGACTAGCAAGAGTAATTTTGATAAACTAAAATTTGCTCGGGATGCCTACACGGTTGGTAGACACCCCTCAATTAAGGATGGGCTTGGCTTCAAGAGAGAAGTCAAGAACTTGACAAGCCATAAGGCTCCTATCTCCGCCAAGGAGAAAGGAAAGGCTCCTATGGCTAGTAGCACTAAAAAGAACCATGCTTTTTTGTATCATGATAGAAGTGCTTATAGGGGTTATAATGCTTATGATGATTTTGATGCTCATAGTTCTTCCTTTATGCATGGTAGAAATATGTCTAGGAAAAATGCTATGCCTAGAAAGAATGTTATTCATGCTCCTAGGAAAGTAGTGAATGAACCTTCTACAATTTATTGTGCTTTGAATGCTTCATTTACAATTTGTAGAAAGGATAGAAAAGTAATTGCTAGGAAGTTAGGGGCAAAATGCAAAGGTGATAAAACTTGCATTTGGGTCCCTAAGGAAATTGTGACTAACCTTGTAGGACCCAACAAGAGTTGGGTACCTAAGTCCCAAGCCTAAATTTGCCTTGCAGGTTTATGCATCCGGGGGTTCAAGCTGGATTATCGACAGCGGATGCACAAACCATATGACGGGGGAGAAGAAGATGTTCACCTCCTACGTCAAGAATAAAGATTCCCAAGATTCAATTATATTCGGTGATGGGAATCAAGGCAAGGTAAAAGGATTAGGTAAAATTGCAATTTCTAATGAGCATTCTATCTCTAATATATTTTTAGTAGAGAGTCTTGGATATAATTTACTATCTGTTAGTGAATTATGTCATATGGGATATAACTGTCTATTTACAAATGTAGATGTGTCTGTCTTTAGAAGAAGTGATGGTTCACTAGCTTTTAAGGGTGTATTAGACGGCAAACTTTATTTAGTTGATTTTGCAAAAGAAGAGGCCGGTCTAGATGCATGCTTAATAGCTAAGACTAGCGTGGGCTGGCTGTGGCATCGCCGCTTAGCACATGTGGGGATGAAGAACCTTCACAAGCTTCTAAAGGGAGAACACGTGATAGGTTTGACTAACGTGCATTTCGAAAAAGATAGACCTTGTGCAGCTTGTCAAGCAGGTAAACAAGTGGGAGGAGCACATCACAGCAAGAACGTGATGACCACTTCAAGACCCCTGGAGCTGCTGCATATGGACCTTTTTGGACCCGTCGCCTATCTGAGCATAGGAGGGAGTAAGTATGGTTTAGTTATTGTTGATGATTTTTCCCGCTTCACTTGGGTGTTCTTTTTGCAGGATAAGTCTGAAACCCAAGGGACCCTCAAGCGCTTCCTCAGGAGAGCTCAAAATGAGTTTGAGCTCAAAGTGAAGAAGATAAGGAGCGACAACGGATCCGAGTTCAAGAACCTTCAAGTGGAGGAGTTCCTTGAAGAGGAAGGGATCAAGCACGAGTTCTCCGCTCCCTACACACCACAGCAAAATGGTGTGGTAGAGAGGAAGAACAGGACGCTCATCGATATGGCGAGGACGATGCTAGGAGAGTTCAAGACCCCCGAGTGCTTTTGGACGGAAGCCGTTAACACTGCTTGCCACGCCATCAACAGGGTCTACCTTCATCGCCTCCTCAAGAAGACGTCGTATGAGCTACTAACCGGTAACAAACCAAATGTATCGTACTTTCGTGTATTTGGGAGTAAATGCTACATTCTAGTAAAGAAGGGTAGAAATTCTAAGTTTGCTCCCAAAGCTGTAGAAGGGTTTTTATTAGGTTATGACTCAAATACAAAGGCGTATAGAGTCTTCAACAAATCATCGGGTTTGGTTGAAGTCTCTAGCGACGTTGTATTTGATGAGACTAATGGCTCTCCAAGAGAGCAAGTTGTTGATTGTGATGATGTAGATGAAGAAGATGTTCCGACGGCTGCTATACGAACCATGGCAATTGGAGAAGTGCGGCCACAGGAACAAGGTGAACGAGATCAATCATCTTCCTCAACAATGGCACAGCCCCCAACTCAAGACGATGAACAGGTTCATCAACAGGAGGCAAATGATCAAGGGGGAGCACAAGATGATCATGTGATGGAGGAAGAAGCGCAACCGGCACCTCCAACCCAAGTTCGAGTGATGATTCAAAGGGATCATCCCGTCGACCAAATTCTGGGTGACATCAGCAAGGGAGTAACTACTCGTTCTCGATTAGTTAATTTTTGTGAGCATTACTCTTTTGTCTCTTCTATTGAGCCTTTCAGGGTAGAGGAGGCCTTGCTAGATCCAGACTGGGTGTTGGCCATGCAGGAGGAGCTCAACAACTTCAAGAGAAATGAAGTTTGGACGCTGGTGCCTCGTCCGAAGCAAAATGTTGTGGGAACCAAGTGGGTGTTCCGCAACAAACAGGACGAGCACGGGGTGGTGACGAGAAACAAGGCTCGACTTGTGGCAAAAGGTTATGCCCAAGTCGCAGGTTTGGATTTCGAGGAGACTTTTGCTCCTGTGGCTAGGCTAGAGTCAATTCGAATCTTGCTAGCATATGCCGCTCACCATTCTTTCAGGTTGTACCAAATGGATGTGAAGAGCGCTTTCCTCAACGGGCCAATCAAGGAGGAAGTATACGTAGAGCAACCCCCTGGCTTCGAGGATGAACGGTACCCCGACCACGTGTGTAAGCTCTCTAAGGCGCTCTATGGACTTAAGCAAGCCCCAAGAGCATGGTATGAATGCCTTAGAGATTTCTTAATTGCTAATGCTTTCAAGGTTGGGAAAGCCGATCCAACTCTTTTTACAAAGACATGTGATGGTGATTTGTTTGTGTGCCAAATTTATGTCGATGACATAATATTTGGTTCTACTAACCAAAAGTCTTGTGAAGAGTTTAGCAGGGTGATGACGCAGAAATTCGAGATGTCGATGATGGGCGAGTTGAACTACTTCCTTGGGTTCCAAGTGAAGCAACTCAAGGACGGCACCTTCATCTCCCAAACGAAGTACACACAAGATCTGCTAAAGCGGTTTGGGATGAAGGACGCCAAGCCCGCAAAGACTCCGATGGGGACCGACGGACACACCGACCTCAACAAAGGAGGTAAGTCCGTTGATCAAAAAGCATACCGGTCAATGATAGGTTCTTTGCTTTATTTATGTGCTAGTAGACCGGATATTATGCTTAGCGTATGCATGTGTGCTAGATTTCAATCCGATCCTAAGGAGTGCCACTTAGTAGCGGTGAAGCGAATTCTTAGATATTTGGTTGCTACGCCTTGCTTCGGGCTCTGGTATCCAAAGGGGTCTACCTTTGACTTAGTTGGATACTCAGACTCCGACTATGCTGGATGTAAGGTCGATAGGAAGAGTACATCGGGGACGTGCCAATTCTTAGGAAGGTCCCTGGTGTCATGGAACTCTAAGAAACAAACATCCGTTGCCCTATCCACCGCTGAGGCCGAGTATGTTGCCGCAGGACAGTGTTGCGCGCAACTACTTTGGATGAGGCAAACCCTCCGGGACTTTGGCTACAATCTGAGCAAAGTCCCACTCCTATGTGATAATGAGAGTGCTATCCGCATGGCGGAAAATCCTGTTGAACACAGCCGCACAAAGCACATAGACATCCGGCATCACTTTTTGAGAGACCACCAGCAAAAGGGAGATATCGAAGTGTTTCATGTTAGCACCGAGAACCAGCTAGCCGATATCTTCACTAAGCCTCTAGATGAGAAGACCTTTTGCAGGTTGCGTAGTGAGCTAAATGTCATAGATTCGCGGAACCTGGATTGAATTGTAGCATACATATACTTATGCTTTTTGATCATGTTCCTTTTTGCATTTTGTTGCTTATTATGGTGCTCAAGTTGTACAAACACTCCCTGGACCTCACAAGTCCGTTGCAAAGTGATGCACATATTTAGGGGGAGATGTGTTACAACTTGACCCTTTGAGACTAACCATGTGCTTGAGTATGATGATTTAGTCTCGGAGGAGGATTGAAAGGGAAAAGGTGGACTTGGACCATGAAAGACTTCCACTGCACTCCGATGAGAGGGTAACTAATTCCAAGTTCATCTCATGACATCTTATTGCCATTTGCTCTTAATTGAAGACTTTGGTGAGGCAATGGGGTTAAGAGGCCAAGATTGATCCCGTTTTGGTGCTTGATGCCAAAGGGGGAGAAAATAAAGGCCAAAGTGATAAATGGATCAGCTACCACTTGAGAGATTTTGAATAGAGTTTTTGTTTTGTCAAAAGCTTTTATTGTCTCTTATTGTCTCTATTTTCAAAAGTTGGCTTCTTGTGGGAAAAGTGTTGATTATGGGAAATAGGGGGAGTTTTTGAAATCTTTGATCAATCTCTTTTGGAATGACTCTCTTTATACTTCAACATGTGTGTTTGACTTAGAGATAGAGATTTGAATTTGATTTGCAAAAACAAACCAAGTGGTGGCAAAGGATGATCCATATATGCCAAAGTTGAATCAAAACCAATTTGAGTTTTTATTTGAAGTGATTTTGCACTTGTTCTAGTTGCTTTATGTGGTGTTGGCATAAATCACCAAAAAGGGGGAGATTGAAAGGGAAATGTGCCTTTGGGCCATTTCTAAGTATTTTGGTGATTAAGTGCCAACACAAGTGCTTGAATGTGAATCTATGCCTATGGATGAACAAAGTGCAAATCACAAGTAAAGGTATGTTTCTAAGCCTTAGTACATTGGTTTTGTGTACTAATATATTTGTCTAAGTGTTAGAAACAGAAAGAAGAAGAGAAGAGAAGACTTGGCTGTGTGCAGCCAAGGGGCTGTTTCGGTCTGGGGCACCGGACTGTCCGGTGGTGCACCGGACAGTGTCCGGTGGTGCACCGGACAGTGTCCGGTGCGCCAGGCCGCCTCGGCCGAAGAGGCCGCTCTCGGGTTTTTCTCCGGCGACTTCGGCTAAAATTCACCGGACTGTCCGGTGTGCACCGGACTGTCCGGTGAGCCAACGGTCGGCCGGGCCAACGGTCGGCCGCGCGATCGGCGCGCGACACGTGGCCGAGCCAACGGTCGGGAAGGGGCACCGGACTGTCCGGTGTGCACCGGACATGTCCGGTGCGCCAACGGCTCCCGCATCTGCAACGGTCGACTGCGCTGTTTAAGGAAACAAATCAGGCACCGGACAGTGTCCGGTGTGCACCGGACTGTCCGGTGCGCCACGAGACAGAAGGCAAAGATGGCCTTCCAGATTTGTTCCCAACGGCTCCTAGCTGCCTTGGGGCTATAAAAGGGACCCCTTGGCGCATGGAGGAATATACCAAGCATTCCTACAACCTTTCTAAGCACCAAGACATTGATCTAGCGCATTCGATTCATTGTGATAGCATATAGAGCTCTTGTGGAGTTGTGTACTCTTTGAGTTGTGTTGCGAGCTCTTATTGCTGCTTGTGTGCGTGTTGCTCTGATCTCTTGAGGTCTTGTGTGCGTTGCTCATTCCCTCCCTTGCTCTGTGATTCCCTGTGAACATTTTTTTGTAAGGGCGAGAGGCTCCAAGTTGTGGAGATTCCTCGCAAACGGGATTGAGAAAAGAAAAGCAAGAACACTGTGGTATTCAAGTTGATCATTGGATCACTTGAGAGGAGTTGAGTGCAACTCTCGTCCGTTGGGATGCCACAACGTGGAGTAGGCAAGTTTTTGTACTTGGCCGAACCACGGGATAACCACCGAGTCATCTCTGTGATTGATTTCTTGTGGTTATTGTGTTTTGACTCCTCTCTAGCCACTTGGCCATACTTGTGCTAACACTTAACAAGTTTTTGTGGCTTAAGTTTTGAAGTTTTACAGGATCACCTATTCACCCCCCCTCTAGGTGCTCTCACTCTCGCAAACCCGGCTCCAGCCAAACCGTTGACAGCGTCAACATACCAACCCGAGAACTTGGGACTCGACTATGCACCTGGGTTACGGCCAGTTCGCATGAGGGAACAACCAGACCGGCCGAAGCATCACGAAACACGCTAAGACCTCGAAGGAGTCAAACCACTCCTCCGAGGCCTCGAGGGCTACAACCGGCGGGTGCGCTCGCGCGCACCCACCGAAACGAAACGCAACCAAGAAAGGCCGGTCCCTTGCAAAAAAGTGCGACAAAAGCCTCCAAGCGAGTATCAACACTCCCTTCGAGGCTCGGGGGCTACTGTCGGGGACCATAACTAGGGGTACCCCCAAGACTCCTAATCTCAGCTGGTAACCCCCATCAGCACAAAGCTGCAAAGGCCTGATGGGCGCGATTAAGGTCAAGGCTTAGTCCACTCAAGGGACACGATCTCGCCTCGCCCGAGCCTAGCCTCGGGCAAAGGCAGCCGACCCTGGAGGATTCACGTCTCGCCCGAGGGCCCCCTCAGGCAACGAACACACCTTCGGCTCGCCCGAGGCCCAGTCTTCGCAGAGAAGCAACCTTGGCCAGATCGCCACGCCAACCGACCGTATCACAGGATCATTTAATTCAAGGATCGCCTGACACCTTATCCTGACGTGCGCTCTTCTGTCGACAGAGCCGAAATGACCGCAGTCACTTCGCCGCTCCACTAACTGACCCGACAAGAAAGCAGCGCCGCCTGCGTCGCTCCGACTGCTGTGCCACTCAACAGAGTGAGGCTGACAGCGGCTAAGTCTAGCCTCGAGCGCCATAGGAAGCTCCGCCTCTCCCGACCCCAGGGCTCGGCCCCCGTCTCGGCCTCGGAAGATGGACTCCGCCTCACCCGACCCTAGGGCTCGGACTCAATCACGACTCAGAAGACGACGGGCTCCGCCTCGCCCGACCCCAGGGCTCGAACACAGCCTCGGCTTCGAGAGATGGTCTCCGCCTCGCCCGACCCTTGGGCTCGGGCTCAACCTCGACGCTGGACGACGAACTCCGCCACGCCCGACCCCAGGGCTCGGACACAGCCTCGGCCTCGGAAGACGGCCTCCGCCTCGCCCGACCCGGGGCTCGGACTCGACCTCGACCTCGGAGGAGCCTAGGGCTCGGACCGACCACATCGCGGGGGGGGGGCATCATTACCCTACCCCTAGCTAGCTCAGGCTACGGGGAACAAGACTGGCGTCCCATCTGGCTCGCCTCGGTAAACAAATAATGATGGCACCCCGTGTGCTCCATGACAACGGCGGCTCTCAGCTCCTTACGGAAGCAAGGAGACGTCAGCAAGGATTCGACAGCCCCGACAGCTGTCCTTCCACAGGGCTCCAGCTCTCCTCCGACGACCATGATATCACATGAACAGGGTGCCAAAACCTCTCCGACTGCCACAACGGCATGTACTTAGGGCTCTAGCTCCTCTCTGCTAGACACGTTAGCACACTGCTACACCCCCCATTGTACACCTGGACCCTCTCCTTACGCCTATAAAAGGAAGGTCCAGGGCTCTCGTACGAGAAGGTTGGCCGCACGGGGGAACGGGCCGGCGCATAATGCTCCCTCTCTTTCTCTCTCTCTCTGTCCCACGCGGACGCTTGTAACCCCCTACTGGAAGCGCACCCGACCTGGGCGCAGGGCAACACGAAGGTCACGGGTTTCCCCCTTTGCCTGTTTTCTTCCCCCCTTCGTGCTCCGCCTCGCGCCGACCCATCTGGGCTGGGACATGCGGCGACAATTCACTCGTCGGTCCAGGGACCCCCCGGGGTCGAAACGCCGACAACTTTGCTGTCCAGAACTGAACAGATTCAGTCTTCTCACTTTAAACATTCATAACTTAATCTTCAAATCACCAAAAAGAGTGATCCAAGACTATTTGGAAAGCTCAGCAAAAGCACTACATAACTTTTATAATCACCAAGAAGTGATTCAATGTTTAACTAAATCAAACAATACAATTTTCGAAATCTGTTCTGACGATGGACAGAACACAGCAAGCAGTTTGTAAAATTCATAACTCTTAAACTATCAGGCCTGTGGTTATGAACTTTTAACACAAGCAAGATCAGAAAAGCATCTACAACTTTCTTATAACGACCATGAACAGATTGCAACATTAAATTGAGCAAACAATGCAGTTTCTGAAATCTGTACAGAATTTGGACAGATTCAGTTACTGAATTTGTAAAATTCATAACTCCTAGACTGTCAGATCTATGGCTGTCAATTTTTAACACCCGCAAGATAATAAAGTTATCTACCACTTTTCTATAGCACATATCTACAGAAAACATAATTTACTTCATCAAACAAATAGCACAACAAAAATAGTGCGTGCAGTCCAAAACAGCAATCAATAAATTTCAGCTCATATATAATTCATGAATCGCTGCGTTCGAGAGACTTGAATTACTCTAACGCTTTACTATTTGTTCGAGTTAAGACAATCAATTTAGAACCAACAATTCGAATTGCAAATTTTATTCAAGTCATTAGTGCACAAAAATTACTACAACCAATTAACAACACATTCTCCCCGATAATCATCCAACAATTTGCATTTTAAATTAGACATCACATGAGCACTACTACTTTTCATCCGCGACCATAACCATGCGCAATTTGGCTACAACATCCCAAACGGGTGCAAGAACACTAGTTTCTAGTTTTAACCCCATGATTGTTCCATTAATCATTTTAACTACTTAATCGGCATCGACCGACTTAACCTTCATCTCGACGGTCCGAGCACCACAATTCACGAAAGTCTACCTAGACATCTAGCATCACATAGAGAGTCTACTAATTAACTTTCAACCACTTGAAGTACTGGAAACACCTACATATAACAATTACTTAACGCAATTGAATTCCTCTATTTAACAAGAGTTGGCTTAACACAGCATGAAAAAATAGTAATTCATACACAAGTTCATATTTTTCTCAATCATAACACCATGAGACCAACAAAACTAGATTCACCATTTTAGACATCTTAACTTAAAATATAGCTAAAAGTAATTTGATTAGTTTTCTTAACTACTTTTCTATATTAGGTCACTTAGCTCCTAATTAATCAACACACCATATTTCCTTTGACGCAATAGGTAGAGCACGACTACTTGTTTCTAACAATCTTTGGGTATCAACAATTAATTGCCTATGGTATTTATCCGACTCGAAAACATAGAGAAGGTGACGATGACTACGGCATGTCGTCACCTCATCCTATTCGCATAATAAATTTTAGCTTTACTGATCGAGTCTGCCGACTAACCGTTTAAACTAGTAAAACCTATCCTTCGCATGAAACAACACATCGCACATCTTCCTATCGAAACGTAAAAACATCCGAGTTCTTTTCTACTTCTTTTTCTTTCGCCACAATCTTCAATCCATACCAATACAATTTTTAAACACGCACCACATCGACCAATTTATACGAATCGACAACCACCAATCTCTAACTCGAAATCATGAGCATGACCATATTACGACCTACCGCCAAAACATTTCAACCACATCTATATAATTTATTAATCCATTCAATCGAGAGCGACATGCATCGGCTCACCATAAACAAACCCAATCGGTGTTTGTAAGAACGTTGGCGATTCGATTTGTGCATAGCTCCGCACGTTGACGAGCGTTGAACGACTTGCCTTCTTCTCCATGCAAAACACGGGGTTCCTCTCCTCCACAAAAACAAAACAGCACACATACACAATTAATCACAGGAACACAATGCCAATGCGGAATCGAACAAGGATCGTCGCGGTCTCACTAGGGGTGAATGACGTCGATGCTCGGGGCTGCACAAAAACAACGAACACCCGGTGGGCATCCCGGTGTGCTGTTCACTGCGCAACACCCCACTTGGACAGTTTGCCGAGCATGTGGCACGCGCGCAGCGCTGGCAGCGAGGAAGCAAGGGGAGGTGTCGGGGCTGCAGGAACAACGACGTTTCACTGTGGAGGAGCTGCGCAGCGCTGGGGAAAAAGAGAAGCTCACTGCAAGGGGGCTGCTCGGCCATGGGAAATAGCGCCCGCGCCTTGGACAGTAGAGGGAATCGGCTGGGTGAAATAAAATGGACAGGGTGCTGCAGAGAGATGGGAGCGACCGGAGGTTGAAGACAACAGAGAAAGCGCTGCTCGCAGGGGGAAATGCCATGGGAGAGAGAGGTGGACGAGCTGCTGCTCGCCTACCGGGGGCGTCGCGCCATGGCTGGCCGAGGTGAGAAGGGAGCACGCCATAAGAGAAGAACAGCAGGGGGAGGGATGGGCGCTGTCCCTGCTGCCAAGCCTGAAGGGGGGCGCGCCCATGGGAGCTTCTCCCACTGCGCAAGGGAAGCCTGGGAGGAGGTAGCTCGCAGGGAGGGCGCTCGGCCGTGGAGGTCCTTGTCCCTGCGCTAGCGTGCTGCTGCTGTGAACAGGGAGGAAGAAGGGGCGCTGAGCAGGGCCGGACGGCCATGGGGACCATAGAGAGGGAGGAGGTCGGGTGGGAGATGGAGGCACTGGTTGGAGGAGCACGGCGTCGCGCCATGGGAGAGGGGCGACGTCAATGGAAGAGGAGCCGAGCTCCTCGTTGCAGCCGTGGGAAGAAGGGCTCCCTGCCCTGGCGTGCGTGCAGGAGGAAGAAGGCAGGGAGGAAAATGTTGTGGCGGCTGAAGGAAATGGAGGGGTGGGAGTGCAAAATTGCCAAAAGCAAGGGGAGAGGACTCCTATTTATAGCCATGTGGGCCTATTTGTGACACCCCAAGTGTCAGTTTCGCGTTATGTCGGGAGATTTATCCTAATCTCGGATGCTCAGTAAAAATTTCTATTTCTCGCTCGCGTATGCCTCTGATTATCTAGACTATTCGTACACATTTCACCGAATTCTGATTTTATTCGATCTCGCAGAAGGCCAAATTTGGAGCCTGTTAAAAACCTTTTATTCTCGACGCGAATGCAAACTCGAAAATCATTCTCGATTTATAAATCTCGTTCAAAACTCATTTAATCATGCGTTAAAAACCTTTTATCCATTTTGATAACAGAATGATGATAGTCTGTGGACACGGATCCATGGGGATGCGTTGTCTATGATACAAAATTGGAATAAGGATTAACGTGCGGATACCTGTGTCAAGTGTTTGAATGTACTAAACACATGTCGGGAAAAATGGTAACCGGTAAACCTAGTACCTGAGTGAAGCCGGGCGCGGACTTTATCCCTCACGCGACCTGAGACTGGGTCTCCCATTCTAGATATGGTGGGTACAAGTGCGGCCACTGCACGGCGGCGGTCGGGGTCAGTGGAGCATTGTATGTCAAGGCGGTGAGGCCTGGACGCGAATGGGGAATCGATGGGGACGGTTGACATGTGTGGGGACGGAGTGCCCTGACATGTCGTGTGTTTAGGTTTACCTTGCAAGGTTAAAACTCGATTCGAATCGTCTGCTTCTCACAGCTAATGAGACTGGTTGATCCATTGTACTGCATTGAGTAATGAGTGGAAATGAGATACTGGCAAAAGGTGTTGATTGATATAATGTTTGATTCCATGTATGAATAGATAGGTTCTCATCTAGTCTAAAATTATTATTCTACAACTTGAAAAGCTAAAACTTGATTTTAGACTCAGCTAGTGCTTTTGGCAAACCAAACCCCTCAGCCAAACAGCTGCAAGGTCTAGAGGTAGAGGAGTAGACTCCTCACACTGGGTAAGTCTAGCTGAGTATTAGTATACTCAGCCGTGCTTGTGGCACAATTTTTGCAGGTACTCCTTAGGATGATTGGTTGATGGTGTGACTTGGCCTTCATCCCAGCCACCTGGATAGACGGTCGAGTGGGTTACTGCTTCCGCAGGAGAGGACCAGGAGGAGTAGCGTGGCCAGGCTTCGCCATGTTACTCGGTTTTCTCCGTTAGTTATTTCCGCTGCATTAAAAACTATGGTTATTATTTCTGAAACTCCGATAATGTAATCACTAATGATACTTTCTTAATTTATGGTATTATGCTTTATTGTATTTCTCTGTGCCTCACCTTCGAGTGAGCTAGTGGTATTCGATCTGGGATAAGTGGCTTTATCGGACTAGATCCGAGGGACTGACGAGTTATTCCGGTTTAAGTGTGTTGCTGCCCTTAAGGGGGTGACTTGGGCACTTAAGCTAGAATAAATCGAGCGGTTCCGCCACAACTGGCATCGGAACGAATACCAGTACAGAGAAGTCAATAAGTCATGATTTCCAACCTTTTCTAAAGTAAAACTTGCTTAGAAACCAAAGTTAGATAGATATCAGGACGATAAGGATAGACTTAGGACGTGAAGCCTTAGGAAATAGATGGGTAGCTAGGTGGCTATTTATATAGGCCATAAAGGCTACTACTACTATTAGGAAGGATGCTGTAGAAGCACCCGAAAAATTAGTTAGGTCTGAGAAGACGTCTAGAATGAGCATGCATCATGATTGCCGCATCATTGTCTCTTTTGCACCAACATGCTTCTCTCACCTTATTCCAATAATAAGAAATTGTGAATAATGTGTTGTATTGCTATGAACTGCAAAAAAAATGTCTTATCCTGTGTGTCATGATAGTCTTGACTAGGTTGTGTTATGTGCTTCTCTTGTCTTGCTATCTAGGAAATGTTTTGGTTGTTCAACCCTTTTGCCCCCAACCAGCAAAAAAATAAATGTTCTCTGTTCTGCTCATGAAAAGACCCCCCCCCCACTTTAACCAACCTAGTGGTTAGCAAGCGAAACCTCTAAAAAAATCATGCTTGAGTTGGTATTTTCTAACCCTTGTGTATCTTACCCTTGAAGTGACACCTGCACAACTTGTAGATTCCCATAGTTTGACCCCTAAATCGACTAAAGCTTCCTTGTGCACTTGTTGTGTCAAAAAATGTTGTTAGGTCTAGTTGCGGAAACCATATGCAAGTCATGTTTCTTTCCATAAATCCTTAATCCAAAACTTCATAGCATTTCTGTTGATCATCCTAGCTGGTCTTGTTTGCCTACCTCTCCTTTCGCCTAGATCTGTAATCTTTTCCTTGTGAATCATGTTGTGGCTTTATCATCCGAATCTTTGGATCCCTTAATGATTCTGCCCCGTTATTTGGTTATCTGCTATAACCTGTTCTCATGTATCAAATGTGGATCGGTCTAATATCTCATTATGATCGTTCTCATACTCTTCTCTGAGGATCATGACGTTGTTTTATTGATTCTATCTCTAAGCGGTGTGTCCATTTGGTTCAATGGATTTTGCTGTTGTCTTTAGTTCTCTCGTGTCTCATCAAGTTGCCAATCTTGATCTCATGGTTGGTTCCCCTC
Source organism: Zea mays (assembly GCF_902167145.1). NCBI lineage: Eukaryota > Viridiplantae > Streptophyta > Magnoliopsida > Poales > Poaceae > Zea > Zea mays. Next base: position 134,084,508 of record NC_050096.1, on the reverse strand, counting down.
ATATCCACTCTCGTATAAATCTCTGACCTAATAATCTAAATGTTAATCATAAAATAATTCTCAGAGTTGACAAAAATTCTCATGTGATGCTCTTTTGCCAACAATCTCTGCTTCAACTCCGGTCACATTTTTATTTTTTGAGCCATACTCTCACGGGCTCCATCTATCTGTGCTATGTGAATTTCTCATTTGTTGCGTTTGTTAATGGTATTATGACCAACGACTGATGGTGCCGCGACGAAACCGAGAGCCTTCTATGGTGCACACATGGTCGAGCTGCTCGGCACGCGCTGGTATCACGGTTAATAGTCGTGATTCAATATGGGACTACGCCAAGGAGCTATCTTTTGTAGACATTCTCTCAAAGTGATCGCCACATTTTGTCTTAATATGTCGCGATGTTCTGTCCAACTCTATCTCCAGTATTTTGTCAGATACCTCTCATGAATTTACATCTATCATCGGTCTTGGAGTTACATGCTTCTCCACCCTTGAAGATCCTCATTCGAATCTCGGGACGAGATTCCTTTAAGGGGGGAAGGCTGTGACACCCCAAGTGTCAGTTTCGCGTTATGTCGGGAGATTTATCCTAATCTCGGATGCTCAGTAAAAATTTCTATTTCTCGCTCGCGTATGCCTCTGATTATCTAGACTATTCGTACACATTTCACCGAATTCCGATTTTATTCGATCTCGCAGAAGGCCAAATTTGGAGCGTGTTAAAAACCTTTTATTCTCGACGCGAATGCAAACTCGAAAATCATTCTCGATTTATAAATCTCGTTCAAAACTCATTTAATCAAGCGCTCGACAGTTGCTAGTCGAGCTTTGTCCGAATCCAATTTCTCGATGTTCGATCTATGTCCAAAAATTAATCGGAGTCTGTACTCTCAAGCGGAATCTCCAATGTGTTGTCCTCTAATAAATTTTTATCCAACTCGGCTAAAAATCCCTGTGTCCAATCTAAATTCGAAAATCAACATCGACAATGATTTTTATTAATCCGACTCGTTTTATTTCGATAACGAATCCGAAGCCTATCGATCTCGATTCATTTTATTCTACTTGTGCACGAGAATTTAATTTCCAAGCAACACCCAAATAAAATGTCTCGGTTTATTTTATTCTGTGGCCTCTCGTTCATCCGTGCGTCAGTTCGCTCCATTCCCTGCGTCTGTCTCAGCCAACGAGTGAGCGCTGCGCGAATCGGCTAACAGATGACCACTCCTCTCCGACAAATAATTGTCACCGTCTTGATAAACAACTCATACGGGAGCTCTTGTCTCAGAGAAATCAAATAAAAAAAATAATTAGCTCCTAAACAATCATCTCTTTTTCTCTTTAAATAATCAACCAGCGGCCATCATCTCCTTGTCTTCTTCTCCAGCCGACAGCGCCAGTCTGCCACTATCAGCCCCTGGCCAGTGGCTGGCCACCAAATCCTGCGCCACTGGCTGCAGCCGGCCAATGAGAAATGCCGCCCATCCTGACCAATGGAATGCCAGCAGCGTCCTGTTAAATCAACCAGCCATGGCGTCGGCAGACAGGAAATTCTTCCTCAGCGCGCAGAAGCGTTCTCCTGGCGTCTTCCTCCTCTCAGATTCCACGCATGAGCAAGGGAGCTCCCATGGCTACCTCCCTGGCTCCCCCTCGCCCCTGCTCTCCCCTACCGCGACCCTCTCTGCCCAGCGCGCAGAAGCTTCTAGGGAGCAGCCGCTCACCTCCTCAACTCCCTTGACGCCGGCGCTCCCTGCCCTTCTTCCCCAGGCGCGGACGAGCTTCCCTGGCCAGGGCATCCCCTTTCTGGCAGCTCGCCTCCATGGTCGGACTCTTCTGGTGCAGGCGTCCAGGACAAGCCACAAGCCACCTGCTCCTACTCGTCCATGGTGCCTCCCATGGCACCGGCGCTCCTCTGGTCCAGTGCGCGCGAGGAATCCCCCATGGCCGGCGCGCGCCCCTGCTGCGTTTGCCCCTGCGAGCTCGGGCTTCTCCCTCCCGGCACCCCTCACAACAACAGCAAATCACCGACGCCCGGGACTCCCATGGCATCCCTCTCCATCTCCTCCCCTGGTGGAATGTCGATTCTCTCTCTAACTCCCTCCCCTGGCTCGTTCTTCCCTGCACTATGACCAGCAAAAGCCAGGGTGCCATCTCCATGTTGTCGTCCATGGCTACTCCCCTCGGCGCCCTGCTCACCTTGAGCGTGGCAATGGACGACCTCCACTCTCCTTGGTCGGCGCAGGGCCCCCTCTGGTCTGAGCTCGTGCCGGTGAGCACCTCCCATGGCATGGCATTTCCCTGCTGTTGCCAGGGACGACGAGCCCAAGTCTTGTCTCTGGCCTTCCTTGTCGACTATGGCTGCCCAGCAGCTCGTCACCTCCGTCTCCAGTGCATGCCCCGGCTGTCATTTCCCCACGCCGAGCGTGCCCTCTCGCCATCCTTTGCCTTGCTGCTCGCAGCCGAGTTTCCTCCTCATCGCAGCTCGCGCACCACCTGTTCGGCGATATGCACATGAGATGCATGTCTTAGATTATCGCAGCAGCGAGCTACTTCGTTGGCGCCTATCTACAACAGCAGTTCCGACGCAATGTTGTAACCCTTGGTGTGGCACCTTGATGCCCTAGCCGTTGGATCGAGCCTTGTTCCAGCTCGGCGAGAGCAGCCGCGCCGTCGATCTACGTAGCACCATCCTCGACGCCAAAAAACTCGCGGTGAGCTCCTCGCTGTCCCGTGTTCCTTGAATTTATAAAATGACTGAACAAATAAATTGTGTAATGATTGTGTATGTCGTTTAATCACAGCCCTTGTCGACGTCACGCCTCGCGCATCGCTCGTCGGCAAAGGGCCCAAACTAATGGCATGCATGCGCGACGCAAGTCGGCCAGGTTGTTTGCCTTGAATGAATCGTGATTTATTTTATTTACGTATTCGGTCGATGATGTGCCTGCATGTGAATATGTGCGTGAAAATATAATTGTATGAATGGAAGCGTGTAGAGAAGAAAATGAAATAGAAAAGAACTCGTGTATTTTTATTTTGATAGGAAAATATGCGATGGGTTGTTTGATGCAAAAAACTAAGTTACAAAATGCGGATTATGTTTTGGGAAAGGTATCGATATGTGTTTATGTGAAAACTATAATTGTTTTATGCAATGTGATGGGATTTGTGATTATATCGGGAGTATATTTATTCATGTGACGAGTAGTTTAGAAAATGCTAGTTGCGTAGAGGATGAATTATTAAGACATGAGTGTCGGAGTTCATATATTAGTGGCTACGCTACGATGATCGACGAGTTTCGAGTGCACGCCACAATATGGTTGTATGCGAGACAGGGTTATGCGCATGATGAGTTTAGTAAAAATCCATCGATGTCACTGGTGTTAAATTGATGTTTATTTGTGCATGGGAAGTAATAATGTGTTTAATACTAGAACTATTAGTCGATAGTAGAAATTGTTTTGGCTTATATAGAGAGGTGGTGACATGCCAAAGTAGTCGTCGCTTTCTCTATAATTATAAGTCGGGTCGTGACGATGCGTATTATGCGTTCGTTAAATTATGCGTCGCGTATAGTGTATGATTGTGCTCACAATTTCGAGTAGACGCTTCAAGTAAGTCAAGTAGGTTTGTGATACAAGTGTGTAATGGAGTTAGTTGTCTTAGGATAAATATTGAAATACTCGGTTCGTATAAATTGGTCGATGTGCGAAAATACTTATGAATATGTGTATTTATAAAAATGTTGTAGTATATGTTGTGTCTCGGATTGCGATAGTAATAGGCAAGCCGACGTGTAGGTTGTATAGCTGTCGGTGTTTTGGGTCCGACCGCACACCTGGGGTTACCCCTCAAGGTGTTTTTAGGAGTAGGACGGTGTCAACGACTGTAGCAAAATGGTTCGTGCCGATTGCACGAGGGACAGTGGACAAGATTTGCAGGTTCGGGCCGCTTAGAGATGCGTAACACCCTACGTCCTGATGAGTATTCGAGTGCGGTTACAAGAGGGCTCTCTGGATTGAAGGCACAGAGAGTTTACGTGGGTGGCTAAGTAAAGTAGGGTCGATCGTTCTGAAGGGGTGCCCCCTAGGCCTTATATACTCGACCGTGGGGCAGTACACGTGGATATGATAACAACAAGTAGCTGAAAGGTAGTGAACCTCTTGAGTTTATCCCTACGTAACCCTCGCCGACTTATCCTCGCACGGCTCCATTACATGGGGGCTTCAGCGCGGGAAAGTCGGGTCTCTGTTGCGATTTACTCGTTTCGACGTTGTGGGCTCTCCGGGCTTGCTTCAATCCATTCTCACGTCTACTCTGCTTTTGTTGATGGTCTTTCCCCAGGCCCACGAAAGAACGACTTCACGATTTATTGGGCCCTTGGGCCTTTCGGGGAGTCTTTTATTTCTTTAGTGGACTCGGGGGATATCTATCCCCCACAAGCCCCCGATCTTTGGGTCGATTTAGAGGTAATCAACCCAAAGATCCAAGGTCCAAAAAATGGCTTCCTGCTGTCTTCTCTTGCTCCGATCACTCGTTCGACCGAAGTTTAGTTCCGTGCTTGTGCCTTAGAGGTCGGCATTTTGATTTGTAGGATTCTGAACTTCGTTGGGTGCGCCGGAGGTGCACCCAATGGGTGTAGCCCCCGACCTTTGAGTAGATTTTAGAAAACAATCTACTCGAAGGTCTTCCCCAGAAATTATCTCCATGTGCACTCCTGTATCTTGGTTGATGGTTGGTCTTTTCAATCTTGTCCCACGCCTTAGAAGTCGACACTATATCGGTGTAGAATGATAATCCATGGGGTGCACCGGAGGTGCACCCAATGGGTGTAGCCCCCGACCTTCAAATGGATTTTTTAAGGATAATCCATTCGAAGGTCTTCCTTTCGCTTGTAAAAATTGGCATGAAGCTATTCTCATTATACTTTGGAGGTCAGCATTATGTCATCAAAATTTTGTTGCAGAGGTCAGCATATATTTTGTCTCTAGCAGCCGAGTTTGCAATCCATCCATATCTTGCTAGGTAATGCAATTTATTTGCTTCTGCGACTTGATTGGACGCCTGATGGACGTTCTCTGTCTAGTCCTCACATCGCTTCTGTCGGTCATATCTTGTACTTTGCTGGCTATATTTGGCTTTCCTCTGATCCTTACTGATGTCTCATTTTTGTCTTGAGGTATTTACTGTGTGCCCTGCACGGATGTGACCGTTTTGAAAAATATACTGATAATTCCTGGGCGTCCCCCCCCCAATGGGTGTGGGCAAGGGACGGCTTGGTACGCTAAGTGTTTTAGCCGGCTGCTTCTGAGTAGTAATGTGATGGGACGGCTAGTGTAATCATATCCTTCGCGCTGTTGACTGGAGTCCCAATGGGTGTAGTATTGCATGAAACGGCGTCAGCCGTCTGACGTGTCTTCAGATGGGTGGGAGTGCTTATTGAATGCTTTGCGACTGTTCAGTGACCGCGGTTGGAAGTGAGCGGTTGCCTTTCCTTTCTATAAATAACGCCCTTGCTCCTCTGGTTTTTTCACATCTCTTCGCTGTTCTTTACTGCGTCCTTCTCCTCTCCTCTGTCTGCTTCCACCATGGGCAAGGGTACCAAGCGCAAGCGCGAGCCGACTCCTCCATCGGATGATTTTGGTGACTCGGAATACTCGGAGGAGGAATTCTCCTCCGAGTCCGAGGGATCTCCGGCTCCCGTCTCTCCCCCGGCGTCGTCTGATGATTCAGACGACTCCTAGGGGATTGCCGCGGAGGTCTGGACGTACATCCGGGCCGTCGAGCGCTCCGGGCTCGAGGGCTCGGATGAGTCTGAGTTCTCCTCGGACGAGGAGGACTCGGACGGCGGCGAGGACGAAGATGACGACGACGACGACGGCGACGACGACGACGGTGACGGCAGCAACGGCGGCGGGGGCAGCGGCGGCAAGGGCAGCACCAGAGGCGGCAGCAGTACGGGCAGCACTAGAGGCGGCAGCAGTACGGGCAGCAGCAGCAAGGCCAGTGGCTAAACGCCACTGGTCTTTAGATATTAGTATAGCATAGTTAGAATAATGTAGTAGTAATGTAGAGTAGTATAGTGTAGTTTAGTAGTAGTAGTAATGTAGAGTAGAAGTAGGGAAGCACCAACTCGCGAAGAGTTGGTTTGTAAACTTATTAACTTCCCCTTAATGAAGAACTGTCGTTGGTCCCTTCTTGATGACTCACTTTCTCTGATTGTCATCCTGATTCTTTTGATATAGTAGATGAATAACTTGCGCATCACATTGACGCTTCCAGAAGTTGCTGCCGAGTGATATTGTAGTCGGTGTCGGCGTTTTAGAAGCAACACCGAGCGATTGAAGGTTGACATCGGCATTTTAGAAGTAACACCGAGCAATCGAACACGAGACCAGCGTTTTAGAGGCAACGCCGAGCGATTGAACATGCTATCGGCGTTTTAGAGGCCATGCCGAGTGACTGAAGGTCGGCGTCGGCATTTTAGTGGTAATGCCAAGCAATAGAATACGAGTTCAGCGTTTTAGAGGCAACGCCGGGTGATTGAAGGTCAGCGTCGGCATTTTAGAAGTAATGCCGAGCGATTGAATACGAGGTCAGCGTTTTAGAGGTAACGCCGAGTGATAGAAGGTCGGCGTCGGCATTTTAGAAGTAATGCTGAGCGATTGAATACGAGGTCAGCGTTTTAGAGGCAACGCCGAGTGATTGAAGGTCAGCATCGTCATTTTAGAAGTAATGCCGAGCGATTGAATACGAGGTCAGCGTTTTAGAGGTAACGCCGAGTGATAGAAGGTCGGCGTCGGCATTTTAGAAGTAATGCCGAGCGATTGAATACGAGGTCAGCGTTTTAGAAGCAACGCCGAGTGATAGCCGGCCGCGCGAGTTATTTTGAGGATAATAACCGAGTGATGAAGTGGCACGTCGGTTTTTTCGGAAATAACTGCCAGATGTCCACGTGGCATGCTGAGGTTTCAGAAATAACTGTCGGGTGATGACTGGGCACTTTTTGGAACGGTATCTGGCTCAAGAATATCCCATAAGAGTTGCGCTTTTAGCCGCCTTTGCTTTCCGTGCCCTAGTTCTTGCATTTCCGCATCTGAATCTTCTCTGCCACTCGCCTCCTACTCTGTTCGCCAGTGAGAAGCAAGATGGCGCCCAAGAGGAAAACTGCGAACTCGTCTGCTGCGGTGATCCCCGCAATCGACCCCAACAGTCAGTTACCCTTCGCAGGTAACCATATGTCCGTTATTTCCGAAGTCGAACTTCTCCGCCTCGTCTCCATCGGGGTTCTTCCTCCGCGGGAGCTCTGTTCTTGGTGGATTTGCCACGGGACAACTATCCCAACAGAGGATACCCACGAGTCTGTAGTTTACGCTCCTTTTCTTCTCCGCGGCCTCGGCCTTCCCATCTCTCCTTTTTTCCGTGGCCTCCTTGATTTCTATCATATCAACTTGACTCATTTGAACCCTAATTCCATTCTCCAAATCTCCATTTTCGTTCACCTATGCGAAGCCTACCTCGGTGTGCTGCCGCATTTCGGTTTATGGAAGTATCTGTATCATTGTCGCCCTGGGATGGCCGGGGGGCAACATCAGCTGGTCGGAGGTGCCAGTTTGGAGATGCGTCGTGGGCGGAAGACCGAGTATCTTGAGATTCCCCTCAAAGATAGCATTAAAGGGTGGCGTCTGGAGTGGTTTATAGTTGATAATTATGGAAATTCTCTCCCCTCCCGGTCAGGAAGACAGCCAGACGTTCGCACTCCGAGTTGGACTGAGTCTCCCACAGATCAGGAAGTGGCCGAGGCAGGCGTGCTGCTTACTGAAGTCGGATTACTGAAAGAGAGAGGTCTGACTGCCGAAGCTGTGGTCACTGATTTCGTTTTCAAGAACATTCAGCCACTGAAAGACAGGGCCTATCCGGCATATCTGTATCGAGGGCTGGCCGACTCAACTCGGGTTACCAATAGGAGAATTCCTTCTGTTGACTTGGTTATCCGACTTGAAATGATCCTCAGGGGTAAAGTTTCAAATGTTGGTGCTCCAGTGGCATACTCGGCTTGGAACCTACCTCCTCCCAAAGCTTTCACCCTTTTTGTATCAAATCCGCCTGTGACTGATAGCGATTTGGGCCTTAGAGTGCGACCCTCTGCTGAAGAAGTCAGAACTTTGGTTGCTTCGCTCGGGGCGATTCCTGATGATGAACGGCAGGTTTATTTTGAAGTGCCTCTGAACCCTAGTGATGCCGACATAAATGACATGCTTGATCTGTTAGCTGAGGATTCATCCGATGCTGCTCCTGATGGTACGTTGGCGGTGGTGCCCCTTCCAGAGGTTGATACAACTTTGGATGTCCCAAAACCTATCAGTACTCGCCCGAGGCGCCCTAGCCGAACCAGTCAGCCCGAGCCTTCTGCTGATGAACAAAAGAAGAAGAGAAGACGCCTCCGGCGAGTATCCAGCTTTGATGAGGACGCCGGTACCTTAGCTCCTGCTGCTGAAGAAGTGCCTGCGGCTGGCCTTGCTGACACTGATCCCAATGGGTGTGCTCCATCTACTGCTGACCCCAATGGGTGTGCTGCTTGCGTTGTTACTGTGGAAAATGAGGAGGAAGAAAATGAAGCTCCGTTAACTCGGAAAAACAGTCGGCAGTTCATCGCCAGTTGTGGAAGTAGTGGAGTTCCTTCTCCTGCATTGTCCGCCCTCATCGGTCTGCAAGATCTGTCCCTAGCCAATTTTGATCAAACTCTAGAGGATATGGTCCCAGAGGACTTGCTATCAGAGCCTGTGGATGTTGATGCAACAGCGACTTGTGCTGCCGTGCCCGATGCTGGGTTGAGGTCATCCCGTGCCTCGTCGACCATGGAAGTAGCTGAAGGCCCGTCAACCTTAGAGGTGGTTACGGCAGAGAGCTTGGACCCCTTGAATAGTGCTGACATGTGCCCAGCCCCCGAGGATGTCGCCGGGGAAGACTTAGCTCGGGTGAAGAGTATAAACCACTGCCCAGCCCCCGAGGGTGTTGCCGGGGATGATCCGGCTCAAGTGGGCAGTGCCAACTGTGACCCAGCCCCCGAGGGTGTCCGAGCAAGGTCTCCCTCATGCACTTCCATGGATGTTCATGCGGGTTCACCTCCACATTCTAGCGGTATGGTGGTGGCCCAAACTCTGGATCAGGGAGTTGCTTTAGAGGGCAGCGTCCCCGCTGGTCTGGCGTTAGGCTCTGTTGAATGTACTGAGCTCGTTCCTTCTGGTCTGTTGCAATCTGCTTCGGGTGGTGGTCTGGCACCTGATTATCAGCTGATTTCCCCTGATTTGGGCATCCCTTCGTTCTTTTCCAACCTCCAGGTACTGTGCTGTACTTTAACTTGATATTTACGTTGCATGAATTTTTGTCATTATGTTCATCCGTTCTTCTCATCAGGCTTTGGTGGATGGGATGGCCAGCCAGCTGAGATCGCGGGGTGCTTCCATCCCAGAAGTGGCTTCATCTCTTGAGCGTTGGAATCCGGTGTCGCTTCATCGTCGTGTATCCGAGTTGGAGGCAACTAATGTTGGTTAGTGCTCCTCTTCTTCTTCTTTGCCTTTATTCGTGGATTGTTTTACCTTCTGACCTCATTTCGTTTGATTACCTCTTGATAGGAATGACTCGGCAGATTGCAGTTCTTGAGGAAAAACATTCCCGAGATCAAGCTGAAATGGCTCAACGGTGCGCTGACTTCGAGGAGAAGTATTCTCAGAGCGAGACTGAATTGAATCAGGTCTCCGCTGCTTTGGATGACGCCAACGCTCTGAGTTCTTCTCTTCATGCTCGGCTTGACTCTGAAAAGGTAACTTACAAAACCATGCCTCGCTTTGCAATGCTCTTATTACTTGTTTGGATTCTGAAGGAGTTGATTTTTCTTTGTAGGAAGAAAAACGTATCCTTGCTGCTTCTCGCGACAATCTGGACAGATTGTATCGAGATTCTAACAACTCGCTGACCATCTTAGAAAGAAGTCACCGCTTCACAATGGAGGAACTGGACAATCAGCGTTGTAGGTTGCAAGAATCTGTGGATGAAGTGACCCGCCTCAAGCAATTGATATCAGCAAAGGATGCCACCATCAAGGGACTCCGAGCTTCTAAGAAATCCATTGCTCAGGAGTTAGAAACTGCTCAGCTGGCTGCTAAAGTTGCCGAGGAAACTGCTGTTACTCTCAAAGCTCAGCGTGATAAAGCCATGGACAAGGCTATTCGGGCGGGACGAATCTTGATGAGAAGACCCGGCGTGGTAGTTCCTGAAGACATAAAGGCCGACGTGCATGTTGCCCCTGATTCCTCGAATCGCCCTTCTTCGTCTGTCGTTCCTGAGAGAGACATTGAAAAATAGAGAAACATTTTGCGTGCTATGAATGCGCGGTTAGCACGATCAAGTACTCGCTAGAGGATATCAGCTTATCATTCGAATGACATGATTACTCTCTTTATTGTATCAGAATTTATTAGTTCGCGAGTTTGTGGTAACGCTGCATGATTATGAAGTTTGTTTGCGGGACATGGAGGTCATCCCCTGAATTGCGTAAGCGCGAGTAAGCTGCACCGGCTTAAGCCACCACTGACTTTAGCTGATAGCTCCGTTAGTAGGGTATAGTGGTCACCCTGGGTTAAGTAAGCGTGAGCATGTTGCACCGCCTTAAGTCGTTGCCGACTTAAGTCGATTGCTCCGTTTGTAGGGCATAGTGGTCACCCCGAGTTAAGTAAGCGTGAGCATGTTGCACCGCCTTAAGTCGTTGACGACTTAAGTCGATTGCTCCGTTTGTAGGGCATAGTGGTCACCCCGAGTTAAGTAAGCGTGAGCATGTCGCACCGCCTTAAGTCGTTGCCGACTTAAGTCGATTGCTCCGTTTGTAGGGCATAGTGGTCACCCCGAGTTAAGTAAGCGTGAGCATGTCGCACCGCCTTAAGTCGTTGCCGACTTAAGTCGATTGCTCCATTTGTAGGGCATAGTGGTCACCCCGAGTTAAGTAAGAATGCAAGTCAATCGTAAACGAGCCGAGTATATTTGAAATCTCTCTTTATTGATGACATATTTCCACTTTAAAGAATACATTGCCGCCCCAACTGTTTTGAAATACAGCTAGGGGTAAAACTTTCTGAGGTGCTCTATGTTTCAGGAATTCCCAACCTTTGTGCCATCCATCTGAGTGAGGCGATATGATCCGGGCCGAGTGACTTCTGCTACTATCAAAGGCCCTTCCCATAAGGGTGATAACTTGTGCCGTCCCTCCCCCGTTAGAATTTAACGGAGGACGAGGTCTCCTATTGAAAAGAACCGCTGCCGCACAGCTTTGTCGTGATAGCGCCTTAGAGTTTGCTGGTATCGTGCTGATTGGATTACTGCATTCAGTCGCTCTTCCTCAAGTACATCAACGTCTTCCAGCCTGGTGGCCTCAGCTTCTGCTATGCTTTCGAAGATCAATCTCGGCGCCCCGAACTTGAGATCAGGAGGTAGCACTGCCTCCGATCCATAGACCATGAAGAAAGGAGTATTTCCATGCAGGGCTCGGCTAGGTTGGGTTCTTAAGCTCCAAACGACATAAGGCGGTTCTCTTATCCATTTTCCTGCGAATTTTTCATTCTTATCGAAGACCCTTTTTCTGAGTGCCTCCAATATCATTCCGTGGCTCGCTCAACCTGCCCGTTGGCTCTCGGATGTGCTACAGATGCGTATTTGATCTGAATGCTCTTTTGCTCGCAGAAGTCAAAGAATTCTGAACCGGTGAAGTTGGATCCCAAGTCAGTGATGATACTGTTTGGTATCCCGAATCTGAATATTATGCTTTGTATGAATTCCACGGCTTTAGCAGAGGTTAAAGAAGCAATGGGCTGGAACTCTATCCATTTAGTGAATTTGTCGATCGCCACCAATACATGGGTATATCCTCCTTGAGCTTTCTTGAAAGGTCCAATCATATCCAGTCCCCAGCATGCGAAAGGCCAAGTTACTGGTATGGTCTGTAGTTGCTGTGCTGGCATATGTTGTTGCTTTGACAAGTATTGGCAAGCTTCACACCTCTGAACTAACTCGGTTGCATCGTTCTTCGCCGTCGGCCAATAGAATCCTGACCTGAAAACCTTTCCGACTAGTGTTCTGGATGCTGCATGTATCCCACATTGCCCTGCATGGACCTCCTCCAGAAGTTGTTTCCCAGTGGACGGGAGAACGCACTTCATGAGGATGCCTGACGCACCCCTCCTATACAATACCTCCCCAATGAGCGTATAGTGAGCTGATTGCCTGGCAATGCGCTCTGCCGCGTTCTTGTCATCTGGTTCTTCTTCATTCTTTATATACTTAATAATCGGCCGCCTCCAGTCATCAGAGTCTGACTCGGGTTGATCTATGATGTTGCATTCTTCTGTTTGATCCATTGAGATACTCGGCTGGAGAATTTCTTGCACGAAGACCCCGGGCGGGACCTGAGTCCGACCGGATCCGAGCTTGGACAGTACATCGGCTGCCGTGTTCCGATCTCTTTCTACATGATGAAATTCCAGACCCTCGAATTTATCTTCCAGTTTTCGGACGGCAGCGCAGTATTTTCCCATTGAATCACTTGAACAATCCCATTCTTTGTTTATCTGGCTGATGACTACCAGAGAATCTCCATATACCATCAATCTTTTGACGCCCAGTGATATGGCGATGTTTAATCCGTGTATCAAGGCTTCATACTCGGCTGCATTGTTAGAGGCCGGGAATAGCAACTGGAGAGCATACTTGAGGTGTTCGCCTCCAGGTGCAGTGAAAAGAATCCCTGCTCCTGCCCCCTGTAGCTTCAGCGAGCCATCAAAATACATTCGCCATACTTCTGCTGTTTCTGGATTGTCTGGTACTTGCTGTTCTGTCCATTCTGATACGAAATCAACCAGTGCTTGAGTTTTGATGGCGGTGCGAGGTCGGAACTCGATATCGTGGGATCCCAACTCGCAAGCCCACTTGGCTATTCGGCCAATGGCTTCCTTGTTGTGAAGAATGTCCCCTATTGGAAAACCAGTAACTACTATGACTTTGTGGTCGTCAAAGTAGTGACGCAGCTTGCGGGCAGTTAGAAGTACTGCATATAATAGCTTCTGAACCTGAGGATACTTTTTCTTCGAGGGGCCTAGAACTTCACTAATGAAGTAAACAGGATGTTGTACTGGATAAGCATGTCCCTCTTCTACTCGCTCGACTACCAACGTAGTGCTTACCATGTGAGTCGTGCAAGAGATATACAGCAACAAATCTTCAGCCGGTTGAGTCGGCGTAGCTCGCCGGGGTGGTTTCAATACTGGTGGTGTTGTCAAGAATTTCTTCAGCGCGTCTAGAGCTCCTTGTGCTTCTGATGTCCACTGAAACTTATCCACCTTCTTGAGTAGTTTGTAAAACGACAAACCTTTTTCTCCCAGCCTGGATATAAATCTGCTCAGAGCTGCCATACATCTAGTGAGTCGCTGAACCTTCTTTTGTGACCGAGTAGCTTCCATCTTCATGATAGCTTCAATCTTATCTGGATTAGCCTCAATTCCCCGGTGGCTGACGATAAATCCGAGCAACTTTCCTGCTGGTACCCCGAAAACACATTTTTCAGGATTGAGCTTCCATCTATATCTTCTCAGGCTGTTGAAAACCAGCTGTAAATCTTCGATGAAGTTTTCCGAATTCTCTGTTTTGATCACCACGTCATCTACGTAAGCCTCCACAGGCTTGCCCCAGTGATCGGCTAAGCATATTTGAATGGCTCTCTGATAAGTCGCTCCAGCGTTTTTGAGGCCGAACGGCATGGAGGTATAATAGAAAGCACCAAACGGAGTGATGAACGCCGTTTTTTCCTCGTCTTCTTTTGCCAAACTAATCTGATGATACCCGGAATAGCAATCTAAGAAAGACAGCATAGAACATCCAGCGGTGGAATCCACCACCTGATCTATCCTCGGGAGCCCGAAGGGATCCTTCGGACAGTGTTTGTTGAGATCAGTATAGTCGACGCACATGCGCCAATCCACTTTATTCTTTTTGAGTACAAGAACAGGGTTGGCCAACCACTCGGGGTGTAATACTTCTCTAATAAATCCAGCCGCGACCAAGCGAGCTAACTCGGCACGAATGGCCTCTCTCTTGTCGGGCGTGAAACGACGTAGCTTTTGCCGGATCGGCCTCGCCTGGGGATAGACCTTCAATTTGTGCTCAACCAGTTCTCTTGGGACTCCCGGCATATCCGCAGGTTGCCATGCGAATACGTCTCGGTTATCTTGCAGGAACTGGACGAGCGCGCTTTCCTATTTGTCATTCAAACTGGAGCTGATGATGGCCGTCTTGCGCTCATCAGCGAACCCCAGGTTGATTCGCTTGGTTTCTTCAGTCGGCCGCATAGAGGTCACGGCCTGAGCTTCGTTTGCCGGTATGGCGAGGTCTTCCTCAGGCTTAGAGTTCGCCGGCGTAGAAGGAACCGTTGACGACTTGGTGGTGAGGGCTGCTTGGATGGCCACTCGGAAACATTCTGCGGCGCCTTGGAAGTCGGCGCGCACAGTTATGATTCCTTGCGGTCCTGGCATCTTCAGTATCATGTATGTATAGTGCGGAATGGCCATGAATTTAGCCAGCCCCGGCCTCCCGATGATGGCGTTGTACCCGCAGTCGAAGTTCGCCACCTCGAACCTCAGGAACTCGGTTCTGTAGTTCTCCGGAGTTCCGAAGGTGACCGGCATGTAGATGTGGCCCAGCGGGTATTCCCCTTCCGTCGGCACGATGCCGAAGAAAGGAGTGTCCGACTCGCGGAGCTCTTTGAGGTGAACTCCCAAGCCTTGGAGTGTCCGGGGGAAAGTGACGTTGATGCTGCTCCCCCCGTCCACTAGCACCTTCTTTATCCGGCTTTCTCGGATCACCGGATCGACGAGAAGCGGGTATTTGCCTGGATGGTCGAAGTTGAGCCATTGATCCTCCCGAGTGAAAGTGATCGGGTGCTCCGACCACCGGTATGGGGCGGGAGGACCGGTGGTCGCCACCAGTATCTGGCGGTCGTTGAGCTTTTGTTGTCTTTTGTTCTCCTGCGACCCATGTCCGCCGAAGATGATGTTGACCTCCCTGTCAACGCGCGGGAAAGCTCCTCCTCCCCCCTCCTCCTGCTGATGGGGCTGTCGTGGTTCATCTGGTCCTCCCCTCGGCGGAGGAGGCGGTAGAGGTTGGAAGGGTCGGCCGTGCCCGTCGGAGTGCTTGAAGTCCCGGCAGTTACGAAGAGTGTGGCACATGTCCTTGTGGTACGGGCACTGGGCGTCGAGGATGTCGTCCAGCGTGCGCTCGCCTCCACGAGGTCCTCCTCGGGCGCGAGAGGCGGGTGGTCCGGCGGCGTGTACTTCTTCATGAGGCCTCTTCTCCCAGCGTTTGTCGGGTGGTTGGTTCGCGTCACGTCGTGGTGCTGCCGGTGCAGGCTTTGCTCCTCCAATGAGATCCTGGGCCCGCTCGTCGGCGGTGATGTAGAGGTCGGCTTCCCGGAACAGCTCCTCGGAGGTAGTCGGTGCCTTTTGTAGTATGGCTCGGACGAAAGCCGAGTCATTGGATCCTCTGTAGAAGTCCTCGATCACGGCCGCCTCCGTGACCTCGGGGATACGATTTCTCATGGTCTGGAACCTTTTGAGGTACGACCGGAGAGTCTCGTCCCCCCGGCGCTTGATGGATTTGAGGTCCCATGTTTGCGCTGGTTTGTCGGAGAGGGACTGGAAGTTGGCGGTGAAACGTCGACTGAAGTCTCCCCAGTCGTCGATGCAGTGTCGGGGTAGATGTCGTAGCCACTGCAGCGCATCTTGCCCAAGGACAATGGGCAGATACGCGGTCATGACGTCTTCAGATGCCCCGGCAGCCCGAGCAGCGGTGGTGTAGACGGCTAGCCAACCCCCTGGATCCTGCTTAGGTTCATATTTGTCGACATTGGATACCTTGAAGTTGGGAGGCCATTGGATGGCCCTAAGGCGCGGAGTAAGAGCGGATACTCCGCACGTGTCTTCCTGTCATCGAGGACGATGTCTGTCCCGGGGAGGGGAGTGGTGGTGGTGGTTCCTCGACCGTCCCCGGGTGGTACCACCAGTTGAAGCTGTTGCCGACTCAGTCCTGGTGGCCTGGCTTTGAGTCGGGAAGCCGTGATCTCGGTCATACTCCTCCCGACGGCGAATTTCGTTTTCATGCCGCCGTTCGCGCGAAGCATTGATAGAGCTTCGCGCGTCTCGGCGACTGTTGATGGCGTGTCGCAAATCGTTCGGCGGGTGAGCGAGCGGTAGAAGATGGTTGGCTGCCTGAGTGAACAGGCGTCGGTATCCCTCGGCGTCGGGAGACCGAGGAAGTCCATCAGCTATCCGGGCTAGTACGCCTCCGACTTCGCTCGGCGTGTTCATAGCTCGGGCAAAGTCGGGGTTCAGGTTGCGCCCGAAGAGCGGATTCTCCCGGCGTTGCCTTGCATCTTGCTCGGCTTGCTCCTGAGTCCGTCGGCGATCACGTCGTCGGGAGTTCCTTCGTTCCCTGAAGACGCGTTCTTCCGGAGTTTCTCCTATCTCCGAGACCTCGTCTCGCGAGACAGGCTGCTCCGGATCCCGTTCTCCGGCCGCGTGATGTCGTCGAACGTTCCTGCGTCGGTTCCTCCGTCGGCGGGATTCTCGTTGAGGTGGTTCTTCTCCAGGCGCGGTCGGTTCGTCGTCAGAGACGGCGGGCGACTCCACTCTCCCGATGAAGAGGACGTCGGGGTAGAATGGTGCTGCTGTCGTGGCGACTTTCTTTCCGTTCTCCTTTGAGGCCGGAGGAACGGAAAGAACGACTTGCCTTTCCCTGGTCTCCTTCTTCCTCGCGATCCGTGTCCATTCTTTCGTCGGGGAAGTAGACAGCGGAGTCTTCCGGGTCAGCGAGCTTCCAGCTCCAGCCTTTCCGGAGATGATCTTTTTCCGAAGAGCCGGAGGTAGCGTCTTTCCAGCATTTTCGGAGTTCGTTGGAGGAGATTTCTTTTCCGGCAGATCTGCGATGCGGTGTAGAATTCCCTCTTCATCCGCTACAAATGAGATTGTCCCGAAGCAGAATACGGATCCGGGACGCATGGTGATCTTGCTGTGGAAGGTGACGGCCATTGAGCTAGCTTGGATCGTCGACACACCCCCTACCTGGCGCGCCAGCTGTCGGTGTTTTGGGTCCGACCGCACACCTGGGGTTACCCCTCAAGGTGTTTTTAGGAGTAGGACGGTGTCAACGACTGTAGCAAAATGGTTCGTGCCGATTGCACGAGGGACAGTGGACAAGATTTGCAGGTTCGGGCCGCTTAGAGATGCGTAACACCCTACGTCCTGATGAGTATTCGAGTGCGGTTACAAGAGGGCTCTCTGGATTGAAGGCACAGAGAGTTTACGTGGGTGGCTAAGTAAAGTAGGGTCGATCGTTCTGAAGGGGTGCCCCCTAGGCCTTATATACTCGACCGTGGGGCAGTACACGTGGATATGATAACAACAAGTAGCTGAAAGGTAGTGAACCTCTTGAGTTTATCCCTACGTAACCCTCGCCGACTTATCCTCGCACGGCTCCATTGCATGGGGGCTTCAGCGCGGGAAAGTCGGGTCTCTGTTGCGATTTACTCGTTTCGACGTTGTGGGCTCTCCGGGCTTGCTTCAATCCATTCTCACGTCTACTCTGCTTTTGTTGATGGTCTTTCCCTAGGCCCACGAAAGAACGACTTCACGATTTATTGGGCCCTTGGGCCTTTCGGGGAGTCTTTTTTTTCTTTAGTGGACCCGGGGGATATCTATCCCCCACAATAGCGGCCTATGTTGCTGCTTTGGTTGACCAACCTGTTAGATGGTTTTGGGTTAAGTTCGTGGTCACGATGAATTGCTAGTTGTAGTCTAAATGCGTGTGGTTATGGTCGCGGGTAAAAATTAGTAGTGCTCATGTGGTGTCTAAGTTAAAATGCGGACTAGTGGGTGAAAAGCGCTTCGATATAAATATATGCCGGATTTGATGATTGTGGTGAATGCGTTGTTAATTGATTGTAGTAATTTTAGTGCACTAAATGAATTGGATAAAATTTGTAAGTCTACTTGCTAGTCCTCATTTAATTAATTTAAATCTAAGAAATAGTAAAGTGCTAGAATGATGATAGTCTCTAGAATGCTGCAATTCTTGAATTATATAGAAGCTGGAATTTATTGATTGCTGTTTTGGGCTGCACGCATTGTTTTTGTTGTGCTGTTTGTTTGATAAACCAAATCATGTTTTCTGTAGAAAAGTCATATAGAAGAGTTGTAGATAACATGATTATCTTGCTTGTACTAAAATTTGACAGCCATAAACCTGACCGTTTAGAAGTTGTGCTTTTCACAAGCCCAGAACCTGAATCTGCCGAATTTCTGAACAGATTTCAGAAATTGCAATGGTTGATTAAGTTAATGTTGAAATCAGTTATTGGTGTTCACAAGAACGTTGTAGACAACTCTATTATCTTACTTGTGTTAAAACTTGACAGCCATAGGTCTGACAGTTTAGGAGTTATGCTTTTTACAAATTGAGTAACTGAATCTGTCCACTTTCTGTATAGATTTCAGAAGCTGCACTGTTTGCTTAAGTAAATGTTACAATCTGTTCATGGTCATTATAAGAAAGTTGTAGGTGCTTTTCTTATCTTGCTTGTGTTAAAATTTCACAACCATAGGCCTGACGGTTTAAGAGTTATGAATTTTACAAACTGCTTGCTGTGTTCTGTCCTCTGTCAGAACAGATTTCGAAAACTGTAATGTTTGATTTGATTAAAACTAGAATCACTTCTTGGTGATTATAAAAGTTATGTAGTGAATTTTCTAAGCTTTCCAAAAATTCTTGGATCACTATTTTTGGTGATCTGAAGATTAAGTTATGGATGTTTAAAGTCTGAAGACTGAATCTGTCCAATTCTGGACAGCAAAGCCTTCTAGTATCTTTTGTCCTTAGTTAAAAATTGAATCACCTTGAGATGTTTATAAATGATATATAGACAATTTTATTACCTTTCCAGAAAGTCCAGAATCAATTAGTTTGGATGTCTGAACATGTAGTTATGAATTTTTGAAGTCGCAAGTCTGAATCTGTCCATCCTGGACAGACCTCTAATTTTTGCACAGTTCGACTTTGCTAAGAGTCTAGTCATATTGAGACGATAATACCAAAGTTGTAGAGCGTTTCCCAAGCTTTCCAAAAAGTATTTGTTCACTATTTTTGGATAAATATTTGAAGAGTTATGACTGAAACAAGCAACTACTGTGCTGCTGTCATAATTTTATTATGTTTGGTGGATTGCTCTACTCTGTGGTGTATTTCTTGAGTCGCCTGTTTCCTCGTTTTGACCTTGGTTGAACACGCAGTAATGATAATATAACTAATATAATTGAGCCTAAGTATATAGGTAACTAGTACACGTCTCGCTAAATTAGTGAACTAAATTGGTTAAGGTCTAATAAGTGTTTGCCTAGTAAATAATTGTAAAGCCCAATTAAGTGTCTAGTTCCCTTTCAACTAAGTCTGTCTACATATCAGTAGTAGCGAACTTAGGTACTTAACTAACTTAATGATTAAGTAACTAATGGATGATTAAAGTGAACGTGGTAAACACTTGTGATCATGCTTGTGTGGTCATGTTTGTATTGGTTAAGTAAAGTAAGCGCCGTCATCTTTCCAGTGGTAGCGACTACGTATGCCCGATGACGTGTAGATAACTAATGCTAACGTGTGGTGGTTTACAGTGTCTTCTAAATTAATGTTAGTTCGCTATTGTGTCTTTGTATATCTTGTGCTATTTTTCATCATATTCATACATATGCATCTTGCATCTCATTTAGGACCGAGAGAGGATGATCGTGCAAGTGATGTGTTGCCAACCACAAGATGCAGTCGGTTGACGACCCAAGGAATGATGGACTTAACCAGTTGATGCTCGCCAAGCGAGCACCTCCCCCAACAAACACTACCTAAGTGTTAAATTAAAGGCAAGCCCCGGTTTTATGCATAAGCGTTTATATATGCTATTTTACTACACTTAATGTTTGTAGGCTTGTACCGTGCACTTAAGTGTAGGAGTTGGTTGAAACCCTAGTTGCATGAACTCAGGATTCCTTTTGAGATGGATACTAGTATGCTAGGTCGAGTAGCTGCTATGCTAAATCAGGATCTCGGTAGAAGTCGAGTGATTTTTCTAGCACTCGCGCGAGGTCAGGAATTGGTTGTATCCATTTTGATAACAGAATGATGATGGTCTGTGGACACAGATCCATGGGGATGCGTTGTTTATGAGACAAAATTGGAATAAGGATTAACGTGCGGATACCTGTGTCAAGCGTTTGAATGTACTAAACACATGTCGGGAAAAATGGTAACCGGTAAACCTAGTACCCGAGTGAAGCCGGGCGCGGACTTTATCCCTCACGTGACCTGAGACTGGGTCTCCCATTCTAGATATGGTGGGTACAAGTGCGGCCACTGCACGGCGGCGGTCGAGGTCAGTGGAGCATTGTATGCCAAGGCGGTGAGGCCTGGACGCGAACGGGGAATCGATGGGGACAGTTGACATGTGTGGGGACGGAGTGCCCTGACATGTCGTGTGTTTAGGTTTACCTTGCAAGGTTAAAACTCGATTCGAATCGTCTGCTTCTCACAGCTAATGAGACTACTTGATCCATTGTACTGCATTGAGTAATAAGTGGAAATGAGATACTGGCAAAAGGTGTTGATTGATATAATGTTTGATACCATGTATGAATAGATAGGTTCTCATCTAGTCTAAAATTATTATTCTACAACTTGAAAAGCTAAAACTTGATTTTAGACTCAGCTAGTGCTTTTGGCAAACCAAATCCCTCAGCCAAACAGCTGCATGGTCTAGAGGTAGAGGAGTAGACTCCTCACACCGGGTAAGTCTAGCTGAGTATTAGTATACTCAGCCTTGCTTGTGGCACAATTTTTGCAGGTACTCCTTAGGATGATTGGTTGATGGTGTGACTTGGCCTTCATCCCCGCCACCGGGATAGACAGTCGAGTGGGTTACTGCTTCCGCAGGAGAGGACCAGGAGGAGTAGCGTGGCCAGGCTTCGCCATGTTACTCGGTTTTCTCCGTTAGTTATTTCCGCTGCATTAAAAACTATGGTTATTATTTCTGAAACTCCGATAATGTAATCACTAATGATACTTTCTTAATTTATGGTATTATGCTTTATTGTATTTCTTTGTGCCTCACCTTCGAGTGAGCTAGTGGTATTCGATCCTGGATAAGTGGCTTTATCAGACTTGATCCGAGGGACTGACGAGTTATTCCGGTTTAAGTGTGTTGCTGCCCTTAAGGGGGCGACATGGGCACTTAAGCTGGAATAAATCGGGCGGTTCCGCCACACTATTGGGCTGGGTTGGGCTTGGCCCAAAATCCCAAATCGGGCTGCGCTAAATATTTTCTGGAATAAAAATGCTCCTGCGGAATTCGTTTCTACGGAGAACAGAGCAAATTAGAGTTCCGACGAACGGACGATTGAGCGATTAACTTGGCCGAGAGTCTAATTTGATTTCGCTCGAAAATAATTCCCTACGCGTGATTCGAAAATAAATCGTCTTGAGATATGACCGGCTTTCGGATTTTTAGTCGGAGAAGGCGAATCGTGACATTTTAAAATCACTGTCGATACGGGGTTTTGAATTCGGTTCGGACATAAGATATTTGGCTGAGTCGAGTAAGAATTAATTAGAGGACGACATATTGAGTATTCCGTCTGAGAGTACGGACTCGGATAAAATAGTCGGACATCGGTCGAGGTTCGAGGAATTAGACTCGGGCTCAGATCAAATAACAATCGTCGAGAGTTTGATTGAATGAGCTTCAGATGAGATTTATAATTTGAGGTTGACTATCGAGTTTGCCTTCGTTCCGAGAATAAAAGTTTTTAACAGGATCTGAATTCGGTCTTTTGTGAGACTGAATAACTCCGAATTCGGTGATATGTGTACGAATAGTCTGGCTAATCAGAGACATACGCGAGCGAGAAATAGAAATTTTCACTAAGCATCCGAGATTAGGATAATTCTTCTGACATAACCGAAAATAGACACCTGGGGTGTCACATGTAGTCTACACACATCCTCCATTTCCCACCTTTCTTTTTCACAAGCACTGGGTTGGCTAGCCATTCGGGATGGAATACCTCTTTGATGAACCCTGCAGCCATCAGCTTGTGGATCTCCTCGCCTATGGCTCTGCGCTTTTCTTTGTCGAATCGGCGCAGAGGCTGCTTCAGGGGTCGGGCTCCAGCTCGGATATCCAGTGAGTGCTCGGCGACATCCCTCGGTATGCCAGGTGTGTCCGAGGGACTCCACGCAAAGACCTCGGTGTTCGCGCGGAGAAAGTCGACGAGCACTGCTTCCTATTTGGGGTCGAGCTCGGAGCCGATCTGGACTTGCTTGGAGGCATCGTTGCTGGGGTTGAGAGGGACGGACTTAACCGCCTCTGCTGGCTCGAAGTTGCCGGCGTGGCGCTTCGCATCTGGCACCTCCTTGGAGAGGCTCTCCAGGTCGGCGATGAGGGCCTCGGATTCGGCGAGGGCCTCAGCGTACTCCACGCACTCCACGTTGCATTCGTACGCGTGTCGGTACGTGGATCCGACGGTGATTGACCCCGTTGGCGCCCGACATCTTGAGCTTGAGGTAGGTGTAGTTGGGGACGGCCATGAACTTGGCGTAGCATGGTCTCCCCAGCCCTGCGTGGTAGGTTCCTCGGAACCCAACCACCTCGAACGTGAGGGTTTCCTTTTGGAAGTTGGAGGGAGTCCCAAAGCAGACATGCAGATCGAGTTGCCCAAGGGGTTGGACGCGCTTCCCGGGGATGATCCTGTGAAAGGGCGCCGCACCGGCCCGGATTGTGGACAGATCGATCTGCAAGAGCCCGAGGGTTTCGGCGTAGATGATGTTGAGGCTGCTGTCTCCGTCCATGAGGACCTTGGTAATCCTGACATTGCCGATGACGGGATCGACAACGAGTGGGTACTTCCCCGGGCTCGGCACGCGGTCGGGGTGGTCGCCTTGGTCGAAGGTGATGGGCTTGTCGGACCAGTCTAGGTAGACTAGCGCCGCTACCTTCACCGAGCAGACCTCCCGGCGCTCCTACTTGCGGTGCCGAGCCGAGGCGTTCGCCACTTGCCCACCGTAGATCATGATGCAGTCGTGGACCTCGGGGAACTCCTCTGCCTTGTGGCCCTCCTTCTTGTCGTTGTCATGGCCTTTGCACCTTCCGCCGGGGGCCCGGCCTTATGGAAGTAGCGCCGAAGCATGACGCACTCCTCAAGGGTGTGCTTGACGGGACCCTGATGATAGGGGCACGACTCCTTGAGCATCTTGTCGAACAGGTTGGCCCCTCCGGGAGGCTTCCGAGGGTTCCTGTGCTCGGCGGTGGCGACAAGATCTGCATCGGCGGCGTCTCGTTTCGCTTGCGACTTCTTCTTGCCCTTCTTCTTTGTGTCGTGCTGAGCGGACGCCTCGGGGACGTCTTCCTGCTGGCGCCCCTGAGGCTGCTTGTCCTTCTGGAAGATGGCCTCGACCGCCTCCTGACCAGAGGCGAACTTGGTGGCGATGTCCATCTGCTCACTCGCCCTGGTGGGAGTCTTGCGACCCAGCTTTCTCACCAGGTCGCGGCAAGTGGTGCCGGCGAGGAACGCGCCGATGACATCTGAGTCGGTGATGTTGGGCAGCTTGGTGCGCTGCTTCGAAAATCGCCGGATGTAGTCCCGCAGGGATTCTCCTGGCTGCTGGCGGCAGCTTCGGAGATCCCAGGAGTTCCCAGGGCGCACGTATGTGCCCTGGAAGTTTCCGGCGAAGGCTTTGACCAGGTCGTCCCAGTTGGAGATCTGCGTAGGAGGCAGATGCTCCAGCTAGGCCCGGGCGGCGTCGGAGAGGAACATGGGGAGGTTGCGGATGATGCGGTTGTCATCGTTCGTTCCACCCAGCTGGCAGGCTAGCCGGTAGTCCGCGAGCCACAGTTCCGGCCTTGTTTCCCCCGAGTACTTGGTGATGGTAGTCGGGGCTCGGAACCGGGTCGGGAATGGTGCCCGTCGTATGGCCCGGCTAAAAGCTTGCGGACCGGGTGGTTCGGGCGAGGGACTCCGATCCTCCCCGCTGTTGTAGCGTCCCCTACGCCTAGGGTGGTAGCCTCGGCACACCTTCTCGTCGAGGTGGGCTCGACGGTCGTGGCGGTGGTGCTCGTTGCTGAGGCGACCCGGGGCTGCAGGCGTTGCGTCCCGCGTGCGCCCGGTGTGGACCGAGGCTTCCCGCATGAATCGGGAAGTCACGGCGCGATGCTCCGGGGGTACCCCTGCCTTCGGGAGGCAGAGCTTTCGGCCCGGCGGACCGCGACATACTCCAGGAGATTCTTGAGTTCTCCCTGGATACGCCGCCCCTCGGTGGTGGATGGCTTCGGCATCGCTCGGAGTAGTATTGCTGCTGCAACCAGGTTCTGGCCGACCCCACTGGAAGCCGGGGGCATCCTTGCCCTATCATCGTCAGCGATGCGGTGCTGGACGTCCTGGGCTAGATGACGCGCTTCTTCGGCTAGTGCTCGGCCTGCCCACTCCTGCCCGATGTTCTGCCGAAGCTGCACAAATTGTCCTGCCTCCTCGTCGAGCTTGGCCTGCATCTCGCGGATTTGCTCGAGCTGTGTGTCCTGACCCCACATAGGGACTGGGACCACAGCTAGCTCCCGAAGGATGTCAACGCGAGGCGCAGGCCTAGGGGGATCGCCGTCCTCCGGCATACCAAGGTGGTTGCCTTCATCGAGACCCCCTAGATCGACGTGGAAACATTCGCGACTTGGGCCACAGTCCTCGTCGTCTAGGCTGTGGCCACCATCGGAGAGGCAGTAGTCACATGCGGTCATGAAGTCTCGCATGGCACTTTGGTTACCGAGCCCGGAGAAATCCCAACCAGAGTCGGGCTCGTCATCTTCCTCGGAACCCAGGGGCCCGCAGGTCGAGACGGCCGTCAGTCGGTCCCAGGTTGACCACATATGGTACCCTGGAAGGTTAGGATATGCCTTTATGAAAGCGTCCACCGAAGCGGGGTCGCTTGGTGGGTCGAAGCTGAATCTAAAAGGCAAAGGGTGGAAAACGGACGGTACCTCTTGATCGACGGATGGTGACGAAGTCGCGTCGGGGACGGACTGCACCGTTATCTCAGGTACGAGGCTAACACCCAGCAAGTCCTTCGCGAGCATGCTGGCGTCATCCGTCCGCTTGGGGTTGGCGTGTTGCGGGGAAACGACGCTCGTCTTCATCTCCGACGCGAGGTCAACGCCCGACGTGTCCCCCGCTGGGGCGCTGGCGTCGTCGACTCGGTCGACAACCAATGAGGTGCCGCCTCCTGCTTGGCCATGGTTGCCCCGCCTCCTCCTCCTGCGGCGGGGAAGGTGACGGGACAGACCTGGATGCCGCTCTTCTGCCACGCGGGGAAGAAGTTGTTGATTCCGACGCCGTCGGGCGGGCTGACGGTCGTTGTTGTCGTTGTCGTGCGGCGGAGGAAGGAGTACCATGTTGTAGCTGCCGTCGAGGGACATGAACTCGAGACTCCCGAAACAGAGCAGCGTCCCGGGCTAGAGAGGTTGCTGGAGACTACCCATCTGGAGCTTGATGGGAAGCTGTTCGTCAACACGCAGCAGGCCCCTACCTGGCTAGCCAACTGTCGGCATTTCGACCCCGGGGGGTCCCTGGACCGACGAGTAAATTGTCGCTGCGTGTCCCAGCCAGATGGGTCGGCGCGAGATAGAACACAAGGGGGAAAAAGGGGAACCGCGACTCATGTTATCCAGCGCCCAGGGCGGATGGCTTGCAGTAGGGGGTTACAAGCGTCCGCGAGAGAGGGAGAGAGCCTGCTCGTCAGCCCGTCCTCCCGCGCGGCCACCCTCTCGTACGAGGGCCCTGGACCTTCCTTTTATAGATGTAAGGAGAGGGCCCAGGTGTACAATGGGGGGTGTAGCAATATGCTAACGTGTCTAGCAGAGAGGAGCCAGAGCCCTATGTACATGCCAACGTGGCTGTCGGAGAGGTGTTAGTGCCCTGTGCATGTGATGTCGTGGCCATCGGAGGAGCGCTTGAGCCCTGTAGAAGCATAGCTGTCGGGGCTGTCGGGTCCTTGCTGACGTCTCCTTGCTTCCATAGGGGGCTGAGAACCGCCGTCGTCATGGGAGCACACGGGGTGCCATCATTACATGTTTACCGGGGTGAGCCAGATGGGACGCTGGTCTTGTTCCCCGTAGCCTGAGCTAGCTAGGGGTAGGGTAATGATGTGCCCCCCTGTAACGTGGTCGGTCCGAGCCCAAGGTCGGGTGAGGCGGTGACTCCTCCGAGGTCGAGGCTGAGTCCGAGCCCTGGGGTCGGGCGAGGCGGAGACCGTCTTCCGAGGTCGAGGTTGAGTCCGAGCCCTAGGGTCGGGCGAGGCGGAGACCGTCTTCCGAGGTCGAGGCGGGGGCCGAGCCCCGGAGTCGGGCGAGGCGGAGACCGTCTTCTGAGGTCGAGGTTGAGTCCGAGCCCTAGGGTCAGGCGAGGCGGAGACCATCTTCCGAGGTCAAGGCGGGGGCCGAGCCCCGGGGTCGGGCGAGGCGGAGCTTCCTATGGCGCCTGAGGCTGGACTCGGTTGCTGTCAGCCTCACCCTGGCGGGTGGCACAGCAGTCGGAGCAGGGCAGGCGGCGCTGTTTTCCTGTCAGGTCAGTCAGCGGAGGGGCGAAGTGACTGCGGTCACTTCGGCACTGCCAACTGAGGAACGCGCGTCAGGATAAGGTGTCAGGCGATCTTTGCATTGAATGCTCCTGCGATACGGTCGGTTGGCGAGGCGATCTGGCCAAGGTTGCTTCACTGCGAAGCCTGCCCGAGCTGGGCCTCGGGCGAGTCGAAGGTGCGCCCGTTGCTTGAGGAGGCCCTCGGGCGAGGCGTGAATCCGCCTGGGTCTACTGTTCCTGCCCGAGGCTGGGCTCGGGCGAGACGAGATCGTGTCCCTTGAGTGGACGGAGTTTTGACCTGTATTGCGCCCATCAGGCCTTTGCAGCTTTGTGCTGATGGGGGTTACCAGCTGAGATTAGGAGTCTTGGGGGTACCCCTAATTATGGTCATCGACAGTAGCCCCCGAGCCTCGAAGGGAGTGTTGATACTCGCTTGGAGGCTTTTGTCGCACTTTTTTGCAAGGGACCGGCCTTTCTCGGTTGCGTTTCGTTCCGGTGGGTGCGCGCGAGCGCACCCGCCGGTTGTAGCCCCCGAGTTTAGGAGTCTTAGGGGTACCCCTAATTATGGTCCCCGACACAACCCGATACCGGTTTTCGGACTGGGTGACGTGCGGCAACGAAATTGCGACACCACCCCAAACATGAGTTTGGACCTAAAGTAGTTGATTGGCCATGTTCGTTGCGAAAAACGAAGAAATGGTTATGATGGCAAAAACTACTGCTTTGTATGCATCCTGTTACCCGTTTTCGAAATGGGTGACGTGCGGCAACGAAATTGCGCGAGACCACCCTAAACATGAGTTTTGGACCTAAAGTAGTGGATTGGGCATGTTCGTTGCGAAAAACGAAGAAATGGTTCCGGTGGCAAAAACTCATGCTTTGTATGCATCCTGATACCCGTTTTTGGAATGGGTGATGTGCGGCAACGAAATTGCGCAAAACCACCCCAAACATGAGTTTTGGACCTGAGCATGTTCGTTGCGATAAACGAAGAAATGGTTCCGGTGGCAAAAACTCGTGCTTTCTATGCACCCCGATTCTAGTTTCCGGAATTGGTGACGTGCGGCAATAAATTTGCGCGAAACCACCCCAAACATGAGTTTTCGACCTAAAGTAGTGGATTGGGTATGTTCGTTGTAAAAAACGAAGAAATGGTTCCGGTGGCAAAAACTCATGCTTTCTATGCACCTGATACCCGTTTTCGGAAAGGGTGACGTGCGGCAGCGAAATTGCGCGAAACCACCCCAAACATGAGTTTTGGACCTAAAGTAGTGGATTGGGCATGTTCGTTGCGAAAAAGAAGAAAAGGTTCCGGTGGCAAAAACTCATGCTTTGTATGCAACCCGATACCTGTTTTCGGACTAGGTGATGTGCGGCAACGAAATTGCACGAAACCACCTCAAACATGGGTTTTGAACATAATGTAGTGGATTAGGCATGTTAGTTACGAAAAACGAAGAAATTGTTCAAGTGGCAAAAACTCATGTTTTTATGCACCCGCTAGCCGTTTTCGGAATGGGTGATGTGCGGCAACGAAATTGCGCGAAACCAGCCCAAACATGAGTTTTGGACCTAATGTAGTGGATTGGGCATGTTCGTTGCGATAAACGAAGAAATGGTACCGGTGGCAAAAACTCGTGCTTTCTATGCACCCCGATTCCCGTTTCCGGAATGGGTGACTTGCGGCAACAAATTTGCACGAAACCACCCAAAACATTAGTTTTGGACCTAAAGTAGTTGATTGGGCATGTTCGTTGCGAAAAACGAAGAAATGGTTCCGGTGGCAAAAACTCATGTTTTTATGCACCCGATACCCGTTTTCGAAATGGGTGACGTGCGCGAAACCACCACAAACATGAGTTTTGGACCTAAAGTAGTGGATTGGGCATGTTCGTTGCGAAAAACGAAGAAATGGTTCCGGTGGCAAAAACTCATGCTTCGTATGCAATCCGATACCCGTTTTTCGACTGGGTGACGTGCGGCAACGAAAATGCGCGAAACCACCCAAAACACGAGTTTTGAACCTAAAGTAGTGGATTAGGCATATAGTTGCGAAAAATGAAGAAATTGTTTTTATGCACCTGATACCCGTTTTCGGAACGGGTGACGTGCGGCAACGAAATTGCGCGAAACCACCTCAAACATGAGTTTTGGACCTAAAGTAGTGGATTGGGCATGTTCGTTGCGATAAACGAAGAAATGGGTGGCAAAAACTCGTGCTTTGTATGCACCCCGATACCCATTTTTGGAATGGCTGACGTGCGGTAACGAAATTGTGCGAAACCACCCTAAACATGAGTTTTGGACCTAAAGTAGTGGATTGAGCATGTTCGTTGCGATAAATCAAATGGGTGGCAAAAACTCGTGCTTTGTATGCACCCCGATACCCGTTTTCGGAATGGGTGACGTGCGGCAACGAAATTGCGCGAAATCACCCCAAACATGAGTTTTGGACCTAAACTAGTTGATTGAGCGTGTTCGTTGCGAAAAACGAAGAAATGGTTCCGGTGGGAAAAAACTCATGTTTTTATGCACCCGATACCCATTTTCGGAATGGGAGGCCTGCGGCAACGAAATTGCGCGAAACCACCCAAACATGAGTTTTGGACATAAAGTAGTGGATTGGGAATGTTCGTTGCAAAAAACGAAGAAATGGTTCCGGTGGCAAAAACAAGCTTTGTATGCATCTTGATACCCGTTTTTGTAATGGGTGACGTGTGGCAACGAAATTGTGCGAAACCACCCCAAACATGAGTTTTGGACCTAAACTAGTGGATTGGGCATGTTTGTTGTGATAAACGAAGAAATGGTTCCGGTGGCAAAAACTCGTGCTTTGTATGCACCTGGATACCTGTTTCGGAATGGGAGACGTGCGACAACGAAATTACGTGAAACCACCCCAAACATGAGTTTTGGACATAAAGCAGTGGATTGGGCATGTTCGTTGCAAAAAACGAAGAAATGGTTCCGGTGGCAAAAACAAACTTTGTATGCATCTTGATACCCGTTTTTGGAATGGGTGACGTGCGGCAACGAAATTGTGTGAAACCACCACAAACATGAGTTTTGGACCTAAATTAGTGGATTGGGCATGTTTGTTGTGATAAACGAAGAAAAGGTTCCGGTCGCAAAAACTCGTGCTTTGTATGCACCCCGATACCTGTTTCGGAATGGGTGATGTGTGACAACGAATTTGCGCGAAACCACCCCAAACATGAGTTTTGGACCTAAAGTAGTGGATTGGGCATGTTCGTTGTGAAAAACGAAGAAATGGTTTCGGTGAAAAAAACTCATGTTTTTATGCACCCGATACCCGTTATCAGAATGGGTGACGTGCGGTAACGAAATTGCGCGAAACCACACCAAACATGAGTTTTGAACCTAAAGTAGTGGATTGGGCATGTTCGTTGCGAAAACGAAGAAATGGTACTGATGGCAAAAAACTCATGTTTTTATGCACCGGATACCCGTTTTTGGAATGGGTGACGTGCGGCAATGAAATTGCGCGAAACCACCCCAAACATGAGTTTTGGACCTTAAGTAGTGGATTGGGTATGTTCGTTGCGAAAAACGAAGAAATTGTTCCAGTGGCAAAAACTCATGTTTTTATGCACTCGATACCCGTTTTCGGAATGGGTGACGTGCGGCAACGAAATTACATGAAACCACCCCCAAACATGAGTTTCGGACCTAAAGTAGTGGATTGGGTATGTTCGTTGCGAAAAACAAAGAAATGGTTCCAGTGGCAAAAACTCATGTTTTTATGCACTCGATACCCGTTTTCGGAATGGGTGACGTGCGGCAACAAAATTGGGCCAAACCACCCCAAACATGTGTTTTGGACCTAAAGTAGTGGATTGGGCATTTCGTTGTGAAAAACAAAGAAACAGTTCCGGTGGCAAGAACTCATGCTTTGTATGCAACCTGATACCTGTTTTCGGACTGGGTGACGTGTGGCAACGAAATTGTGACACCACCCCTAACATGAGTTTCGGACCTAAAGTAGTTGATTGGCCATGTTCGTTGTGAAAAACGAAGAAATGGTTCTGGTGGCAAAAACTAGTGCTTTTTATGCACCACGTTACCCGTTTTCGAAATGGGTGACGTGCGGCAACGAAATTGTGCGAGACCACCCTAAACATGAGTTTTGGACCTAAAGTAGTGGATTGAGCATGTTCGTTGCGAAAAACGAAGAAAGGGTTCTGATGGCAAAAACTCATGTTTTATGCACTCAATACCCGTTATCGGAATGGGTGACGTGCAGCAACGAAATTGCTTGAAACCATCCCAAACATGAGTTTTGGACCTAAAGTAGTGGATTGGGCTTGTTCGTTGCGAAAAATGAAGAAAAGGTTCCTGTGGCAAAAACTCATGCTTTGTATGCAACCCGATACCCGTTTTCGGACTGGGTCATGTGCTGCAACGAAATTGCGCGAAACCACCCTAAACATGAGTTTTGAACATAATGTAGTGGATTAGGCATGTTAGTTACGAAAAACGAAGAAATTGTTCCAGTGGCTAAAACTCATGTTTTTATGCACCCAATAGTCGTTTTCGGAATGGGTGACGTGCGGCAACGAAATTGCGCGAAACCACCCCAAACATGAGTTTTGGACCTAAATTAGTGGGCATGTTCGTTGCGATAAACGAAGAAATGGTTTCGGTGGTAAAAACTCGTGCTTTGTATGCACCCCGATACCCGTTTTCGGAATGGGTTACTTGCGGCAACGAAATTGTGCGAGACCACCCTAAACATGAGTTTTGGACCAAAAGTAGTGGATTGGGCATGTTCGTTGTGAAAAACGAAGAAATGGTTCCGGTGGCAAAAACTCATGCTTTGTATGCATCTTGATACCCATTTTTGAAATGGGTGACGTGCAACAACGAAATTGCGCGAAACCACCCCAAACATGAGTTTTGGACCTAAAGTAGTGGATTGGGCATGTTCGTTGCGATAAACGAAGAAATGGTTCCGGTGGCAAAAACTCGTGCTTTCTATGCACCCCGATTCCCGTTTCCGGAATGGGTGACGCGCGACAACGAATTTGCGCGAAACCACCCCAAACATGAGTTTTGGACCTAAAGTAGTTGATTGGGCATGTTCGTTGCCAAAAACGAAGAAACGGTTCCGGTGGCAAAAACTCAAGTTTTTATGCACCCGATACCCGTTTTCGGAATGGGTGACATGCGCGAAACCACCCCAAACATGAGTTATGGACCTAAAGTAGTGGATTCGGCATGTTCGTTGCAAAAAACGAAGAAATGGTTCCGGTGGCAAAAACACATGCTTCGTATGCAATCCGATACCCGTTTTCCGACTGGGTGACGTGCGACAACGAAATTGCGCGAAACCACCCAAAACATGAGTTTTGAACCTAAAGTAGTGGATTAGGCATATAGTTGCGAAAAACGAAGAAATTGTTCTGGTGGCAAAAATTCATGTTTTTATGCACCTGATACCCGTTTTCGGAATGGGTGACGTGCAGCAACGAAATTGCACGAAACCACCCTAAACATGAGTTTTGGACCTAAAGTAGTGGATTGGGCATGGTCGTTGCGATAAACGAAGAAATGGGTGGCAAAAACTCGAGCTTTGTACGCACCCCTAAACATGAGTTTTGGACCTAAAGTAGTGGATTGGGCATGTTCGTTGCGAAAAACGAAGAAATGGTTCCGGTGGCAAAAACTTATGCTTTGTATGCACCCCGATACCTGTTTCGGAATGGGTGACGTGCGACAACGAATTTGCGCAAAACCACCCCAAACATGAGTTTTGGACCTAAAGTAGTGGATTGGGCATGTTCGTTGCGAAAAACGAAGAAATGGTTCCGGTGGGAAAAAAACTCATGTTTTTATGCACCCGATACCCGTTATCAGAATGGGTGACGTGCGGCAACGAAATTGCGCGAAACCACCCCAAACATGAGTTTTGGACCTAAAGTAGTGGATTGGGCATGATCGTTGAGAAAAACGAAGAAATGGTACCGATGGCAAAAACTCATGTTTTTATGCACCCGATACACGTTTTCGGAATGGGTGACGTGCGGTAACGAAATTGCGCGAAACCACCCCAAACATGAGTTTTGGACCTAAAGTAGTGGATTGGGTATGTTCGTTGCGAAAAACGAAGAAATGGTTCCGATGGCAAAAACTCATGTTTTTATGCACTCGATACCCGTTTTCGGAATGGGTGACGTGCGACAACGAAATTGCACGAAACCACCCCAAACATGAGTTTTGGACCAAAAGTAGTGGATTGGGCATGTTCGTTGCGAAAAACGAAGAAACGGTTCGGGTGGCAAAAACTCATGCTTTGTATGCAACCCGATACCCGTTTTCGGACTGGGTGACGTGCGGCAACGAAATTGACACACCACACCAAACATGAGTTTTGGACCTAATGTAGTTGATTGGCCAAGTTCGTTGCGAAAAACGAAGAAACGGTTCCGGTGGCAAAAACTAGTGATGTGTATGCACTCCGATAGCCGTATTCGAAATGGGTGACGTGCGGCAACGCAATTGTGCGAGACCACCCTAAACATGAGTTTTGGACCTAAAGTAGTGGATTGGGCAT
The DNA here is from genome assembly GCF_902167145.1 of Zea mays. Classification (NCBI taxonomy): domain Eukaryota; kingdom Viridiplantae; phylum Streptophyta; class Magnoliopsida; order Poales; family Poaceae; genus Zea; species Zea mays. Next base: position 134,051,181 of record NC_050096.1, on the reverse strand, counting down.
GTTCATTGCGAAAAATGAAGAAATTGTTCCGGTGGCAAAAACTCATGCTTTGTATGCATCCTGATACTCGTTTTTGGAATGGGAGATGTGCGGTGACGAAATTGTGCGAAACCACCCCAAACATGAGTTTTGGACCTAAAGTAGTGGATTGGGCATGTTCGTTGCGAAAAACGAAGAAAACGGTTCCGGTGGCAAAAACTCGTGCTTTCTATGCACCCCGATTCTCGTTTCCAGAATTGGTGACGTGTGGCAACGAATTTGCGAGAAACCACCCCAAACATGAGTTTTGGACCTCAAGTAGAGGATTGGGTATGTTCGTTGCAAAAAAAAACGAAGAAATGGTTCCATTGACAAAAACTCATGTTTTTATGCACCCGATACCCGTTTTCGAAAAGGGTGACGTGCGGCAACGAAATTGCGCGAAACCACCCCAAACATGAGTTTTGGACCTAAAGTAGTGGATTGGGCAAGTTCGTTGTGAAAAACGAAGAGATGGTCCCGGTGGCAAAAACTCATGCTTTGTATGCAACCCAATACCTGTTTTCGGACTGCGTGATGTGCGGCAACGAAATTGCGCGAAACCACCCCAAACATGAGTTTTGAACCTAATGTAGTGGATTAGGCATGTTAGTTACGAAAAACAAAGAAATTGTGCCAGTGGCATAAACTCATGTTTTTATGCACCTGATACCCGTTTTCGGAACGGGTGACGTGCAGCAACGATATTGCACGAAACCACCCTAAACATGAGTTTTGGACCTAAAGTAGTGGATTGGGCATGGTCGTTGCGATAAACGAAGAAATGGGTGGCAAAAACTCGAGCTTTGTACGCACCCCTAAACATGAGTTTTGGACCTAAAGTAGTGGATTGGGCATGTTTGTTGCGAAAAATGAAGAAATGGTTCCGGTGGCAAAAACTCATGCTTCGTATGCAATTCGATACCCGTTTTCCGACTGGGTGACGTGCGGCAACGAAATTGTGCGAAACAACCCAAAACATGAGTTTTGAACCTAAAGTAGTGGATTAGGCATATAGTTGCGAAAAACGAAGAAATTGTTCTAGTGGCAAAAATTCATGTTTTTATGCACCTGATACCCGTTTTCGGAACGGGTGACGTGCGGCAACGAAATTGCGCGAAACCACCCCAAACATGAGTTTTGGACCTAAAGTAGTGGATTAGGCATGTTCGTTGCGATAAACGAAGAAATGGGTGGCAAAAACTCGTGATTTGTATGCACCCCGATACCCGTTTTCGGAATGGGTGAAGTGCGGCAACGAAATTGCGCGAAACCACCCTAAACATGAGTTTTGGACCTAAAGTAGTGGATTGGTCATGTTCGTTGCGATAAACGAAGAAATGGGTGGCAAAAACTCGTGCTTTGTATGCACCCTGATACCCGTTTTCGGAATGGGTGACGTGCGGCAATGAAATTGCGCGAAACCACCCCAAACATGAGTTTTGGACCTAAAGTAGTTGATTGAGCATGTTCGTTGCGAAAAACGAAGAAATGGTTCTAGTGGGAAAAAAACTCATATTTTTATGCACCCGATACCCGTTTTCGGAATGGGAGACGTGCGGCAACGAATTTGCGCGAAACCACCCCAAACATGAGTTTTGGACCTAAAGTACTGGATTGGGCATGTTCGTTGCGAAAAACGAAGAAATGGTTCCGGTCGCAAAAACTCATGCTTTGTATGCATCCTGATACCCGTTTTTGGAATGGGTGACGTGCGGCAACGAAATTGTGCGAAACCACCCCAAACATGAGTTTTGGACCTAAAATAGTGGATTGGGCATGTTTGTTGTGATAAACGAAGAAATGGTTCCGGTGGCAAAAACTCGTGCTTTGTATACACCCCGATACATGTTTTGGACTGGGTGACGTGCGGCAACAAATTTACACGAAACCACCCCAAACTTGAGTTTTGGACCTAAAGTAGTGGATTCGGCATGTTCGTTGCGAAAAACGAAGAAAGGGTTCCGATGGCAAAAACTCATGTTTTATGCACTCAATACCCGTTATCGGAATGGGTGACGTGCAGCAACGAAATTGCTTGAAACCATCCCAAACATGAGTTTTGGACCTAAAGTAGTGGATTGGGCATGTTCGTTGCGAAAACGAAGAAATGGTTCCGGTGGCAAAAATTCATGTTTTTATGCACCCGATACTCGTTTTCAGAATGGGTGACATGCGATAAACCACCCCAAACAAGAGTTTTGGACCTAAAGTAGTGGATTGGGCATGTTTGTTGCGAAAAACGAAGAAATGGTTCCGGTGGCAAAAACTCATGCTTCGTATGCAATTCGATACGCGTTTTCCGACTGGGTGACGTGCGGCAACGAAATTGTGCGAAACAACCCAAAACATGAGTTTTGAACCTAAAGTAGTGGATTAGGCATATAGTTGCGAAAAACGAAGAAATTGTTCTAGTGGCAAAAATTCATGTTTTTATGAACCTGATACCTGTTTTCAGAACGGGTGACGTGCGGCAACGAAATTGCGCGAAACCACCCCAAACATGAGTTTTGGACCTAAAGTAGTGGATTAGGCATGTTCGTTGCGATAAACGAAGAAATGGGTGGCAAAAATTCGTGATTTTTATGCACCCCGATACCCGTTTTCGGAATGGGTGACGTGCGGCAACGAAATTGCGCGATACCACCCTAAACATGAGTTTTGGACCTAAAGTAGTGGATTGGTCATGTTCGTTGCGATAAACGAAGAAATGGGTGGCAAAAACTCGTGCTTTGTATGCACCCCGATACCCGTTTTCGGAATGGGTGACGTGCGGCAACGAAATTGCGCGAAACCACCCCAAACATGAGTTTTGGACCGAAAGTAGTTGATTGAGCATGTTCGTTGCGAAAAACGAAGAAATGGTTCCAGTGGGAAAAAAATTCATGTTTTTATGCACCCGATACCCGTTTTCGGAATGGGAGACGTGCGGCAACGAAATTGCGAGAAACCACCCCAAACATGAGTTTTGGACCTAAAGTACTGGATTGGGCATGTTCGTTGCGAAAAACGAAGAAATGGTTCCGGTGGCAAAAACTCATGCTTTGTATGCATCCTGATACCCGTTTTTGGACTGGGTGACGTGCGGCAACGAAATTGTGCGAAACCACCCCAAACATGAGTTTTGGACCTAAAATAGTGGATTGGGCATGTTTGTTGTGATAAACGAAGAAATGGTTCCGGTGCAAAAACTCGTGCTTTGTATACACCCCGATACATGTTTTGGAATGGGTGACGTGCGGCAACGAATTTACGCGAAACCACCCCAAACTTGAGTTTTGGACCTAAAGTAGTGGATTGGGCATGTTCGTTGCGAAAAACGAAGAAATGGTTCCGATGGCAAAAACTCATGTTTTATGCACCCGATACCCGTTATCGGAATGGGTGACGTGCAGCAACGAAATTGCGTGAAACCACCCCAAACATGAGTTTTGGACCTAAAGTAGTGGATTGGGCATGTTCGTTGCGAAAAACGAAGAAATGGTTCCGGTGGCAAAAACTCATGTTTTTATGCACCCGATACCCATTTTCAGGATGGGTGACATGCGATAAACCACCCCAAACATGAGTTTTGGACCTAAAGTAGTGGATTGGGCATGTTTGTTGCGAAAAACGAAGAAATGGTTCCGGTGGCAAAAACTCATGCTTCGTATGCAATTCGATACCCGTTTTTTGACTGGGTGACGTGCGGCAACGAAATTGCGCGAAACAACCCAAAACATGAGTTTTGAACCTAAAGTAGTGGATTAGGCATATAGTTGCGAAAAACGAAGAAATTGTTCTAGTGGCAAAAATTCATGTTTTTATGAACCTGATACCTGTTTTCGGAACGGGTGACGTGCGGCAACGAAATTGCGCGAAACCACCCCAAACATGAGTTTTGGACCTAAAGTAGTGGATTAGGCATGTTCGTTGCGATAAACGAAGAAATGGGTGGCAAAAATTCGTGATTTTTATGCACCCCGATACCCGTTTTCGGAATGGGTGACGTGCGGCAACGAAATTGCGCGAAACCACCCTAAACATGAGTTTTGGACCTAAAGTAGTGGATTGGTCATGTTCGTTGCGATAAACGAAGAAATGGGTGGCAAAAACTCGTGCTTTGTATGCACCCCAATACCCGTTTTCGGAATCGGTGACGTGCGGCAACGAAATTGCGCGAAACCACCCCAAACATGAGTTTTGGACCGAAAGTAGTTGATTGAGCATGTTCGTTGCGAAAAACGAAGAAATGGTTCCAGTGGGAAAAAACTCATGTTTTTATGCACCCGATACCCGTTTTCGGAATGGGAGACGTGCGGCAACGAAATTGTGAGAAACCACCCCAAACATGAGTTTTGGACCTAAAGTACTGGATTGGGCATGTTCGTTGCGAAAAACGAAGAAATGGTTCCGGTGGCAAAAACTCATGCTTTGTATGCATCCTGATACCCGTTTTTGGAATGGGTGACGTGCGGCAACGAAATTGTGCGAAACCACCCCAAACATGAGTTTTGGACCTAAAGTAGTGGATTGGGCATGTTTGTTGCGATAAACGAAGAAATGGTTCCGGTGGCAAAAACTCGTGCTTTGTATACACCCCGATACATGTTTTGGAATGGGTGACGTGCGGCAACGAATTTACGCGAAACCACCCCAAACTTGAGTTTTGGACCTAAAGTAGTGGATTGGGCATGTTCGTTGCGATAAACGAAGAAATGGTTCCGATGGCAAAGCCTCATGTTTTTACGCACCCAATACTCGTTATCGGAATAGCTGACGTGCAGCAAAGAAATTGCGTGAAACCACCCCAAACATGAGTTTTGGACCTAAAGTAGTGGATTGGACATGTTCGTTGCGAAAAACGAAGAAATGGTTACGGTGGCAAAAATTCATGTTTTTATGCACCCGATACTCGTTTTTGGAATGGGTGACGTGCGGCAATGAAATTGAGCAAAACCACCCCAAACATGAGTTTGGGACCTAAAGTAGTGGATTGGGTATGTTCGTTGCGAAAAACGAAGAAATGGTTCCGTTAGCAAAAAATCATGTTTCTATGCACTTGATACCCGTTATCGGAATGTGTGACGTGCGGCAACGAAATTGCACGAAACCACCCCAAACATGAGTTTTGACCTAAAGTAGTGGATTGGGTATATTCGTTGCGATAAAAGAAGAAATGGTTCTGGTGGCAAAAACTCGTGCTTTGTATGCACCCCGATACCCGTTTTCGGAATGGGTGACGTGCGGCAACGAAATTGCGCGAGACCACCCTAAACATGAGTTTTGGACCTAAAGCAGTGGATTGGGCATGTTCGTTGTGAAAAACGAAGAAATGGTTCCGGTGGCAAAAACTCATGCTTTGTATGCATCCTGATACCCGTTTTTGGAATGGGTGACGTTGTAACGCCCCGAATTTTTGCAGTTGAATTTTTTCTTTTCTTTACTCGCCAAAATTCGGGCGTTACCTTTTCCTTTTCTTTTTCCCTTCGCTAAACCTTGACCTTTTCCAAAGTTCTAAGCGGGATTCGGTTTGGAATTCCCGTGTAAGGAAAAACCCTAAATCCTTTATGTTGTTTGATGCACCATGCCGAACCTTGCATTTCCTTTGATTGCTTTGAAAGCGCAATTGCATTTCATGTAGAAAGATCGGATTTCGAAAATGTGGAGAAGATCTTTTCTTTCTTTTTTCTCCCTCTCTTTTTCTCTCCTCTTTTTCTCTCTCTCCCGCGCCGTGGGCCGACCCCGGCCGGCCCAGGCCCCTGCGCGCCCCCCCTCTTGGGCCTGGAAGGCCCAGCCGCCCCCCCCCTCTTTCCCTTATTCCCTAACCCTCTCCCTCTCCCCCCTCATTTTCTCCCTCCCCACCTAAGCCGCCGCCCCTACCCCCTACCCGCCCCCTGCCCTAGGTCGCCGCGCCGCCCCCTGCCGCCGGCCGCCCCTCGCCGTCGATCCCCGACACCGGTGAGCCCCCCCCTCCTCTCTCTCTCCCTCCTCCCTCTCTCCCCTCTCCTCCCTCCCCTTCCCCTCGCCGCTCGGCCCCATGGCCGGTTCGGCCGCCCGCCCCACCCCGCCGGCTCGGCCGCCGCGCGCCCTGCCCCGCGCCCTGCCCCGCGCCCCTGCGCGCCCTACGGCTCGGCCGCCCCGCCCCCTGCTCGGCCGGCTCGGCCGCCCCCTGCGCCGCCCGCCCTCCCCAGCCCGACCCCCCCCCCCGCGCGCCCGCCTGGCCGCCGGTTCAACCGGCCGGCTCAGCGGCTCAGCCGCCCGGCCAGCCCCGCCCGCGCCCGCGCCCCGCCTAGGGCCGGTTCAACCGCCCTAGGGCCGGTTCAACCGCCCCCCCCCCCTTCTGTTTTTTTTTATTTTTTTTATTTTATTTTATTTACTTTCTGTGATCATAATTACTGTATTTTAAGTAGGCTAATCACTGTTCATGCTATGGGAAAGTAGGAAGTTTAATTTAAAATTTCGTTATGTTATTGATTCACGTAGTTAATTGTTTACCCTGTGCAATGTTGATCAACTAAAAGTGATTAGGTTTCCATCAGTATATATAAATATATATAACAGAATTATTTTGTTAAAAACCAATTGTGTCATTAGTGCATAAGATTTAACCCCCTGCGAGACCTTTCCCGTTTCTTTCTAACCATAACAAATGCGTTATCGAATGTCATACTTGATGCATATTCGCTTTATTTGTTATCTTGTATGGTGTACTGTTCTTTTGTATTAAATATGTGGATGTATGTATGTATGTTTGCGCTCGCATAGAGAACGATCCGGTCGAAGAGCCCGAGGAATTCGCAGGAGAAGCCCCTGAGCAGCAGTCGTTTGGTGGAGGCAAGTGTCCTTTGACCTATCTATGTCCTATTCATTCTTTAATTCACCTCCCGCATTACACGTTTATACCTAAGGATTGACTAGCTTTTGTTATCCATGTCCTTGTTTACCTATTTGGGTCGGATTATTACTACTTAGTCTGATGCTATTGCTCAACTCTAATCAATGAACATGATGTGATTATCTATGATACGCTGTTTTCCCTTCTCTTATTATGATGTTGTACTTGTGGTTTTCAAGGGGACTCGAGCGGTTTCTCGAGTGCCTCTCCGTAAGGACCTGTTCTATGGATGACCGCCCGGGAAAACAGTGCAACCATGAGGGTGGAATGGGGTGCCCTTAGCTGAATAATTAGAGGATCCGGGGTGTAGTTCACTTAGCCGTCGTGCCGTCAATGGGGCTCGGTGTATGCGGCTCGCTCTGCCAAGTTTGGGTTCGCCCCTTGGGGAGGAGTGCGGTGCATTTAGGAAACCTAACGGGTGGCTACAGCCCCGGGGAATCTTTGTAAAGGCTTCGTAGTGAATCCTTGGCCATTCACCTCGGGAGTGAATAAGGGTCTTGCAAGCCCGGGCCAGAGAGGGAATCACGGCTTGTGGGTAAAGTGCACAACCTCTGCAGAGTGTTATGAAACTGATATATCAGCCGTGCTCGCGGTTATGAGCGGCCAAGGGAGCTCCAGTGATTAGTGATACTTGATCAGAGACATTGTGGTACAGGTGGCTATGAGATTGATGGTTCTGGTTATGATTATGGTGCTGGTAAGTGGTATTCTTTCCGTTTGGAAAGGGTACATCGGGTTAATAACTTGGGTTAATGCTAAAACTTGGCTTTCTACTAGTAAATAATAATCTGACCAACTAAAAGCAACTGCTTGACTTATCCCCACATAAAGCTAGTCCACTACAGCCAAACAGGATGCTTGCTGAGTATGTTGATGTGTACTCACCCTTGCTCTACACACCAAACCCCCCCCCCCCAGGTTGTCAGCATTGCAACCACTGCTCAGGAGAAGATGAAGCTGTGGAAGGAGACTTCCAGGAGTTCCAAGATTACGACGAGTTCTAGGTGTGGGTTAGCGGCAACCCCCAGTCGGCTGCCTGTGAAGGCCGTGTTATCTACGTTTCTTTTCCGCACTTTGATTTATTGTAAGAACTATATGGACGTCTCAGACGTATGATGTAATCGACTATTTCCCTTATTAATACTATTTTGAGCACTGTGTGATGATGTCCATATTATGTAACTGCTGTGTACGTGAATAACTGATCCTGGCACGTACATGGTTCGCATTCGGTTTGCCTTCTAAAAACCGGGTGTGACATAAGTGGTATCAAAGCCGTGCTGACTGTAGGACCGCTAACCTAGAGTAGAATGGCCGTTCTAAGGATTATAGACCTCTGTCTCTTCCTTGACTTTGATATCCCTTCAAAAGTTGGTCCTACTGACCAAACCTATGTTCTACTACATATTATACCTTGCTGAAAATTATGTTTTATTCTGATCCTTCATTTATTTATGATTCATTACTTGCTGGTCATATTAATTCTGTTCTCACCCTTTTGCTTGCGATGTCTTTTGTAGATGGCTCGACTTAGACACACTGCACGAAAGTCAGTCATCCCCTTCTTACCCTCCCGCCTTGCTGAGCGTCCGCTTCGCCGTCCTGTGGCCGGACAGTCCAGCCACTTGGAGAGACTACACCATCGCCTGCGTGAGGAGCAGGAACGTCGACGACAGGAGCAGCAGAGCTCTTCCCTCTCGCTCCACCAGGAGATAGAGTCTGTGAGGAGCTGCTCCCCTGTGCTTCCTCTGGAGCCGCCCCCTGCACCACCACTGGGCGCCCCAGCCTCTGGAGTAGCTGCTGGAGGAGACCCAGACGACGGAGGAGGCGACGACAGCTCGAGCCACGACACCGACTTCTCTGCTAACCCTGAGCCGGAAGGATGGGTTGCTCGACCCATCACTCGCGACGCTGCTCGCGGGTGTCACTTCCATGATGCGCTCGACACCCTGCTACGTCGGGCATTTGACCGGCATACTTGGTCCGTCGAGTATCGCTGTGTGGTCTACCAGCATAGTCGCGGGGTCTACCCGGACCGCTGGGAGGCGACTTGCTTGGTGCGCTGCCCGGAGGACAGTCTCCAGGGAGCAGAGGCCTGTTCAGAGCACTATTCTATCTCTGAGCGGGACTCAGCTGAGGCAGCCATGCAAGATGCTGCACGGCGTGCGCTTTCGCACTACTGCTCGGTTTTCGGTGGGGCAGCTGACGGTCTTGACCTGAAGTATTACCCCCGCCGTTCATCTGGCAGCACAGGAGGCGTGATTGTCTCACCTGTCGGTGAGGGCAATCCTAGGTTGAGCAGCACAGTCAACCTAGCCGCCGTGCTAAACACGGAGCTGGACCATGCATTAGACGAGCTGAGTAGGGCTCGTGCTGAGATCGCCCTGCTGCGGGCTGAGCGCGCGGAACGTCGTTATTTGGACGGTGGTTCCCCCGCTCCCGTTGGGACTCAGCACCCGTACCACTCACCTCAGCGTGGACACCAGTCTTATGGCAATCCCGCCTGCAAGACCAAGATAACTCTAGAACCATAGATCGTTAGAGTTGGATCTTGTAATTAATACGAAATAAATATATACATGGAAGCTTCAGTCTTAGCGTTAGTCTCGGTCTTAGTTAGTTTTAGTTAGACAGGGCAGTTTGCTATATCCTGTGCATTTATGTTTGTCATGATGAACTATGTTTGATTTGGATCTTTGTAATGATTGTCACCAGAGTGTGGGTATCCCCTGCATTTTGGTTTACATACTATGTCAATAAAGTTAGTTATATAGTTGGGAAACCCATTATTCTCCTTTCCTCTTTATCTGAGAAGCTGTGCGGTCTGTGTTGGAGATCAGTGAAGATGCTCATCTGTTCAGTGCTGTTGGAGAATTCTATACTCTTTTCTTATGCTGCAAGCTTTGCCAGATCAGTTCTGATGTGTGGTTGCGTTCTGCAGATGTCAGAGAACAGGCGTAGAGGAGGAAGGCGTGCTCAGCAGGAGCGAGCCGCTCCGCAGGATGAGGTGCCCCAGCAGCAGCACCTGCCGCCCCCGCCCCCGATGTCGATTGAGCAGATGTTTCTGATGCAGACTCAGGCAGTTCAAGCCATCGGTCAGACTCTGGCCGCCATTCAGCAGCAGCAGCAGCAGCAACAGCAGCAAGCACCACCCCAGCCTCAGATGCCTCAGATGCCTAGAGACAAGCGTGCTGAATTCATGAGAGGTCATCCACCAACGTTCGCTCACTCTTCTGACCCCATGGATGCTGAAGATTGGCTGCGCACTGTGGAGCGGGAGTTGCATACCGCTCAGTGCGATGACCGGGAGAAAGTCTTGTATGGTCCCCGTCTGTTGAGAGGAGCAGCCCAGTCATGGTGGGAGTCTTACCTCGCCACCCATGCCAACCCCGACACCATCACCTGGGAAGAATTCCGAGGTAGCTTTCGTCAGTACCATGTGCCTGCAGGTCTGATGACAGTGAAGAAGGAGGAGTTCCTGGCCCTTAAGCAAGGGTCATCGTCTGTCAGTGAGTATCGAGACAGGTTTCTGCAATTGTCTCGCTATGCTCCTGAAGATGTCAACACCGACGCCAAGCGACAGTACCGTTTCCTGAGAGGCTTGGTTGACCCTCTGCAGTATCAGCTGATGAACCACACCTTCCCGACATTCCAGCACCTGATTGACAGAGCAATCATGACAGAAAGGAAGCGCAAGGAGATGGAAGATCGTAAGCGCAAGATCAGTGGACCCCAGCCTGGAAGCAGCAGCCGTCCCCGTTTCTCAGGCAATCAACCTCAGCAGTTCAGGCAGAACCAGCGTCCATCTCAGCAGCATCAGCAGCGTCAGCAGTATCAGCAGTTCCAAAGGCAGTATCCTCAGCATCAGTACCAGAACCGTCAGAGCAATCAGTCAGGAGGTCAGTTTCAAAAGCAGAATCAGCAAACACCTCGTCTTCCTGCCCCAGCAAATCAGCAGAACAGTCAGGCAGCACCAGCTCAGGTGGGAAACAGGGCATGTTTCCACTGTGGAGAGCAAGGCCATTGGGTGATGCAATGTCCGAAGAAGGCAGCCCAGCAGCAGTCAGGCCCCAATGCCCCAGCAAAGCAGAATGTGCCTCAGCCTGGAGCAGGCAATCGCTCTCAGCAGCGCTATAATCATGGAAGATTGAATCACTTGGAGGCTGAAGCAGTTCAGGAGACCCCCGGCATGACAGTAGGTATGTTCCCAGTCGATTCCCATATTGCAGAAGTGTTATTTGATACTGGAGCAACACATTCTTTCATTACTGCATCATGGGTAGAAGCACATAATCTTCCAACTACTACCATGTTAACCCCCATTCAAATTGACTCAGCCGGTGGTAGAATTCGAGCTGATAGCATTTGTTTGAATATAAGTGTGAAAATAAGGGGGATAGCATTTCCCGCCAACCTTATAGTAATGGGTACTCAGGGAATAGATGTCATCCTAGGGATGAATTGGCTAGATAAGTATCAGGCAGTTATCAGTTGTGATAAAAGGACAATCAAGTTGGTGTCCCCACTAGGAGAGGAAGTGGTGACCGAGTTAGTCCCGCCTGAGCCAAAGAAAGGAAGTTGTTATCAGATGGCTGTCGATAGCAGTGAAGCAGACCCAATTGAGAGTATCAAGGTTGTGTCTGAATTCCCAGATGTGTTTCCAAAGGATTTACCGGGTATGCCACCAGAGCGGAAAGTTGAATTTGCTATAGAGCTTCTTCCTGGAACCGCCCCCATCTCTAAGAGAGCTTACAGAATATCTGGACCAGAGTTGGTTGAGCTTAAGAAGCAGATTGATGAGCTGTCAGAGAAAGGTTACATCCGGCCAAGCACCTCGCCTTGGGCCGCCCCTGTCTTGTTTGTGGAGAAGAAAGATGGCACTAAGAGGATGTGCATCGATTATCGAGCTTTGAATGAGGTCACGATCAAGAACAAGTATCCTTTGCCTAGAATAGAAGATCTGTTCGACCAGTTGAGAGGAGCCAGTGTGTTCTCCAAGATCGATCTGAGGTCAGGTTATCATCAGCTCAGGATCCGACCTTCGGACATTCCGAAGACGGCATTCATTACCAAGTATGGTTTATATGAGTTCACAGTGATGTCTTTTGGTTTGACCAATGCGCCAGCATTCTTCATGAACTTGATGACCAGTGTATTCATGGATTATCTTGATAAGTTCGTGGTGGTATTCATTGATGACATTCTGGTTTATTCTCAAAGTGAAGAAGAGCATGCAGATCATTTGAGGATGGTATTGCAGAGATTGCGAGAGCACCAGTTGTATGCAAAGTTGAGCAAGTGTGAGTTCTGGATCAGTGAAGTCCTGTTCTTGGGTCACATAATCAACAAAGAAGGATTGGCTGTGGATCCGAAGAAAGTGGCAGATATTTTGAACTGGAAAGCGCCAACGGATGCTCGAGGAATCAAGAGCTTCATTGGAATGGCCGGATATTATCGGCGATTCATTGAAGGGTTTTCGAAGATTGCGAAGCCAATGACAGCGTTGCTAGGCAACAAGGTTGAGTTCAAGTGGACCCAGAAATGCCAAGAGGCCTTTGAAGCGCTGAAAGAGAAGTTGACTACAGCGCCCGTCCTAGTCTTGCCTGATGTGCACAAGCCCTTCTCGGTGTATTGCGATGCTTGTTACACAGGTTTGGGATGTGTGTTGATGCAAGAGGGGAGAGTTGTGGCTTACTCGTCCCGACAGCTGAAGGTTCATGAGAAGAATTACCCAATCCATGATCTAGAGTTGGCAGCAGTTGCATGAAGCCTTGGGCACGCATCTGAATTTCAGTTCAGCTTATCACCCGCAGACAGATGGTCAGACTGAAAGAACCAATCAAATTCTTGAAGATATGTTGAGAGCCTGTGCGTTGCAAGATCAGTCCGGATGGGACAAGCGATTGCCTTATGCAGAGTTTTCCTATAACAACAGTTATCAGGCCAGTTTGAAGATGTCACCGTTTCAAGCGCTGTATGGAAGGAGTTGCAGAACTCCGTTGCAATGGGATCAGCCTGGAGAGAAGCAGGTGTTTGGGCCAGATATTCTGCTTGAAGCCGAAGAGAACATCAAGATGGTCCGAGAGAATCTGAAGATAGCGCAATCGAGGCAGCGAAGCTATGCAGACACAAGAAGAAGAGAGCTGAGTTTCGAAGTCGGAGACTTTGTCTATCTGAAAGTGTCACCGATCAGAGGAGTCAGAAGATTCGGAGTGAAAGGCAAGCTAGCACCCCGCTACATTGGTCCGTATCAGATTCTTGCAAGACGAGGAGAAGTGGCTTATCAGCTCAGTTTGCCAGAGAATTTGTCTGCTGTGCATGATGTCTTTCATGTGTCTCAGTTGAAGAAGTGCTTGCGTGTGCCGGAAGAGCAGTTGCCAGTGGAAGGTCTGGAAGTCCAGGAGGACTTGACCTATGTTGAGAAGCCAGCTCAGATCCTTGAGGTTGCAGATAGAGTCACCCGAAAGAAGACCGTCAGAATGTGCAAAGTCAGATGGAATCACCACTCTGAGGAAGAAGCAACCTGGGAGCGTGAAGATGATCTGATGGCCAAGTACCCAGAGCTCTTTGCTAGCCAGCCCTGAATCTCGAGGGCGAGATTCTTTTAAGGGGGATAGGTTTGTAACGCCCCGAATTTTTGCAGTTGAATTTTTTCTTTTCTTTACTCGCCAAAATTCGGGCGTTACCTTTTCCTTTTCTTTTTCCCTTCGCTAAACCTTGACCTTTTCCAAAGTTCTAAGCGGGATTCGGTTTGGAATTCCCGTGTAAGGAAAAACCCTAAATCCTTTATGTTGTTTGATGCACCATGCCGAACCTTGCATTTCCTTTGATTGCTTTGAAAGCGCAATTGCATTTCATGTAGAAAGATCGGATTTCGAAAATGTGGAGAAGATCTTTTCTTTCTTTTTTCTCCCTCTCTTTTTCTCTCCTCTTTTTCTCTCTCTCCCGCGCCGTGGGCCGACCCCGGCCGGCCCAGGCCCCTGCGCGCCCCCCCTCTTGGGCCTGGAAGGCCCAGCCGCCCCCCCCCCTCTTTCCCTTATTCCCTAACCCTCTCCCTCTCCCCCCTCATTTTCTCCCTCCCCACCTAAGCCGCCGCCCCTACCCCCTACCCGCCCCCTGCCCTAGGTCGCCGCGCCGCCCCCTGCCGCCGGCCGCCCCTCGCCGTCGATCCCCGACACCGGTGAGCCCCCCCCTCCTCTCTCTCTCCCTCCTCCCTCTCTCCCCTCTCCTCCCTCCCCTTCCCCTCGCCGCTCGGCCCCATGGCCGGTTCGGCCGCCCGCCCCACCCCGCCGGCTCGGCCGCTCGGCCGCCCCGCGCCCTGCCCCGCGCCCTGCCCCGCGCCCCTGCGCGCCCTGCGGCTCGGCCGCCCCGCCCCCTGCTCGGCCGGCTCGGCCGCCCCCTGCGCCGCCCGCCCTCCCCAGCCCGACCCCCCCCCCCCCCCCCCCCGCGCGCCCGCCTGGCCGCCGGTTCAACCGGCCGGCTCAGCGGCTCAGCCGCCCGGCCAGCCCCGCCCGCGCCCGCGCCCCGCCTAGGGCCGGTTCAACCGCCCTAGGGCCGGTTCAACCGCCCCCCCTTCTGTTTTTTTTATTTTTTTTATTTTATTTTATTTACTTTCTGTGATCATAATTACTGTATTTTAAGTAGGCTAATCACTGTTCATGCTATGGGAAAGTAGGAAGTTTAATTTAAAATTCCGTTATGTTATTGATTCACGTAGTTAATTGTTTACCCTGTGCAATGTTGATCAACTAAAAGTGATTAGGTTTCCATCAGTATATATAAATATATATAACAGAATTATTTTGTTAAAAACCAATTGTGTCATTAGTGCATAAGATTTAACCCCCTGCGAGACCTTTCCCGTTTCTTTCTAACCATAACAAATGCGTTATCGAATGTCATACTTGATGCATATTCGCTTTATTTGTTATCTTGTATGGTGTACTGTTCTTTTGTATTAAATATGTGGATGTATGTATGTATGTTTGCGCTCGCATAGAGAACGATCCGGTCGAAGAGCCCGAGGAATTCGCAGGAGAAGCCCCTGAGCAGCAGTCGTTTGGTGGAGGCAAGTGTCCTTTGACCTATCTATGTCCTATTCATTCTTTAATTCACCTCCCGCATTACACGTTTATACCTAAGGATTGACTAGCTTTTGTTATCCATGTCCTTGTTTACCTATTTGGGTCGGATTATTACTACTTAGTCTGATGCTATTGCTCAACTCTAATCAATGAACATGATGTGATTATCTATGATACGCTGTTTTCCCTTCTCTTATTATGATGTTGTACTTGTGGTTTTCAAGGGGACTCGAGCGGTTTCTCGAGTGCCTCTCCGTAAGGACCTGTTCTATGGATGACCGCCCGGGAAAACAGTGCAACCATGAGGGTGGAATGGGGTGCCCTTAGCTGAATAATTAGAGGATCCGGGGTGTAGTTCACTTAGCCGTCGTGCCGTCAATGGGGCTCGGTGTATGCGGCTCGCTCTGCCAAGTTTGGGTTCGCCCCTTGGGGAGGAGTGCGGTGCATTTAGGAAACCTAACGGGTGGCTACAGCCCCGGGGAATCTTTGTAAAGGCTTCGTAGTGAATCCTTGGCCATTCACCTCGGGAGTGAATAAGGGTCTTGCAAGCCCGGGCCAGAGAGGGAATCACGGCTTGTGGGTAAAGTGCACAACCTCTGCAGAGTGTTATGAAACTGATATATCAGCCGTGCTCGCGGTTATGAGCGGCCAAGGGAGCTCCAGTGATTAGTGATACTTGATCAGAGACATTGTGGTACAGGTGGCTATGAGATTGATGGTTCTGGTTATGATTATGGTGCTGATAAGTGGTATTCTTTCCGTTTGGAAAGGGTACATCGGGTTAATAACTTGGGTTAATGCTAAAACTTGGCTTTCTACTAGTAAATAATAATCTGACCAACTAAAAGCAACTGCTTGACTTATCCCCACATAAAGCTAGTCCACTACAGCCAAACAGGATGCTTGCTGAGTATGTTGATGTGTACTCACCCTTGCTCTACACACCAAACCCCCCCCCCCAGGTTGTCAGCATTGCAACCACTGCTCAGGAGAAGATGAAGCTGTGGAAGGAGACTTCCAGGAGTTCCAAGATTACGACGAGTTCTAGGTGTGGGTTAGCGGCAACCCCCAGTCGGCTGCCTGTGAAGGCCGTGTTATCTACGTTTCTTTTCCGCACTTTGATTTATTGTAAGAACTATATGGACGTCTCAGACGTATGATGTAATCGACTATTTCCCTTATTAATACTATTTTGAGCACTGTGTGATGATGTCCATATTATGTAACTGCTGTGTACGTGAATAACTGATCCTGGCACGTACATGGTTCGCATTCGGTTTGCCTTCTAAAAACCGGGTGTGACAGACGTGCGGCAACGAAATTGCACGAAACCACCCCAAACATGAGTTTTGGACCTAAAGTAGTGGATTGGGCATGTTCGTTGTGATAAACGAAGAAATGGTTCCGGTGGCAAAAAATCGTGCTTTCTATGCACCTCGATTCCCATTTCCGAAATGGGTGACGTGCGGCAACGAATTTGCACGAAACCACCCCAAACATGAGCTTGGACCTAAAGTATTTGATTGGCCATGTTTGTTGCGAAAAGCGAAGAAATGGTTCCGGTGGTAAAAACTCATGTTTTTATGCACCCGATACCCGTTTTCGGAATGGGTGACGTGCTCGAAACCACCCCAAACATGAGTTTTGGACCTAAAGTAGTAGATTGGGCATGTTCGTTACGAAAAACGAAGAAATGGTTCCGGTGGCAAATACTCATGCTTCGTATGCAATTCGATACCTGTTTTCCGACTGGGTGACGTGCGGCAACGAAATTGCACGAAACCACCCAAAACATGAGTTTTGAACCTAAAGTAGTGGATTAGACATATAGTTGCGAAAAACGAAGAAATTGTTCTAGTGGCAAAAATTCATGTTTTTATGAACCTGATACCTGTTTTCGGAACGGGTGACGTGCGGCAACGAAATTGCGCGAAACCACCCCAAACATGAGTTTTGGACCTAAAGTAGTGGATTAGGCATGTTCGTTGCGATAAACGAAAAATGGGTGGCAAAAATTCGTGATTTTTATGCACCCCGATACCCGTTTTTGGAATGGGTGACGTGCGGCAACGAAATTGCGCGAAACCACCCTAAACATGAGTTTTGGACCTAAAGTAGTGGATTGGTCATGTTCGTTGCGATAAACGAAGAAATGGGTGGCAAAACTCGTGCTTTGTATGCACCCCCGATACCCGTTTTCGGAATGGGTGACGTGCGGCAACGAAATTGCGCGAAACCACCCCAAACAAGAGTTTTGGACCGAAAGTAGTTGATTGAGCATGTTCCTTGCGAAAAATGAAGAAATGGTTCCAGTGGTTAAAAAACTCATGTTTTTATGCACCCGATACCCGTTTTCGGAATGGGAGACGTGCGGCAACGAAATTGCGAGAAACCACCCCAAACATGAGTTTTGGACCTAAAGTACTGGATTGGGCATGTTCGTTGCAAAAAACGAAGAAATGGTTCCGGTGGCAAAAACTCATGCTTTGTATGCATCCTGATACCCGTTTTTGGAATGGGTGACGTGCGGCAACGAAATTGTGCGAAACCACTCCAAACATGAGTTTTGGACCTAAAGTAGTGGATTGGGCATGTTTGTTGCGATAAACGAAGAAATGGTTCCGGTGGCAAAAACTCGTGCTCTGTATACACCCCGAAACATGTTTTGGAATGGGTGACGTGCGACAACGAATTTACGAGAAACCACCCCAAACTTGAGTTTTGGACCTAAAGTAGTGGATTGGGCATGTTCGTTGCGATAAACGAAGAAATGGTTCCGATGGCAAAGCGTCATGTTTTTACGCACCCAATACCCGTTATCGGAATGGGTGACGTGCAGCAAAGAAATTGCGTGAAACCACCCCAAACATGAGTTTTGGACCTAAAGTAGTGGATTGGGCATGTTCGTTGCGAAAAACGAAGAAATGGTTACGGTGGCAAAAATTCATGTTTTTATGCACCCGATACTCGTTTTTGGAATGGGTGACGTGCGGCAATGAAATTGAGCGAAACCACCCCAAACATGAGTTTGGGACCTAAAGTAGTGGATTGGGTATGTTCGTTGCGAAAAACGAAGAAATGGTTCCGTTAGCAAAAAATCATGTTTCTATGCACTTGATACCCGTTATCAGAATGTGTGACGTGCGGCAACGAAATTGCACAAAACCACCCCAAACATGAGTTTTGACCTAAAGTAGTGGATTGGGTATATTTGTTGCGATAAACGAAGAAATGGTTCTGGTGGCAAAAACTCGTGCTTTGTATGCACCCCGATACCCGTTTTCGGAATGGGTGACGTGCGGCAGAGAAATTGCGCGAGACCACCCTAAACATGAGTTTTGGACCTAAAGCAGTGGATTGGGCATGTTCGTTGTGAAAAACGAAGAAATGGTTCCGGTGGCAAAAACTCATGCTTTGTATGCATCCTGATACCCGTTTTTGGAATGGGTGACGTGCGGCAACAAAATTGCGCGAAACCACCCCAAACATGAGTTTTGGACCTAAAGTAGTGGATTGGGCATGTTCGTTGCGATAAACGAAGAAATGGTTCCGGTGGCAAAAAATCGTGCTTTCTATGCACCTCGATTCCCATTTCCGAAATGGGTGACGTGCGGCAACGAATTTGCACGAAACCACCCCAAACATGAGCTTTGGACCTAAAGTATTTGATTGGGCATGTTTGTTGCGAAAAGCGAAGAAATGGTTCCGGTGGTAAAAACTCATGTTTTTATGCACCCGATACCCGTTTTCGGAATGGGTGACGTGCTCGAAACCACCCCAAACATGAGTTTTGGACCTAAAGTAGTAGACTGGGCATGTTCGTTGCGAAAAAACGAAGAAATGGTTCCGGTGGCAAATACTCATGCTTCGTATGCAATTCGATACCCGTTTTCCGACTGGGTGACGTGCGGCAACGAAATTGCACGAAACCACCCAAAACATGAGTTTTGAACCTAAAGTAGTGGATTAGACATATAGTTGCGAAAAACGAAGAAATTGTTCTAGTGGCAAAAATTCATGTTTTTATGCACCTGATACCCGTTTTTGGAACGGTTGACGTGCGGCAACGAAATTGCGCGAAACCACCCCAAACATGAGTTTTGGACCTAAAGTAGTGGATTGGGCATGTTCGTTGCGATAAACGAAGAAATGGGTGGCAAAAACTCGTGATTTGTATGCACCCCGATACCCGGTTTCGGAATGGGTGACGTGCGGCAATGAAATTGCGCGAAACCACCCTAAACATGAGTTTTGGACCTAAAGTAGTGGATTGGTCATGTTCGTTGCGATAAATGAAGAAGTGGGTGGCAAAAACTC
This sequence comes from Zea mays, assembly GCF_902167145.1. Taxonomy (NCBI): domain Eukaryota; kingdom Viridiplantae; phylum Streptophyta; class Magnoliopsida; order Poales; family Poaceae; genus Zea; species Zea mays. The sequence goes on along the minus strand of NC_050096.1, from coordinate 134,031,885 downwards.
GTGCTTTGTATGCACCCCGATACCCGTTTTCGGAATGGGTGACGTGCGGCAACGAAATTGCGCGAAACCACCCCAAACATGAGTTTTGGACCTAAAGTAGTTGATTGAGCATGTTCGTTGCAAAAAACGAAGAAATGGTTCCAGTGGGAAAAAAACTCATGTTTTTATGCACCCGATACCCGTTTTTGGAAAGGGAGACGTGCGGCAACGAAATTGCGCGAAACCACCCCAAACATGAGTTTTGGACCTAAAGTACTGGATTGGGCATGTTCGTTGCGAAAAACGAAGAAATGGTTCCGGTGGCAAAAACTCATGCTTTGTATGCATCCTGATACCCGTTTTTGGAATGGGTGACGTGCGGCAACGAAATTGTGCGAAACCACCCCAAACATGAGTTTTGGACCTAAACTAGTGGATTGGGCATGTTTGTTGCGATAAACGAAGAAATGGTTCCGGTGGCAAAAACTCGTGCTTTGTATACACCCCGATACATGTTTTGGAATGGGTGACGTGCGGCAACAAATTTACGCGAAACCACCCCAAACTTGAGTTTTGGACCGAAAGTAGTGTATTGGGCATGTTCGTTGCGAAAAACGAAGAAATGATTCCGATGGCAAAAACTCATGTTTTTATGCACCCGATACCCGTTATCGGAATGGGTGACGTGCAGCAACGAAATTGCGTGAAACCACCCCAAACATGAGTTTTGGACCTAAAGTAGTGGATTGGGCATTTTCGTTGCGAAAAAGAAGAAATGGTTCCGATGGCAAAAACTCATGTTTTTGTGCACCCGATACCCGTTATCGGAATGGGTGACGTGCAGCAACGAAATTGCGTGAAACCACCCCAAACATGAGTTTTGGACCTAAAGTAGTGGATTGGGCATGTTCGTTGCGAAAAACGAAGAAATGGTTCTGGTGGCAAAAACTAATGTTTTTATGCACCCGATACCCGTTTTTTTGAATGGGTGACGTGCGACAATGAAATTGAGCGAAACCACCCCAAACAAGAGTTTGGGACCTAAAGTAGTGGATTGGGTATGTTCGTTGTGAAAAACGAAGAAATGGTTCCGGTGGCAAAAAATCATGTTTCTATGCACTTGATACCCGTTATCGAATGGGTGACGTGCGGCAACGAAATTGCGCGAAACCACCCCAAACATGAGTTTTGACCTAAAGTAGTGGATTGGGTATATTCGTTGCGATAAACGAAGAAATGGTTCCGGTGGCAAAAACTCGTGCTTTGTATGCACCCTGATACCCGTTTTCGAAATGGGTGACGTGCGACAACGAAATTGCGCGAGACCACCCTAAACATGAGTTTTGGACCTAAAGTAGTGGATTGGGCATGTTCGTTGTGAAAAACGAAGAAATGGTTCCGGTGGGAAAAACTCATGCTTTGTATGCATCCTGATACCCGTTTTTGGAATGGGTGACGTGCGGCAACGAAATTGCGCGAAACCACCCCAAACATGAGTTTTGGACCTAAAGTAGTGGATTGGGCATGTTCGTTGCGATAAACGAAGAAATGGTTCCGGTGGCAAAAAATCGTGCTTTCTATGCACCTCGATTCCCATTTCCGAAATGGGTGACGTGCGGCAACGAATTTGCACGAAACCACCCCAAACATGAGTTTTGGACCTAAAGTATTTGATTGGGCATATTTGTTGCGAAAAACAAAGAAATGGTTCCGGTGGCAAAAAACTCATGTTTTTATGCACCCGATACCCGTTTTCGTAATGAGTGACATGCTCGAAACCACCCCAAACATGAGTTTTGGACCTAAAGTAGTGGATTGGACATGTTCGTTGCGAAAAACGAAGAAATGGTTCCGGTGGCAAAAACTCATGCTTCGTATGCAATTCGATACCCGTTTTCCGATTGGGTGACGTGCGGCAACGAAATTGCGCGAAACCACCCAAAACATGAGTTTTGAACCTAAAGTAGTGGATTAGACTTATAGTTGCGAAAAACGAAGAAATTGTTCTAGTGGCAAAAATTCATGTTTTTATGCACCTGATACCTGTTTTCAGAACGGGTGACGTGCGTCCACGAAATTGCGTGAAACCACCCCAAACATGAGTTTTGGACCTAAAGTAGTGGATTGGGCATGTTCGTTGCGATAAACGAAGAAATGGGTGGCAGAAACTCGTGATTTGTATGCACCCCGATACCCGTTTTCGGAATGGGTGACGTGCGGCAACGAAATTGCGCGAAACCACCCTAAACATGAGTTTTGGACCTAAAGTAGTGGATTGGTCATGTTCGTTGCGATAAACGAAGAAGTGGGTGGCAAAAACTCGTGCTTTGTATGCACCCCGATACCCGTTTTCGGAATGGGTGACGTGCGGCAACGAAATTGCGCGAAACCACCCCAAACATGAGTTTTGGACCTAAAGTAGTTGATTGAGCATGTTCGTTGCAAAAAACGAAGAAATGGTTCCAGTGGGAAAAAAACTCATGTTTTTATGCACCCGATACCCGTTTTTGGAAAGGGAGACGTGCGGCAACGAAATTGCGCGAAACCACCCCAAACATGAGTTTTGGACCTAAAGTACTGGATTGGGCATGTTCGTTGCGAAAAACGAAGAAATGGTTCCGGTGGCAAAAACTCGTGCTTTGTATGCATCCTGATACCCGTTTTTGGAATGGGTGACGTGCGGCAACGAAATTGTGCGAAACCACCCCAAACATGAGTTTTGGACCTAAACTAGTGGATTGGGCATGTTTGTTGCGATAAACGAAGAAATGGTTCCGGTGGCAAAAACTCGTGCTTTGTATACACCCCGATACATGTTTTGGAATGGGTGACGTGCGGCAACAAATTTACGCGAAACCACCCCAAACTTGAGTTTTGGACCGAAAGTAGTGGATTGGGCATGTTCGTTGCGAAAAACGAAGAAATGGTTCCGATGGCAAAAACTCATGTTTTTATGCACCCGATACCCGTTATCGGAATGGGTGACGTGCAGCAACGAAATTGCGTGAAACCACCCCAAACATGAGGGCATTTTCGTTGCGAAAAAGAAGAAATGGTTCCGATGGCAAAAACTCATGTTTTTGTGCACCCGATACCCGTTATCGGAATGGGTGACGTGCAGCAACGAAATTGCGTGAAACCACCCAAACATGAGTTTTGGACCTAAAGTAGTGGATTGGGCATGTTCGTTGCGAAAAACGAAGAAATGGTTCTGGTGGCAAAAACTAATGTTTTTATGCACCCGATACCCGTTTTTTTGAATGGGTGACGTGCGGCAATGAAATTGAGCGAAACCACCCCAAACAAGAGTTTGGGACCTAAAGTAGTGGATTGGGTATGTTCGTTGTGAAAAACGAAGAAATGGTTCCGGTGGCAAAAAATCATGTTTCTATGCACTTGATACCCGTTATCGAATGGGTGACGTGCGGCAACGAAATTGCGCGAAACCACCCCAAACATGAGTTTTGACCTAAAGTAGTGGATTGGGTATATTCGTTGCGATAAACGAAGAAATGGTTCCGGTGGCAAAAACTCGTGCTTTGTATGCACCCTGATACCCGTTTTCGAAATGGGTGACGTGCGACAACGAAATTGCGCGAGACCACCCTAAACATGAGTTTTGGACCTAAAGTAGTGGATTGGGCATGTTCGTTGTGAAAAACGAAGAAATGGTTCCGGTGGGAAAAACTCATGCTTTGTATGCATCCTGATACCCGTTTTTGGAATGGGTGACGTGCGGCAACGAAATTGCGCGAAACCACCCCAAACATGAGTTTTGGACCTAAAGTAGTGGATTGGGCATGTTCGTTGCGATAAACGAAGAAATGGTTCCGGTGGCAAAAAATCGTGCTTCCTATGCACCTCGATTCCCATTTCCGAAATGGGTGACGTGCGGCAACGAATTTGCACGAAACCACCCCAAACATGAGTTTTGGACCTAAAGTATTTGATTGGGCATATTTGTTGCGAAAAACAAAGAAATGGTTCCGGTGGCAAAAAACTCATGTTTTTATGCACCCGATACCCGTTTTCGTAATGAGTGACATGCTCGAAACCACCCCAAACATGAGTTTTGGACCTAAAGTAGTGGATTGGACATGTTCGTTGCGAAAAACGAAGAAATGGTTCCGGTGGCAAAAACTCATGCTTCGTATGCAATTCGATACCCGTTTTCCGATTGGGTGACGTGCGGCAACGAAATTGCGCGAAACCACCCAAAACATGAGTTTTGAACCTAAAGTAGTGGATTAGACTTATAGTTGCGAAAAACGAAGAAATTGTTCTAGTGGCAAAAATTCATGTTTTTATGCACCTGATACCTGTTTTCAGAACGGGTGACGTGCGTCCACGAAATTGCGTGAAACCACCCCAAACATGAGTTTTGGACCTAAAGTAGTGGATTGGGCATGTTCGTTGCGATAAACGAAGAAATGGGTGGCAGAAACTCGTGATTTGTATGCACCCCGATACCCGTTTTCGGAATGGGTGACGTGCGGCAACGAAATTGCGCGAAACCACCCTAAACATGAGTTTTGGACCTAAAGTAGTGGATTGGTCATGTTCGTTGCGATAAACGAAGAAGTGGGTGGCAAAAACTCGTGCTTTGTATGCACCCCGATACCCGTTTTCGGAATGGGTGACGTGCGGCAACGAAATTGCGCGAAACCACCCCAAACATGAGTTTTGGACCTAAAGTAGTTGATTGAGCATGTTCGTTGCAAAAAACGTAGAAATGGTTCCAGTGGGAAAAAAACTCATGTTTTTATGCACCCGATACCCGTTTTTGGAAAGGGAGACGTGCGGCAACGAAATTGCGCGAAACCACCCCAAACATGAGTTTTGGACCTAAAGTACTGGATTGGGCATGTTCGTTGCGAAAAACGAAGAAATGGTTCCGGTGGCAAAAACTCGTGCTTTGTATGCATCCTGATACCCGTTTTTGGAATGGGTGACGTGCGGCAACGAAATTGTGCGAAACCACCCCAAACATGAGTTTTGGACCTAAACTAGTGGATTGGGCATGTTTGTTGCGATAAACGAAGAAATGGTTCCGGTGGCAAAAACTCGTGCTTTGTATACACCCCGATACATGTTTTGGAATGGGTGACGTGCGGCAACAAATTTACGCGAAACCACCCCAAACTTGAGTTTTGGACCGAAAGTAGTGGATTGGGCATGTTCGTTGCGAAAAACGAAGAAATGGTTCCGATGGCAAAAACTCATGTTTTTATGCACCCGATACCCGTTATCGGAATGGGTGACGTGCAGCAACGAAATTGCGTGAAACCACCCCAAACATGAGGGCATTTTCGTTGCGAAAAAGAAGAAATGGTTCCGATGGCAAAAACTCATGTTTTTGTGCACCCGATACCCGTTATCGGAATGGGTGACGTGCAGCAACGAAATTGCGTGAAACCACCCAAACATGAGTTTTGGACCTAAAGTAGTGGATTGGGCATGTTCGTTGCGAAAAACGAAGAAATGGTTCTGGTGGCAAAAACTAATGTTTTTATGCACCCGATACCCGTTTTTTTGAATGGGTGACGTGCGGCAATGAAATTGAGCGAAACCACCCCAAACAAGAGTTTGGGACCTAAAGTAGTGGATTGGGTATGTTCGTTGTGAAAAACGAAGAAATGGTTCCGGTGGCAAAAAATCATGTTTCTATGCACTTGATACCCGTTATCGAATGGGTGACGTGCGGCAACGAAATTGCGCGAAACCACCCCAAACATGAGTTTTGACCTAAAGTAGTGGATTGGGTATATTCGTTGCGATAAACGAAGAAATGGTTCCGGTGGCAAAAACTCGTGCTTTGTATGCACCCTGATACCCGTTTTCGAAATGGGTGACGTGCGACAACGAAATTGCGCGAGACCACCCTAAACATGAGTTTTGGACCTAAAGTAGTGGATTGGGCATGTTCGTTGTGAAAAACGAAGAAATGGTTCCGGTGGGAAAAACTCATGCTTTGTATGCATCCTGATACCCGTTTTTGGAATGGGTGACGTGCGGCAACGAAATTGCGCGAAACCACCCCAAACATGAGTTTTGGACCTAAAGTAGTGGATTGGGCATGTTCGTTGCGATAAACGAAGAAATGGTTCCGGTGGCAAAAAATCGTGCTTCCTATGCACCTCGATTCCCATTTCCGAAATGGGTGACGTGCGGCAACGAATTTGCACGAAACCACCCCAAACATGAGTTTTGGACCTAAAGTATTTGATTGGGCATATTTGTTGCGAAAAACAAAGAAATGGTTCCGGTGGCAAAAAACTCATGTTTTTATGCACCCGATACCCGTTTTCGTAATGAGTGACATGCTCGAAACCACCCCAAACATGAGTTTTGGACCTAAAGTAGTGGATTGGACATGTTCGTTGCGAAAAACGAAGAAATGGTTCCGGTGGCAAAAACTCATGCTTCGTATGCAATTCGATACCCGTTTTCCGATTGGGTGACGTGCGGCAACGAAATTGCGCGAAACCACCCAAAACATGAGTTTTGAACCTAAAGTAGTGGATTAGACTTATAGTTGCGAAAAACGAAGAAATTGTTCTAGTGGCAAAAATTCATGTTTTTATGCACCTGATACCTGTTTTCAGAACGGGTGACGTGCGTCCACGAAATTGCGTGAAACCACCCCAAACATGAGTTTTGGACCTAAAGTAGTGGATTGGGCATGTTCGTTGCGATAAACGAAGAAATGGGTGGCAGAAACTCGTGATTTGTATGCACCCCGATACCCGTTTTCGGAATGGGTGACGTGCGGCAACGAAATTGCGCGAAACCACCCTAAACATGAGTTTTGGACCTAAAGTAGTGGATTGGTCATGTTCGTTGCGATAAACGAAGAAGTGGGTGGCAAAAACTCGTGCTTTGTATGCACCCCGATACCCGTTTTCGGAATGGGTGACGTGCGGCAACGAAATTGCGCGAAACCACCCCAAACATGAGTTTTGGACCTAAAGTAGTTGATTGAGCATGTTCGTTGCAAAAAACGTAGAAATGGTTCCAGTGGGAAAAAAACTCATGTTTTTATGCACCCGATACCCGTTTTTGGAAAGGGAGACGTGCGGCAACGAAATTGCGCGAAACCACCCCAAACATGAGTTTTGGACCTAAAGTACTGGATTGGGCATGTTCGTTGCGAAAAACGAAGAAATGGTTCCGGTGGCAAAAACTCATGCTTTGTATGCATCCTGATACCCGTTTTTGGAATGGGTGACGTGCGGCAACGAAATTGTGCGAAACCACCCCAAACATGAGTTTTGGACCTAAACTAGTGGATTGGGCATGTTTGTTGCGATAAACGAAGAAATGGTTCCGGTGGCAAAAACTCGTGCTTTGTATACACCCCGATACATGTTTTGGAATGGGTGACGTGCGGCAACAAATTTACGCGAAACCACCCCAAACTTGAGTTTTGGACCGAAAGTAGTGGATTGGGCATGTTCGTTGCGAAAAACGAAGAAATGGTTCCGATGGCAAAAACTCATGTTTTTATGCACCTGATACCCGTTATCGGAATGGGTGACGTCCAGCAACGAAATTGCGTGAAACCACCCCAAACATGAGTTTTGGACCTAAAGTAGTGGATTGGGCATTTTCGTTGCGAAAAAGAAGAAATGGTTCCGATGGCAAAAACTCATGTTTTTGTGCACCCGATACCCGTTATCGGAATGGGTGACGTGCAGCAACGAAATTGCGTGAAACCACCCCAAACATGAGTTTTGGACCTAAAGTAGTGGATTGGGCATGTTCGTTGCGAAAAACGAAGAAATGGTTCTGGTGGCAAAAACTAATGTTTTTATGCACCCGATACCCGTTTTTTTGAATGGGTGACGTGCGACAATGAAATTGAGCGAAACCACCCCAAACAAGAGTTTGGGACCTAAAGTAGTGGATTGGGTATGTTCGTTGTGAAAAACGAAGAAATGGTTCCGGTGGCAAAAAATCATGTTTCTATGCACTTGATACCCGTTATCGAATGGGTGACGTGCGGCAACGAAATTGCGCGAAACCACCCCAAACATGAGTTTTGACCTAAAGTAGTGGATTGGGTATATTCGTTGCGATAAACGAAGAAATGGTTCCGGTGGCAAAAACTCGTGCTTTGTATGCACCCTGATACCCGTTTTCGAAATGGGTGACGTGCGACAACGAAATTGCGCGAGACCACCCTAAACATGAGTTTTGGACCTAAAGTAGTGGATTGGGCATGTTCGTTGTGAAAAACGAAGAAATGGTTCCGGTGGGAAAAACTCATGCTTTGTATGCATCCTGATACCCGTTTTTGGAATGGGTGACGTGCGGCAACGAAATTGCGCGAAACCACCCCAAACATGAGTTTTGGACCTAAAGTAGTGGATTGGGCATGTTTGTTGCGATAAACGAAGAAATGGTTCCGGTGGCAAAAAATCGTGCTTTCTATGCACCTCGATTCCCATTTCCGAAATGGGTGACGTGCGGCAACGAACTTGCACGAAACCACCCCAAACATGAGTTTTGGACCTAAAGTATTTGATTGGGCATATTTGTTGCGAAAAACAAAGAAATGGTTCCGGTGGCAAAAAACTCATGTTTTTATGCACCCGATACCCGTTTTCGTAATGAGTGACATGCTCGAAACCACCCCAAACATGAGTTTTGGACCTAAAGTAGTGGATTGGACATGTTCGTTGCGAAAAACGAAGAAATGGTTCCGGTGGCAAAAACTCATGCTTCGTATGCAATTCGATACCGTTTTCCGATTGGGTGACGTGCGGCAACGAAATTGCGCGAAACCACCCAAAACATGAGTTTTGAACCTAAAGTAGTGGATTAGACTTATAGTTGCGAAAAACGAAGAAATTGTTCTAGTGGCAAAAATTCATGTTTTTATGCACCTGATACCTGTTTTCAGAACGGGTGACGTGCGTCCACGAAATTGCGTGAAACCACCCCAAACATGAGTTTTGGACCTAAAGTAGTGGATTGGGCATGTTCGTTGCGATAAACGAAGAAATGGGTGGCAGAAACTCGTGATTTGTATGCACCGCGATACCCGTTTTCGGAATGGGTGACGTGCGGCAACGAAATTGCGTGAAACCACCCTAAACATGAGTTTTGGACCTAAAGTAGTGGATTGGTCATGTTCGTTGCGATAAACGAAGAAGTGGGTGGCAAAAACTCGTGCTTTGTATGCACCCCGATACCCGTTTTCGGAATGGGTGACGTGCGGCAACGAAATTGCGCGAAACCACCCCAAACATGAGTTTTGGACCTAAAGTAGTTGATTGAGCATGTTCGTTGCGAAAAACGAAGAAATGGTTCCAGTGGGAAAAAAACTCATGTTTTTATGCACCCGATACCCGTTTTCGGAATGGGAGACGTGCGGCAACGAAATTGCACGAAACTACCCCAAACATGAGTTTTGGACCTAAAGTACTGGATTGGGCATGTTCGTTGCGAAAAACGAAGAAATGGTTCCAGTGGCAAAAACTCATGCTTTGTATGCATCCTGATACCCGTTTTTGGAATGGGTGACGTGCGACAACGAAATTGTGCGAAACCACCCCAAACATGAGTTTTGGACCTAAAGTAGTGGATTGGGCATGTTTGTTGCGATAAACGAAGAAATGGTTCTGGTGGCAAAAACTCGTGCTTTGTATACACCCCGATACATGTTTTGGAATGGGTGACGTGCGGCAACGAATTTACGCGAAACCACCCCAAACTTGAGTTTTGGACCTAAAGTAGTGGATTGGGCATGTTCGTTGCGAAAAACGAAGAAATGGTTCCGATGGCAAAAACTCAAGTTTTTATGCACCCGATACCCGTTATCGGAATGGGTGATGTGCAGCAACGAAATTGCGTGAAACCACCCCAAACATGAGTTTTGGACCTAAAGTAGTGGATTGGGCATGTTCGTTGCGAAAAACGAAGAAATGGTTTCGGTGGCAAAAACTCATGTTTTTATGCACCTGATACCCATTTTCACAATGGGTGACGTGCGATAAACCACCCCAAACATGAGTTTTGGACCTAAAGTAGTGGATTGGGCATGTTTGTTGCGAAAAACGAAGAAATGGTTCCGGTGGCAAAAACTCATGCTTCGTATGCAATTCGATACCCGTTTTCCGACTGGGTGACGTGCGGCAACGAAATTGCGCGAAACAACCAAAAACATGAGTTTTGAACCTAAAGTAGTGGAATAGGCATATGGTTGTGAAAAACGAAGAAATTGTTCTAGTGGCAAAAATTCATGTTTTTATGCACCTGATACCTGTTTTCGGAACCGGTGACGTGCGGCAACGAAATTGCGCGAAACCACCCCAAACATGAGTTTTGGACCTAAAGTAGTGGATTGGGCATGTTCGTTGCGATAAACGAAGAAATGGGTGGCAAAAACTCGTGATTTGTATGCACCCTGATACCCGTTTTCGGAATGGGTGACGTGCGGCAACGAATTTGCGCGAAACCACCCTAAACATGAGTTTTGGACCTAAAGTAGTGGATTGGTCATGTTCGTTGCGGTAAACGAAGAAATGGGTGGCAAAAACTCGTGCTTTGTATGCACCCCGATACCTGTTTTCGGAATGGGTGACGTGCGGCAACGAAATTGCGTGAAACCACCCCAAACATGAGTTTTGGACCTAAAGTAGTTGATTGAGCATGTTCGTTGCGAAAAACGAAGAACTGGTTCCAGTGGGAAAAAACTCATGTTTTTATGCACCCGATACCCGTTTTCGGAATGGGAGACGTGCGACAACGAAATTGCGCGAAACCACCCCAAACATGAGTTTTGGACCTAAAGTACTGGATTGGGCATGTTCGTTGCGAAAAACGAAGAAATGGTTCCGGTGGCAAAAACTCATGCTTTGTATGCATCCTGATACCCGTTTTTGGAATGGGTGACGTGCGGCAACGAAATTGTGCGAAACCATCCCAAAGATGAGTTTTGGACCTAAAGTAGTGGATTGGGCATGTTTGTTGCGATAAACGAAGAAATGGTTCCGGTGGTAAAAACACGTTCTTTTTATACACCCCGATACATGTTTTGGAATGGGTGACGTGCGGCAACGAATTTATGCAAAACCACCTCAAACTTGAGTTTTGGACCTAAAGTAGTGGATTTGGCATGTTCGTTGCGAAAAACGAAGAAATGGTTCTGATGGCAAAGCCTCATGTTTTTATGCACCCGATACCCGTTATCGGAATGGGTGACGTGCAGCAACGAAATCGCGTGAAACCACCCCAAACATGAGTTTTGGACCTAAAGTAGTGGATTGGGCATGTTCGTTGCGAAAAACGAAGAAATGGTTCCGGTGGCAAAATCTCATGTTTTTATGCACCCGATACCCGTTTTTGGAATGGGTGACGTGCGGCAATGAAATTGAGCGAAACCACCCCAAACATGAGTTTGGGACCTAAAGTAGGGGATTGGGTATGTTCGTTGCGAAAAACGAAGAAATGGTTCCGGTGGCAAAAAATCATGTTTCTATGCACTTGATACCCGTTATCGGAATGGGTGACGTGCAACAACGAAATTGCGCGAAACCACCCCAAACATGAGTTTTGACCTAAAGTAGTGGATTGGGTATATTCGTTGCAATAAACGAAGAAATGGTTCCGGTGGCAAAAACTCGTGCTTTGTATGCACCCCGATACCCGTTTTCGGAATGAGTGACGTGCGGCAACGAAATTGCGCGAGACCACCCTAAACATGAGTTTTGGACCTAAAGTTGTGGATTGGGCATGTTCGTTGTGAAAAACGAAGAAATGGTTCCGGTGGCAAAAACTCATGCTTTGTACGCATCCTGATACCTGTTTTTGGAATGGGTGACGTGCGGCAACGAAATTGCGCAAAACCACCCAAACCATGAGTTTTGGACCTAAAATAGTGGATTGGGCATGTTCGTTGCGATAAACGAAGAAATGGTTCCGGTGGCAAAAACTCGTGCTTTCTATGCACCTCGATTCCCATTTCCGAAATGGGTGACGTGCGGCAACGAATTTGCACGAAACCACCCCAAACATGAGTTTTGGACATAAAGTATTTGATTGGGCATGTTCGTTGCGAAAAAGAAGAAATGGTTCCGGTGGCAAAAACTCATGTTTTTATGCACCCAATACCCGTTTTTGGAATGGGTGACGTGCTCAAAACCACCCCAAACATCAGTTTTGGACCTAAAGTAGTGGATTGGGCATGTTCGTTGCGAAAAACGAAGAAATGGTTCCTCTGGCAAAAACTCATGCTTCGTATGCAATTCGATACCCGTTTTCCGACTGGGTGACGTGCGGCAACGAAATTGCGCGAAACCACCCAAAACATGAGTTTTGAACCTAAAGTAGTGGATTAGGCATATAGTTGCGAAAAACGAAGAAATTGTTCTAGTGGCAAAAATTCATGTTTTTATGCACCTGATACCCGTTTTCGGAACGGGTGACGTGCGGCAACGAAATTGCGCGAAACCACCCCAAACATGAGTTTTGGACCTAAAGTAGTGGATTGGGCATGTTCGTTGCGATAAACGAAGAAATGGGTGGCAAAAACTAGTGCTTTGTATGCACCCCCGATAAACGTTTTTGGAATGGGTGACGTGCGTCAACGAAATTGCGCGAAACCACCCCAAACATGAGTTTGGACCTAAAATAGTTGATTGAGCATGTTCGTTGCGAAAAACAAAGAAATGGTTCCGGTGGGAAAAAAACTCATGTTTTTATGCACCCGATACCCGTTTTCGGAATGGGAGACGTGCGGCAACGAAATTGCTCAAAACCACCCCAAACATGAGCTTTGGACCTAAAGTACATGATTTTGCATGTTCGTTGCGAAAAACGAAGAAATGGTTCCGGTGACAAAAACTCATGCTTTGTATGCATCCTGATACCCCTTTTTTGGAATGGGTGACGTGCGGCAACGAAATTGTGCGAAACCACCCCAAACATGAGTTTTGGACCTAAATTAGTGGATTGGGCATGTTTGTTGCGATAAACGAAGAAATGGTTCCGGTGGCAAAAACTCGTGCTTTGTATACACCCCGATACCTGTTTTGGAATTGGTGACGTGCGACAACGAATTTACGCGAAACCACCCCAAACATGAGTTTTGGACCTAAAGTAGTGGATTGGGCATGTTCATTGCGAAAAACGAAGAAATGGTTCCGATGGCAAAAACTCATGTTTTTATGCACCCGATACCCGTTATCAGAATGGGTGACGTGCAGCAACGAAATTGCGTGAAACCACCCCAAACATGAGTTTTGGACCTAAACTAGTGGATTGGGCATGTTCGTTGCGAAAAACGAAGAAATGGTTCCGGTGGCAAAAACTCATGTTTTTATGCACCCGATACTCGTTTTCGGAATGGGTGACGTGCGGCAATGAAATTGCGCGAAACCACCCCAAACATGAGTTTTGGACCTAAAGTAGTGGATTGGGTATGTTCGTTGCGAAAAACGAAGAAATGGTTCCGGTGGCAAAAAGTCATGTTTTTATGCACCCGATACCCGTTATCGGAATGGGTGACGTGCGGCAACGAAATTGCGCGAAACCACCCCAAACATGAGTTTTGGACCTAAAGTAGTGGATGGATATATTCGTTGCCATAAACGAAGAAATGGTACCGGAGGCAAAAACTCGTGCTTTGTATGCACCCCGATACCCGTTTTCAGAATGGGTGACGTGCGACAACGAAATTGCTCGAGACCACCCTAAACATGAGTTTTGGACCTAAAGTAGTGGATTGGGCATGTTTGTTGTGAAAAACGAAGAAATGGTTCCGGTGGCAAAAATTCATGCTTTGTATGCATCCTGATACCCGTTTTGGAATGGGTGATGTGCGGCAACGAAATTGCGCGAAACCACACCAATCATGAGTTTTGGACCTAAAGTAGTGGATTGGGCATGTTCGTTGCGATAAACGAAGAAATGGTTCCGGTGGCAAAAACTCGTGCTTTCTATGCACCCCGATTCCCGTTTCCGGAATGGGTGACGTGCTGCAACGAATTTGCGCGAAACCACCCCAACCATGAGTTTTGGACCTAAAGTAGTTGATTGGGCATGTTCGTTGCGAAAAATGAAGAAATGGTTATGGTGTCAAAAACTCATGTTTTTATGCACCCGATACGCGTTTTCGGAATGGGTGACGTGCGCGAAACCACCCCAAACATGAGTTTTGGACCTAAAGTAGTGGATTGGGCATGTTCGTTGCGAAAAACGAAGAAATGGTTCTGATGGCAAAGCCTCATGTTTTTATGCACCCGAAACCCGTTATCGGAATTGCGTGAAACCACCCCAAACATGAGTTTTGGACCTAAAGTAGTGGATTGGGCATGTTCGTTGCGAAAAACGAAGAAATGGTTCCGGTGGCAAAAACTCATGTTTTTATGCACCCGATACCCGTTTTTGGAATGGGTGACGTGCGACAATAAAATTGAGCGAAACAACCCCAAATATGAGTTTGGGACCTAAATTAGTGGATTGGGTATGTTCATTGCGAAAAACGAAGAAATGGTTCCGGTGGCAAAAAATCATGTTTCTATGCACTTGATACCCGTTATCGGAATGGGTGACGTGTGGCAACGAAATTGCGCGAAACCACCCCAAACATGAGTTTTGACCAAAAGTAGTGGATTGGGTATATTCGTTGCGATAAACGAAGAAATGGTTCCGGTGGCAAAAACTCGTGCTTTGTATGCACCCCGATACCCTTTTTCGGAATGGGTGACGTGCGGCAACGAAATTGCGCGAGACCACCCTAAACATGAGTTTTGGACCTAAAGTAGTGGATTGGGCATGTTCGTTAAGAAAAACGAAGAAATGGTTCCGGTGGCAAAAACTCATGCTTTGTATGCATCCTGATACCCGTTTTTGGAATGGGTGACGTGCGGCAACGAAATTGCGCAAAACCACCCCAAACATGAGTTTTGGACCTAAAATAGTGGATTGGGCATGTTCGTTGCGATAAACGAAGAAATGGTTCCGGTGGCAAAAACTCGTGCTTTCTATGCACCTCGATTCCCATTTCCGAAATGGGTGACGCGCGGCAACGAATTTGCACGAAACCACCCCAAACATGAGTTTTGGACATAAAGTATTTAATTGGGCATGTTCGTTGCGAAAAAAGAAGAAATGGTTCCGGTGGCAAAAACTCATGTTTTTATGCACCCAATACCCGTTTTCAGAATGGGTGACGTGCTCGAAACCACCCCAAACATGAGTTTTGGACCTAAAGTAGTGGATTGGGCATGTTCGCTGCGAAAAATGAAGAAATGGTTCCGGTGGCAAAAACTCATGCTTCGTATTCAATTCGATACCCGTTTTCCGACTGGGTGACGTGCGGCAACGAAATTGCGCGAAAGCACCCAAAACTTGAGTTTTGAACCTAAAGTAGTTGACTAGGCATATAGTTGCGAAAAACGAAGAAATTGTTCTAGTGGCAAAAATTCATGTTTTTATGCACCTGATACCCGTTTTCGGAACGGGTGACGTGCGGCAACGAAATTGTGCGAAACCACCCCCAAACATGAGTTTTAGACCTAAAGTAGTGGATTGGGCATGTTCGTTGCGATAAACGAAGAAATGGGTGGCAAAAACTCTTGATTTGTATGCACCCCGATACCCGTTTTCGGAATGGGTGACGTGCGGCAACGAAATTGCGCGAAACCACCATGAGTTTGGACCTAAAGTAGTGGATTGGGCATGTTCGTTGAGATAAACGAATAAATGGGTGGCAAAAACTCGTGCTTTGCATGCACCCCGATACCCGTTTTTGGAATGGGTGACGTGCGGCAACGAAATTGCGCGAAACCACCCCAAACATGAGTTTGGACCTAAAATAGTTGATTGACCATGTTCGTTGCGAAAAACAAAGAAATGGTTCTGGTGGGAAAAAACTCATGTTTTTATGCACCCGATACCCGTTTTCGGAATGGGAGACGTGCGGCAACGAAATTGCGCAAAACCACCCCAAACATGAGTTTTGGACCTAAAGTACTGGATTGGGCATGTTCGTTGCGAAAAACGAAGAAATGGTTCCAGTGGCAAAAACTCATGCTTTGTATGCATCCTGATACCCGTTTTTGGAATGGGTGACGTGCGGCAACGAAATTGTGCGAAACCACCCCAAACATGAGTTTTGGACCTAAAGTAGTGGATTGGGCATGTTTGTTGCGATAAACGAAGAAATGGTTCCGGTGGCAAAAACTCGTGCTTTGTATACACCCTGATACCTGTTTTGGAATGGGTGACATGCGGCAACGAATTTACGCGAAACCACCCCAAACATGAGTTTTGGACCTAAAGTAGTGGATTGGGCATGTTCATTGCGAAAAACGAAGAAATGGTTCCGATGGCAAAAACTCATGTTTTTATGCACCCGATACCCGTTATCAGAATGGGTGACGTGCAGCAACGAAATTGCGTGAAACCACCGCAAACATGAGTTTTGGACCTAAACTAGTGGATTGGGCATGTTCGTTGCGAAAAACGAAGAAATGGTTCCGGTGGCAAAAACTCATGTTTTTATGCACCCGATACTCGTTTTCGGAATGGGTGACGTGCGGCAATGAAATTGCGCGAAACCACCCCAAACATGAGTTTTGGACCTAAAGTAGTGGATTGGGTATGTTCGTTGTGAAAAACGAAGAAATGGTTCCGGTGGCAAAAACTCATGCTTTGTATGCATCCTGATACCCGTTTTGGAATGGGTGACGTGCGACAACGAAATTGCGCGAAACCACCCCAATCATGAGTTTTGGACCTAAAGTAGTGGATTGGGCATGTTCGTTGCGATAAACGAAGAAATGGTTCCGGTGGCAAAAACTCGTGCTTTCTATGCACCCCGATTCCCGTTTCCGGAATGGGTGACGTGTGGCAACGAATTTGCGCGAAACCACCCCAACCATGAGTTTTGGACCTAAAGTAGTTGATTGGGCATGTTCGTTGTGAAAAACGAAGAAATGGTTATGGTGTCAAAAACTCATGTTTTTATGCACCCGATACGCGTTTTCGGAATGGGTGACGTGCGCGAAACCACCCCAAACATGAGTTTTGGACCTAAAGTAGTGGATTGGGCATGTCCGTTGCGAAAAACGAAGAAAAGGTTCCGGTGGCAAAAACTCATGCTTCGTATGCAATTCGATACCCGTTGTCTAACTGGGTGACGTGCGGCAACGAAATTGCGCGAAACCACTCAAAACATGAGTTTTGAACCTAAAGTAGTGGATTAGGCATATAGTTGCGAAAAACGAAGAAATTGTTCTAGTGGCAAAAATTCATGTTTTAATGACCTGATACCCGTTTTTGGAATGGGTGACGTGCGGCAACAAAATTGCGCGAAACCACCCCAAACATGAGTTTTGGACCTAAAGTAGTGGATTGGGCATGTTCGTTGTGATAAACGAAGAAATGGGTGGCAAAAACTCGTGATTTGTATGCACCCCGATACTCGTTTTCAGAATGGGTGACATGCGGCAACGAAATTGCGTGAAACCACCCTAAACATGAGTTTTGGACCTAAAGTAGTGGATTCGGCATGTTCGTTGCGATAAACGAAGAAATGGGTGGCAAAAACTCATGCTTTGTATGCACCCCAATACCCGTTTTCGGAATGGGTGACGTGAGGCAACGAAATTGCGAGAAACCACCCCAAACATGAGTTTTGGACCTAAAGTAGTTGATTGAGCATGTTCATTGCGAAAAACGAAGAAATGGTTCCGGTGGGAAAAAACTCATGTTTTTATGCACCCGATACCCATTTTTTGAATGGGAGACGTGCAGCAACGAAATTGTGTGAAACCACCCCAAACATGAGTTTTGGACCTAAAGTACTGGATTGGGCATGTTCGTTGCGAAAAACGAAGAAATGGTTCCAGTGGCAAAAACTCATGCTTTGTATGCATCCTGATACCCGTTTTTGGAATGGGTGACGTGCGGCAACGAAATTGTGCGAAACCACCCCAAACATGAGTTTTGGACCTAAAGTACTGGATTGGGCATGTTTGTTGGGATAAACGAAGAAATGGTTCCGGTGGCAAAAACTCGTGCTTTGTATACACCCTGATACCTGTTTTGGAATGGGTGACGTGCGGCAACGAATTTACGCGAAACCACCCCAAACATGAGTTTTGGACCTAAAGTAGTGGATTGGGCATGTTCATTGCGAAAAACGAAGAAATGGTTCCGATGGCAAAAACTCATGTTTTTATGCACCCGATACCCGTTATCAGAATGGGTGACGTGCAGCAACGAAATTGCGTGAAACCACCGCAAACATGAGTTTTGGACCTAAACTAGTGGATTGGGCATGTTCGTTGCGAAAAACGAAGAAATGGTTCCGGTGGCAAAAACTCATGTTTTTATGCACCCGATACTCGTTTTCGGAATGGGTGACGTGCGGCAATGAAATTGCGCGAAACCACCCCAAACATGTGTTTTGGACCTAAAGTAGTGGATTGGGTATGTTCGTTGTGAAAAACGAAGAAATGGTTCCGGTGGCAAAAACTCATGCTTTGTATGCATCCTGATACCCGTTTTGGAATGGGTGACGTGCGACAACGAAATTGCGCGAAACCACCCCAATCATGAGTTTTGGACCTAAAGTAGTGGATTGGGCATGTTTGTTGCGATAAACGAAGAAATGGTTCCGGTGGCAAAAACTCGTGCTTTCTATGCACCCCGATTCCCGTTTCCGGAATGGGTGACGTGTGGCAACGAATTTGCGCGAAACCACCCCAACCATGAGTTTTGGACCTAAAGTAGTTGATTGGGCATGTTCGTTGCGAAAAACGAAGAAATGGTTATGGTGTCAAAAACTCATGTTTTTATGCACCCGATACGCGTTTTCGGAATGGGTGACGTGCGCGAAACCACTCCAAACATGAGTTTTGGACCTAAAGTAGTGGATTGGGCATGTCCGTTGAGAAAAACGAAGAAAAGGTTCCGGTGGCAAAAACTCATGCTTCGTATGCAATTCGATACCCGTTTTCTAACTGGGTGACGTGCGGCAACGAAATTGCGCGAAACCACTCAAAACATGAGTTTTGAACCTAAAGTAGTGGATTAGGCATATAGTTGCGAAAACGAAGAAATTGTTCTAGTGGCAAAAATTCATGTTTTAATGACCTGATACCCGTTTTTGGAACGGGTGACGTGCGGCAACGAAATTGCGCGAAACCACCCCAAACATGAGATTTGGACCTAAAGTAGTGGATTGGGCATGTTCGTTGCGATAAAAGAAGAAATGGGTGGCAAAAACTCGTGATTTGTATGCACCCCGATACCCGTTTTCAGAATGGGTGACGTGCGGCAACGAAATTGCGTGAAACCACCCTAAACATGAGTTTTGGACCTAAAGTAGTGGATTGGGCATGTTCGTTGCGATAAACGAAGAAATGGGTGGCAAAAACTCATGCTTTGTATGCACCCCGATACCCGTTTTCGGAATGGGTGACGTGGGGCAACGAAATTACGAGAAACCACCCCAAACATGAGTTTTGGACCTAAAGTAGTTGATTGAGCACGTTCATTGCGAAAAACGAAGAAATGGTTCCGGTGGGAAAAAAACTCATGTTTTTATGCACCCGATACCCATTTTTGGAATGGGAGACGTGCGGCAACGAAATTGTGTGAAACCACCCCAAACATGAGTTTTGGACCTAAAGTACTAGATTGAGCATGTTCGTTGCGAAAAACGAAGAAATGGTTCCGGTGGCAAAAACTCATGCTTTGTGTGCATCCTGATACCCGTTTTTGGAATCGGTGACGTGCGGCAACGAAATTTTGCGAAACCACCCCAAACATGAGTTTTGGACCTAAAGTAGTGAATTGGGCATGTTTGTTGCAATAAACGAAGAAATGGTTCCGGTGGCAAAAACTCGTGCTTTGTATACACCACGATACCTGTTTTGGAATGGGTGACATGCGGCAACGAATTTACGCGAAACCACCCCAAACATGAGTTTTGGACCTAAAGTAGTGGATTGGGCATGTTCATTGCGAATAACGAAGAAATGGTTCCGATGGCAAAAACTCATGATTTTATGCACCCGATACCCGTTATCGGAATGGGTGACGTGCAGCAACGAAATTGTGTGAAACCACCCCAAACATGAGTTTTGGACCTAAAGTAGTGGATTGGGCATGTTCGTTGTGAAAAACGAAGAAATGGTTCCGGTGGCAAAAACTCATGTTTTTATGCACCCGATACCCGTTTTCGGATTGGGTGACGTGCGACAATGAAATTGCGCGAAACCACCCGAAACATGAGATTTGGACCTAAAGTAGTGGATTGGGCATGTTCGTTGCAAAAAACGAAGAAATGGTTCCGGTGGCAAAAAATCATGTTTTTATGCACCCGATACCCGTTATCGGAATGTGTGACGTGCGGCAACGAAATTGCGCGAAACCACCCCAAACATGAGTTTTGGACCTAAAGTAGTGGATTGGGTATATTCGTTGCGATAAACGAAGAAATGGTTCCGGTGGCAAAAACTCGTGCTTTCTATGCACCCCGATTTTCGTTTTCGGAATGGGTGACGTGCAACAACGAAATTGCGCGAAACCACCCCAAACATGAGTTTTGGACCTAAAGTAGTGGATTAGGCATGTTCGTTGTGAAAAATGAAGAAATGGTTCTGTTGGGGGCCTTCATCCTCCGAAGGTCCTCAAAAACATGATTTAACAATGTTTTCCAAGTGTGACATATGAACAGGTACCTTCAGTCTCAAGTTAAAAGCATATACGGTATGGAAAGCAGGATTGGAACGGAGGATTGAACCAGAGCCGAAGTTGCGCGCGAGAAAGCTTCGGCTCATTAACAGAAAGAGGAACCGACTTAAGAAGGAAAAGGCTATCTAGTCCTCGACAGTTTGTTCTTAAGTCAATAGTGAATATGAAGGACATGAATGTAATTTTATACAGGCTGTGTCCTGTGCCTATAAATAGATGAACAGTACCCCGTACGGTTCACGCTGACTTGTATTCACTTTTGCGTCACACTTGTACTTTTACCTTCTATCAAGTCGAAGGTACATTTATAATTCAATATTGTTTTTGTCTTTCTAGGACAATATAATGAGAATGAATTAATAATGTTATATGATTGTTTATGTTGCTTCTCATATTTCATATGCTTCTTCTTTTATTTAACATATATTGCATTGATGAAGGTATGTCCTTCATAACCTTCATCTGAAAATCATTATATCCTAAGGGAAATAATGCTTCGGAGGACGAAGGACATTAACGTTTAACATTTTGTGTTGCCTTGTTCTTAATTCATAGCATTTGAGAACAAGTCCCCAACATTGGCGCCCACCTCCAGTGAACTCTTTCGACCACCTTCGGCAAGCACTGACCTTCATCATGCCGCCGAAGAAAGCTTCAGCGCCAGGGATTACTGCACTGCAGCCGCTGGACCCAAACCAGGAAACTCTTTCTCTCCGAGAGGCTGGAAGCCAGAAGAGGAAAGCCACCAGTCCAACACTCCAGGAGGAGGAGTTGGACCAAGAGATCAGGGACATGGAAATAATCCATCAGCATGTACAAAGGAAGAAGGAGAAGATGGCGTGGCTGGCTGATCATCAACGGAAGATCGACGAAGCTACTGAAGAAGTGCGTCATCTTGCTCAAGATGAACAAGATCGAAGGCCCCAACACAGGGAGCTTCGTCAAGAAGGCTTGTTCAACGAAGATGGATGGTATGATGATTTTAATCATGATATCTTTAGTTTTGATGATGCTTCTCCCTTGGCAGCAGAACTGCAGGTACCCCATGGCCCCGCCATACAAGCCACCTCAGCTTCCCATGTATGATGGGCACTCAGATCCAAAGCAGTTTCTAATGAGTTATGAAGCAACTATATCTTCGTATGGAGGCAATACCATAGTTATGGCGAAGTCCTTCGTCATGGCAGTCCGGAATGTAGCCCAAACATGGTATTCTTCTCTTTGGCCAGGGACTATCACATCGTGGTAGAAGCTTAAAGACATGCTGGTTACCAGCTTCCAAGGCTTTCAAACGAAGCCGGTCACAGCTCAGGCTCTGTTCCAATGCACGCAAGACCACGAAGAATACCTTCAGGCATATGTACAAAGGTTCTTGCGACTGAGGGCACAAGCACCTACAGTGCCCAATGAAATTGTCATTGAGGCCATGATCAAGGGTCTTAGGCCAGGACCAACTGCTCAATACTTCGCCAGGAAGCCCCCACAAACTCTGGAGAAGCTACTTCAGAAGATGGATGAGTACATCCGGGCTGACAACGACTTCTGCCAAAGAAGGGAGGAAGCTTACTGATTCTCGGAAATGACCAGGGGCTTTGGAGGAAGAATCCACCCGAGGCATGTCAGGTCAATCCATAATTCCACTCAGAGTGACGACAAAGGAAGTCAGCCTCAGAGGTCGCAATACGCCTCACAATCTTCGGGGCAACATCAAAGCTCTTTCAGGCCACCAGCTCCAAGGGGCAGAGGCGCCAGGGGCTTCAGGGGAAGATTTGGGGATCAGCCTAGAAAGATCTACTGCTTATTCTGTGGTGAGGACAAGGGCCATACTACAAGAATGTGCCAAGTCACCATTCAGAAGCAAAAGGAGATAGCAGAAGTCGATGCTCGGCAGAACCAGCCGAAGCAGGTCTTGCACACTACTTCGTGCCACTCTCCCTACATACCAGAGTATGTGGGCAATCATCCCACAGCTTCTGCTGCTTCGGCTAGCCACTCACAGGCTTCCTGGCCACAACTCCCACCTCCACCACCACTACAGCCGACCTATTCTCGAAGCCAGTCAGAAGGGCGCCAGTACTCTCAGCAGCAACGTGAAGTCAGGGAGGAATCCGAAGCTCGCACAGTCAATAGTATTGTGCCAGAATCAAAGCACATTTATTGAGCGATATCCTACCCCTGAAGTACTTTTATGTTCTATGTCATTTTGTTTTTCAATAAGGAACAAACAATGCAGAACTAGTTTTAATTTCTTGTAATAGTTTCACTTTTATCAGAATGAAATATATCTTCTTCAAATAATTACGAAGCTCAAAAATTACTGAAGCTCAAAAGTCGTTCCTAAGGGAATGCAGAGCTAAAAATCACAGCCAAGTTTCGCCAAAGCTACAAAAAGCCGTTCCTAAAGGAGCGCAGCGTAAGTTTTGCCGAAGATACAAAAAGTCGTTCCTAAGGGAGCACAGTGTATGTTTTCTGCTCAAAAGTCGTTCCTAAGGGAATGCAGAGCCAAATACCGCCGAAATATAAGGCGAAGAAGTTCAAAAGACGTTCCTAAGGGGATGCAGAACTTATACTGCCGAAATAGAAGGCGAAGAAGTTCAAAAGACATTCCTAAGGGAATGCAGAACTTACATCGAAAAATAAGCGGTGAAGCCGAAAAATAAACGGCAAAGAGATTTCGATCGTTCCTAAGGGGACGCAGAGATTGTGTGTTTCAGTGTGGGCGTGTGGGTGTGAGTCTTCGGCATTGGCATCATTCTTTGCATCATATCATCACATCATCTCGCATAGCATCACATCATACATCATATCACACCTATGACACGAATTGACTACAAAGTCGATCTTCGGAGAATGTTCTGTAAAAATGAAAATATGCCAAGGCACAAAGCCGAAAAAATACAGCTTCGTCAGCTCTGTTGCAAAAGAAGGGATTCCTTGTTTATGAAGCATGGACGTTTTTACGAAGTTTGGAAATTTCTACAAAGCATGGTTGTTTTTACGAAGTGTTGGGGACTTGTTCTCAAATGCTTCAAGTTAAGAACAAGGCAACATAAAAAGTGTTAAATATTAAAGTCCTTCGTCCTTCGAAGCATTATCTCCCTTCGGATATAATGAATTCCAGATGAAGGTTATGAAGGACAAACCTTTATAAGCACAATAAATGATGAAGAATGATTCATATACAAGATATGAAAAATAATATAAACACTTCAAACATTATTATCAACTTATTTTTATTTGCGTTACTATATAAACAATAACAAATTATAAATGTACCTTCGGCTCGAAGGAAAGCAGGGCTACAAGCGTGACGCAAAAGTAAATGCCAAGTCTGCGTGAACAGTACGGGAGCACTGTTCATCTATTTATAGGTACGGGACACAACCCATGTAAAATTACACTAATGCCCTTTACATTTGCTAATAACTCTATAGTAATCCATCAGGGTCTAAATAGCCTTTTCCCTTTTAAGTCGGTTTCTTTTCCTGCTATCACGCCGAAGCTCCCCTGCGCATAGCTTCGGTTCTGCGCCATCCTTCATATTCTTTGTGCATCTTCACGCTGTGGTTTTGATTTATGTCTGAAGGTACCTGTTTACACATTATACTCCAGAGACATTGTTAAATCATGTTTTTGAGGACCTTCGGAAGCCGAAGGCCCCCAACACAAAGCATGGATATTTTCACGAAGTACAGATCTTTTTCTTTACGAAGCATGAAAAGAAGGGAAGGTGTTTTTTTGCCGAAGGCTCAGAAACGGTATGTATATAAAGTTTCATGCATCGCAAAGAACTAAATTACAAATAATTTACATATTAGATTCAAAAATATGCACATCGAATATTACAGTCTTGTTACAGCAAACCTACATTAATCATCTAAAAATGTTTTTACAATATGTACTAATCCTCTTTCAGGACCTTCTCTGCAACTTCATTTAACAACTTGTTAACAACTTCGTCAACAATAGATTCGGCCATATTGATGATCTCTATTGTTTTCTTCGTTTCTAGGTCGGTCAGTGGGTCGAATGGTTCCGGTGGAGGAGATAGCTCAACTACAGTAGAAAAAAATTAATCAGTTCGAAGTCACGAAAACAAAAAACGAAGCTAAAGGCCACAAAACAATACCTATCCGTCTCTCGCGTTCTGCAGCTTCCTCAGCTTTTTTCGCTGCCTCTCGAGCATCATGAATATCTTTTTCACCTTTCTTCATAATTTCGTGAGCCATTTCTCGGCCACCATTTGCCTAGATGTCAGTGTAAAATTTTCCGCCCATTAAACTAGCTTCGACTGAGGGATCTTTTGTATCATCCACGGAGAAGGCAGCTTCGGCCTGGGTCACGGTTTTGACATGATCGCAACCCGCCTTCTCTAGGATGGCTGAAATTCCTCTTGCACCGGAGAACACGCAGACATCCTCGCGATCACTTAAAATTTCTTCAAAAGCTTCGGCCTCTCCGCTTATCAGCTTCAGGGTCGCCTCGTATAAAGTTATCTTCGTTGGAATAGGCGCCCACGTTGGCGAAGCTAGCTTTTATCTTCTCCATGCAGCCCAGGGATTTTTTGAAGCATCTTTCTTTGGATGCGTGAAGTTCTTCAACTGTTTTTTCTAAATAGTTTTTCCAATATTCACTAATATCTCGGTTGGCCTCTGCGAGACCACATTTTTCCTTGGCTTCGGCCAGCTGTTTCCGAAGGTCTTCGATCTCATTCTTTTGAATTTTAGCTTGAGCCGTGAAACTAGCTTCATCTTCTTTTACTTTATCCACCAATGAAAGTAGAATTTTGTCTTTTTCCGTGGCTTCGTTTCTCAGCCTGATAACCTCTGTTCGAAGGTTGTTGAGATCTATAGTGCAGCTCTCGTCTTCAGCATTCTTTTGCGCCCTTACGGCGTTGCTGAGTATTAAGCCCTGCAAGAAAGAATAAAAGGGTTAACATGAGAATAAAAGACTTCATTCCAGAGTTCATAAGCTTCAAAATTCACAATTTATGTACCTTCAGACTATTGTATGCAAGACTATGTGCGAGGTCAGCCTTCATCATGGCACAAAGGCCACCTTCGAGCTTCGGGAAACCCATACTTCTGGCCATCTCCTGGCAGACGGATAATTCTTTGTTATCCGGGAGACAGTACAAGAAATCATCTTCGTCCATACCATTAAACACTAAGGCCCCTTTGGATACTTCAGTTCCCGGGCATAGCGTTTGGCTTCAAAAATTTCTTCTTTGGATAATCTTTTTCCCGCAGCATGTCGAATGATATAATCAAAATCTTCGGAGAGTGCTTCGGGAGTAAGGGGTTCAGCTTCTTTGGCCACACTTTTCGCAAAAACTCATGCTTTGTATGCATCCTGATACCCGTTTTTGGAATGGGTGACGTGCGGCAACGAAATTTGCGCGAAACCACCCCAAACATGAGTTTTGGACCTAAAGTAGTGGATTGGGCATGTTCGTTGCGAAAAATGAAGAAATGGTTCTGGTGGCAAAAACTCGTGCTTTGTATGCACACTTATACCCGTTTTCGGAATGGGTGATGTGCGACAATGAAATTGCGCGAAACCACCCTAAACATGAGTTTTGGACCTAAAGTAGTGGATTGGGCATGTTCGTTGCGAAAAACGAAGAAATGGTTCCGGTGGCAAAAACTCATGCTGTGTATGCATCCTCATACTCGTTTTTGGAATGGCCAACGTGCGGCAACGAAATTGCGCGAAACCACCCAAACATGAGTTTTGGACCTAAAGTAGTAGACTGGGTATGTTCATTGCGATAAACGAAGAAATGGTTCCGGTGGCAAAAACTCGTGCTTTGTATGCACCCCGATACCTGTTTTCGGAATGGGTGACGTGCGAAATTGCGCGAAACCATCCGAAACATGAGTTTTGGACCTAAAGTACTTGTCGGCCATGTTCGTTCCAAAAAACGAAGAAATGGTTCCGGTGGCAAAAACTCGTGCTTTGTATGCACACCTATACCTGTTTTCGGAATGTGCGGCAATGAAATTGCGCGAAACCACCCTAAACATGAGTTTTGGACCTAAAGTAGTGGATTGGGCATGTTCGTTGCGAAAAACAAAGAAATGGTTCCGGTGGCAAAAACTCATGCTTTGTATGCATCCTGATACCCGTTTTTGGAATGGGCGACGTGCGGCAACAAAATTGCGCGAAACCACCCAAACATGAGTTTTGGACCTAAAGTAGTGGATTGGCCATGTTCGTTGTGATAAACCAAGAAATGGTTTCAGTGGCAAAACCTCGTGCTTTGTATAGACCCTGATACCCGTTTCGGAATGGGTGATGTGCGACAACGAATTTGCGCGAAACCACCCCAAACATGAGTTTTGGACTTAAAGTAGTGGATTGGGCATGTTCGTTGCGAAAAACGAAGAAATGGTTCCGGTGGGAAAAAAACTCATGTTTTTAGGCACGTGATACCCGTTATCGGAATGCGTGACGTGCGGCAACGAAATTGCGCGAAACCACCCCAAACATGAGTTTTGGACCTAAAGTAGTGGATTGGGCATGTTCGTTGTGAAAAACGAAGAAATGGTTCCGGTGGCAAAAACTCATGATTTTATGCACCTGATACCCATTTTCGGAATGGGTGACGTGCGGCAACGAAATTGCGCGAAACCTGTCCAAACATGAGTTTTGGACCTAAAGTAGTTGTTGGGGGGCCTTCGTCTTCCGAAGGTCCTCAAAAACATGATTTAACAATGTCTTCCAAGTGTGACTTATGAACAGGTACCTTCGGACTCGGGTTAAAAGCATACACGATGTGAAAAACCTGATTGTGACGAAGGTTCCTGTTCCTCCGAAGCTACGCGCAAGGGAGCTTCGGCTCAATGGCGGAAAAAGGAACCAACTTAAAAGGGAAAGGCTATTTAGTCCCCATTGAGTTGTCTAAAAGTAAATAGTAAACGTGAAGGGCATGAATGTAATTTCACACAGGCTGCGCCTTGTGCCTATAAATAGATGAACAGTATTCCCGTACTGTTCACGCTGACTTGTACTCTCTTGTGTGTCACGCTTGTATTTTTACCTTCTATCAAGCCGAAGGTACATTCGTAATTCAATAATGTTTCTATCTTTCCATGGTAATATAATGAGAATGAGTTAATAATGTTATATGATTGTTTATGTTGTCTCTTATATTTCATATGCTTCTTCTTTTATTAACATATATCGCAATTTACGAAGGTATGTCCTTCATGACCTTCGTCTGAAGATCATTATATCCTAAGGGAAATAATGCTTCGAAGGACGAAGAGAGTTAACATTTAACATTTTGTGTTGCCTTGTTCTTAACTCATAGCATTTGAGAACAAGTCCCCAACATTGGCGCCCACCTCCGGTGAACTCTTTCGACCACCTTCGGCAAGCACTGACCTTCGTCATGCCGCCGAAGAAAGTTTCAGTGCCAGGGACTACTGCACTGCAGCCGCTGGACCCAAACCAGGAAACTCTTTCTCTCCAAGAGGCTGGAAGCCAGAAGAGGAAAGCCACCAGTCCAACACTCCAGGAGGAGGAGCTGGACCAAGAGATCAGGGACATGGAAATAATCCATCAGCAATTACAAAGGAAGAAGGAGAAGATGGCGCGGTTGGCTGATCTTCAAAGGAAGATCGATGAAGCTACTGAAGAAGTGTGTCATCTTGCTCAAGATGAACAAGATCGAAGGCCCCAACATAGGGAGCTTCGTCAAGAAGGCTTGTTCAACGAAGATGGATGGTATGATGATTTTAATCATGATACCTTTACTTTTGATGATGCTTCTCCCTTGGCAGCAGAACTGCAGGCTATCCCATGGCCATAATCTTACAAGCCACCTCAACTACCAATGTATGATGGGCAGTCAGACCCAAAACAATTTCTGATGAGCTATGAGGCAACAATATCCTCATACGGAGGCAATGCCGCTGTCATGGCTAAGTCCTTCATCATGACAGTCCGGAATGTAGCCCAGACATGGTATTCGTCCCTTCGGCCAGGGACAATTAGGTCGTGGCAGAAGCTTAAGGACTTGATGGTGACCAGTTTCCAAGGCTTTCAGACAAAGCCAGTCACAGCTCAGGCCCTGTTACAATGCACGCAAGACCATGAGGAATACCTCCAGGCGTATGTCTGAAGGTTCTTGCGATTGAGGGCACAAGCGCCCACAGTGCCCAATGAAATTGTCATTGAGGCCATGATTAAGGGCCTTCGGCCAGGACCTACGGCTCCGTACTTCGCCAGGAAGCCCCTAGAAACTCTGGAGAAGCTACTTCAGAAGATGGATGAATACATTCACGCTGACAATGACTTCCGCCAAAGAAGGGAAGAAGCTTACAGATTCTCGGAGATGACCAGGGGCTTCAGAGGAAGAATCCACCCAAGACATGTCAGGTCAATCACAATTCTAGCCAGAATGATGACAAAGGAAGTCAACTTCAAAGGCCACATTACACCTCATAATCTTCGGGGCAACAACAAAGCTCTTTCAGGCCACCAGCTCCAAGGGGTAGAGGCTCTAGGGGATTCGGGGGAAGATACGGCGATCAACCCAGGAAGATTTATTGCTTATTCTGTGGTGAGGACAAGGGCCACACTACAAGAATGTGCTAAATCACCATTCAGAAGCAGAAGGAGATTGCGGAAACTGAAACTCAGCAGAATCAGCCGAAGCAGGTCTTGCATACAGCTTCGTGCCACTCTCCCTACATACCAGAGTATGTGGGCAATCATCCTGCAGCTTCTATTGCTTCGGTTAGCCATTCACAGGCTTCCTGGCCACAACTCCCACCTCCACCACCACTACAACCGACCTATTCCCGAAGCCAGCAGCCAGAAGGGCGCCAGCACTCTCAGCAGCAACGTGAATTTAGGGAGGAATCCGAAGCTCGCACAGTCAATAGTACTGTGCCAGAATCAAAGCACATTTATTGAGCGATATCCTGCCCCTGAAATACTTTTATGTTCTATGTCATTTTGTTTTTCAATAAGGAACAAACAATGTAAAACTAGTTTTAATTCCTTGTAATAGTTTCACTTTTATGAGAATGAAATATATCTTCTTCACAGAATTACGAAGCTCAAAAAATGCCGAAACTCAAAAGGCGTTCCTAAGGGAATGCAGAGCTAAAAATCCCCGAAACTACAAAAAAAAGTCGTTCCTAAGGGAGCGCAGCGTAAGTTTTGCCGAAGCTACAAAAAGTCGTTCATAAGGGAGCGCAGAGTAAGTTTTCTGCTCAAAAGTCGTTCCAAAGGGAATGCAGAGCCAAATACCGCCGAAATATAAGGCGAAGAAGTTCAAAAGACGTTGCTAAGGGGATGTAGAACTTATACCGCCGAAATAGAATGCGAAGAAGTTCAAAAGACGTTCCTAAGGGGATGCAGAACTTACACCGAAAAATAAGCGTCAAGCCGAAAAATAAACGGCAAAGAGATATCGATCGTTCCTAAGAGGACGCAGAGACTGTGTGTTTCAATATGTGCGTGTGAGTATGTGTGTTCGGCATTTGCATCATATTTTGCATCATATCATCACATCATCCCGCATAGCATCACATCATACATCATATCGCACCAATGACACAAATTGAATATGAAGTCGTTCTTTGGAGAATGCTTTATAAAAATGAAAGTGTGCTAAGTCACAAAGTAAGCTGAGAAATACAGTTTCGTCAGCTCTGTTGCAAAAGAAGGGATCCTCTGTTCACGAAGCATGGATGTTTTACGGAGTATGGATATTTTCACGAAGCATGGAATTTTTCTTTACGAAGCATGAAAAGAAGGGAAGGTGTTTTTTCGCCCAAGGCTAAAAAACGGTATGTATATAAAAGTTTCATGCATCGCAAAGAAGTGAATTACAAATAATTTACATATTAGATTCAAAACTATACACATCGAATATTACAGTCTTATTGCCGCAAAGTTATATTGATTGTCTAAAAATGTTTTTTACAATAACTACTAGTCTTCCTTCAGAACCTTCTCCGCAACTTCATTTAGCAATGTGTTAACGACTTCGTCAACAACAGATTCGGTTATTTTAATAATCTCCAGTGCTTCCTTCGTTTCTGGATCGTCCAGGGGATCAAACGGTTCCGGTGGTGGAGATAATTCAGCTACAGCAGAAAAAGTTAATTAGTTCGAAGCCATAAAAACAAATGCCGAAGCTAAAGGCCACAAAGCAATACCTATACGTCTTTCACGTTCGGCAGCTTCCTCAGCTTGTTTCGCTTCCACTTGGGCGTCATGAATATCTTTTTCACTTTTCTTCATAATTTCGTGAGCCATTTCTCGGCCACCATTTACCCAGATGTCATTGTAAAATTTTCAGCCCATTAAACTTGCTTCAGCTGAGGGATCCTTTGTATCATCCACGGAGAAGGCAGCTTCAGCCTGGGCCAGAGTCTTGACATGGTTGCACCCCGCCTTCTCCAGGATGGCTGAAATTCCTCTTGCTCTAGAGAACGCGCAGACATCCCCGCGATCACTTAAAATTTCTTCGAAAGCTTCGGCTTCTCCACTTATCCATTCGATAACACCTTCAGGGTTGCCTCGTATCAAGTTATCTTCGTTGGAATAGGCGCCCACGTTGGCGAAGTTGCCTTTATTTTCTCCACACAGCCCAAGGATTTTTCGAAACATCTTTCTTTGGATGCGCGAAGTTCTTCAACTATTTTCTCTAAATGGTTTTTCCAATATTCACTGATATCTCGGTTAGCTTCTGCGAGACCGCATTTTTCTATGGCTTCAGCCAACTGTTTCCGAAGATCTTCGATTTCATTCTTTTGGATTTTGGCTTGGGCCTTGGAACTAGCCTCATCTTCTTTCACTTTGTTTACCAATGAAATCAAGATTTTGTCTTTTTCAAGACCTTCGTTCCTTAATTCGATTACCTCTGAACGAAGGTTGTTCAGAGCCATTGTATATCCTTCATCTTCAATGTTTTTCAGTGCTCTAAGGGCATTGCTAAGAATTAGGCCCTGCAAGTGAAGGAAAGAATAAGCATGACAAATAAAATACCCCATTTTATATTCAAATGTAACTTTTATACCTTTATGCTATTATATACCAAACTGTCCGAAAAACGAAGAAATGGTTACGGTGGCAAAAACTCGTGCTTTGTATGCACACTTATACCCGTTTTCGGAATGTGCGGCAACGAAATTGCGCGAAACCACCCTAAACATGAGTTTTGGCCCTAAAGTAGTGGATTGGGCATTTTCGTTGCGAAAAACGAAGAAATGGTTTCGGTGGCAAAAACTCATGCTTTGTATGCATCCTGATACTCGTTTTTGGAATGGGCGACGTGCGGCAACGAAATTGCGCGAAACCACCCAAACATGAGTTTTGGACCTAAAGTAGTGGATTTGGCCATGTTCGTTGCAGATTTGGCATGTTCGATGCGATAAACGAAGAAATGGTTCCGGTGGCAAAAACTCGTGTTTTGTATGCACCCCGATACCCGTTTCAGAATGGTGATGTGCGACAACGAATTTGCGTGAAACCACCCCAAACATGAGTTTTGGACCTAATGTAGTGGATTGGGCATGTTCGTTGCGAATAACGAAGAAATGGTTCCGGTGGCAAAAACTCATGTTTTTATGCACCCGATACCCGTTTACGGAATGGGTGATGTGCGGCAACGAAATTTCGTGAAACCACCCCAAACATGAGTTTTGGACCTAAAGTAGTGGATTGGGCAGGTTCGTTGCGAAAACAAAGAAATGGTTCCGGTGGCAAAAACTCATGCTTTGAATGTAATCTGTCGGAGAGGAAATCCTCCGACCGGGTGGCGGAATGCACCCGTCCTAATCCTAAGATGAGGAGGGGGCCTCAGCATTTTGCCTGTCTATTGGAAGATGGATGAACATAGGAGGACACGAGGGTTTAGAGTGGTTCAGGCCGCCGGAGCGTAATACCTTACCTCCACTATGTGTATGTTGTATTTAGTATGAGTATGAGCGTGTGTCTTTGTGCTTGAGAGCCCCCCTTGTAACGTTGTGTGCCTTCCATTTTATAGTCTAAGGGAAGGCACATACAAGAATGCTAAGCCCCGATATGTGGTCCCAGGAACATAATGGAAAGAATACATTATGTGAATAACTAATGCTAGTAACGGCTGAGCAATCACCGGGAGTCTTGATGACCGCAGTCCATGCAGCATTGATAGCCGAAACGTACGTGTAATGGTGAATAAAAGCACAGCCCGCGTATCATGGACTGTGCATGCCACCTGTCAGTGGAATGGAGAGGCGCACGTGTTATCCGTAATGAATGAAGAGGCGCACGTAACCCAGAGGCGTCATGCTAGGTTCCGCCCATTGTCTTAAGCCGCGCGCAGTATGCCATGTGACTGCAACGGGTCTCCGCCTGAGCGGGGGGCAGGAGTGTATGCGGACAGGTCCGGAACCCACCAGACTAGGTCTGGACACGTGTCGGCACCAGACCCCCGCCTGGGTCCTGTTCAAGGCCGCCCAAGTATGTTCTGTCCTTAGACCTTGGGACCCCATTGTGGGCGGCCCGGACCCCATATGGGGGGTCCGGATCCCATTCTAGGGGTCCGGCTTGCACACGTGGAGGTCCTAGACCAACCTTGGAGGTCCGAACTGTATATCCAGGGGTCCGACACTCTCCCATGGGGGTCCAGACTCACTGTTGAGGCCTTGGGGTATATCACTTTCTCTGGACATGTGGCGGCTCTGGACCCACCCATGTGGTGGGGTCAGGCGCTGTTGTGGACCCAGAGTAGTCGCTCGAGGCTGGGGCGAGTCATGGCTCGGTCCCACACACAGCACCTTTACCACGCGACTAAGATATAGCCACGTGGGTACTGCATCTTTATACAGTAGCAAGGGGTACCCTAGTTTCAGGGTACCGACAGTGGCCACAGGGCCCAACTCAGGGGAGGATGCGAGCCTGCAGGTGGGGCCAAAACTTGTAGTTTGCTTCGACATGGCTTGATTGATGATTGGCACGCCGTTTCAGCGCGCCTGCTAACACACCCACCGTCAATCTACCTTAGGTCACGCCAACTGCCATATCTGTCCTCGCGGCTAACTGACCCGTGGCCCCCATGATTGGTGGTTTCGTCGGGCCATGAACGGGGCGCCTCGTTGCTGCCGCATCAGTTTAAAATGTCACCTTCTGTCTTCTGCAGCGGTTCCGAAGAGGAGCACTACAGGCGCGCGCCACGGTTCGCTCTTTCCGCACCCGAAGTCTGGCGCACAAACCGTATGACTTGTGGACCCGGGCCTCCGTGTCACAGGCTGGGTTTGTCTTTTGCAGTGGCGCCAAGGAGGCACACTACAGGCGCATGCGGCGGTTTGCTCTACAGGCACGCATGGCAGTTCGTTCTTTCTGCACCCGAAATGCGGCTCACAAAGTGTATGACCTGCGGACCCGGGTCCCCATGTCAGGGACTGGGTTTGTCTTGGTCCTTGGTGCCTGTCGCACGTGATCTCCAGCGGCGATTGAGGGGCGCGCTGAAGGGTTTCCTTGGGCGAGGACTCTGGTTTCCTTGAAAAAGGGTTCACCCCCGCGTGCAGCAGTTACCTTTTTGCATTCTCTTCCAATCGACTACGCCTCTTTGCCTTCGTGCTCCTCTGCGCCCCTTTGCCTTCGTGCTCTTCTGCTCTACACACGCGCCACCGCACAAGCCATGACTTCGCTCGGCCATCCCGACCACTTTCAGTCTGAGGGGGCGCTCAATCTGGTGCGTGGCCTACTCAGGTGGAGCGTGCCGGGGCTAGCCGGAAGAATCCTCGCTGGTGCCGCTCCCCACGTTGGGGAGTTTGTGTTGTTCACCTCCTACATCTCCTGCGGGTTGGCGCTGCCAATCTCGCCCTTCTTCTTGTTGTTGCTGGAGGAGTTTGGGCTTCAGCTTCAGCATCTCACGCCCCACTCCGTCCTCCAGGCGGCCATCTTCATCCACCTCTGCGAGATGTTCGTAGGGGTGGCTCCCTGCACTTCCCTCTTTCACCACTTCTTTGTGTTGGTCAAGTCTGGGAAGACCAAGGACCACATCGGGGCCTACTACTTCCTGACGAGGCCAGATCCGGCCGTCGTCTACATCCCCACCCTTGGATGAGCGAGGTGGGAGAACTAGCGAAGTGACTGGGTGATCGCCAGCGCCGAGGCCAACGACCGCCTCATCCTACCGTCCGATGGGCCGGCTCTCGACCGCAAGCAGTGGAGGACCAAGCCGTCCCTGGCGCCGGAGTTCCTGCCTGTATTAGACAGAATCAAGGGCTTGGCTACAGGCGGCCTGACGTCGATGCACGTGGTCGGCGACTTCCTGAAGCGCCGGATCATGCCGCTGTAGAGGAGGGCGCGCCTGTGTTGCTGGTTCACCGGTGCCAACGACATCGGCAGGATCCAGCGCGGGCCGGGCACCGACCTGTCCTGGGACCAGCTGGTGGTCCTGGTGGGACGGATTACCGGGGAAACCTTCATCCCTGAGTCCCTGATCCTCCCCCCAGAACATCTCTGCGCTCTGCGATGACGCAGGGCTGAGGACGGCGATTTTGGCCACGCTGCCGACCCTCGACGAGAGCGGCGTGGCGGTCCGCCAAACTGGAGGTCGAGACCCCCACCGTGGGATCCAGATCTCCAATGCACCAGCGGGAGGTCCCCAGCCCTCCGGTGCGGCTCTCAACGCTCCCGCTGTAGCCCCTTGTAACACCCCAGGTGTTACTTAGGGTGTTCACCCAAGGCTACACTAATAAACCTATCATCACATCTGGTTTAATTTGAGCAAAATACGCCAAACTTGGGAATCAAGATCCTAAGTAAGTGCAACCCATCTTAGAAGTCATGCCTTGGCTTATCATGCACATATAATGGGGAGAATTGCCCAAACCCTAATGCAAACCCCTTTGGACAATTGGAGCACTATAAGTGAGTATGACCAAAAGGCTATAAAAATCACATGATCTGACTTGGGCCAATTATAACGATTGTAGTACACCTAATACCCTACTAAAAATAGTAAGAATGTGACCCCAAAAAGGTTTCAGAAAAACCCCAAAAGGTTCACCAAAGAGTTGAGCATAAAAGGAAAATCAGAATTTTTCTAAGTCCAAAACCAACCCTCTTCCAAAGATCAAACATGTTCACCCTCATTCAAACTTCAAAACCACTTGACCCAATTGACAAAGTGGCGCCTAAAGACCTCTAGAACACCCTGGAAAAGATTGAACCCAACCCTAAGTCGTTTGACATGACTTGGCACAAGTTTTGTCTCGGTGTGGACAGCTAGGACAAAGACAACTTCCCACCCCCATATCTCTCAAACCCGATCACATCTACCCTTGGAACTCACATGAAATAGGTAGCCCTAGGTGTAGGGAAGAGATCTCTCACAGGCCTTAGGGCACGATTCGCATGTTTTGGCCGCTCAGCAGAGGATAGAACAAGAGCAGAAACAAACCTACACGTGTTCGACATGCACTAAGCTCGCCAGAGCACGCCCGACGCCCGCCCCCGTGTGCCCCGCGTCGCGCCAAGCCGAGCCAGCGTCGTTGCCCGCGCCCGTGCCTATAAAGCCACCAGGGACTTCGACCGTACTCCCCCGCGCGCGCTCGACCTCACCGGAGCACCAGATCACCGGCGTTGCCCCGCGCACGGCGTGCCCGTGGCCACCCGATCCCCCGCCACCGTAGACCGGCCAGCAGAGCCTCTCCCAACCCCGTCCGATCCTTGGAGTAGACCGTGCATGCCTCGATGAAGCTCCCCGAGCGAGGAATCAAACTTTGCCTCGCCGGAGAAGCCAGTTCACGGTCGCCGGA
Source organism: Zea mays (assembly GCF_902167145.1). Classification (NCBI taxonomy): domain Eukaryota; kingdom Viridiplantae; phylum Streptophyta; class Magnoliopsida; order Poales; family Poaceae; genus Zea; species Zea mays. The sequence continues at coordinate 133,995,415 of NC_050096.1, read as the reverse complement.
CTTCACCCGACCGCCGGTGAACGTAGACCGAGCTCCACGGTGAGTTGTTCTTCAATTCCTTGCACGAGTCGACTCATCAGCACCCCGTGAAGCTCCCCATGCCCTTGGATTGACCTGTATCGCCGTGGTTAGGCCGGAGCACTCGCCAACGACGAGTTCACCCGCCTGCGCACGTGGACCGGCCAATTCCGGTCACCACCGCCGTCGAGCCGTACCTCGCTATGACAGCTAGAACCTCCTGGAGCCAACCCCGCCCTTCGCCGGACCTCCCTCGCCGCCGGTAAGCCGCGCCGCCCTATTTACTCCCGCAGGTACTATTTAAATCAGGGGAGGGACCTCGGGGGAGAAGAGGGAAAGGCCAGGGGGATTTTTGCATTGTCAGCGACTCAAAGGAATAGTGGCGTAGGGGTATAACTGAAGGGATTGATTTAGAAAGAACCCAGGGTCTTCGATGCAAATGGGTTTTCCAGAAAACCTTTTTAATATTCCTGATTTAAATGCAAACAGAACTTAAAAAATTCATAACTTCAGTTTTGTTCACCCAAATCGAGTCAAACCAATTTTGCCAGATAATAAATAATGTAAACTACTTCGGAAAAATATAAAACCCCTAAGTGTTGCAGAAAACTTCAAAATTTTGATTTAAATTATTAACTGGTCAAAAGCTAAATGAAATAAGGAAAAATAGCTACACTATTAGACTGGGATTAAGAAAATTCACAGATGTACTTAATCACTTCCTAACCTATTTAAAAATAATAAACCCCTCTGTACACCAAATTAAGGTAGAATTTGCCATTTAAATCATTTTCATCTTAAAGTTAAAGAAAATATAATAGGTAGTTTAGAATAAAAACCAGGGAACACCCACATTTTTGTTAGCTCCCTTATTCAGTATAGTTCACTAGAAATTTTTGTTAGACCTTTGTTTAGTACAAAAGAAATGAGATACCTTTTACTTTAGGAAAATAAAGAAAACTTAGAAAAACCCTAGAAAAATAACCCTGAGAAGAAAACACCCCAAACCTTGGGATAACTAATGTTTTGTTATTATAAACATAGAAAAATTATGAGTTCTGTTGTTTGACATTTTCAAATAACAAGTTAGTTGTAAGTGTCTTTTTGGCATTAAACTTTAGAAAATCATAACTAAATAATCACTAAGTAGCCCTCTGTGATTTTTTGCACAGAAGCATGTTATTACCTATAGATACTAGCAAAAATGACTCTTAGGACAGAACCCACCCCTAGATAAGAGTTGTAGTGCAAGTGACCCCTTTGCCCCCACTTTTGCTATTTTTGTCCAGGGTATATTCTAATTATTCTGGACCTCAAATTTATAGGACAGACTACAGTGACCAATAGTAAACAACTGTAATTTTTACAGAATTTTTGGAAAACTTTAAATCACTGTTGCAGTTTAAACCCACCTTAAAATCATAAATAGAAAATGAAAAGGGGAATTAATAGTGGAGACTAATGTTACCCTAACCAAACCAGCAAAACCCCTTGAGTGCCTACTAAAACATTTAAGAGGCAATCCAAGTCTTAATCCATTATGCTTAGGAAAAATCTCAAACCTAAATTGGTAAGCATAAACCACTAAGAGCCTCTTATGACAAGGAAACCCTAAGTTATTAACTAACTTGGTTTTTCTTCACTAGGCATAATTGTTAATAAATTTTACATATCATAGCATGCATATATCTTATTCATTGCATTCGATAGATTGTAACCTCGCGGACGGAGAATAAATCATCGTGCCGGAGCATGGAGTTGCTCAGGAGGTAGCCCCGGATCCAGCACTAGAGCCTGCCCCAGAGGATCTGCCTGCCCCAGCTTTGGAAGGCAAGCCCCGGTTTTATGCATAACCAGTTATATATATTATTTTACTGCACTTAATGATTGTAGACTTGAATTGTGCACTTAAGTGTAGGAGTTGCCTGAAACCCTAGTTGCATTAACTCAGGATTTCTATTGAGATGGATACTAGTATGCTAGGTCGAGTAGCTGCTTTGCTAATTAGGGATCTCGGTAGAAGTCGAGTGATTTTTCTAGCACTCGTGCGAGGTCAGGAAATTGCTGGTATCCAATTTATATCGGAATGATGATGGTCTGTTGACAACGGTCTATGGGGATGCGTTGTCTACAAGACGGAAATTGAAATAAGGATTATGGTGTGGTACCGTGAGTCAAGCGTTTGAACATACTAAACATATGTCGAGAAATATGGTAAATCGGTAAGCCTAGTACCTGATTGAACCTGGCAGCAGACTTTACTCCTCACGTGACCTGAGACGTGGTCTCCCATTCCGGTTATGGTGGGTACAAGTGCGGTCACTGCACGACGGCAATCGGGGTCAGTGAGGCATTGTACACCAAGGCGATGAGCCCTGATCTGCTGACGGGGAATCGATGGGGACAGTTGATATGTGTGAGGATGGAGTGCCTCGCCACGTCGTATGTTTAGGTTTACCTTGCAAGGATAAAAACTCGATTCGAATCGTCTGCTTCTCGCAGCTAATGAGACTGCTTGATCCATGCTGCTACATTGAGTAACAAGTAGAAATGTGATGACTTGGCAAAAGTTGTTGATTGCTAAATGTTTGATACCATGTATGACTAGATAGGTATACATTTAGTCTTAAGAGAGTCACACTAAAACTTGAAAAAGCTAAAACTTGGTTTTAGACTCATCTAGTGCTTTTGGCAAACCAAACCCCTCAGCCAAACAGCTGCATGTCTAGAGGTAGAGAAGTAGACTCCTCACACCGGGTAAGTCTAGTTGAGTATTAGTATACTCAGCCTTGCTTGTGGCATAATTTTACAGGTTCTCTGGAGGACATGGTTGCTGGAGTGACTTGGCCGTCCATCTTGCCACCGGGCTGGACAGTCGAGTGGGACCCTACCTCAGCTGAAGAGGAGCATGAGGAGTGATGGGACAGGCTTCCCCATCCCTCCGTTTATTTATCGTTAGTTTATTTTCCACTGCATTCCGAACAATGAGTACTTCTTTTGCTAAAACTCCAATGATGATGTAATAAATATAATACTCCCTTAATGTATGGTTTTATGCTTTATTGTATTTGCTCTGTGCCTCACCATCGAGTGAGTACGTGGTACTTGATCCTGTTAGTGGCCTCGTTGGACTAGATCCAAGGGACTGACGTGTTATTCCCATTTAAGTGTGGTCTAGCCTCTAAGGCGAGACTTAGGCACTTAAGTTGGAATAATTCGGGCGGTTCCGCCACAGCTGGTATCGGAGCTCGTACCACCACAGAGGAATCAATAAACTGTGAATACCATCCTTTTCACAAGTAAAACTTGTTAGAAACAAATGTTCGATAGATCGTCAGGACGATAAGGATAGGCCTAGGACGTGAAGCCTTAGGATGATAGAGGGGTAGCTAGGTGGCTATTTGAGTAAGCCCTACAGGCTACTACAAGGAATGGGAGTTCTTCCCTATTCCCTCTAAGTTGATGTGAGGTCGTTTAGGACGAGCATGCATGCATCATGTAATCAAACTACTTGGTAATTAGTTAAGAATTTTAAAATGATACGAGGCATGATAACAAAAGATAAAGTACACCATGTAATATTGTTATAACTAGAGAGAGGCCGAGTTTTGATCCCTTGTTATTTTATAGTTCGTTTTCTTTTACTTACGCTTAACCGTACACAGATGACTTCTCACGGATCCTCGGACGAAGGGAATGCACAGTCCCACACGGACGGACTTGCACGAGAGGGTTTCCCCCGTATCTTGTGGGAGGTACTTCAGGGAGCTGGTTACACGACGCCTCCCCAGTACGCGGTGCAGCTGTTTGAGTAGCATCGAGTGCCTCGCTGTAGGGTGAGGATGACCCTAGAGCCTCATCCCTTATAGCTAGGCTGGCGTTCGTTGGATTCAGAGTCTTTTGGATACAGGGCTGAGGATACTATCGAGGTGATTGCCCTTCACGGACTGACCACCTTCTGTGGATTCCACCCCTTGGAGCTGTCCACTCACCCCATTGGTTTATTCCCCGCGGAGAAGGAGGACGACCCAATGTGGAAGGACCGAGTGGAGCATGCCAAGGATATATGGGCTATCTACCCAGGTCAGACTGCTCACTTAACGGTGCGGTGCATGAATGCCATGTATCGTTTGCAAGTGATGCGAGGAGAGGCAATGTCCCATCTGATGGCATTGTTGGAGGCTACCAAGATCACCTTGGATAACAGAAAGGAACTTGTGGTAGACTTGTCCACGGAGATGGTGGAAAAGGACCTACAAGTGGAACAAATGTCAAATGAGATCCAAGAGCTTGAGGAGTTAGTGGGAACCAGGGAGAACACCATCGAGGTTCTCGGGGATCAGCTAATCAACACTCAGCAGCAGCTTGTGGAGGCTAACCAGCATCTGGATATGCACCACCAGGAGATCCAGGACATGGAGGACAACGAGGATGTCGACATCGAGGGAGGAGAGGAGCCTGCCTCCAGCTTGGACACTGCTGGCTCAGGAAGACCACCTTCCCCCGAGTCGAGCATTGCCTCGTTTGCTCACTAGGTCGCAGAGATAGAGTTAGAAGTCTGTGGCAGTAGAACTCCTCGAGGCTAGCTTAGCTTTTGCACCCTTAGGGTACTAGGCTAGATAGAGTTGAGTCTTTTGAGTTATTGATGTAATCGTGACCAAAATCATTTGGAAGTATGGATGATGAATGATGTCAGCTTTAATTTAAGAAGAAAAGTTTATTGCCATGTTGAATCTTTTATAGATTATGCAAGAATATATATTGGTTTTACCCCTTTGACTCTTTCACCGTGATTGAACATTGAACCTCAGAAATATGATATTGGGATATCCCTGATTTTTCATATGGCTGGAAGAGCGCGTCGTGGACAGAATGAGCGCATTCCTCCACCACCGCCACCGCCTCCTACTCTGCAAGAGCTGATGGCTCAGCAGAACGAGATCTTGCGACAGTTAGCTCAGCGCCAGCCACCACCTCAGCATTATGGTGGTGGTGATCATCAGCGTCACCCCACAGTAGCCACTTATCAGGAGTTCCTCAGTACCCAGCCACCGTTGTTCACCAGGGTAGAGGATCCACTTGATGCAGATGTATGGCTTAGGGTAGTGGAATCCAAATTCCCAATACTCAATGGAGTTTGTTCAGAGGTGACTAAGGTTAGGTTCGCCACCCAGCAGCTTCGCGGACCCGCGCGGACATGGTGGGACCACTTCCTTGCTATGCAGCCAGTTGACCATGAGGTGGAATGGAGAAAGTTCAAGGCAGCTTTCAGGGGGCATCATATACTAGCAGGCATTATGGACCGCAAGCTCAATGAGTTTCTGGCACTCACTCAGGGGAACCGGACAGTGTTACAGTACGCTCAGGCCTTCAATGACCTATGCCAGTATGCTAGATATCATGTAGACACCGATGAGAAGAAAAGGGACAAGTTCAGGAGGGGGCTCAGCACTAAGCTCCGCGATCGTCTCAACACCGTCAGGGCCAATAGTTACAATGAGTTAGTCAACATGGCCATATCTCAGGAGGACTGCATCACAGCCCGTCAGGCAGAGAAGAAGAGGAAGACCCCTGTGGCAGGACCTTCAGCTCAGCCACAGCGCTTCAGGATCGTATCTGACACTCAGAACAGAGGACCTCAGCAGCAGCATGGACGTTGGGTGATCCGGCCACAACAGCAGCAGTAGGCACCCAACCGCACCCAGTTTCCAGTTCAGAGGAACAATCAGCCACAACAGCAGCAGTACCGTCAGGCCAATGACAATAAGTGTTTCACTTGTGGTAACACCGTACATTATGCTAAGAATTGCCCCAGAAACTAGCAGGGACAGAATGCCAACCAGAACCAAGGCAAGAGGCAGAAGGTGCAAGTGAGGCAAGGCAGGTTGAACTTCACCACTATGGATGATATTCCAGAGGGAGCACCCGTCATGACTGGTATCTTTTCAGTTTTGAATTATCCTGCTATTATTCTTTTTGATTCTGGTGCATCACATAGTTTTATCAGTGCAAAATTTAGTGCCAAATGTCAGCTACCCTTCCATCACACCAATGGGGGTATTACAATTTCAACACCAGGAGGCAGGGTTGCCACCTATCAAATCAACAAGAATGTGCCTATAAAGTTTGGTAGTTTGATAATCAAAACCAACCTCCTCATTTTGGGTTTGGATAGCGTGGATATCATATTGGGAACTGGCTGGTTAACAAGACATTAGGCAGTGATTGATATTGCAGCAAGGGCCATTGAGGTGCACTCGCCTACTTGTGGTGAAACCACATTATATTTGCCCGATCAGGGTTGTACCCGTTCCTGTGCCTTCGTTATGATAGAGTCCCCGGTTGAGAGGATCCTAGTGGTCTGTGCCTACCCAGATGTTTTTCCGGATGAATTGCCAGGGATGCCACCCGATAGAGACATAGAGTTCGCAATTGAATTGCAACCCGGAACTGCACCTATATCCAAGAGGCCATATAGGATGCCTCCAGCAGAGTTAGCAGAGTTGAAAAAGCAGTTGCAAGAATTGTTGGACAAGGGATTCATTCGCCCAAGTACTTCACCCTGGGGATGCCCAGCCTTATTTGTGAAGAAGAAGGATGAGAGTTTGAGATTGTGTGTCGATTACCGCCCTCTCAATGCAGTGACCATCAAGAACAAATACCCACTGCCCCGCATTGATGTTTTGTTTGATCAGTTGGTGGGAGCCAAAGTGTTCTCCAAGATAGACCTTCGCTTGGGCTACCATCAGATCAAGATCCGTGCCAGAGATATTACCAAGACGACTTTCTCTACCAGATACGAGCTCTATGAGTTTTTGGTGATGTCTTTTGGGCTGACCAATGCCCCGGCATATTTCATGTATTTGATGAACTCGGTATTCATGCCAGAGCTGGACAAATTTGTGGTGGTTTTCATTGATGATATTCTGGTCTATTCCAAGAATGAAGACGAGCATACTGAGCATCTACACATCGTGCTTCAGCGGCTGCGCGATCATCGTCTATATGCTAAGTTGTCCAAATGTGATTTCTGGCTGAAGGAGATAAAATTTTTGGGTCACACAATTTCTCTGGACGGGATATCAGTTGATCCTAAAAAGGGTACAAGAAGTGATGAATTGGAAGCCTCCTACTACAGTACGGCAGATTCGGAATTTTCTGGGATTGGCAGGGTATTACCGACGATTTATCCCGGATTTCTCCAGGATTGCCAAGCCAATGACTGAATTGTTGAAGAAAGGAGTCAAGTATGAATGGAGCCAGAAGTGTGAGGATGCCTTTCATACACTAAGGCAGCATTTGAGAACAGCACCAGTGCTAGCTCAACCTGACAACACCAAGCATTTTGAGGTTTATTGCGATGCTTTCGGTACTGGATTGGGATGTGTCTTGATGCAAGACAACAGAGTCATTGCTTATGACTCCCAAGCACTCAGACCCCATGAGCAGAACTACCCCACACATGATCTGGAGTTAGCAGCCGTGGTTCATGCTCTCAAGATTTGGAGACATTTCTTGATGGGAGCTCACTATAATATTTACACGGATCATAAGAGTCTCAAATATATCTTGACATAGGCTGATCTTAATATGAGGCATAGAAGATGGTTAGAGCTAATCAAGGACTATGATTTAGAGGTGCATTACCATCCTGGCAAAGCCAATGTTGTGGCAGATGCCTTAAGCAGGAAAGCCCAGTGCAATTGTATGAATGTGGATGCAAGAATCACCACCCTATGTGATGAGTTGTGCAAGCTGAACCTAGAGGTTGATTCCTCTGGTGCCTTGAGTTATATCTCAGTGGAGCCCACTTTACATGAGCAGATAGTCAAGGCTCAGATTGGTGACAAGGGTGTTCAAGTTATCAAGGAAATGATCGAACAGAAGGCGGAAAAATACAAATGCTTCCGTCAGGACAGCAAAGGGATCCTATGGTTTGCAGACCGATTGGTTGTTCCCAAGAACCCCGAGCTTAGAAAGAAAATATTGGATGAAGCTCACCCTTCAAAATTCTCCATGCACCCCGGCAGTAACAAGATGTATCATGACCTCAGATCCTTATACTGGTGGACCAGAATGAAGAGGGAAATTGCTAAGTATATATCCGAATGTGACACCTGCCAGAGAGTCAAGGCTAGTCATTTGAAGGTAGTAGGCACTTTACAGCCCCTTCCCATACCATCTTGGAAATGGGAGGATATCTGCATGGATTTTATCGTGGGATTGCCCAATACCTCCCAGCACCATGATTCTATTTGGGTCATCGTGGATAGGTTGACCAAGACAGCTCATTTCTTGCTAGTACATACCACCCACAGGACGGAGAAGTATGCATAAATCTACATTGACCAGATAGTTCGCTTGCATGGAATACCAAGGACTATAGTATCTGACAGAGGAGCACCATTCGTGGCACGATTTTGGGAGCAATTACAGGAATCACTTGGGACCCATGTAATAAGAAGCTCAGCATACCATCCTCAAACAGATGGTCAGACAGAAAGGGTGAATCAGATTTTGGAAGACATGTTGAGGGCATGTGTGCTACACTATGGAAAGGATTGGGACCAGTGTCTTTCATTGGCAGAGTTCTCTTATAATAACAGCTACCAGTCCAGTTTAAAGATGGCACCTTTTGAGGCCTTGTATGGGAGAAGGTGTAGGACACCGCTAAATTGGTCTCAAGCGTGAGAGAGGGAAATATTTGGACCAGACTTGGTACTTGAAGCAGAGGAAAAGGTCAGAGTTATTAAGAAGAACCTAGAAGCTACTCAGGCCAGGCAAAAGAGCTATCATGACAAGAGAAGGAAGCCTTTACAGTTCGAAGTGGGAAATCATGTTTATCTTAAGGTGTCACCCACCAAAGGTGTTCAGAGATTTGGAATCAAGGGCAAGTTAGCTCCTCGCTACATTGGACCCTATGAGATCAAGGAAACTTGTGGGCTTGTAGCATATCAATTGAAGTTGCCACCCCACATGTCAGCAGTTCATGATGTATTCCATGTATCTCAGCTACGGAAATGTGTCTGCTTACCCACTGAAGTACTACCTGAACTGGAAATTGAGATAGAACCAGACTTGTCTTATCAAGAGCACCCCGTTAAGGTATTGGATCAAAAGGAGAGAACAACGCGGGCAAAGTCGATCAGAATGTAAAAGGTTCAGTGGAGTCACCATTCAGTAGAAGAGGCTACATGGGAAACGGAGGATTTTCTACATTCTCGCTTCCCCGACTTTCTGTCTAAAGGAGTCGGTATGTAATCCAAAACCCCACCCCCACCTGCCCTTTGAATCTAAATGTAAGAAAAACTTAGATGTTAAAGGTATCGTAAACTTTGAAAATGACTCTAAAAGGACTTCCTTCTGAAGTTGCAAAGAGAATGACATTCGAAGAGCAGTTAACTAAAGAAGCTTGGATAAAGGAAAGAGAAACACACCAGCACAACTTCATGGCACCCCTCTAAAGGACTCTACCTAAAATCTTGGGACGAGATTCCTTTAAGGGGGGAGGGCTGTAACACCCCAGGTGTTACTTAGGGTGTTCACCCAAGGCTACACTAATAAACCTATCATCACATGTGGTTTAATTTGAGCAAAATACACCAAACATGGGAATCAAGATCCTAAGTAAGTGCAACCCATCTTAGAAGTCATGCCTTGGCTTATCATGCACATATAATGGGGAGAATTGCCCAAACCCTAATGCAAACCCCTTTGGACAATTGGAGCACTATAAGTGAGTATGACCAAAAGGCTATAAAAACCACATGATCATGACTTGGGCCAATTATAACAATTGTAGTACACCTAATACCCTACTAAAAATAGTAAGAATATGACCCCAAAAAGGTTTTAGAAAAACCCCAAAAGGTTCACCAAAGAGTTGAGCATAAAAGGAAAATCAGAATTTTTCTAAGTCCAAAACCAACCCTCTTCCAAAGATCAAACATGTTCACCCTCATTCAAACTTCAAAACCACTTGACCCAATTGACAAAGTGGCGCCTAAAGACCTCTAGAACACCCTAGAAAAGTTTGAACCCAACCCTAAGGACTAGTTTGGCTGCGAGGAGAAAAAATTCCCTTGGAAACCAACCCAGGAGGGGATTTTAGATGCCACCTTATTTCCCGGAGATAATTTCCCCTCTCAATTGTACTTTCCTGGTATAGTTTGGGAAGCAAAGGGCTAAATACCCCTCTTCAGCAAAAAAACATCAAAAATTCAGAAAAAACAAACAAAAATAAGGAATATTTAGAAAACTCAAAAACAATAAAACATCACTAAAATCCAGAAATATGAAGCACATATGACTCACACAAAGTTCAATTTGAATACCATATAATATTCAAGGAAGCTAATCCATCCATCATCACATTACATAGTATCATCATCTCCATTCTTACGCACAGATAGACAATATAATATAAAAATGGAGTATTAGGAAGTTTGGCAGTAGAATAAGACATCTAAAACATGCACGCCACATGTCAACTTAATGCGTTTTAGTTTCATGCCAGCTTCCTTCTCCATGTCCACTTCATGTGTTGCTTGCACTTAACAAACTGCAAGTAACACCAATTGACACACATTTTAGTTCATATGGTTACACAATTATATAGTTCAATGCTAGTAGCATAACATAGAAGTGTGGTTAAACAATATATAGTAGTAGGAGTTAGTAGTTGAAATGAATCAATTTAGTATATACTCAATGAACATTATCTTAGAAAGACTAGATGTGAAGTAAATGTGAAATACAAAAGCAGATTATATATATAGACGATTGCAAATTATTGGTATATATTAAACCAAAGGTCAGATAATAGTACTACAAAAATAGACAAGTTGTTTAGGAACAAAAGGAAACAATTTTGAGTTTGGGTAGCATTTTAGTTCATGGATACTTTCCAAATGTTTGATCCTTGTCATCAGCAGCTAGCAGTAACCATCAGCAGCTACTAGCAATTGTTAAGAACAATTAAGTTTGTAATGCAGTGAATATCTGTAAGCCCATCTCTTCATCGCCACATTCACCTCACATCACATGATAGTAGCGAGCGCTCTACAAGCACTGTGGAGAAAAATAATCAGCATTAATCATATAAACAAACTTCAATTGCATAGAAACTAAGAAATATAACTTACCTAATTTTCCTCTTCAACTAAAGTAATCTAGCATTGTGGTTTTTTGACTTCATAAACACCTCTCTATTTATCGCAGATTCAAAGACCTCCATTGCATATGATCTATCCTCATCAGTGAACCCATCAATTCTATCCAACTTGTCTAGACACTTTTCCATAGACACTTCTTCAATACCTTCAAGCGTTTTGGATGTGGCGCTCCTCTTAAAATCCACAAAACTTTCAATGGCTGCTCCAATTTGGCTTTGCTTGCGTTTTCTCCCATTTCCACCTTCTACATGTTTTGATTGAGCTTCAATTGATATTTCTTGCCATTCCATGGAGAATGGGTTTGTGTGGGGGTGCAAGGGAGAGTGGCTTTGTTTAGAGGTACTCCTGTTCGAATGAGTAGTAGCAGAAGCGGAAGCTGTAGCAAGAGGGCCACCAGGAGGGGCAGCAAGAGGGCCACTAGGAGGGGCAGCAAGAGGACGAACAGGAATGAAAGAAGGTGGTGGCATTTGCTGAGTGGATGTGAAATTCAAATCTCCTGTAGCCACACTACCTAAAAAGAGAGAAGATGAGTAAAAATACCTTCTGATAAGTAGTAAAAAGATAGAAGTTATGAGTAAAAATACCTTCGTGCAGGGCTTCTAAAGAGTAGTACAATGGAAATGGCTTCTTTTGGTACTTCGCTACCTTTGGGTGAGCCTATATGTGCAAGATTAAATCACAAAAAATAAGCTTACATGTGCAATATTAAGAAAACATATTCAATATTGAGGAAATGACTTACAAGGATGAGCTTTTCCCAAAGTTCTGGCTCAGCCACTATCATACATAGGGAATCATTCCAACCCACCCCACTTTCTTTCCTTGAATCTCTTACTGCCTTGTAATGAGATTTAAGCTCCTAATCTTTGTCTTGCATTTGCTGTTTGGAGTAATGGGCAAGAGGATACCTCTCATTGAACTTGTTTGTGATATTGTTCCATCCCTCAACAGTCCAACCATTTTGACTTTTGAACTTTGGGTTGTCCTTATATTCAAGGAGCACATCAACCAGACCTTTCTCATACACAGTGTTCCAAGCTGCCCTAGAAACATTCTTTACCATGGCTATATTTCCCAACAAAACATAGTAAACATAAGGCTTTAATACTACATAATAAAACATAAGGCTTTACTACTACATAATAAAACATAAGGCTTTACTACTACATAATAAAAAATAAGTCTTTATTACTATATAATAAATATAAGAGATCCTAAACTAGCTATTGTAGGCAACCCACATTTGGAGAGCAATCTGATCTCTTAGGTTGCTTCCATCACTTGAGTCCATATCATTGGGGCAGTTGTTGTCTCCCTCTGGGACTTCAACATACTGGCTTGGAGATATATGATCTGGTTGGTGGTCAAGCCAACCTTCATCACCGTTTTGCCCTCTAATTATGTTGTGAAGATCAACAGCTGCTGCTGCTATCTTGATTTGATTTTGGATAGGATGAAATGTGCCTACTTTGAGAATTGGAAACCTTTTCTTCAGAACACCAATGGCTCTTTCGATGTGGTTGCGAAGAATGGCATGACAATGGTTGAATAGCTCTTTGTAGTTCACATAACTAGCTTGTGATGAACGGTGCCTTCTAAACTCGCTAAAGTGATACCTAACTCCTCGGTATGGGGCAATAAAGGATGATGTATTTGCATACCCACCATCCACAAGATAAAATTTCCCTTCTGGCACACTGAACCCTTTACTGATAGCAGATCGAAGGACCCCTGCATCTGAGGCTGAGCCTTCCCACCCACATGAAATAAATATAAAATTTAGATCAAAGTCACATGCTTACATCACGTTTTGTGAAAGTGGCCATTTCCTATTTCGATAAGGAGGAGCCTTATCTTCTGCAATGGTGATAGGTACATGGGTTCCGTCAATTGCTCCAATGCAATTCTACATAAAAGGAAAGGAAGTTTAGGGCATGTTAAAGGGAAAAAACTAAGGAAATCATGTTTACTATTGATAGAATCATGTTCACCTGAAAAAGGGCATGAACCTAGAATCTGTTATAATTTTTGGATGTGTTTGGATAGAATTGGGAAGCTTCACGAATTGCTGAGTTAGAGTGGGAACTATATCAAAAACTTCTGATATTTTTTGATGGATAGTCTCTCCACTATGTTGAAATGCCTTTTGAAGCATTTGGTTATTGGCATTGTGGGAGATCATATACATGAACATCCCAAGCTGCTCTTCGACGTTAACTCCTCGTGTGTCACTTAACAAACCCTCTCTTCTAAGAAAATTTGATGTGGCTTTAAATATTTCTGGCTCCATTCGAAACTCAGACTTGCACCAACTCTCGTGCCCTTCAAGAATCTCCTTAACCTTCTGGGCACCAGAGAGAGAGGAGGTATGGATAGACCTTTTCTCTTCAGAGAAGAATGGAAGTATAGCAGGGAGAAGAATAAAGAAAAACTCCTCATCGTCTTCTTCTTCCTCTAACAAAAATTGCCTAGCTAGCTCTTCCTAAGAACCCATATCTAGAGAAATTGAGAAACTACATAAGCAACACATAATCATAGCAAAAAACATGATAAGCAAGTAACAGTCTGAAGATTATCTGCAACGAAAAACAAAAATACCTTCGAACGAAGAACCACACACACATGGAATTTTCTTAGATTATATTTATATAATTCAGAACAAATCAAAGCTACAATTATCACTTGAAAGCAATTTAGTTCAGTTCAGTTAAAGGAACACTAGAAAGCAGTTCAGTTCAGTTAATCTATATAACAGGAAAGGAACTTAGAAAATACCAAGAAAGCAATTCAGTTCAGTTAAACTGCATTAGAGTGTCACATAACAGGAAAGCAGTTCAGTTCAGTTAATCTATATAACTATGGACACAACATTATGAATCACAATAGAAGAGAGCTAGACATGGAATGTGCTACCCATCCATTGCATGTCATACAAAACAAGGCAAGTCTAGATGACTTTTATTAGGAAGCCTAATGGTTGTAATGGAACATAGCAGCCAAGAAGAAGGCTTCGTCTGGAGGCATCTGTTTTGCCAGGAAGTGATTACCTGCTCAAGTGTCATTATATTTCTATTATAACATTTCTAAACTAGTGATGATAATAAATAAGGTCGAAGTAAGTACATTCTGCTAAACAACAACGACGAAGTTAAGCCAGGTTACTATAGCAATTACATCTGGCTAGTTTACTAGCAATGCCCATGTACATGGTATGTGTATCCATCATACACAAACGATTTCAAGCATTTCTAAACGAATGAAGATGCAAAAAGAAGATCCTAGTTCTGCTAATGCTCATCATCATTAATAATGAAATTACAAGCACACAGAACTGAAAATAGGTAAATAAACTGCATACGGCTGAGCTGATGTGGTGCTGCATGCTCGCTGGCTGCGTACGGCGGAGCGGCGGAGCGGAGCGGAGTGGAACTGCGTACGGTGGAGTTGCTTGCTCGCTGGCTGAATCTGGATGTGGTGCTCCGCTGTATCGCCTTGGATCTGCTCGCTCGCTGGCGGCGCGACAGGGAAAGCCGCCCGACCTCAGGTGTCGGGGAGGGTTTCCTAGGGTGATTGGCTGGATCCGGGTGCGCTGGCCCAGGTGTTCGGCTTCCAAACAGGCCAGTAAATTTTCTCGCGACCCATTTCCACGCGACGTGCGTACACGGGGAAAACGCTCATTTACCCCTGGGAACTAGCCTTCCAAACTAGCCCTAAGTCGTTTGACACGACTTGGCACAAGTTTTGTCTCGGTGTGGACAGCTAGGACAAAGACAACTTCCCACCCCCATATCTCTCAAACCCGACCACATCTACCCTTGGAACTCACATGAACTAGGTAGCCCTAGGTACAGGGAAGAGATCTCTCACAGGTCTTAGGGCAAGATTCGCACGTTTTGGTCGCTCAGCAGAGGATAGAACAAGAGCAGAAACAAACCTACATGTGTTCGACTTGCACTGAGCTCGCCAGAGCACGCCCGATGCCCGCCCCCGCGTGCCCCGCGTCGCGCCAAGCCGAGCCAGCGTCGTTGCCTGCGCCCGCGCCTATAAAGCCACCAGGGACTTCGACCGTACTCCCCCGCGCGCGCTCGACCTCACCGGAGCACCAGATCACCGGCGTTGCCCCGAGCACGGCGTGCCCGCGGGCACCCAATCCCCCGCCACCGTAGACCGGCCAGCATAGCCTCTCCCAACCCCGGCGGATCCTCGGAGTAGACCGTGCATGCCTTGGTGAAGCTCCTCGAGCGAGGAATCGAACTTTGCCTCGCCGGAGAAGCCAGTTCACGGTCGCCGGACTTCACCCGACCGCCGGTGAACGTAGACCGAGCTCCACGGTGAGTTGTTCTTCAATTCATTGCACGAGTCGACTCATCAGCACCCCGTGAAGCTCCCCGTGCCCTTGGATTGACCTATATCGCCGTGGTTAGGCCGGAGCACTCGCCGCCGACGAGTTCACCCGCCTGCGCACGTGGACCGGCCGATTCCAGCCACCGTCGTGGTCGAGCCGTACCTCGCTGTGACTGCCAGAACCTCCCGAAGCCAACCCTGCCCTTCGCTGGACCTCCCTCCCCGCCGGTAAGCCGCGCTGCCCTACTTACTCCCGCGGGTACTATTTAAATCAGGGGAGGGACCTCGGTGGAGAAGAGGGAAAGGCCAAGGGGATTTTTGCAGTGTCAGTGACTCAAAGGAATAGTGGCGCAGGGGTATAACTGAAGGGATTGATTTAGAAAGAACCCAGGGTCTTCGATGCAAATGGGTTTTCCAGAAAACCTTTTTAATATTCCTGATTTAAATGCAAACAGAACTTAAAAAATTCATAACTTCAGTTTTGTTCACCCAAATCGAGTCAAATCGATTTTGCCAGATCCTAAATAATGTAAACTACTTAGGAAAAATATAAAACCCCTAAGTGTTGCAGAAAACTTCAAAGTTTTGATTTAAATGATTAACTGGTCAAAAGCTAAATGAAATAAGGAAAAATAGCTACACTATTAGACTGTGATTAAGAAAATTCAAAGAAGTACTTAATCACTTCCTAACCTATTTAAAAATAATAAACCCCTCTGTACACCAAATTAAGGTAGAATTTGCCATTTAAATCATTTTCAGCTTAAAGTTAAAGAAAATAAAATAGGTAGTTTAGAATAAAAACCAGGTAGCACCCACATTTTTGTTAGCTCCCTTATTCAGTATAGTTCACTAGAAAATTTTGTTAGACCTTTGTTTAGTACAAAAGAAATGAGATACCTTTTACTTTAAAAAAACAAGGAAAACTTAGAAAAACCCTAGAAAAATAACCCTGAAGAGAAAACACCCCAAACCTTGGGATAACTAATGTTTTGTTATTATAAACATAGAAAAATTATGAGTTCTGTTGTTTGACATTTTTCAAATAACAAGTTAGTTGTAAGTGTCTTTTTAGCATTAAACATTAGAAAATCATAACTAAATAACCACTAAGTAGCCCTTTGTGATTTTTTGCACAGAAGCATGTTATTACCTATAGATAGTAGCAAAAATGACTCTTAGGATAGAACCCACCCCTACATAAGAGTTGTAGTGCAAGTGACCCCTTTGCCCCAACTTTTGCTATTTTTGTCCAGGGCATATTCTAATTATTCTGGACCTCAAATTTATAGGACAGACTACAGTGACCAATAGTAAACCACTGTAGTTTTTACAGAGTTTTTGGAAAAATCTAAATCACTGTTGCAGTTCAAACCCACCTTAAAATCATAAATAGAAAATGAAAAGGGAAATTAATAGTGGAGACTAATGTTACCCTAACCAAAGCAGCAAAACCCATTGAGTGCCTACTAAAACATTTAAGAGGCAATCCAAGTCTTAATCCATTATGCTTAGGCAAAATCACAAACCTAAATTGGTAAGCATAAACCACCAAGAGCCTCTTATGACAAGGAAACCCTAAGTTATTAACTAACTTGGTTTTTCTTCACAAGGCATAATTGTTAATAAATTTTACATATCATAGCATGCATATATCTTATTCATTGAATTCGATAGATTGTAACCTCGCGGACGGAGAATACATCCTCGTGCCGGAGCAAGGAGTTGCTCAGGAGGTAGCCCCGGATCCAGCACCAGAGCCTGCCCCAGAGGATCTGCCTGCCCCAGCTTTGGAAGGCAAGCTCCAGTTTTATGCATAACCAGTTATATATATTATTTTACTACACTTAATGATTGTAGGCTTGAATTGTGCACTTAAGTGTAGGAGTTGCCTGAAACCCTAGTTGCATTAACTCGGGATTCCTATTGAGATGGATACTAGTATGCTAGGTCGAGTAGCTGCTTTGCTAATTAGGGATCTCGGTAGAAGTCGAGTGATTTTTCTAGCACTCGCACGAGGTAAAGAAATTGCTTGTATCCAATTTATATGGGAATGATGATGGTCTGTTGACAACGGTCCATGGGGATGCATTGTCTACAAGACGGAAATTGGAATAAGGATTAAGGTGTGGTACCATGAGTCAAGCGTTTGAACGTACTAAACATATGTCGAGAAATATGGTAAATCGGTAAGCCTAGTACCTGACTGAACCTGGCAGCAGACTTTACTCCTCACGCGACCTGAGACGTGGTCTCCCATTCCGGTTATGGTGGGTGCAAGTGCGGTCACTGCACGACGGCAGTCAGGCTCAGTGAGGCATTGTACGCCAAGGCGGTGAGCCCTGATCTGCTGACGGGGAATTGATGGGGACGGTTGATATGTGTGGGGACGGAGTGCCTCGCCACGTCATATGTTTAGGTTTACCTTGCAAGGATAAAAACTCGATTTGAATCGTCTGCTTCTTCACTACAAGAAACTGGTTAAAGAACGTGGGTGAAAAACCGTCGAACTTAATGTAATAGGCCGTCGAACTTACCATAAGAACGTGGGTTTACCGACGAATATAGCCGACGGCGATTTTTGGACGAACTTAAAGAAGTAAGTTCGACGGCCCCGACGAACTTAACATTAAGAACGTGGGTACCGTCGAACTTAACGTAAGAACGTGGGTTTTTAAGTTCGACGGGGGCCGTCGAATTTTTTCCCATAAGTTCGACGGCACCCACGTTGTTACGTTTAAGTTCGACGGGGCCACGTGGCCGTCGAACTTATGGGTCCTACGTGGGTCGACGAGGGCTGCCCATTAAGTTCGACGGTACCCACGTTCTTAACGTTAAGAACGTGGGTACCCACGTTCTTAACCCTTTTCCAGAAAAAAAAAAAAAAAATACAGAAATGAAAAATTAGACACACATAATATCACATGCAACATAGAATATCACATACAATACAGATTTCAAACACATGGATATATGTTCATATCACAAATTCACACAAGTCCAAATACACAAGTTCACAAATTCACATAAGTTCACATCCATAGTTCACAATTTTAGTTCACAAGTTCAAACACACAAGTTCAAACATTAGCTCCATCGCTCTCGATCAGGACATCGGATTGTTGTTCGTAGCTCCACCACTATAATTGAGACATTTGTCCGCAAAGTCATTGTGAGGGGGAGGAGTCACTTGATGAGAGCCGGAATCCTACAAAATAAACCAAAATTCTCATAAATATACAACTGGCATTAAATCACGTGTATCATATTGTGTTTAAGCATTACACAGTATTCTGAAATAACAGATGGCACTATTTACAGAAAAATACAATTCACACAAACATTTTAATAATCAAACAACTGTTACAGATACGTTGTTTCCAACCCCAGAGAGCCAGAGATCAATTTGGATGCACGAGCAAATGTATAATCATGTTAAGAAAAAACAAGTAGCAACAGTAAGCAGTGCAGCTAAAACCTGAAGAATGCACAGGCAAATGTGTAAAAAGTGCTTTCAGTGCACACACAAAAATACCTTAGTTTGACGAAGTTCATATATCTCAAGAAACAGCTGTTTGGAAAGCTCTTCCAGTGCATGGACTCCTACTTCTAAGTTTTTTATATCTTCAAGATAGAACTGGGAATCAATGCTTATCACCAACAAAGAAACGTGTAAAACAAAAAAAACAGAAAACAAGGATACAAGTATACCCTGCTCAGTTTGATCTTCCTGCACAGATCTAACAACTGTTCCCACTATACGCTTCAGAAACGATCTGGCCTTTAACTTCTGCAAGTAAGTATTCTTTATTCTCTCATGCTGTACATGGTATGCAACAAACAATAAAAGAATTTGCCACTTGCAAGTTGCAACCGTGTTGTGAACTTGTGACTTGTTCCATTGAGTGTTATATGGAATAATCCATCACCCCTTTGATTCCAATACATGACCACATAAAAAAACATGGCAATATCATGTATTAAAATCTTTTAAGTTTTACCATCTTTCACCTAGAGTATATTCCCATGTTAAACCAATGTGAATATAGGATTATTTTCTATGAAACATTGAAACATAAAGCAGGGACTAGTAAACTAAGTACCTCATCTGATCCTTGAATCCTCTCCATCTCCATTTGGGACAAAATAATTTTCTTCTTCTTAGCAGTACATGTCTCCATGGATTGCATCAACTGTCGTTCCAAGGTTTTGATGTCTGTTTCATCAATTTCCCTAAAAAATCATGATAGTTAAAATGGCCAGTATAACATCGTAAAGATGTAGATCAAAGTTAGTCATCAGAAGTGACAATACAGTATTGATGAGATAAGCTCCAAACATGATGAATAGCGACAGATAACTGAATAGCCAAACCTAAGACCTGATTGCTAATAGTTCCATTCAGAACTTACATTACATACTATGTTGAGGAGATGAACAATGAGAATTTCTTAGAGGGTGGTAATTCAACGAAAGAAGAAAACCGAATATATGATGCACTAATGCCAACTGTAAAGTATAAAAATCCCCAGTCTGCTACCAACTGAAATTAATAATAAGTGCTTAGTTTAAATATGCTATGTTGCAGATCATGGTCAACCCAAATCCCTAGCTCAGCTCCAAGTCCTCAATTGCAAAATGTCATCTAGACTTGTAGAGCAACGACGTGACTTGGGGTGCGGGTCTTTTCCTTCAAAAGTGCCAGGCAGTGATAAAAATATACTAGTTGTTGGGGTATATCCATCATGCCTTGATCGAGGGCGCAACAAGTTTATGGTTACGACACCCTCTCACACCGTGTATATAAATAAGGAAGAGGACAAGTCAATTTTCACACAGTTCCTAAGTATCTAGTAACTAGAGTTCAAGTACAAGTTCCTACAATCTTCTAGCACTAGAATAAGGAAATCTGAAACAAGTTTATAAACTATGTTGGGACTCTGAAGACTGAAGTGTATGTATGTCCTCCCCAAAACAAATGGAAAGTATAATCAGAATTGGGAAGCAGGCCCTCTAAAAAATATTGTTTCGTAATAACAACAATTTCCAAGGAGACCTCTGAAACAACATCGTGATTCATACTGAAACACATATTCACTACTCTTTTCTAGAATAGAATCATATATACTACTGATATCAGGGAAGCTGTATACATATAACACAGAATGACCTAGTACCATTTTAGTAAGTATATTGAAAATTCGAAAAGAATGCTAATTTTACGAACTTGTTTCCAATCAATCACTATTATAAGGATAAGTTGCTGCTGCTACTCACCTGTAGATATCGGTGTAGCCATGTAGCTGACGGTGTCAGCAATGCAGTCAGACTCGCCGGCAGCGGCGAGGTCCATCCAGGCGTCGATGTCAACCACGAACTTCTGTCCCAACGTCTTCTCCTCCTGCAGGACACCGTGGAAGCCATGGAACTGAAGGCCGCGCAGAATGAGCTTGTCGCCGCCGCCCCACGTAGCCGCCGCCTCCTTCTCCGCCATGGATCTGTGATAGAACGGGCCAAGCAGCAGGGGTTCCGCACGGTGGTGGACCTTAGTGCGGGAGCGCTTCAATTTGCGCCGCGACCCTCCCATACGTGGGAACCGGCGGCGGCGCGGACAGCTCTTGGGGGCGCGGCGGCGGCGCGGACTGCTCGCGGCGGTGCGTCCCGCTCGTGGTGGCGCGGCCCCCTCGCGGTGGCGCGGCGGAGGCGCGGACTACCAGCGGTGGCGAGGCGGCGGCGTGGCCTGGCGCGGGTGACAGAGAGGAGCGCGTGGGTGGGAAGAGACAAGGCGTGAGAGAGAGAGCCGCGCGCATGGGATTTTTGGATTTAGGTTTTCAGGATTAAGTTCGACGGTGTCCACAAGCCCGACGAACTTAACTTAAGAACGTGGGTACCCACGTTCCTAACTCGTTAAGTTCGACGGTTTTATCCAGAGCCCACGAACTTAACTTAAGAACGTAGGTACCCACGTTCTTAACTTAACCCATGAACTTAACTCAAGTAAGAACGTGGGTACCCACGTTCTTAATTTTACCCACGAACATTTATCAGTTTCTTGTAGTGCTTGCAGCTAATGAGACTGCTTGATCCATGCTGCTACATTGAGTAACAAGTGGAAATGTGATGACTTGGCAAAAGTTGTTGATTGCTAAATGTTTGATACCATGTATGACTAGATAGGTATACATTTAGTCTTAAGAGAGTCACACTAAAACTTGAAAAAGCTAAAACTTGGTTTTAGACTCAGCTAGTGCTTTTGGCAAACCAAACCCCTCAGCCAAACAGCTGCATGTCTAGAGGTAGAGGAGTAGACTCCTCACACCGGGTAAGTCTAGCTGAGTATTAGTATACTCAGTCTTGCTTGTGGCATAATTTTACAGGTTCTCTAGAGGACATGGTTGCTGGAGTAACTTGGCCGTCCATCTAGCCACCGGGCTGGATAGTCGAGTGGGACCCTACCTCGGCTAAGGAGGAGCATGAGGAGTGATGGGACAGACTTCTGAAAGGGAATTAGGCTTACACCTAGTCCCTAATTAATTTTGGTGGTTGAATTGCCCAACACAAATAATTGTACTAACTAGTTTGCCCAAGTGTATAGATTATACAGGTGTAAAAGGTTCACACTCAGCCAATAAAATGATCAAGTTTTGGATTCAACAAAGGAGCAAAGTGGCAACCGAAGGCACCTCTGGTCGGGAGGCACCGGACTGTCCGGTGTGCACCGGACAGTGTCTGGTGCACCAGAGGACTCCAACGCCAACTCGCCACCTTCGGGAATTTCTAGAGGCGACTCCGCTATAATTCACCGGACTGTCCGGTGTACACCGGACAGTGTCCGGTGCGCCAAGGAAGAGCGACCTCAGGAACTCGCCCGCTTCGGGAATCTCCAACGGCTAGTCCGCTATAATTCACCGGACATGTCCAGTGTGCACCGGACTGTCCGGTGCAACTCCGGAGCAACGGCTATTCGGCGCCAACGGCTACCTGCGACGCAATTAATGCGCGCGCAGCGCGCGCAGAAGTCAGGCGCGCCGATACTGGCGCACCGGACAAGGAACAGTAGATGTCCGGTGTGCACCGGACACCCAGGCGGGCCCAGAAGTCAGAAGCTCCAACGGTCAGAATCCAACGGCATTGATGACGTGGCGGGGCACCGGACTGTCCGGTGCGCCATCGAACAGACAGCCTCCCAACGGCCACTTTTGGTGGTTGGGGCTATAAATACCCCAACCACCCCACCATTCATTGCATCCAAGTTTTCCACTTCCCAACTACTACAAGAGCTCTAGCATTCAATTCTAGACACACCAAAGAGATCAAATCCTCTCCAAATTCCACACAACGCTATAGTGACTAGAGAGAGTGATTTGCTTGTGTTCTTTCGAGCTCTTGCGCTTGGATTGCTTTCTTCTTTCTTGTTTCTTTCATTGCGATCAAACTCACTTGTAATTGAGGCAAGAGAAACCAAACTTGTGGTGGTCCTTGTGGGAACTTTGTGTTCCAAGTGATTGAGAAGAGAAAGCTCACTCGGTCCGAGGGACCGTTTGAGAGAGGGAAGGGTTGAAAGAGACCCAGCCTTTGTGGCCTCCTCAACGGGGAGTAGGTTTGCGAGAACCGAACCTCGGTAAAACAAATCCACGTGTCACACTCTTTATTTGCTTGCGATTTGTTTTGCGCCCTCTCTCGCGGACTCGTTTATATTTCTAACGCTAACCCGGCTTGTAGTTGTGTTTATATTTGTAAATTTCAGTTTCGCCCTATTCACCCCCCCTCTAGGCGACTATCAATTGGTATCGGAGCCTGGTGCTTCATTAGAGCCTAACCGCTCGAAGTGATGTCGGGAGATCACGCCAAGAAGGAGATGGAGACCGGCGAAAAGCCCACTACAAGCCACGGGAGCACTTCATCGGAAGAGTCCCGCACCAAAAGGAGGGAGAAGAAGAAGAGCTCCTCCAACAAAGGGAAGGAGAAGAAATCTTCTTCTCACCACAAAGAGAAGAA
The DNA here is from genome assembly GCF_902167145.1 of Zea mays. Lineage (NCBI taxonomy): Eukaryota > Viridiplantae > Streptophyta > Magnoliopsida > Poales > Poaceae > Zea > Zea mays. Next base: position 133,971,881 of record NC_050096.1, on the reverse strand, counting down.
GGAAAAATCTTCTTCCCACAAGCCGCATCGGAGTGGGGACAAGCAAAAGAGGATGAGGAAAGTGGTCTACTACGAGACCGACACTTCATCAACATCGACCTCCGGCTCCGATGCGCCCTCCGTAACTTCTAAACGCCAAGGGCGTAAGAAGTTTAGTAAGATCCCCCTACACTACCCTCGCATTTCTAAACATGCACCTTTGCTTTCCGTCCCATTAGGCAAACCACCAACTTTTGATGGTGAAGATTATGCTAGGTGGAGTGATTTAATGCGATTTCATCTAACCTCACTCCACAAAAGTATATGGGATGTTGTTGAGTTTGGTGCACAGGTACCATCCGTAGGGGATGAAGACTATGATGAGGATGAGGTGGCCCAAATCGAGCACTTCAACTCTCAAGCAACAACAATACTCCTCGCCTCTTTAAGTAGAGAGGAGTATAACAAAGTTCAAGGGTTGAAGAGCGCCAAGGAAGTTTGGGATGTGCTCAAAACCGCGCACGAGGGAGATGAGCTCACAAAGATCACCAAGCGGGAAACGATCGAGGGGGAGCTCGGTCGGTTCCGGCTTCGCAAAGGGGAAGAGCCACAACACATGTACAACCGGCTCAAGACCTTGGTGAACCAAGTGCGCAACCTCGGGAGCAAGAAGTGGGACGACCACGAAATGGTTAAGGTTATTCTAAGATCTCTCATTTTCCTTAACCCCACTCAAGTTCAATTAATTCGTGGTAATCCTAGATATACTAAAATGACCCCCGAGGAAGTTATCGGGAATTTTGTAAGTTTTGAGTGCATGATCGAAGGCTCGAGGAAGATCAACGAGCTTGATGATCCCACCACATCCGAAGCTCAACCCGTCGCATTCAAGGTGACGGAGGAAAGGAAGGAGGAGTCTACACCAAGTAGACAACCAATCGACGCCTCCAAGCTTGACAATGAGGAGATGGCGCTCGTTATCAAGAGCTTCCGCCAAATCCTCAAACAAAGGAGAGGGAAAGACTACAAGTCCCGCTCCAAGAAGGTTTGCTACAAGTGTGGTAAGCCCGGTCACTTTATTGCTAAATGTCCATTATCAAGTGACAGTGACAGGGATAACGACAAGAAGGGCAAGAGGAGAGAAAAGAAAAAGTACTACAAGAAAAGGGGCGGCGATGCCCATGTTTGTCGGGAGTGGGACTCCGACGAAAGCTCTAGCAACTCCTCCGACGACGAGGACGCCGCCAACATCACCGTCACCAAGGGACTCCTCTTCCCAAACGTCGGCCACAAATGCCTCATGGCAAAGGACGGCAAAAACAAGGTTAAATCTAGATCCTCCACTAAATATGAATCCTCTAGTGATGATAATGCTAGTGATGAGGAAGATAATTTGCGTACTCTTTTTGCCAACCTCAACATGCAACAAAAAGAAAAACTTAATGAATTGATTAGTGCCATCCATGAAAAGGATGATCTCTTGAAAACCCAAGAGGACTTCCTTATTAAAGAAAATAAGAAGCATGTTAAGGTTAAAAATGCTTATGCTCTAGAAGTTGAAAAATGTGAAAAATTATCTAGTGAGCTAAGCACTTGCCATGAGACTATAGACAACCTTAGAAATGAAAATGCTAATTTACTAGCTAAGGTTGATTCTATTTCTTGTAATATTTCAACTTCCAATCCTAGAGATATTAATGATGATTTGCTTGCTAGGATTGAAGAATTAAACTTATCTCTTACTAGCCTTAGAAATGAAAATGAAAAATTGCTTGCTAAGGCTAAAGATTTTGATATTTGCAATGCTACTATTTCCGACCTTAGAAGTAAAAATGAAATATTGCATGCTAAGGTTGTAGAACTAAAATCTTGCAAACCCTCTACATCTACCGTTGAGCACACTTCTATTTGTACTAGATGTAGAGATGTTAACATTGATGCTATTCATGATCATATGGCTTTAATTAAACAACAAAATGATCATATAGCAATATTAGATGCTAAAATTGCCGAGCATAACTTAGAAAATGAAAAATTTAAATTTGTCAGAAGTATGCTCTATAGTGGGAGACGCCCTGGCATCAAGGATGGCATTGGCTTCCAAAGGGGAGTCAATGTCAAACTTAGTGCCCCTCCTAAAAGATTGTCTAATTTTGTAAAGGGCAAGGCTCCCATGCCTCAGGATAACGAGGGCTACATTTTATACCCTGCCGGTTATCCTGAGAACAAAATTAGGAAAATTCATTCTAGGAAGTCTCACTCTGGTTCTAACCATGCTTTTATGTATAAGAGTGAGACATCTAGCTCTAGGCAACCAACCCGTGCTAAGTTGCCTAAGAAGAAAATCCCTAATACATCAAATGAACATAGTCTCTCATTTAAAACTTTTGATGCTTCTTATGTTTTGACTAACAAATCCGGCAAGGTAGTTGCCAAATATGTTGGGGGCAAGCACAAGGGGTCAAGGACTTGTGTTTGGGTACCTAAAGTTCTTGTGTCTAATGCCAAAGGACCCAAAACCATTTGGGTACCTAAAGTCAAGAACTAAACTTGTTTTGTAGGTTTATGCATCCGGGGGCTCAAGTTGGATACTCGACAGCGGGTGCACAAACCACATGACAGGGGAGAAAAAGATGTTCTCCTCATATGAGAAAAACCAAGATCCCCAACGAGCTATCACATTCGGGGATGGAAACCAAGGTTTGGTCAAAGGATTGGGTAAAATTGCTATATCTCCTGACCACTCTATTTCCAATGTTTTTTCTTGTGGATTCTTTAGATTACAATTTGCTTTCTGTATCTCAATTATGTCAAATGGGCTACAACTGTCTTTTTACTGATATTGGTGTCACTGTCTTTAGAAGAAGTGATGATTCAATAGCTTTTAAGGGAGTGTTAGAGGGTCAGCTATACTTGGTAGATTTTGACAGAGCTGAACTCGACACTTGCTTAATTGCTAAGACTAACATGGGTTGGCTCTGGCACCGCCGACTAGCCCATGTTGGGATGAAGAATCTTCACAAGCTTCTAAAGGGAGAACACATTTTAGGATTAACAAATGTTCATTTTGAGAAAGACAGGATTTGTAGCGCATGCCAAGCAGGGAAGCAAGTTGGCACTCATCATCCGCATAAAAACATAATGACGACCGACAGGCCACTGGAGCTCCTGCACATGGATCTATTCGGCCCGATCGCTTACATAAGCATCGGCGGGAGTAAGTACTGTCTAGTTATTGTGGATGATTATTCTCGCTTCACTTGGGTGTTCTTTTTGCAGGAAAAATCTCAAACCCAAGAGACCTTAAAAGGATTCTTGAGACGAGCTCAAAATGAGTTCGGCTTAAGGATCAAGAAAATTAGAAGCGACAACGGAACGGAGTTCAAGAACTCACAAATTGAAGGCTTTCTTGAGGAGGAGGGCATCAAGCATGAGTTCTCTTCTCCCTACACCCCTCAACAAAATGGTGTAGTGGAGAGGAAGAATCGAACTCTATTGGACATGGCTAGAACCATGCTTGATGAGTACAAGACTTCGGATCGGTTTTGGGCGGAGGCGGTCAACACCGCTTGCTACGCCATCAATCGGTTATATCTTCACCGAATCCTCAAGAAGACATCATATGAACTCCTAACCGGTAAAAGCCCAACATTTCATATTTTAGAGTCTTTGGTAGCAAATGCTTTATTCTTGTTAAAAGAGGTAGAAAATCTAAATTTGCTCCTAAGACTGTAGAAGGCTTTTTACTTGGTTATGACTCAAACACAAGGGCATATAGGGTCTTTAACAAGTCCACTGGACTAGTTGAAGTCTCATGTGACGTTGTGTTTGATGAAACTAACGGCTCTCAAGTAGAGCAAGTTGATCTTGATGAGATAGGTGATGAAGAGGCTCCGTGCATCGCGCTAAGGAACATGTCCATTGGGGATGTGTGTCCTAAGGAATCCAAAGAGCCTCCAAATGCACAAGATCAACCATCCTCCTCCATGCAAGCATCTCCACCGACTCAAAATGAGGATGAGGCTCAAGTTGATGAAGAAGAAGATCAATCAAATGAGCCACCTCAAGATGACAGCATAGATCAAGGGGGAGATGCAAATGATCAAGACAAGGAGGATGAAGAGCAAAGGCCGCCACACCCAAGAGTCCACCAAGCAATTCAACGAGATCACCCCGTCGACACCATCCTCAGCGACATTCATAAGGGGGTAACTACTAGATCTCAGGTTGCACATTTTTGTGAGCATTACTCTTTTGTTTCCTCTATTGAGCCACACAGGGTAGAGGAAGCGCTCCAAGATTCGGATTGGGTGGTGGCAATGCAAGAGGAGCTCAACAACTTCACTAGAAATGAGGTATGGCATTTAGTTCCACGTCCTAATCAAAATGTTGTAGGAACCAAATGGGTCTTCCGCAACAAGCAAGATGAGCATGGTGTGGTGACAAGGAACAAAGCTCGACTTGTGGCCAAAGGATACTCCCAAGTCGAAGGTTTGGATTTTGGTGAAACCTATGCACCCGTAGCTAGGCTTGAGTCAATTCGTATATTATTAGCCTATGCTACTTACCATGGCTTCAAGCTTTATCAAATGGACGTGAAAAGTGCCTTCCTCAATGGACCAATCAAGGAAGAGGTCTATGTTGAGCAACCTCCCGGCTTTGAAGACAGTAAGTATCCTAACCATGTCTATAAGCTCTCTAAGGCGCTTTATGGGCTCAAGCAAGCCCCAAGAGCATGGTATGAATGCCTTAGAGATTTTCTTATTGCAAATGGATTCAAAGTCGGAAAGGCCGATCCTACACTCTTTACTAAAACTCTTGAAAATGACTTGTTTGTATGCCAAATTTATGTTGATGATATTATATTTGGGTCTACTAACGAGTCTACATGTGAAGAGTTTAGTAGGATTATGACACAGAAATTCGAGATGTCTATGATGGGGGAGTTGAAGTATTTCTTAGGATTTCAAGTGAAGCAACTCTAAGAGGGCACCTTCATTAGCCAAACGAAGTACACTCAAGACATTCTAAACAAGTTTGGGATGAAGGATGCCAAGCCCATCAAGACACCCATGGGAACTAATGGGCATCTCGACCTCGACACGGGAGGTAAGTCCGTGGATCAAAAGGTATACCGGTCGATGATAGGCTCCTTACTCTATTTATGTGCATCTCGACCGGATATTATGCTTTCCGTATGCATGTGTGCAAGATTCCAAGCCGACCCTAAGGAAGCTCACCTTACGGCCGTAAAACGAATCTTGAGATATTTGGCTTATACTCCTAAGTTTGGGCTTTGGTATCCTAGGGGATCCACATTTGATTTGATTGGTTATTCGGATGCCGATTGGGCGGGGTGCAAAATCAATAGGAAGAGCACATCGGGGACTTGCCAGTTCTTGGGAAGATCCTTGGTGTCTTGGGCTTCAAAGAAGCAAAATTCGGTCGCTCTTTCCACCGCCGAAGCCGAGTACATTGTCGCAGGCCATTGTTGCGTGCAATTGCTTTGGATGAGGCAAACCCTGCGGGACTACGGTTACAAATTAACCAAAGTCCCTTTGCTATGTGATAATGAGAGTACAATCAAGATGGCGGATAATCCCGTCGAGCATAGCCGCACTAAACACATAGCCATTCGGTATCACTTTTTGAGGGATCACCAACAAAAGGGAGATATCAAGATTTCTTACATTAATACTAAAGATCAATTAGCCAATATCTTTACCAAGCCTCTTGATGAACAATCTTTTAACAAACTGTCACACCCGGATTTTAGGGGTCCAAAGCCCGGGCGCGAACATAATCACCAGGTGTGCTGGGACCAAGTCTCACACATATGATGAATCATGGCACAGGATCGAATGTCACATCTTTACTACATAACAGGAGTTTTATACAAAATAAATAAATATTTACATCATAAGGAGACAACGGTCCAGCAACCCAAAGTTAACTGGGAGACGACGGCCTAGACCTCTCACGATCTCGCCACAACATCCTCCACGCGCCTCATCCTGTGGTACCTGTTTTTGACCTGTGGGGGGGGGTGTGAGACAGCAAGAGTGAGCTCACATACGTTCATCGCTCAACAAGTTGTGGGGAATAATGTGAATGAACTCGCCAAATGTGGGAGCTCACGTGAAGTGTAAGGCTTACCAACGGAGATGGTTGAAGCTGAGCATTGCTTTTAAAGTTGGTCAAAATTTTATTAGCAATTACTAAGTATAAGTAAATACCAACCCAATTAAGTAGTAGTACAGAAGTAACAACATCACCTGCGATGCAATGCATATGACAAATTGAATTTAAGTTCCATAAATTAATCATGTGAGGGTCCGAGCTGCTCATGACCGTGAGCACGGCTAGTATACCAGTTTTACACTCTGCAGAGGTTGCGCATCTTTACCCACAAGTCATGTTACCCATCTGCCAAGGGATCGCGACTTCCCATACACCTCTACCGAGGAGGCGAGGCAGGGTAACACTACGAGGCCTTTACAAAGTTCCACTAGCTTCAGAAAACCCGCTACAGTTTATAGGAAGCTCCAATGCAGGAATCCCTTGCAGGACCGCCATCGCAGCAAAATCCTCCCGAGGGCCTCCCTACACTGACCACTCCCCTACTGCCCTTGCCCCTTTCGGGTAAGGTAGTCCTCCACTAGCTTTCCTAATTAATCAGCCAAGGGCGTCCCATTATACCCTTGTGGTAGCACTGTTTTCCCGGGTGGTCGCTCCATGTTCCAGTTAACATAATGATCTTATCATGAACAGTGATAATAAACAGATAATAAAAGTGTGATCATGAATAATGTATCTTCATACCCAAAACCACATAAAGCACTAGCAAGTACTACCCAAAAAGTTCAGTGGTAAACAAGGTATAAAGATAATCAAACTAGGGTAACCTATTGGGTCCCATCAAAATTAACCTATGCAGATCATTATGATTAATCAGAACATGAGTAGGTAAAAAGAAGTGATCAAGGGCACAACTTGCCTGGCACTTGAGATTCCAGGCACCAGGATGATCTTCAGATGACACGTGTCCTCACTGCTAAACGTAGTAATACAGACAAACATGTATAGGCAAAATTACACCAAATATATATGCAAAATATATATTAATAATCTTCATATTTAAATAAGATCATAGGAACATGAATTATTAATTTTGGAGTTATAGATTTTAAGTTATGGATTTCTAAAGATTTTATGTGTTTAAAATAGATTAAGTGAGGAATTAAATTTCTTACTGTTTTAATGACAAAACAGAGGCTCAAAGTGATAGAGAATTAAATTACAAAAATTTAGGAAGTGGAATGGCTCAATTTGGACCAAAAATGGAATTTCTATGAGTTTTACAAGTTCTAGAGTTTATTTTTGTATTAAAAATACATTTTCTAATTCATTTATTCATTTTAACACGTTACTGGACTGGGCCTCAATTACCGAAATGTGCAGGGGGCTAACTCGCAAGACCGCCAAGACACAGTGAATAGTGACACATGGATGGCGGGTTGATTTCTATAAACTACAGGGACTCTTTAGCAAAAAGGTTGGCCGAAGGGGTATGGAGAAATTAGGGCCGCACGATCTGATCCGGACGGCTCAGATCAGGTCATCGTGGTTAAAGAGCCCGTGCTATCTGAGCCCCATGATCTGTGATCAATGGTTCATGTCGGACCCACGGCTAGATCTAATCTAAGTCGCTCATTACACAACGGACGGCCCAGAGGGCGTCTTCCTCCCCAGACGGTCGGCGCAGCGGCACAGGGCCCCGACGCGGTGGTGCGCTCGTCGGAGAGCAGCCAATGCCGTGCCCCAGCATGCTCTAAAGACCGCGGCTAAGTGTAATCGAACGTAGGGAGATAGGTGAACTCGAGGAAAGCCCTAATACCTGGATTCGAGTAACGAAATTCGCTGCCCACGAAGCCCCGCGGACCTCACTGCCCTCCATGTTCCCTCTGCGCTTTGCTCTCTCTGCTTCGTTTGCCTCCTTGCACGAGCTGGTGTTTGCGGCACCCTGCACTTATATAGCCCAGAGTTCCGGGGCCGAGTCCGCAGTTCACGGCGGCGGGTGCGGAGGACGGAGTTTGAACAACGGAATTCCCGAGTCCGTGGGTGACCTCCGCCATTGGTGGCGAGGTAGTCGGAGCGGATGACCAACGGCCTGGTCCCACCAGCAGCGGTCAATAGAGTTTGCGCGGATGGTGTAACGGGTCCCAGCAGGCCGCCCAGGTTGTCGCAGGTCCAGAAATTTTGCCGCCACAATCACCGAGTATGGCGGCATCCGATTCGGTCTTCGGTTGAAGGAGAGGAGGAAAGGGATGACTACTGGGCCCGCCAGGCAGTGAGCGCAAGGCGACGGAGGCGGAATGTAGCGGGTCTGTCCCTGGGGCCCCACCGGCCGGTGACAATCGAGGCAGTGCACGTGACAGGGAGGCTGCGAGGTTGATGGAGCGGGCCCGGATGTCAGCGCGCGCGGTGAGGGGGTTTGGGCCGCGCAGCACGCTTCTGCTGGTGGGCCAAATAGATGGTGAGAGGCCCATTTAGCTGAGTTTGTTTTTATTCTTTTTATTTTCTATTCCTTTTCCTTTCTCTCTATTTTCAAACCCAAATTTGAATTCAAACTTAAGCTCATCACTATAATTTATGTTTGTGGAATTAGGGGTATTAATTCTGAATATATTTATTTATATATATTATTTATATTTTTCATATCATTTTTCTTCTCATTTCCAAAACCCTAAATTTTAATTTAGGGGTCAATTCAACCTTTAGAATTATTATTTTATTATTATTATTAACATTATTATTTTATTTAATGCACAAACAATAAAACTCCAACGAGATGCACTTTCTTTTATCTTAGTATCTTTGTTTTGATTTAATCACTTTTCCTTCTATATATGCTCTTTTCATGATGCAAATAAGGCACATAAAATAAGGAAATCACCATGTATTTCTTGTACACAATTTTGAGTATTACACAAACTTAGGCATGAGCTCAATATTCTTGATTCTAGGAACTTCTTTTGCTAAATTGCACACATAGCCCTTTTATATACCTTTGATCATGTCTCTTTCATATGCTATGACTAATGTGTTTTCAAGTCTATTCAAAACCAAGTCATAGGTGTATTGAAAGGGAATTGGAGTCCTCGGCGAAGACAAAGGCTTCCACTCCGTAACTCATCCTTCGCCGTCACTCCAAGCGACTCTCCATTCTTGGGGGAGAAAGCATGAGCACCAAGCAAAAGGACTCCATTTTTGGTATAATCTTCACTCATTTGTTTTGACCAAAGAGGGAGAATGTAACTCGAGGGCTCTAATGATTCCGTTTTTGGCGATTCATGCCAAAGGGGGAGAAAATATGAGCCCAAAGCAAAAGGACCGCACCACCACCAATTTCAAAAACTTAGTGTTGAATATTTTCAATTGGTATCCTATTGTGTTCAAAAGGGGGAGAAAGTAGTATTTCAAAAAGGATAGATCAAAACCCTCTTGAACACTAAGAGGAAGATTTCATTTAGGGGGAGTTTTGTTTAGTCAAAGGAAAAGCATTTGAAATAGGGGGAGGAAATTTCAAATCTTGAAAATGCTTTGCAAACTCTTATTCATTTACCTTTGACTATTTGCAAAAGAACTTAGAAAAGATTTACAAAAGATTTTGCAAAAACAAAACATGTGGTGCAAGCGTGGTCCAAAATATTATAAGTAAGAAACAATCCATGCATATCTTGTAAGTATTTATATTGGCTCAATTCCAAGCAACCTTTGCACTTATATTATGCAAACTAGTTCAATTATACACTTCTATATTTGCTTTGGTTTGTGTTGGCATCAATCACCAAAAAGGGGGAGATTGAAAGGGAATTAGGCTTACACCTAGTCCCTAATTAATTTTGGTGGTTGAATTGCCCAACACAAATAATTGGACTAACTAGTTTGCCCAAGTGTATAGATTATACAGGTGTAAAAGGTTCACACTCAGCCAATAAAATGATCAAGTTTTGGATTCAACAAAGGAGCAAAGTGGCAACCGAAGGCACCGGACTGTCCGGTGTGCACCGGACAGTGTCCGGTGCGCCACCGGACAGTGTCCGGTGCACCAGAGGACTCCAACGCCAACTCGCCACCTTCGGGAATTTCCAGAGGCGACTCCGCTATAATTCACCGGACTGTCCGGTGTACACCAAGGAAGAGCGACCTCAGGAACTCGCCGGCTTCGGGAATCTCCAACGGCTAGTCCGCTATAATTCACCGGACATGTCCGGTGTGCACCGGACTGTCCGATGCAACTCCGGAGCAACGGCTATTCGGCGCCAACGGCTACCTGCGACGCAATTAATGAGCGCGTAGCGCGCGCAGAAGTCAGGCGCACCCATACTGGCGCACCGGACAAGGAACAGTAGATGTCCGGTGTGCACCGGACACCCAGGCGGGCCCAGAAGTCAGAAGCTCCAACGGTCAGAATCCAACGGCATTGATGACGTGGCGGGGGCACCGGACATGTCCGGTGTGCACCGGACTGTCCGGTGCGCCATCGAACAGACAGCCTCCCAACGGCCACTTTAGGTGGTTGGGGCTATAAATACCCCAACCACCCCACCATTCATTGCATCCAAGTTTTCCACTTCCCAACTACTACAAGAGCTCTAGCATTCAATTCTAGACACACCAAAGAGATCAAATCCTCTCCAAATTCCACACAACGCCATAGTGACTAGAGAGAGTGATTTGCTTGTGTTCTTTCGAGCTCTTGCGCTTGGATTGCTTTCTTCTTTCTTGTTTCTTTCATTGCGATCAAACTCACTTGTAATTGAGGCAAGAGACACCAAACTTGTGGTGGTCCTTGTGGGAACTTTGTGTTCCAAGTGATTGAGAAGAGAAAGCTAATTCGGTCCGAGGGACCGTTTGAGAGAGGGAAGGGTTGAAAGAGACCCGGCCTTTGTGGCCTCCTCAACGGGGAGTAGGTTTGCGAGAACCGAACCTCGGTAAAACAAATCCGCGTGTCACACTCTTTATTTGCTTGCGATTTGTTTTGCACCCTCTCTCGCGGACTCGTTTATATTTCTAACGCTAACCCGGCTTGTAGTTGTGTTTATATTTGTAAATTTCAGTTTCGCCCTATTCACCCCCCCTCTAGGCGACTATCAACTTCCCGATCCCTCCGTTTATTTATCGTTAGTTTATTTTCCGCTGCATTCCGAACAATGAGTACTTCTTTTGCTAAAACTCCAATGATGATGTAATAAATTTAATACTCCCTTAATGTATGGTTTTATGCTTTATTGTATTTGCTTTGTGCCTCACCATCAAGTGAGTATGTGGTACTTGATCCTGTTAGTGTCCTCGTCGGACTAGATCCGAGGGACTGACGTGTTATTCCCATTTAAGTGTGGTCTAGCCTCTAAGGCGGGACTTAGGCACTTAAGTTGGAATAATTCGGGCGGTTCTGCCACACCCCTAGCCCCTTGGACAAGGGTAAAGGGGCTACAGCAGCGCCTCCGCCCTAGTTGGCTTCGGGGGGTCGGAGGAAGAGAGGAGACACTGGCTGCGTCGCGCCGACGGGTCGCTTGCTTCGGACCCCCTAGAAGCATCAGAGGACTGCTGGTGGGGCTGAGGAGGCCGGCTCCCAGGCCCAGGGCGCGCAGAGGCGTGTCAGTCCTGTGGTTCGGCCGCCACCACCACCATCGGGCCCGCCGCCACCACCACCACCATCGGTCCCGCCGCCACCACCACCATCTAGGGGTGATCTCCCCCAGGGGCACCAGCAGCAGCAACAACAGCAGCAGCAACGGTCTCCCCGCTTCCAGGGTCGCTTGAAAGTCCACGGCCCCAAGTAAGGGTAGCTCCTTTTCCATGAGTCTAATTATCATGTCGTCAGGTCTTAACCCATCGTCTATTCGCCAGGGCTTCCTCTTCCACTGCTCTTAAGGCCACACCCCCTCCGCCAGGCTCCAGGCCCACCGATGGGTCCGGCTCTCAGCAGTAGGAATCTGCTGGGAGTGGTACCGGCGGTCTGCCTCCAGCTGCAGCCTAGACAGCGCCAGTGGCTTCTCATGCCCCAGCCGGGGTCCGGCGGCATCGGCGCCAGCATCAGGCGGCGTCGCAGCAACAGAGGAGGTCCCAATTGGGGGATCCATGCCAGCCATCGACATCGCGCCCACTCCCGACGTTGTGGGTGACACCGGAGGCATGTCCAGCTCCAACCCCCCGCCTGCACCGGAGGAGATGGAGGTGGTGTTCGGGCGACGGCTCCGGTCAGGTGCTGAGGAAGAAGCTGCGCCAATCCCCCTCCCCCTCATGTTGTCCCGTGCCCACCAGGTCCTTAGTGACAATGGGGTAGCAATTTTGCGGGAGTGGGAGGCGCTTGAGGCCGAGCACCCGCGCCTCAGCGACTGGCACACCCAGCTGGAGGAGCGTACCAGGACGGCGTCCCGCCAATTCATCTCCGAGCGGTCCCAACTTGAGTGGGACCGTAAGGAGTACAATAAGGACCTCCATAAGGTGTATGCCAGGGAGCTGGAGGCACACCGGAGGGAGAAGAAGGTGGCTAGGAGGGAGGAGGCCGTGTCTCAGCTGGAGGCCCTCGCAACAGAGTTCCGGGCCAAGCTGAGTGCCCTGGACCAAACCCTGGAAGAGCAGCTGGTCGAGCAAACCAAGGCTGTGGAGAGGCTGTAAAACCAGCAAGAGCTCGAGGGCTAGGCCAGTGACGCCGCCCTCGCCGAGGAGAAACTTAAAGCGAAAGAGCAGTCCTTGGACAGGTGCGAGGCGGACCTCGCCCGGCGGGAGACGGATCTCACCTTCCGGGAAGAAATGCTGACCCGACAAGGCAAGATGCTGGCTGAGCACGAGCTCGAGGCGGAGAAGAAAGAAAAGGAGATGGAGGAGCGGATCCGGTAGTTCCATGCTGCGCATGCAGCACCGGGCCCCCAAGCGGTGGAGGCCACCAGGAAGGCCCTTGAAGACCTTCAGGCGGAGCACCGCGCCGGGGTCCAGCGCATCGCCGCATGGGCTGGCGAGGCGAGCACGACACTGGTGCCTCTAGGGATGATTCCCATCCCGGTGTTGGAGTTGCCGACGTCAATCTCCGACGCGCTCCCGGTGCTGGACTCCACAGCCGATCGCCTTCGATGCCTGGACCAGCTTCTTGGAGCCCGCCTGGAGGTAGATGGCGACAAACTCTGTCGGGCGGTGATCGAATATATCTTGACGTGCTTCCGGAGTCACGACCCGGCCATATCCTTGGAGCCGGTGATCGCGGGTCCGGTGGCTGCTACAGAAGACGCCGCCCGGGAGAGCGTACAAGACGCCGTGGAGCTGGTGGCCGAGCGCGTCCAGCGCGATCCTGCTGACAACGAGTAGTTTTACCTATAGAGAAAGGCAAGGGTCCCGCTGGAGGGCGGCTTGTAATAAATTTTGGTGGTGTAAGATACTTTTGAGAACTATTAATCAAACAGCACTTATCTGTATACTATTTGTCCTCGCTGTGTGTAGCGTTACCAACTTCTCCCTGATACTTGGCCCCCTAGGATGTAGGCTCGACGTGTCGAGGCTGGATACCAGTATACCTAAGAAAAAGTTGGTGGTCCGGTCCCTAGAAGGTAGTCTCTACAGTTTGAGACTACCTACCTCTGGGCGGGACCTAGATCTGCACACAGCTTCGGCTTTGAAGTGTTAGTAGTACACCCATAGGGCCTATCGTCTGGTATCTGCCATCCTTTTATTCATGCAACAGGACTTGCAGGATTTAGCCTAGGAAGCCAAGCCGTATGTCCGGACCCATAGCATCGCAGCTCCAAATACTAGGGTACCCGTTGCAGAGTGGTGGAGGTGCTGGCTTAGGGTACGGAACCAGGCTAAGCGGCTACACAGCTCCGGACCACTCCGGGGAACGAGCACCCATTCTCTAGAACTGGACCCGCAGGTTGCCGGACCCCCTGTAGCAACATAGGGGTCCTGAACTGCAAGCCTGCCTTACTCAATTCGGATGTCATCATACCAGCAAGGGTGGGAACTGTATGGGTGGGTTGGATAAAAAATAATGTCTGAAAACTGTAGCAGAATAAAACCATTACAAAAGCACATCTGGGTGGTAAATATCTTCCTTATAACATGATATACATGGGTGTAGACCAATAGGCTGGGTTTACGAGGGCAGACCTCACCGGATTGACGTACACATATGCACAACCTAGTTACAAAGGTAGAAAAACTCAATCCCCCAGTTTCGCTTCTATGGGTAGAACTTACGGAGATGCTCTATGTTCCAGGGATTGGGAAGAGGCACTCCTTCAGTTGTGGCAAGGCGGACACACCCGGGTCGGCATATTTCCGTCACCTTGAAGGGTCCATCCCAACTGGGGGAGAGTTTGTGGAGCCCTTCTCGGTTCAATACTCGCCTTAGGACTAGGTCCCCGACCCTGAGCTCCCTACTATGCATGAATCGTTGGTGGTAGCGCCTGAGCGCTTGGTTGTACCGTGCATTTTGGATCACCACTCGCCATCTGCGTTCGTCGATGAAGTCCACGTCCTCACACCGTAGTTGTTCCTGCATAGACTCATCAAAAGACTGGACCCGTGGGGATCCCATAATAATTTCCGGGGGAAGACAGGCTTCGGCCCCGTAGACCAGGAAGAACGGGGTCTCCCCGATGGCTCGGCTAGGTGTGGTCCGATTCCCCCATAGCACGGACGGAAGTTCGTTGACCCAATTTGCACCATGCTTTTTCAAGCAGTCATAGGTGCGTGTCTTGAGCCCCCTGAGGATCTCTGCGTTTGCCCTCTCAGCTTGGCCGTTGCTCCTGGGATGAGCCACAGACGCAAAGCAGAGCTGGGTGCCGATGCCCTCGCAATACTCTTGGAAGAGCCGACTTGTAAACTGGGTCCCGTTGTCCGTAATGATACGACTTGGGTCCTCAAATCTATAGACAATTGACCTAAGGAAAGCAACAGCAGCACCCTAGGTGATATTGACCACAGGGGTGGCCTCTGGCCACTTTGTGAACTTGTCGATGGCGACTAAGAGGAAACGGTACCCGCCGACGGCCCTGGGGAATGGTCCCAGAATATCCACCCCCTATACGCGAATGGCTAGGAGGGTGGAATCATCTGCAGAGCCTGAGTTGGTGTGTGTATCTGGTTTGCATGGAACTGACACGCCTTGCAGGACTTTACCATTTCAGCTGCATCCTGGAGAGCGGTTGGCTAGTAGAAGCCGTGCCGGAAGGCCTTACCGACCAGCGTGCGGGATGACGAATGACTTCTGCACTCTCCTCAATGGATCTCCATGAGCAACTCACGGCCCTCCTCCTGGGTGATGCACCGCATGAGAATGTCCTTGGCGCCACGGTGATAGAGATCCCCTTCTACCACCACGTATCATTTAGCCAACCGCACTATGCGCTCTACGGACAGATGATCTTCATGAAGGATGTTTTCTTTCAGGTAGTCCCGGATCTCGGAGATTCATGCATCGGGACCACTCTAAGACACTGGCTGTGGCGCTATGAAGTTGGCAGGACCCTCTGTAGCACACACAGTCCTTGGTGGGTCCTGCGGATGAACCATTGGGACCGCTAGCTTCGGGGTGCTAGTGTCGCCCCCTTCGCCCGGTTCGGCAGGCTGGGCAGTAGGTCTCAGCAGCCGCCTTTCGAAGACACCCTCGGGCACGGGTGCCCAAGTTGATGCCCTCGTGGAGAGTTCATCTTTTGCTGAGTTGTTAGCCCGAGGAACATGCTGCAGTTCCAGGGCAGTGAAGTCCTTTTCCAGCTTCCTTACGTGGAGGAGGTAAGCTGCAAGCCTTGGCTCGTTACAACAACATTCTTCGTGGACCAGCTTGATAATGAGCTAGGAGTCCCCCTTCATGAGGAGCTGACAGATCCCTAGGGACAGGGCCGCATACAAGCCGAAGATCAGCGCTTCATATTCCGCCATGTTGTTGGTGGCCTTGAACTCAAGGTGCACCATGTACTTCACCTGATCTCCGCTTGGGTCAATGAGGACCACTCCGGCTCCGCCACCCTGCTGTCGGGTGGATCCGTCGAAGAAGAGCGTCCAGTGGGGCTCGGTGAAGACCAGAGCCCTGGGCTCCACAGGTGTGGGGTCCGAAATGGGATCCGGACCCCCAGGAGCACTCGGGGAAGGGGTCCACTCCACGATGAAGTTAGCCAGGACCTGGCTCTTGA
This sequence comes from Zea mays, assembly GCF_902167145.1. Taxonomy (NCBI): domain Eukaryota; kingdom Viridiplantae; phylum Streptophyta; class Magnoliopsida; order Poales; family Poaceae; genus Zea; species Zea mays. Next base: position 133,955,709 of record NC_050096.1, on the reverse strand, counting down.
CAGCGTGGCGAGGCTGGAACTCCATTTGGAACTCAGCAAGTTCCACCGCCCAGTTGGCGATGTTGCCCATGGCGTTAGAGTTGTGGAGGATGGCCTTTAACGGTAGGAGGTCACAACCACAACCATGTGCGCCTGAAAATAGTGGCGCAACTTCCTGGACGCAACAAGTACATCATAGATAAGCTTGTGCGTCTCAAGGTACCTGGCCTTTGCCTCGTGGAGGACCTCGCTGACGTAGTAGACCGGCTTCTGGATGGTTCGGACCCCTGTGGTTGGTCCCGGGTCCTCAACCTCGTAGCCTTCCGTCAACATCGTGGTGGTCAGACCACCACCTTCTCCTGGGGGAACTTGTTGACTCTCCTGTGGTGTCGCCCTCTCGGCGACCAGCACCATGCTCACCGCCTCGGAAGCTGCTACAATGTATAAGTACAATGGCTCCCCTGGCTCCGGAGCTACCAGTATTGGCAGGGACACAAGGTGTTGTTTCAACTCTTGGAAGGCACGTTCTGTGGCAGAACCACCCGAATTATTCCAGCTTAAGTGACTAAGTCACGCCTCAGGGGCCGCAACACACTTAAATCGGAATAACCCATCAGTCCCTCAGATCTAGTCTGATATAGCCACTAAACCAGGATCAAATTCCACAATCTCACTCGAAGGTGAGTCACAGAAGAAATACAATAAAACATGAAACCTCAAATTAAGTACTGAAATATTACATAGACCGGAGTTTTTCGAGTAGCAAATAAGAGTTCACGAAATAAAATGCAGCGGATAATCGATGTCGTCGGTATCGAGGTAATGGGCAAGGCCTAGCCCACTACTCCTCGTGCTCCTCTCCTGCCGGAGCAGCATACCACACGACCATCCAACCCGCTGGCTGGGTGGTAGGCCAAGTCACACCATCAACCATATCCTGAATCGCACCTGCAAAAATTATGCCACAAGCAAGGCTGAGTATACTAATACTCAACTAGACTTACCCGGTGTGAGGAAACTACTCCTCTACCTCTAGACTATGCAGCTGTTTGGCTGAGGGGTTTGGTTTGCCAAAAGCACTAGCTGTTTCTAAAATTCATTTTTAGCTTTTCAAATTCTAGCATCATTATCTTAGCTAGGTTTGCTCCTTCTAAGCATACATGGTGATAATCATTTAGTCAATCAACAAATTGTCTCATGTAACTTCGTTTCACTTCTTACTTGATGTAGTACAAGGGGTCAAGCAGTCTCATTAGCTGTGAGAAGCAGACGATTCGAATCGAGTTTTATCCTTGCAAGGTAAACCTAAACACATGACATGTCAGGGTACTCCGACCCCACACATGTCAATCGTCCCCATCGATTCCCTGTTCGCGTCCAGGCCTCACCGCCTTGGCATACAATGCTCCACTGACCACGGCTACCGCCATGCAGTGACCGCACTTGTACTCACCATAGCTTGCATGGGAGACCCAGTCTCAGGTCGCATGAGGGATAAAGTCCGCACCCGGCTTCACTCAGGTACTAGGTTTACCGGTTACCATTTTTCCCGGCATGTGCTTAGTACGTTCAAAAGCTTGACTCAGGTATCCACACATTAATCCTTAATTCCTTTTTTCCCGTCTCATGGACAAGGCATCCTCCCTAGATCCAAGTCCATAGACTAACTTATATCCCGTTATCAAGATGAATACAATCAATTCCTGACCTCGCGCGAGTGCTAGAAAAATCACTCGACTTCTACCGAGATCTTGATTAGCAAGCAGCTACTCGACCTAGCATACTAGTATTCATCTCAAAAAGGAATCCTAAGTTCATGCAACTAGAGGTTTCAAGCAACTCCTACACTTAAGTGCACATTACAATCCTACAAGCATTAAGTGTAGTAAAGTAGCATATAATAATATGGTTATGCATATAAACCGGGGCTTGCCTTCAATAGCTGGGGCTGCGGGGAGATCCTCGATAGTAGCCTCGGGAGCTTGCTCCTGGTCCTCCTCTTGGACAGTTCCTTGCTCGGGGATGAGCACGTACTCTCCGTCGGCGAGATTACAATCTAATGAATGTAATGCGTAAGATATATGCATGATATGATATGTGCTTTAGTAATTTAAACTTTTGATGGTGTATGGTCTACTCGAGTTAGATAGAGCTAAGTCTTGCTTATACGAGACTTTTGGGTGGTATACTTGGTAAATTGTATCAACCTTAGCTAAGTTAGGTGGTAGGTTTATTTTTGTGGTTCCACTGAATTCTTTTTAAAGCCTTGGTGAGAATTGCCAAGAATTCAAGTTGGACTTATTGGGGTGAGGTTTATTTCTCCTTTCTTCTTCTTTATTCTCTTTAAGTTTTTGGAGTGGGTTTGAACTACAAGTCACCTTAATAAATTTCCAAAAATTCTGTAAAAATTACAGTGGCTTATTACTGGTGTATAATTTTCTGTCTCAAAAATTTGGTTCAAAAAGTGAATAGTTTTCTCTGGAAAAAATTACCAAATTTTAGGGCAGAAGGGGTGATTTGAACTACAACTACCATTTAATAGTGGGATGTTTTCAAATACTTATTTTTGCTGGCATTTAGATGTTATAACATGGCTTGGTACAAATTTCTAGCCATTATTACTCATTAGTTATGTTACTAGGATTTTCTAAAATTACTAGCCAAAGGGGTGCTTTCTACTACCCCTATATTTGAAAAATATCAAACAACAGACTTCTGATTTTTCTTAGCTTCTATTTTGCGCAAGAGCAATCATTCTGAAGTTTGGCATCTTTTTGCTTAAAGGAAGGGGTGGTATGCATTAATTGGATTAAATGGCCTTTCTTATAAAATATTGGCAATAGGTATTATTTTGCATCTTTCCAAAGGGTTTGTATTTTTCTCTGGTGGCCTATCTCATTATTGATCTAGCAAAATTTTAATTGCCCATTATTGCATTATTATGGGTTATTCATGATTTATTTGGAATATGACTCATTATCATATTATATTTATTTACCTTACTTAAAATGATGGGCTTGGATGTCCATTATTTTTGCAGTGGGGTTTTGGTGGTTACAAGTCCACTGGATTTTTATTATCAATTTTAGGTCTGGTTTTGTAATTCTAATAATTGAATTCTAGTTGGAATAATGCTAAATAAAATATTTCACCTTAAGTCTGATTTGGACTAGAGGTTCCTTTATTTTTCCTAGGTTCTTTGTTACTTAGGCAAACTAGAAAAAATAATTTCACTCACTGTTCATTAATTCCTAATGCCTTTCTGATTTTCTTAAGTTTTGGGCAGAAATGACTTTTAATGGATATCTACACTAAATTTTTCAATACTGGGGTTCTCACTATTTTTATATAGTGTTTAAATGGGGTTTAAACATCTACAAATTTTCTTAGGTTCAGCACAGAAGCATAACTAATTTTCCTTAATTAAACAAGGTTTGGTCAGTTTTTGTATTTAATTTTAAAGTCTAAAAATTAGAACAAAAAGCATTAGGTTCAGTATTTTTAATTGATAGTTCATAATATTTAGAATTTTGCAAAATTGGTTCGACAGCTTTTGGTTAAGTATTCATCAAGTTATGAATTTTCTAAGTTCTCTGTTTATTAAAAAGATTAAACATAAATGATTAAATGGAAAACTACTTTGCAACGGGGTCCCTGGCGGGTGTTTTAAGTTTTCCTTACAGACCGGTCCCTGGGCTACTATTCAAATGAGTCACTGACATCTCGGAAAACCCCCTGGATTCTTCTAATCCTAACCCGAGGTCCTTCCCCCAAATTAAACAGTACCCGCGGCGGAAGAAAGGGCAGAGGGGCTTACCGGCGGCGAGATTGCTCCGGTGAGGTGGCCGAGGGTGTAGGGGAGGTCCCGAGGGTCACGACGATGTGCGGGTCGCCGTCGGGGATGGTCGGAGTCGGCCGGTCCGCGTGCGCAGGCGGGGGAGCTCGTCGGCGCCGAGGAGTTCGGCTTATCTAGGGCGCAATTGACCAATCAAACGGGTCAGAGAGCTTCACCAGGGATCAAGGAAGGGGTGTGCACGAGGAATTGAAGAATGGCTCACCGGAGTGCCGAGTCTACACGCGCAGGCAGGCGGCCGAAGTCCGGTGAGGTCGATCTTCGCCTTCCGGTGAAGTTCTGCTAGGTCCGAGGGCTTGGAAAGCTTCATGGGCCAATGGCGGAGCTAACCGAAGCGCTAGCGTGACTTGGGGTGACTGGGGGGGCTGGCCACGGTGGCCGAAGCTCTGGCGGCAATGGCGGGCGGGAAGGAGCTCGCCGGAGCTAAGGAGGGGTGTTTGGCCGGCGGTGGTGAGCGCGGGGCGAAGTGAGGCGCGCCCGGGGAGGCTTTATAGGCGCGGGCAAGCACGACCGAGGGCGGGGCTCTGACAAGCGCTCGGGGCGTGCGCGGCGAACGCCAATGCGCGCTCTAGCGTCTGGCACAGCGTCGAGCACGAGGCAGCGCAGAGAGAGGTCGAGTTCAAGCGCGGATTGGCCCCAAATATTTGAGATTATGGCCATGATCCCGTTGAGAGATCTCTTCCTCTCAGGTTCCTTTGTCGTTTGTGTGTGGAGGCTAGCAGGTTTGCCTGACTGGATTAAGAGATAGAGAGGGGAGAAATCTGGTTTGTCTCACTGCCGCACACAAGGAGAAGATCTCTGGTTTGACGTGCCCATGGCACGCGTCCCAATGCCATCTGCTGGCACAAGACAGAGAGGTTAGTTATGCATGTTTTTGTCAATGGGACCATTAGGATTCGAGTTAGGGATCAAGGTGAACACGCTTGATCTTTGGCTCAAGGTCTGAAATTTAGAATTCTGAATTTCAGAATTCCCTAATGAAATCCACTTGAGAGGCTTGTTTAGATTTTTATTTAAATTGTTTTGGCCAAGCTTCCTTAATCTTTGTTGTTGCTTATTTAGTATACTTTAATGTTTATAATTAGCCCAAGCCATGATTCCAAATTTTTCATACTCTTTTTCCCTTTCTCTTGAATTTTGCTTATAGGGCTCAATTAGGGTGTTTGTTGGGGTTGCACATTTTTGCCTTTTTGAAAAACCCATTTGTTTTGAACATGACACTTTTAAGTATAAGCTTAGTGGATCCCTTATTCTTAAGTCAATTTGATGCTCATGCTTAATTTTGGTTCACATAGGATGATGGTTCTTAGGTTAGCACTTGAGAGAAACCCTAGGTGACACTGGGGTGTCATAGCCTTACCCCTTAAAGGAATATCGTCCCGAGATTCGGGTCAGAGTCCTCCCAGGGTGAAGCGAAGGGTGAGACTTATAGGAAGTCGGTGCTTATTGTTATTATTAGGGTAAACTGCTCTTCGAATGTCATTCTCTTTGCAACTTCAGAAGGAAGTCCTTTTTAATTTTGTTTCATGATTACTTCATTCTGATTTAAGATCATATCTTTGGAATTTAGATTCGAAGGGCAGGGGGGGTTGGGTGTGATTACGTACCAGTTTCCTTAGGTAGGCAATCGGGAAAGTTGGATCTCAAGAATTCCTCAGTTTCCCAAGTAGCTTCTTCCTCTGAGTGATTACTCCACTGGACCTTGAACATCTTGATCGATTTAGCCCGAGTTGATCTTTCTTTGCAATCCAGAATCTTGGAAGGATACTCTTGGTACGATAGATCTGGTTCTATCTCCAATTCTGGCTCTGCTATGATCTCGGTCGGCAATCGAACACACTTCTTCAGATGAGATACATGGAACACACTGTGAATGACAGACATTTTTGAAGGTAGCTTCAGCTTATATGCCACAGGTCCACAGGCTTCTATGATCTCATAAGGTCTAATGTAACGAGGAGCTAGCTTGACTCTGATTCCAAACCTCTGCACTCCCCTGGTGGGTGATACCTTGAGGTACACGAAATCTCCCACCTTGAACTGGAGAGGTTTCCTTCTTTTATCATGGTAACTCTTCTGCCTGGCCTTAGCAGCTTCTAGATTTTTCCTGATTAGTTTGACCTTCCTATCGGCTTCAGTCACTAAGTCAGGTCCGAAAACTCCTCTTTCTCCAGGTTGAGACCAATTGAGTGGTCTCCTACACCTTCTTCCATAGAGAGCTTCGAAAGGTGCCATCCTTTGGCTGGATTGATAACTATTGTTATGAGCAAACTCTGCCAAGGAGAGGTGCTTATCCCAGTTCTTGCCACAATCGATTGCACAAGCTCTCAGCATATCCTCCAGAATTTGGTTTACCCTTTCCGTCTGACCATCAGTCTGTGGGTGGTAAGCTGAACTTCTGATTAGCTTGGTTCCCAAAGACTCCTGCAGTTTTTCCCAAAATCTAGCAATAAATTGGGCTCCTCGGTCAGAAACAATGGTCCGAGGTAATCCGTGCAAACACACGATCCGGTCAATGTACAACTCTGCATACTTTTGAGCCTTATCAGTGGTGTGCACAGGGAGAAAATGTACCACTTTCATCAGTCGGTCCACAATAACCCAAATCGAATCATGAGGACGAGAGGTGTTGGGCAGACCCACGATGAAATCCATGCTGATGTCATCCCATTTCCACGAAGGTATAGATAGGGGTTGCAAAGCTCTAGCTGATTTCAAGTGGCTTGCCTTTATCCTCTGACAGGTGTCACATTCCGATACATACTGGGCTATCTCCCTCTTCATTCTGGTCCACCAATACAAAGGCTTCAGATCATGGTACATTTTGGTGCTTCCGGGATGCATAGAGAATTTGGAGAGATGAGCCTCGTCCAAGATTTTCCTCTTGAGGTCCTTGTTTTTAGGAATCACCAATCTGCTTTTGAACCATAATACACCCTTTTCATCTTGGCGGAAACATTTATACTTTTCAACCTTCTGATGGAGATTCTCCTTGATAATCTGCACTCCCTTGTCACTGAGCTGGGCCATGATGATCTGGTCTTGCAAAGATGGCTCGACAAAAAAGTGAGATAGAGCACCAGAAGGAATCACTTCTATTTGCATCTTGCTCAACTCATCACACAAGGTGTTGATGCGAGAATCCATCAGAATACAATTGCACTGCAACTTCCGACTCAAGGCATCTGCTACGACATTGGCTTTTCTTGGGTGATAATGTACCTCCAGGTCATAATCCTTGATCAACTCTAGCCATCTTCTCTACCTCATGTTGAGATAAGCCTGACTAAAGATGTACTTAAGGCTCTTATGATCAGTGAAGATGTTGTAGTGGGTTCACATTAAATAGTGCCTCCACATTTTTAATGCATGAACCACTGCTGCCAACTCGAGGTCATGAGTGGGATAATTTTGCTCATGAGGCCTGAGTGCTCTTGAGGCATAAGCAATGACTCGGTTGTCTTGCATTAAGACACAACCTAGTCCAGTGCCATAGGCATCACAATACACATCAAAAGACTTGCTGTTGTCGGGTTGCGCTAACACTGGTGCTGTGGTCAGGTGCTTCCTTAATGCATGGAAGACATCTTCGCACTTCTGACTCCAAACAAACTTGGCTTCTTTCTTCAGCAGCTCAGTTATAGGCTTCACAATTCGAGAGAAATCTGGAATAAATCTTCAGTAACAACCAGCTAATCCCAGAAAACTCCGAATCTAACGGACAGTCGTTGGTGGCTTCCAGTTTATCACCTCTTGCACCTTATCAGGATCAACAGCTATTCCTGCCTGAGAGATAGTCTGACCCAAGAATTTGATTTCTTTAGCCAAAAATCACATTTTGACAACTTGGCATAAAGGTCGTGCTCTCGCAGACGTTGAAGCACTACATGCAAATGCCCGGCATGTTCTTCTTCGTTCTTAGAGTACACCAAGATATCATCGATGAACACCACTACGAATTTGTCCAATTCAGCCATGAAAACAGAATTCATCAGATACATGAAATATGCTGGTGCATTAGTCAGCCCGAATGACATCACCAAGAATTCATATAGCCCATATATGGTTGAGAATGCCGTCTTCGGAATATCGCTCGCTCGTATCTTGATCTGATGGTAGCCGGAGCGAAGGTATATCTTGGAAAACACCTTGGCCCCGACCAACTGGTCAAAAAGAACATCAATACGAGGCAACAAATACTTGTTCTTGATAGTTACCGCATTAAGAGGGCAGTAATCTATACACAGTCTCAAGCTTTCATCCTTCTTCTTCACAAACAGTGCTGGACATCCCCAAGGCGAAGTACTTGGGCAAATAAATCCCTTATCCAGCAACTCTTGCAATTGCTTCTTTAATTCTGCCAGCTCAGCGGATGGCATTCGGTAGGGCCTCTTGGAAATTGGTGTCGTTCTCGGTTGCAACTCGATGGCAAATTCAATATCCCGGTCTGGTGGCATTCGTAGCAATTCATCAGGAAAGACATCTGCATACTCACAGACCACTGGGATTTTCTTCAGAGGTAACTCTGTCATAGAAAAAGCACATGACTGAGTAGAACCCTGACTAGGCAGAATTAAGGTGAAGTTCCCACAGAACGGAGAATTGATTTCCACGATACGGCTGGCTATATCCAGCACAACTTGGTGCAGGGTCATCCAATTAGCTCCCAAAATAATGTGCACATTTTCCAAACCCAAAACAAGAAGGGTGGTTTTGACAATGTGGCTTCCCAGCTGAATAGGCACACTTTGGTTTAATTGATTAGTTGAAAATTTACCCCCAGGTGTGACTATCATAAATGACCCTTTTGAGTGCGAGAATGGCAGTTCACATTTAGCACTGAACTTTTGGCTAATGAAACTATGAGATGCACCAGAATCAAATAGAATTAAAGCAGGTTGATTATAAACTGAAAAGATACTGGTCATGATAGGAGCTCCTTCAGGTACTTCCTCCAGAGTAGTGAAGTTGAGCTTCCCTTGCCTGACTTGTACCTTCTGCTTTCTTCCCTTGTCTTGACTTGGTGCTGACATCTGCCTTTGCTGGTTCATGGGACAATTCTTGGCATAGTGGCCCACATTGCCACAAGTGAAGCACTTGTTCCCATTGCCCTAGCGGAACTGCTGCTGTTGTAGAGGCTGATTGTTCCTTGTAGCGGGAGCTGGAAAGCGGTTGGGTGCTGGCTGCTGCTGCTGAGGTGGCCTGATCACCCATCTGCCTACCTGCTACTGGAAACCCCTGCTCTGATTGTGAGAAACAATCCTGAACCTCTGAGCCTGAGCAGATGGTGCTGCCATTGGTGCCTTTGTCTTCTTCTCTGCCCGGTGAGCTACAATGCAATCCTCCTAGGAGATGGCCAGGTTGACCAACTCATTGAAGCTATCAGCCCGGACAGTGTTGAGTCGTTCCCTCAGCTTGGTGTTAAGACCCCTGCGGAAGCGGTCTCTCTTCTTCTCATCAGAATCAGCATGGTAACCTGCATACTGGCATAGGTCGTTGAAGGCCTGCGCATATTGCAGTACCGTGCGGGTTCCTTGGTTAAGCGCCAGAAACTCATTCAGCTTGCGATCAAGAATGCCAGCTGGGATGTGGTGTCCTCTGAAAGTAGTCTTGAATTCCTCCCAAGACACTTCACGATCAGCGGGGAGCATAGCACGGAAGTGGTCCCACCAAGTCCGAGCAGGGCCGCGAAGCTGCTGCGCGGCGAAGCAAGCCTTGGCTTCATCAGGGGCAGTCTCCCGTGAGGAGGGGAAACTTGGACTCAACGACGCGGAGCCACACGTCGGCGTCCAATGGATCCTCTGCCTTGGTGAACAAGGGTGGCTGCGTACTCAGGAACTCCTGGTAGGTTGCAGCTGCCGGAGGTCGCTGATGCTGGCCTCCACCATGCTACTGAGGGTGGGGCTAGCGCTGCAAGAGCTGTCGCATAATCTCATTCTGCTGGGCCATCAGCTCCTGCACTGTGGGAGCTGGAAGAGGTGGCGGGGGAACCTGCTCGTTATGCCCGCGACTGTGGCGGAACTGCCCGAATTATTCCAACTTAAGTGCCCAAGTCCCGCCTTAGAGGCTAGACCACACTTAAATGGGAATAACCCGTCAATCCCTCGGATCTAGTCCGACACGACCACTGACAGGATCAAGTACCACAATCTCACTCGAAGGTGAGTCACAGAGTAAATACAATAAAGCATAAAACCATACATGTCACAATGTTAAATTATTACATCACCATCATCATCATCGGAGTTTTTGCAAAAGTATCCATCATTGTTCGAAGTGCAGCGGAATAAAACTAACGGTCATTAACAGAGAGAGATGGGGAAGCCTGTCCCATCACTCCTCATGCTCCTCCTCAGCCGAGGCAGGGTCCCACTCAACAGTCCAACCCGGTGGCAAGGTTGACGGCCAAGTTATCCCAGCAACCATCTCCTCCAGAGAACCTGTAAAATTTATGCCACAAGCAAGGCTGAGTATACTAATACTCAGCTAGACTTACCCGGTGTGAGGAGTCTACTCCTCTACCTCTAGACATGCAGCTGTTTGGCTGTGGGGTTTGGTTGCCAAAAGCACTAGTTGAGTTTCTAAATCAAGATTTTAACTTAATCAAAGTTAAGTGTGACTCTCTTAAGGCTAAAAGTGGACTATCTACTCATTCATGGTAGCAAGCATCATTTACAGTCAACATCTTATCTCAACTCATCATACTTCCACTTATTACTCAATGCAGTACAATGGATCAAGCAGTCTCATTAGCTGCGAGAAGCAGACGATTCGAATCGAGTTTTTTTATCCTTGCAAGGTACACGACATGTAGGGGCACTCCGTCCCCACACACATCAACCGTCCCCATCGATTCCCTGGCAACAGAAAGGGGCTCACCGCCTTGGCGTACAATGCCTCACTGACCCCGACTGGCCGTCGTGCAGTGACCGCACTTGTACCCACCATAACCGGAATGGGAGACCTCGTCTCAGGTCGCGTGAGGAGGGCAATCTGCGGGCAGGTTCACTCAGGTACTAGGCTTACCGATTTACCATATTTCTCGGTATGTGTTTAGTACGTTCAAACGCTTGACACAGGTATCCGCACGTTAATCCTTATTCCATTTTCCATCTTGTTAACAACCAATCCCCATGGATTGTTGTCCACCAACTAGTATCATGACAGTGTGAAAGTGGGTACAATCAATTTCCTGATCTCGCGCGAGTGCTAGAAAAATCACTCGTCTTCTACCGAGATCCTAATTAAATAAAGCAACTACTCGACCTCTCATACTAGTATTCATCTCAAAAGGATTCCTGAGATCATGCAACTAGGGTTTCAAACAATTCCTACACCTAAGTGCACAATCAATCCTACAATCATTAAGTGAAGTAAAATAGCATAAATAACAGGTTATGCATAAAACCGGGGCTTGCCTTCCAAAGCAGTGGCAGGCAGGTCCTCTGGTGCAGGCTCGGGTGCTGGATCTGGGGCTACCTCCTGAGCAGCTCCTTGCTCCGGCACGAGGATGTACTCTCCGTCAGCAAGATTACAGTCTATCGAAATGCAATGAACATGTATGTCATGATTATGCAAGATTTAAGAACATTAAGCTAAAAGAAACTAAGTTAAGAAGTAACTTAGGGTTTTCTTAGTCACGCGGGGCTTCTAGTGGTATATATATATAGATACATAGACTTATGACCCTTTAAACTTAGGTTTTCTTTTAGGATAACATAGTGGTTTGGTATTGCCTTGATATATTTTAGTGGACAGATTACAAAGTTTTTGGGACAACATTTATTCACATCTTTCATTTTTCTTTCCTTAATTTCCATTTAGGGCTTTTAGTGTAGGTTTGAACTACAACAGGGTTTTAATAATTTCCAAAAATTCTGTAAAAATTACAGTGGGTTGTCACTGGCTATTCTAGCTTGTTTTAAGAATTTGAGGCTTAAAGTATAAAAGTTAGGCTTTAAACAAAAATAACAAAAGTTAGGCAAAATGGGCCACTTCACACTACACCTCTTAGTTAGGTGTAGGTTCTGTCCTAAAGGTTATTTTTGTTGGCATCCTCTGGTAATAATAGGCCTTTGTGCTAAAAATCACAGAAAACTAAGGGGTGGTTATTTAGTTATGATTTTCTTAAGTTTAATGTCAACAAGGCACTTTCTACTACATTATTATTTGAAAAATGTCAAACAACAGATTTCATATTTTTCTTAAGTTTTCTCTAATAAAACAATAGTTATCCCAAGGGTGGGGGTGTTTTTACCTTGGGGTTATTTTTGTAGAGTTTTTCTAAGTTTCACTTGTTTTATTAAAACAACAGGGATCTTACTTATTTTACACTAAAACAGGGTATGATATATTTTTTCCAGTGAACTATATTGAATAAGTAACCTAACAAAAATAGAGGTACTCTCTGGTTCATTAATTAAATTACATTTTCTATTTTCCTTATCCTTAAGCATATTATAGAATAAGGGGTAAAACTAACTTAAATGGAGTGGACAGAGAGGTTTAACATTTTTAAACAGGTTAGTAGGTAAATATAAACTTCTCCAAATTTTCCTAACCCTAGTCAAATAGCCTAACTATTTTTCTTACTATTATTTAGCTTTTGGCCAAAACTAACATTAAATCAGAACTTTTAAGTTTTCCACAGCACCAAGGGGTTTTATATTTTTCTTAAATAGGTTACATTAATTGGAGTCTGACAAAATTGGTTTGACCAAATTTGGATGATTTAAACAGAAGTTATGCATTTTCAAAGTTGCTGTCCAATTTAAAAACAGATTTAATTAAGGTTTTCTGGAAAAACAGTTTACACCGAGGTCCCTGGGTTTAAACTAAATCCACCCTCACAAATCTACCCCCACGCCACTATTCCCCTGTGTCTCAGACATTTCACAAAACCCCCTGACCTTTCTTCCCTCTCACCCGCAGTCCTTCCCCTCACTGAAACAGTAACCGCGGGAAAGAAAAGGGCGGCGCGGCTTACCGGCGGCGAGGGAGGTCCGGCGATGGGTGGGGTCGGCTCGGGGAGACTCTGGCGGTCACGTCGAGGTACGACTCGACGTCGGAGATGGCCGGAATCGCCCGGTCCACGCTGGCAGGCGGGTGTCCTCGTCGGCGGCGAGTATACCGGCCAAACCACGGCGAACTGGTTCAATCCGAGGGCACGGTGAGCATCACGGGGTCACGCAGCGACTGTGTGCACGAGGAACCGAAGGGTGGTGGAGTGGTTTACCCGGTCCACGTACTCCGGCGGGGTCGAGAGCTCCGGCGAGCGTGGACTGGCTTCTCCGGCGAAGGAAACTCCGATTCCTTGCTCGGGGAGCCTCACGGAGGTGTGCACAAGCTTCTCCGAGGGCAGGACGGGGTTGGGGATGGCTCTGCTGGCCGGTCTATGGTGGCAGAGGGGTTGGGCGGCCGTGGACTCGCTGCGCATGGGCAAACGGCGACGAGCTAACTCCGGTGAGGTGTGGAGGGTGCGCGGAAGGGTGTAGTCGAAGCCTGGGAGGGCTTTATAAGCTCGGGCGCGGGCCACGGCGCGGGTTTGGCTCGGGCGCGGCGCGGGGCATGCGGGGACGCGCGCGAGCGTGCTCTGGCGCGGGCAGAAGGCGTCGAACACGTGGAGGTGAGTTTCTTCCAGTGTTCAAACGTCTCCAGAGATCGCAAACGTGCGAATCTCGCCATGAATCCGGCGCAGACCTCCTCCTGGCACCTAGGGCTATCTCACATGTGTGAGTTCCAAGGGATGATACGCCCTAGATCGGGAGATAGACGGGCGCCAAATCTGGCTTGTCTCACTGCCCGCTCAGCGACAAAACTGATGTCAAGTGCTGTCAAACGTCTGAGTCTCGGTCTCAAATTTTTCCAGGGGGTGCCTTAAGTGGTATAGCACATTTTTGGTATAGAACCCAAGTGGTTTTGGCGCCATCTTCAAAGTGAACACGGCTGGTCTTTGAATTAGGGCTAAAATGTGACTTAGAGGGAAATAGAGAGCTCTAGCTCTCTCTCCACTTGGAGATTTGAATTGGGGTTTCACCAGGGGTCTTTTTGCAATATTTCCCTCCCTTAATTGATGGTTATAATGTTGCTTAGGGTTTGGGTAAAAGTTACACATGCTTTGCCCACTTGTTCACTCTCTTTTCCCCCTTACTTAGGGTTTTGGAAGGTAGGGCTTTGGAGAGGTCTAGGGTTCTTCTCCCCCTATTATCCAAGGTACTAAGTGTGCAAGGATTAGAGTAATGCTTCTTATGTCATTGGCAACTTGATTAGCACATGAGCTCCAAAGTTCCTATGTGGTGCCCTAAGTCTTCACCATTGTGAACACAGCTTCTAGTGCCAAAGTGGCTCTAGCCAGGGTAACACCTGGGGTGTTACAGCCCTCCCCCCTTAAAGGAATCTCGTCCCGAGATTTAGGTAGAGTCCCCTGGAGGGTGCTTGAAGGTGTGTTGGTGCTATTTTTTTTCTTTATACTCAAGTTTCTTTTGTTAACTGCTCTTCGAATGTCATTCTCTTTGCAACTTCAGAAGGAAGCCCTTCTCAAGTTAAATCCACAACTTAGACTATCCTTGTTATCTAAGTTTTTCTTATAACTGAATTCAAAGGGCAGGTGGGGGTCTTGGGGTTACGTACCGACTCTTTTGGGTAGAAAGTCGGGGAAGCGAGAGCGTAGAAAATCCTCAGTCTCCCATGTAGCTTCCTCTGCTGAATGGTGACTCCACTGAACTTTATACATTCTGATTGACCTTGCCCGAGTTGATCTTTCCTTTTGATCTAATACCTTGACGGGGTACTCTTGGTAGGACAAGTCTGGTTCTATCTCAATGTCTGGTTCCGGTAGCACTTCAGTGGGTAAACGAACACATTTCCGCAGCTGAGATACATGGAACACATTATGAACCGCTGACATGTGAGGTGGCAATTCCACTTGATAGGCCACGGGTCCACAACTTGCTTTGATCTCATAGGGCCCGATGTAGCGAGGAGCTAACTTGCCCTTGATCCCGAATCTCTAGACACCCTTGGTTGGTGATACCTTGAGATAAACATGATCTCCTACCTCAAACTGTAGAGGCTTCCGCCTCCTATCATGATAGCTCCTTTGCCTGGCCTGAGCAGCTTCTAAGTTCTTGGTAATAACCCTGACCTTTGCCTCTGCCTCGAGTACCAAGTCTGGCCCAAAAATTTCCCTTTCTCCTGCTTGAGACCAATTAAGTGGGGTCCTACACCTTCTCCCATATAATGCCTCAAAAGGTGCCATCTTCAAACTGGACTGATAGCTGTTATTGTAAGAAAACTCTGCCAAGGACAGACACTTGTCCCAATCCTTTCCATAATGTAGTGCACATGCTCGCAACATGTCTTCCAAAATTTGATTCACCCTTTCTGTCTGGCCATCCGTTTGAGGGTGATATGCTGAGCTTCGGATTACTTGGGTCCCAAGTGATTCTTGCAGTTTCTCCCAAAAGTGTGCCACAAATAGTGCTCCTCTGTCAGATATGATGGTCTTCGGAATACCATGCAATCTTACTATCTGATCAACATAAATTTCAGCGTACTTCTCTGTCTTGTGGGTGGTGTGCACTGGCAAGAAATGAGCAGTCTTGGTCAATCTGACCACGATAACCCAAATAGAATCATGGTGCCTGGAGGTATTGGGTAATCCCACTATGAAGTCCATGCAAATGTCCTCCCATTTCCAAGATGGTATGGGAAGGGGTTGCAAATGGCCTGCTGCCTTCAAGTGACTAGCCTTAATTCTCTGGCAGGTGTCACATTCGGATATGTACATGGCAATTTCCCTTTTCATTCTAGTCCACCAATATAGAGATCTGAGATCATGATACATCTTGTTGCTACCAGGGTGCATGGAGAATTTGGAAAGGTGAGCTTCATCCAGTATCTTCTTTCTGAGCTCAGGGTCCTTAGGAACAACCAATCGATCTCCAAACCATAGAATTCCCTTGCTGTCCTGTCGGAAACACTTGTATTTTTCTGCCTTTTGCTTGATCATATCTTTGATAACCTGAACACCCTTATCCTCAACCTGTGCCCTGACTATTTGTTCTTGCAATGTGGGCTCCACCGAGATATAGCTTAGGTTACCCGAAGAAACAACTTCCAGGTTCAGCTTACACAACTCATCACACAGGGTGGTCACTCCCACATCCATGCTCATACAATTACACTGGGCCTTTCTGCTCAAGGCATCTGCCACAACATTGGCCTTACCTGGGTGGTAATGCACTTCTAAATCATAGTCCTTGATCAACTCTAACCATCTCCTTTGCCTCATGTTCAGATCTGCCTGAGTGAAGATGTATTTGAGACTCTTGTGATCAGTGTAGATGTTACAGTGAGCTCCCATCAGGTAGTGTCTCCATATCTTAAGAGCATGAACTACAGCTGCCAATTCTAGATCATGTGTAGGGTAGTTCTGCTCATGGGGCCTGAGTGCCCGGGAAGCATAAGCAATGACTCTGTTCTCTTGCATCAAGACACATCCCAATCCGGTACCAGAAGCATCACAATAAACTTCAAATGGCTTGGTGTTGTCAGATTGGGCCAGCACCGGGGCTGTTGTCAAATGCTGCCTCAAGGTATGAAAGGCATCTTCACACCTTTGGCTCCACTCAAATTTGACTCCCTTCTTTAACAGTTCAGTCATTGGCTTGGCAATTCTGGAGAAATCCGGAATAAATCGTCGGTAATACCCTGCCAATCCCAGAAAACTCCGAATTTGCTTCACTGTAGTTGGGGGTTTCCAATCCATTACCTCTTGCACCTTCTCAGGATCAACTGATATCCCATCCTGAGAAATTGTATGACCCAAAAATTTGATCTCCTTCAGCCAAAATTTGCATTTAGACAACTTAGCATACAATTGATGGTCACGCAGTCTCTGAAGTACAGTATGCAAGTGTTTGGTGTGCTCGGCTTCATTCTTGGAATAAACCAGAATATCATCAATGAAAACGACCACGAACTTGTCTAACTCCGGCATGAATACTGAGTTCATCAAGTACATAAAATAAGCCGGGGCATTGGTCAGCCCAAAAGACATCACCAAAAACTCATACAACCCATATCTGGTAGAGAAAGCCGTCTTGGGAATGTCACTGGCACGGATCTTGATCTGATGGTAACCTGAGCGAAGGTCTATCTTGGAGAATACCTTGGCCCCTACCAACTGATCAAACAGAACATCAATGCGGGGCAGTGGGTATTTGTTCTTGATAGTCACCGCATTGAGAGGGCGGTAGTCAACACACATTCTCAAACTCTCATCCTTTTTCTTCACAAATAATGCTGGACATCCCCATGGTGAAGTGCTTGGACGAATAAACCCCTTGTCCAACAACTCTTGCAATTGCTTCTTCAACTCTGCCAATTCCGCGGGAGGCATCCTATACGGTCTCTTGGAGATAGGAGCAGTCCCGGGTTGCAATTCGATGGCGAACTCAATATCTCGGTCAGGTGGCATCCCTGGCAATTCGTCTGGGAAAACATCTGGGTAGTCGCAGACCACTGGGATCTTTTCCACCGGGGATTCTATCATAACAAAGGCACAAGATCGGGTACAACCCTGGTCGGGTAAATACAAAACAGTCTCGCCATAAGCAGGGGAATGGATTTCAATGGCTCTGGCTGCAATGTCCAATACTGCCTGATGCCTGGTCAACCAGTCAGCTCCCAAAATAATATCCACGCTATCCAATCCTAAGATGAGAAGGGTGGTTCTAATCACCAGACTACCAAATTTTATAGACACTTGCCTGTTGATTTGATAAGTGGCAACTCTGCCTCCTGGTGTTGAAATTGTAATGCCCCCATCGGTATGGTGAAAGGGCAACTGGCATTTGGCACTAAACTTGGCACTGATAAAACTATGTGAAGCACCGGAATCAAAAAGAACAATAGCAGGAAAATTTAATACTGTAAAGATACCAGTCATGACGGGTGCTCCCTCTGGAATGTCAGCCATGGTGGTGAAGTTCAGCCTGCCTTGCCTTACTTGCACCTTCTGTCTCTTGCCTTGGTTCTGATTGACATTCTGCCCCTGCCTCTGCTGGTTCCTGGGGCAATTCTTGGCATAGTGCCCAGTGTTGCCACATGTGAAGCATCTGTTGTCATTGGCCTGGCGGTACTGCTGCTGCTGCTGATTGCTCCTCTGAGCGGGAAATTGGGTGCGGTTGGGTGCCTGCTGCTGCTGCTGGGGTCAGATCACCCATCGCCCTTGCTGTTGCTGGGGTCCCCTGCCCTGGGTGTCGGACACAATCCTGAAGCGCTGAGGCTGAGCTGAGGGTCCTGCCACGGGGGTCTTCCTCTTCTTCTCTGCCTGTCTAGCTGTAATGCAGTCCTCCTGGGAGATAGCCATGTTGACCAGCTCATTGTAGCTGTTGGCCCTAACGGTGTTGAGACGATCCCGGAGCTTAGTGCTGAGCCCCCTTCTGAATCTGTCCCTCTTCTTCTCATCTGTATCTGCATGATATCCCGCGTACTGGCACAAGTCATTAAAGGCCTGGGCATACTGCAACACTGTCCTGTTGCCCTGAGTGAGTGCCAAGAACTCATTGAGTTTCCTGTCCATGATCCCGGCGGGTATATGGTGTCCTCTAAAAGCTGCCTTGAACTCCCTCCACTCCACCTCTCGGTCCTCTGGCTGCATAGCAAGAAAATGATCCCACCAAGTCCTTGCGGGTCCGCGAAGCTGCTGGGTGGCGAACCTGACTTTGGTGACCTCTGAGCAAGCCCCATGGAGTAGTGGGAATTTGGATTCCACCACTCGCAGCCATACATCTGCGTCAAGTGGGTCCTCCGCCCTTGTGAACAGTGGAGGCTGGGTGCTGAGGAATTCCTGATAGGTGGCCGCCGCGGGGTGACGCTGGTGGTCTCCACCACCATAATGCTGGGGTGGTGGCTGACGTTGAGCCAGCTGCCTCAGGATCTCATTCTGCTGAGCCATGAGCTCCTGCAGAGTGGGAGGTGGTGGCGGCGGCGGAGGAACGTGCTCGTTCTGGCCACGACGCTGCCTCCCGGCCATCTGAAAAACCACATATATACTTAACACCATAACTCCAAGTTCAAGGTTTAATCGCGGCGAAAAGAGTCAAAAGCAAAATGATAGACTCCAACTTCAACAAAAGGATTTAAAAAGGCATAAATTCTCCTTCCAAATTTAAAACTGATAACAGCATCCATCAAGCATGTTTCCAAAAGAGTTTAACACGATTACATCAAATTGTTCCAAAATGACTCAACTCTACCTAGCCTAGTACCCCAAGGGTGCAAAAGCTAAGCTAGCTGCGAGGAGTCCGACTGTCCATCTTCTAAGCCTACCCTGGACACCTAGTGAGCGAACGAAGCAACACTTGACTCGAGGGAGGGTGGTCTTCCCGAGCCAGCAGTGTCCACACTGGAGGCAGGCTCATCTCCTCCCTCAATGTCGACGTCCTTGTTGGCCTCCTGGTCCTGGATCTCCTGGTGGTGCATGTCCAGGTGCTCGTTAGCCTCAGCAAGCTGCTGCTGAGTGTTAATGAGCTGATCCTCGAGGACCTCGATGGTGTTCTCCCTGGTACCTACCAGCTCCTCCAACTCCTGAATATCAGTGGATAGCTGCTCCACCTGCAAATCCTTCTCCACCATTTCTTGAGATAAATCAACCACAAGCTCCTCTCTGTTATCCAGCGTGATCTTTGTTGCCTCCAGCAGTGCCATCAGATGGGACATTGCCTCACCGCGCATCACCTGCAGACGGTACAGAGCATTCATGCACCGTACTGTCAAGTGCGCAGTCTGACCTGGGTAGATGGCCCAGATGTCCTTGGCATGCTCCACCCGATCCTTCCACATTGGGTCGTCCTCCTTCTCAGCGGGGAACAAGCCAATGGGGTGGGTAGCCAGCTCCAAGGGATGGAATCCGCAGAAGGTAGTCAATCCATGCAGAGCGATCGCCTCGATCGTGTCCTCTGCCGGTACCCGAAAGACTCGGAGTCCAAGGAGCGCCATCCTGGCTGCAGGGGATGAGGCTCCAAGGTCATCCTCACCCTATAGTGAGGCACTCGGTGCTTCTCGAACTGCTGCACCGCGTACTGAGGGGGTGTCGTGTATCCAGCCCCCTGAAGTACCTCCCACAAAATGCGGGGAAAGCCCTCTCGTGCAAGCCCGTCAGTGTGGGTCAGTGCATTTCCGTCATCGGAGGATCCGTGGGAAGTCATCTGTGTACGGTTAAGCGTAAGTAAAAGAAAAAGAATTATAAAAAAAGAATAAGGAAAAGTAAAACTCACCCTGTCTCTAGTTAAGTAGAAAGGCACTAGGGACCTAATTGGTTGTTATCTTATTTTTAAGTCCTTTACTCAGTTATCCATTTGCTTAATTATGAATGCATGCATGCTTGTCCTGAACGGCCTCACAACAAGATAAAAGGAATAGGGAGGAACTCCCATCCTGTAAAAGTGGCCTGTAGGGCCTAGTTACTTAGCCACCTAGCTACCCTTCTCTTATCCTAAGGCTTCACGTCCTAGGTCTATCCTGCTCGCCCTACTATCTATCCAACCTTGTTTCTATCCAGTTTTTATTTAGAAAATTGATGGTATTTACATTTTATTGATTCCTCTGTGGTGGTACAAGCTCCGATACCAGCTGTGGCGGAACTGCCCGAATTATTCCAACTTAAGTGCCCAAGTCCCGCCTTAGAGGCTAGACCACACTTAAATGGGAATAACCCGTCAATCCCTCGGATCTAGTCCGACACGGCCACTGACAGGATCAAGTACCACAATCTCACTCGAAGGTTAGTCACAGAGTAAATACAATAAAGCATAAAACCATACATGTCACAATGTTAAATTATTACATCACCATCATCATCATCGGAGTTTTTGCAAAAGTATCCATCATTGTTCGAAGTGCAGCGGAATAAAACTAACGGTCATTAACAGAGAGAGATGGGGAAGCCTGTCCCATCACTCCTCATGCTCCTCCTCAGCCGAGGCAGGGTCCCACTCAACAGTCCAACCCGGTGGCAAGGTGGACGGCCAAGTTATCCCAGCAACCATCTCCTCCAGAGAACCTGTAAAATTTATGCCACAAGCTAGGCTGAGTATACTAATACTCAGCTAGACTTACCCGGTGTGAGGAGTCTACTCCTCTACCTCTAGACATGCAGCTGTTTGGCTGTGGGGTTTGGTTGCCAAAAGCACTAGCTGAGTTTCTAAATCAAGATTTTAACTTAATCAAAGTTAAGTGTGACTCTCTTAAGGCTAAAAGTGGACTATCTACTCATTCATGGTAGCAAGCATCATTAACAGTCAACATCTTATCTCAACTCATCATACTTCCACTTATTACTCAATGCAGTACAATGGATCAAGCAGTCTCATTAGATGCGAGAAGCAGACGATTCGAATCGAGTTTTTTTTATCCTTGCAAGGTAAACCTAAACACACGACATGTAGGGGCACTCCGTCCCCATCGATTCCCTGGCAATAGAAAGGGGCTCACCGCCTTGGCGTACAATGCCTCACTGACCCCGACTGGCCGTCGTGCAGTGACCGCACTTGTACCCACCATAACCGGAATGGGAGACCTCGTCTCAGGTCGCGTGAGGAGGGCAATCTGCGGGCAGGTTCACTCAGGTACTAGGCTTACCGATTTACCATATTTCTCGGTATGTGTTTAGTACGTTCAAACGCTTGACACAGGTATCCGCACGTTAATCCTTATTCCATTTTCCATCTTGTAAACAACCAATCCCCATGGATTGTTGTCCACCAACTAGTATCATGACAGTGTGAAAGTGGGTATAATCAATTTCCTGATCTCGCGCGAGTGCTAGAAAAATCACTCGTCTTCTACCGAGATCCTAATTAAATAAAGCAACTACTCGACCTCTCATACTAGTATTCATCTCAAAAGGATTCCTGAGATCATGCAACTAGGGTTTCAAACAATTCCTACACCTAAGTGCACAATCAATCCTACAATCATTAAGTGAAGTAAAATAGCATAAATAACAGGTTATGCATAAAACCGGGGCTTGCCTTCCAAAGCAGTGGCAGGCAGGTCCTCTGGTGCAGGCTCGGGTGCTGGATCTGGGGCTACCTCCTGAGCAGCTCCTTGCTCCGGCACGAGGATGTACTCTCCGTCAGCAAGATTACAGTCTATCGAAATGCAATGAACATGTATGTCATGATTATGCAAGATTTAAGAACATTAAGCTAAAAGAAACTAAGTTAAGAAGTAACTTAGGGTTTTCTTAGTCACGCGGGGCTTCTAGTGGTATATATATATATAGATACATAGACTTATGACCCTTTAAACTTAGGTTTTCTTTTACGATAACATAGTGGTTTGGTATTGCCTTGATATATTTTAGTGGACAGATTACAAAGTTTTTGGGACAACATTTATTCACATCTTTCATTTTTCTTTCCTTAATTTCCATTTAGGGCTTTTAGTGTAGGTTTGAACTACAACAGGGTTTTAATAATTTCCAAAAATTCTGTAAAAATTACAGTGGGTTGTCACTGGCTATTCTAGATTGTTTTAAGAATTTGAGGCTTAAAGTATAAAAGTTAGGCTTTAAACAAAAATAACAAAAGTTAGGCAAAATGGGCCACTTCACACTACACCTCTTAGTTAGGTGTAGGTTCTGTCCTAAAGGTTATTTTTGTTGGCATCCTCTGGTAATAATAGGCCTCTGTGCTAAAAATCACAGAAAACTAAGGGGTGATTATTTAGTTATGATTTTCTTAAGTTTAATGTCAACAAGGCACTTTCTACTACATTATTATTTGAAAAATGTCAAACAGCAGATTTCATATTTTTCTTAAGTTCTCTCTAATAAAACAATAGTTATCCCAAGGGTGGGGGTGTTTTTACCTTGGGGTTATTTTTGTAGAGTTTTTCTAAGTTTCACTTGTTTTATTAAAACAACAGGGATCTTACTTATTTTACACTAAAACAAGGTATGATATATTTTTCCAGTGAACTATATTGAATAAGTAACCTAACAAAAATAGAGGTACTCTCTGGTTCATTAATTAAATTACATTTTCTATTTTCCTTATCCTTAAGCATATTATAGAATAAGGGGTAAAACTAACTTAAATGGAGTGGACATAGAGGTTTAACATTTTTAAACAGGTTAGTAGGTAAATATAAACTTCTCCAAATTTTCCTAACCCTAGTCAAATAGCCTAACTATTTTTCTTACTATTATTTAGCTTTTGGCCAAAACTAACATTAAATCAGAACTTTTAAGTTTTCCACAGCACCAAGGGGTTTTATATTTTTCTTAAATAGGTTACATTAATTGGAGTCTGACAAAATTGGTTTGACCAAATTTGGATGATTTAAACAGAAGTTATGCATTTTCAAAGTTGCTGTCCAATTTAAAAACAGATTTAATTGAGGTTTTCTGGAAAAACAGTATACACCGAGGTCCCTGGGTTTAAACTAAATCCGCCCTCACAAATCTACCCCCACGCCACTATTCCCCTGTGTCTCTGACATTTCATAAAACCCCCTGACCTTTCTTCCCTCTCACCCGCAGTCCTTCCCCTCACTGAAACAGTAACCGCGGGAAAGAAAAGGGCGGCGCGGCTTACCGGCGGCGAGGGAGGTCCGGCGAAGGGTGGGGTCGGCTCGGGGAGACTCTGGCGGTCACGTCGAGGTACGGCTCGACGTCGGAGATGGCCGGAATCGCCCGGTCCACGCTGGCAGGCGGGTGTCCTCGTCGGCGGCGAGTATACCGGCCAAACCACGGCGAAGTGGTTCAATCCAAGGGCACAGTGAGCATCACGGGGTCACGCTGCGACTGTGTGCACAAGGAATCGAAGGGTGGTGGAGTGGTTTACCCGGTCCACGTACTCCGGCGGGGTCGAGAGCTCCGGCGAGCGTGGACTGGCTTCTCCGGCGAAGGAAACTCCGATTCCTTGCTCGGGGAGCCTCACGGAGGTGTGCACAAGCTTCTCCGAGGGCAGGACGGGATTGGGGATGGCTCTGCTGGCCGGTCTATGGTGGCAGAGGGGTTGGGCGGCCGTGGACTCGCTGCGCACGGGCAAACGGCGACGAGCTAACTCCGGTGAGGTGTGGAGGGTGCGCGGAAGGGTGTAGTCGAAGCCTAGGAGGGCTTTATAAGCTCGGGCGCGGGCCACGGCGCGGGTTTGGCTCGGGCGCGGCGTGGGGCATGCGGGGACGCGCGCGAGCGTGCTCTGGCGCGGGCAGAAGGCGTCGAACACGTGGAGGTGAGTTTCTTCCAGTGTTCAAACGTCTCCAGAGATCGCAAACGTGCGAATCTCGCCATGAATCCGGCGCAGACCTCCTCCTGGCACCTAGGGCTATCTCACATGTGTGAGTTCCAAGGGATGATACGCCCTAGATCGGGAGATAGACGGGCGCCAAATCTGGCTTGTCTCACTGCCCGCTCAGCGACAAAACTGATGTCAAGTGCTGTCAAACGTCTGAGTCTCGGTCTCAAATTTTTCCAGGGGGTGCCTTAAGTGGTATAGCACATTTTTGGTATAGAACCCAAGTGGTTTTGGCGCCATCTTCAAAGTGAACACGGCTGGTCTTTGAATTAGGGCTAAAATGTGACTTAGAGGGAAATAGAGAGCTCTAGCTCTCTCTCCACTTGGAGATTTGAATTGGGGTTTCACCAGGGGTCTTTTTGTAATATTTCCCTCCCTTAATTGATGGTTATAATGTTGCTTAGGGTTTGGGTAAAAGTTACACATGCTTTGCCCACTTGTTCACTCTCTTTTCCCCCTTACTTAGGGTTTTGGAAGGTAGGGCTTTGGAGAGGTCTAGGGTTCTTCTCCCCCTATTATCCAAGGTACTAAGTGTGCAAGGATTAGAGTAATGCTTCTTATGTCATTGGCAACTTGATTAGCACATGAGCTCCAAAGTTCCTATGTGGTGCCCTAAGTCTTCACCATTGTGAACACAGCTTCTAGTGCCAAAGTGGCTCTAGCCAGGGTAACACCTGTGGTGTTACAGTGACGCTGCCTAGCTGCCATCTGAAAACAGAGATTGCCGCCATTGTTATCCCAACTCACAATTTCGGACGACAAGATATTATCTCATATGGAAGGAAAAATGTCATAATCATAATATTAGGTTCGAAATGAAGATAACATGGTGACAACATCCCATAGATTTCAAAAGTTCACAGGGTTACATCAATCAGGGGAAGATACCCGTAAGCCTAGTCCAAAATCTGACATTAACTAAGCTCGCATAGGTTTCTATCCGACTAAAAGTGTCGAAACGATTGATTAAGCCTGAGCGGTGGAAGCGACACTGGATGCGGGTGAGGGAGGCATCGCGGAGGTAGTCCCATTGGCACTAGGGGCTGGTCCTATGTAACACCCAAAATCTGGTTTTGGGGATTAGTAGAAGAAATCAAAATAAAAGGGTCCCTAATGGATAATTAAACTTAGGAATTCACCCTTTCTAAAATAAATAGTAAAATTTAAAAGCAATGGGAATACATATATATATATGTAATAAAAGAGTTATAATTTATTATCCCCTTCAGGAAATATATAAAATATTCTCTTTTGAGTTAAAGTCACATTTGTTAAAAGAATTCATATTAACTTCTTCCTAAATTAATAGGGTAAGGCATATTGAATTATTGGAGATACTTTTAATTAGATATACATTCAATATAATGACTTCTTTGGAAAAAGTGAATGTGAAGCATCCTATCTAAATAAATAAAATAAAAGTTTGCATCATTCTGGGATTATACTGGTTCTTGCGTATAAACTGGACTTTGAAATTCAAAACAGATTTGAATTAGTGACTCATTTAGATTTAAAATGGTTGAAAACAAATAGAAGTTTAAATTTGAAAAGGAAAAGGTGAAGGAAACCTGCGCCTGGGCCAAAACCCCTTTGTCTCGGCCCACCAACACCACCGCGCAGCCCATCTGCCGTCCACAGTCTTAACCGCGGGCCAAATTCCTGAACGCCAGCCCACTCTACGTTCTTTCCTTTTCTTTTTCTTGTGTGGCGCTTACATGTGGGTCCGCTTCGTCTATCGTTCTCCTCCTCCACTCGGACTTGCTGCCGCCTGCCGGCAACAGTGCCCGCGGAAACCGCACAGGGTTGTTGGTCGAGGATTCCCTTGTCACGCGCATATAAATGGAGCCCTACCACTCCCCTTCCTCCATCAAATCGAGGCCATAACCAGGCCGATGGGTGACTCGCCAAACGCCAGGGGGGTTTGGTGCTCGTGCGGCCGCCATGGATTCAACCCGGCTGCGCGGTCGTTCGGATCGCGTATGGTGGTCGGAGTGCCTAATTGAAGAACGCTGGAGCATGTGGTGCTCTCGACGGGCGCGATTGGTGGGCTTGGGGTGATCAATTTCTCACTGGCAAACAAATTTCCGCCGTGGGCCATGGTGCATCGTGTGCAGACGGTTGTGCCGCGCTAGTTCATGTAAGGATGATTCGTTCGGATCCGCCATGATCTTCTGCCCATTCTGCGCTTACTCTCGTATGGATTGGGGCACTGGGGTGGCTGATGCTTCTCCTCGTCGGCGTGCCATGCCGTGTTGGGCGGCGCGGCTGCCACCGCCGTGGAGCTTGGGATGGCGAGTGGGCACGATGGACTGTGACCGTTGATCTGGCCAGGACCGGCAGAGATCAAGTCATGGGATAACGATAAAGCGTTCTGAATCTCGACCGTCCGATTTGGATTGATCGGGTGAGATCTGGTCTTAGGGGTTTTAAATCTGGGACGTTGCTTTTGGATCCGAGGGCTTGGATTGCGTACCGGTTCGATAAAGCCAAGATCTAATCCTGACATTCGATATTTGATCGGACGGCCGAGAGTAAACCGTACCCCTTCGGCCGGGCCGTTTTGCAGAAGAGACCCTGCGATTTTTAGAAATATACCCGCCATCCTTTCCAGGCAAAAATAAATTACAGCCGATCCCAGAACATTATGTTTTAGCCCCTGCGTTCTCGATAATTTTTGCTCGCAGTCCATAAATCCCAGAAATTCATAAAATAAATGTTAAAAATACATAGAAACTTGTTTATTCCATAACTCATTCATTTTAACTCTGTGTTAGTCCACTAAAACTGCGTTAGTTTCACAAAAATATTTTCTAAGTAGTAATAACATTATTTGTAGCATATAAAGTACTTTTATACTTAGATATTTATTTAACTTATATTAGTAGACTAACTCTTATAATCAAGGTTGACATTTCTATAATTATAAATTTAATATAATATGATTTCTAAACAAGTTATAATCTGGATTAAATTTTACTTAACCATTTGGAGTATATTTTCGTATATGATGTATATTAACCAATTTATAATATAGTTTAATATGAAAATCACTTTTATCTTCCATAAATCAAAACTCCTTAACCGTAACTCCGATTTTAGTAGTTCTCGAACTCCCGATCTTGTAGCGACGCGTATATTATTATTATGCAGTTTGTTCTTATGTTTGGTGTAATGTTAATTATGTCTATACCATGTTTGTTTGTATTGCTACGACTAGCGTGAGGTCACGAGCCACCTGAAAATCATCCTGGTACCTGGAATCTAAAGTCCCAGGCAAGTTGTGCCCTTAATCACTTCTTTTTACCTACTCATGTTCTAATTAATCATAATGATCTGCATAGGTTAATTTTGATGGGACCCAATAGGTTACCCTAGTTTGATTATCTTTATACCTTGTTTACCACTGAACTTTTTGGGTACTACTTGCTAGTGCTTTATGTGGTTTTGGGTATGAAGATACATTATTCATGATCACACTTTTATTATCTGTTTATTATTACTGTTCATGATAAGATCATTATGTTAATTGGAACATGGAGCGACCACCCATGAAAATAGAGCTACCACAAGGGTTTATGGATGCCCTTGGCTGATTAATTAGGAAAGCTAGTGGAAGACTACCTTACCCGAAAGGGGCAAGGGCAGTAGGGGAGTGGTCAGTGTAGGGAGGTCCTTGGGATGATTTTTCTACGATGGCGATCATGCGAGGGATCCCTGCATTGGAGATTTCTATAAACTGTAGCGGGTTTTCTGAAGCTAGTGGAACTTTGTAAAGGCCTCGTAGTGTTACCCTGCCTCGCCTCCTCGATAGAGGTGTATGGGAAGTCGCGATCCCTTGGCAGATGGGTAACATGACTTGTGGGTAAAGATGTGCAACCTCTGCAGAGTGTAAAACTGGTATACTAGCCGTGCTCACGGTCATGAGCAGCTCGGACCCTCACATGATTAAATTATGGAACTAAATTCAATTTGTCATATGCATTGCATCGCAGGTGATGTTGTTACTTTTGTTATGCTACTTAATTGGGTTGGTATTTACTTATACTTAATAATTGCTAATAAAATTTTGACCAACTTTAAAAGCAATGCTCAGCTCTAACCATCTTCTTTGGTAAGCCTTACACTTCACGTGAACTCCCACCTTTGGCGAGTTCATGCACATTATTCCCCACAACTTGTTGAGCGATAAACGTATGTGAGCTCACTCTTGTTGTCTCACACCCCCCACAGGTCAAGAACAGGTACCACAGGATGAGGCGCATGGAGGATGCTGCGATGTGTTCGTGAGAGGTCTGGGTCGTCGTATCCCAGTCAACTTTGGGTTGCTGGACCGTTGTCTCCTTATAATGTAATTATTTATTTATTTTTTTATAGAACTCCAATTATATAGTAAAGTTGTGACATTCGATCCTATGCCATGATTCATCATATGTGTGAGACTTGGTCCCAGCACACCTGGTATCATGTTCGCGCCCGGGTCTTGGTGCCCCTGAAATCCGGGTGTGACAGAAGTGGTATCAGAGGAATGTTGACTGTAGGACGAAACCTAGATAGAAATGGACACACCATTACCTTCTTACCTTACTCTGATTCTTTTCTAAGCTTATCTTAATCTTTTCTCATCTATTTCTGCTTTACTCTGATTATTCTCATCTTTTTTCTTTCTAAAGACAAATGTGGATTTCACACTTTGAAATCATGTACCTAAAGAGACCTTTAGGAATAGGAGACCTAATCTTGGGAACAAAAACAAAACTATTTTTATAGGCATCTATATGCTTGAATGCTTATTCTTATGATACTTGTCTGATTTGGATCTTTGATTGAGTGTGATGAGTTGTGGAGTAATGTCCACAATTACATCTGCATATACATATAGGCATAAATATAATTCATAAGATAACTAAATAAATCTAGATTATCCTTCATTAAAGATCTATCTCATCTCAATAGATCCATCTTATCTTAAAAGATACTCTCACACCTTAATAGATTCATCTTATCTTGAAAAGATGTTATCTTATCCTGATAGATCTAACTGACATCAAAAGATTCTACCTTATCGTTATGGATTCATCTTGCCCTAATTAGCATATTTATCCCACTCTAGAATAACAACCATGAGTTAATCCAAAAATTTATTTAGATCTTAACTAGTCTAATCTAGTCATATCCGATCTGATCTAGATCCTATCTAATCTAATATGATCTAATCTAAGGTGGTCTACTTAAACAGATTAGTGATACTGGTAGAAGAGACTAGACCCTACTATCCAGGTATTAACTTAACTTCGCACATTAGACCAACTCAACCATGGGCACAAAATCTAACCTAGCCAATAGAGTCTTGATGGATTGCATAATCTATCTATCTCCACCAAACCTCAAACAAACTTTTGACCTACATCATGTAATCTATCTCACCCATATCTATCTTAAACATACTCTGGTAACTCCGAGGATATACACTGACCCCGACTCAATGAAACCAAGACCAAAAAAGGACAAGATCAACCTTGTCAAGGAAGGAGAGAAGTCAAACTCGATCTTCAGATGCATTACCACCCAACAAGGAGTTCTTTCTCACCATAAACTTTCTTACCCCAAGCTATTCTTGCCCTAACCTATCCATCTCTTATATCCTACCTAATAAGTAGCTAGATACCTATCACCCATTAAGGACTATTAGAAAAAGGGAAATTCTTAAATTTTTAACTAATGGAAACTAAAAGCTAATTTACACATCAATTTCTCTATATTCCTTTTCTAACTAATCTCGAGGACGAGATTATTTTTAAGGGGGGTAGGATTTGAAACACCCGAAATCTGGTTTTGGGGATTAGTAGAAGAAATCAAAATAAAAGGGTCCCTAATGGATAATTAAACTTAGGAATTCACCCTTTCTAAAATAAATAGTAAAATTTAAAAGCAATGGGAATTAATATATATATATGTAATAAAAGAGTTATAATTTATTATCCCCTTCAGGAAATATATAAAATATTCTCTTTTGAGTTAAAGTCACATTTGTTAAAAGAATTCATATTAACTTCTTCCTAAATTAATAGGGTAAGGCATATTGAATTATTGGAGATACTTTTAATTAGATATACATTCAATATAATGACTTCTTTGGAAAAAGTGAATGTGAAGCATCCTATCTAAATAAATAAAATAAAAGTTTGCATCATTGTGGGATTATACTGGTTGTTGCGTATAAACTGGACTTTGAAATTCAAAACAGATTTGAATTAGTGACTCATTTAGATTTAAAATAGTTGAAAACAAATAGAAGTTTAAATTTGAAAAGGAAAAGGTGAAGGAAACTTGTGCCTGGGCCAAAAACCCTTTGTCTCGGCCCACCAACACCCCCGCGCAGCCCATCTGCCGTCCACAGTCTTAACCGCGGGCCAAATTCCTGAATGCCAGCCCACTCTACGTTCTTTCCTTTTCTTTTTCTTGTGTGGCGCTTACATGTGGGTCCGCTTCGTCTATCGTTCTCCTCCTCCGCTCTGACTTGCTGCCATCTGCCGGCAACAGTGCCCGCGGAAACCGCGCAGGGTTGTTGGCCGAGGATTCCCTTGTCACGCGCATATAAATGGAGCCCTACCACTCCCCTTCCTCCATCAAATTGAGGCCATAACCAGGCCGATGGGTGACTCGCCAAACGCCAGGGGGTTTGGTGCTCGTGCGGCCGCCATGAATTCAACCCGGCTGCGCGGTCGTTCGAATCGCGTATGGTGGTCGGAGTGCATAATTGAAGAACGCTGGAGCATGTGGTGCTCTCGACGGGCGCGATTGGTGGGCTTGGGGTGATCTATTTCTGACCGGCAAACAGATTTCCGCCGTGGGCCATGGTGCATCATGTGCAGAGGGTTGTGCCACGCCAGTTCAGGTAAGGATGATTCGTTCGGATCCGCCATGATCTTCTGCCCATTCTGCGCTTACTCTCGTATGGATTGGGGCACTGGGGTGGCTGATGCTTCTGCTCGTCGGTGTGCCATGCCGTGTTGGGCGGCGCGGCTGCCGCCGCCGTGGATCTTGGGATGGCGACTGGGCACGATGGACTGTGACCGTTGATCTGGCCGGGACCGGCAGAGATCAAGTCATGGGATAACAATAAAGCGTTCTGAATCTCGACCGTCCGATTTGGATTGATCGGGTGAGATCTGGTCTTAGGGGTTTTAAATCTGGGACGTTGCTTTTGGATCCGAGGGCTTGGATTGCGTACCGGTTCGATAAAGCCAAGATCTAATCCTGGCCTTCGATATTTGATCGGACGACCGAGAGTAAACCGTACCCCTTCGGCCGGGCCGTTTTGCAGAAGAGACCCTGCGATTTTTAGAAATATACCCGCCATCCTTTCCATGCCAAAATAAATTACAGCCAAGCCCTAAACATTATGTTTTAGCCCCTGCGTTCTCGAGAATTTATGCTCGCAGTCCATAAATCCCAGAAATTCATAAAATAAATGTTAAAAATACATAGAAACTTGTTTATTCCATAACTCATTCATTTTAACTCTGTTTTAGTCCACTAAAACTGCGTTAGTTTCCCAAAAATATTTTCTAAGTAGTAATAACATTATTTGTAGCATATAAAGTACTTTTATACTTAGATATTTATTTAACTTATGATTAGTAGACTAACTCTTCTAATCAAGGTTGACATATCTATAATTATAAATTTAATATAATATGATTTCTAAACAAGTTATAATCTGGATTAAATTTTACTTAACCATTTGGAGTATATTTTCGTATATGATGTATATTAACCAATTTATAATATAGTTTAGTATGAAAATCACTTTTATCTTCCATAAATCAAAACTCCTTAACCGTAACTCCAATTTTAGTAGTTCTCGAACTCCCGATCTTGTAGCGACGCGTATATTATTATTATGCAGTTTGTTCTTATGTTTGGCGTAATGTTAATTATGTCTATACCATGTTTGTTTGTATTGCTACGACTAGCGTGAGGTCACGAGCCACCTGAAGATCATCCTGGTACCTGGAATCTAAAGTCCCAGGCAAGTTGTGCCCTTGATCACTTCTTTTTACCTACTCATGTTCTAATTAATCATAATGATCTGCATAGGTTAATTTTGATGGGACCCAATGGGTTACCCTAGTTTGATTATCTTTATACCTTGTTTACCACTGAACTTTTTGGGTAGTACTTGCTAGTGCTTTATGTGGTTTTGGGTATGAAGATACATTATTCATGATCACACTTTTATTATCTGTTTATTATTACTGTTCATGATAAGATCATTATGTTAATTGGAACATGGAGCGACCACCCGGGAAAATAGTGCTACCACAAGGGTTTATGGACGCCCTTGGCTGATTAATTAGGAAAGCTAGTGGAAGACTACCTTACCCGAAAGGGGCAAGGGCAGTAGGGGAGTGGTCAGTGTAGGGAGGTCCTTGGGATGATTTTGCTGCGATGGCGATCATGTGAGGGATCCCTGCATTGGAGCTTTCTATAAACTGTAGTGGGTTTTCTGAAGCTAGTGGAACTTTGTAAAGGCCTCGTAGTGTTACCCTGCCTCGCCTCCTCGGTAGAGGTGTATGGGAAGTCGCGATCCCTTGGCAGATGGGTAACATGACTTGTGGGTAAAGATGCGCGACCTCTACAGAGTGTAAAACTGGTATACTAGCCGTGCTCACGGTCATGAGCAGCTCGGACCCTCACATGATTAAATTATGGAACTAAATTCAATTTGTCATATGCATTGCATCGCAGGTGATGTTGTTACTTTTGTTCTGCTACTTAATTGGGTTGGTATTTACTTATACTTAGTAATTGCTAATAAAATTTTGACCAACTTTAAAAGCAATGCTCAGCTCTAACCATCCTCTTTGGTAAGCCTTACACTTCACGTGAACTCCCACCTTTTGCGAGTTCATGCACATTATTCCCCACAACTTGTTGAGCGATGAACGTATGTGAGCTCACTCTTGCTGTCTCACACCCCCCATAGGTCAAGAACAGGTACCACAGGATGAGGCGCATGGAGGATGCTGCGATGTGTTCGTGAGAGGTCTAGGTCGTCGTCTCCCAGTCAACTTTGGGTTGCTGGACCGTTGTCTCCTTATAATGTAATAATTTATTTATTTTGTATAGAACTCCTATTATATAGTAAAGTTGTGACATTCGATCCTGTGCCATGATTCATCAAATGTATGAGACTTGGTCCCAGCACACATGGTGATTATGTTCGCGCCCGGGTCTTGGTGCCCCTGAAATCCGGGTGTGACATCCTAGCTCCTCTGGAGCCTCTTCTCCCTCGCTTCCGGCTTCATTTGCCTCCATCTCCAAGTGGTGCATGTCCAGGTGGTCATTTGCTTCTTCGAGTTCCCTCTGCACATCGTGGAGCTGGTTCTCCAAGACATCAATAGTGTTGTCTCGGATCTCCACCTGCTGCTCCAAGGTGGTAATGCGCTGGCTCAGCCTTTCCACCTGCAGATCCTTCTCCACCAACTCGGAGGATAAATCGACCACAGAATCTTCTCGACTGTCGAGAGTGAGCTTGGTGGTTTGAGCGATGTTAGCAAGGTGTGCCATAGCGTCGCTCTGAAGGGCCTGAAGACGGTACAGCGCACTCATGCACTGAACGGTGACCCTCCCAACCAAGTCAGGATACATTGCCCACACATCCTTCACATGGCTCACGCGGTTACACCACATGTGGTCATCCTTCTTCTCAGCAGGGAAGAGTCCCAAGGGGTGCATCACCATCTCCAGGGGATGGTAGCCACAGAAAGTCATAAGAGTCTTCATGGCTGCCGCTTCAGTGGTGTCGTCCGTCCTGAATCCAATTGTCTCGGAATCAAGAGAACGCCAACCAGGCTGAAGGGGATGAGCCTCCAAAGTCAGCCAGACCCGACAACGAGGTACCCGATGCTCCTCATACAACTGCACCGTGTACAAAGGGGGCGTAGGGTAACCGGCGGAGTTAAGCACTTCCCACAAGATGGAAGTAAAGCCATCGTGAGAAAGGAAGTCAGAACTGAAACGAGTGTCTCCTCCACTAGCGAGGGTGGGTGAATTCATTTGCGGAAGGGTATCAAAGGTAAAGATTATGGTGGAAGGAAAAAAATAAAAGAGTCCGGATGGTTTTTAAAGGAAGTGGGTTAGCTCAAGTTTTAATTCCTTTTTGTGTTTATAATGCATGCATGCTGGAAGTAACATCTCCTCTCCAAATAATAGGGTGCTCTTAGGGCATCCTAAGAAAGTCTAAGTACTGGCCCACGGGGCCTAATTAATTAGCCACCTATTTCTCCCTCTATGCCTAAGGCCTTTCGTCCTAGGTCTAGCTGTCTAGTCCTAACGATCCGTAGCAGTTTCTAGGCAAGTTTTAATTTTGAAAATGGTATTCATGGTTTATTGTCCTTTTCTGTGGTAGAATTTGCTCCGATACCAGCTGTGGCAGAACCACCCGAATTATTCCAGCTTAAGTGACTAAGTCACGCCTCAAGGGTCGCAACACACTTAAATCGGAATAACCCATCAGTCCCTCAGATCTAGTCTGATATAGCCACTTAACTAGGATCAAATTCCACAATCTCACTCGAAGGTGAGTCACAAAAGAAATACAATAAAACAGGAAACCTCAAATTAAGTACTGAATTATTACATAGACCGGAGTTTTTCGAGTAGCAAATAAGGGTTCACGAAATAAAATGCAGCGGATAATCGATGTCGTCGGTATCGAGGTAATGGGCAAGGCCTAGCCCACTACTCCTCGTGCTCCTCTCCTGCTGGAGCAGCATCCCACTCGACCGTCCAACCCGGTGGCAGGGTGGTAGGCCAAGTCACACCATCAACCATATCCTGAATCGCACCTGCAAAAATTATGCCACAAGCAAGGCTGAGTATACTAATACTCAGCTAGACTTACCCGGTGTGAGGAAACTACTCCACTACCTCTAGACTATGCAGCTGTTTGGCTGAGGGGTTTGGTTTGCCAAAAGCACTAGCTGTTTCTAAAATTCATTTTTAGCTTTTCAAATTCTAGCATCATTATCTTAGCTAGGTTTGCTCCTTCTAAGCATACATGGTGACAGGCATTTAGTCAATCAACAAATTGTCTCATGTAACCTCGTTTCACTTCTTACTCAATGTAGTACAAGGGGTCAAGCAGTCAAATTAACTGCGAGAAGCAGACGATTCGAATCGAGTTTTATCCTTGCAAGGTAAACCTAAACACACGACATGTCAGGGTACTCCGACCCCACACATGTCAACCGTCCCCATCGATTCCCCGTTCGCGTCCAGGCCTCACCGCCTTGGCATACAATGCTCCACTGACCCCGGCTGCCGCTGTGTAGCGACCGCACTTGTACCCACCATAGCTAGCATGGGAGACCCAGTCTCAGGTCGCATGAGGGATAAAGTCCGCGCCCGGCTTCACTCAGGTACTAGGTTTACCGGTTACCATTTTTCCCGGCATGTGCTTAGTACGTTCAAAAGCTTGACTCAGGTATCCACACATTAATCCTTAATTCCTTTTTTTCCCGTCTCATGGACAAGGCATCATCCCTGGATCCAAGTCCATAGACTAACTTATATCCCGTTATCAAGATGAATACAATCAATTTCTGACCTCGCGCGAGTGCTAGAAAAATCACTCGACTTCTACCGAGATCCTGATTAGCAAGGAGCTACTCGACCTAGCATACTAGTATTCATCTCAAAAAGGAATCCTAATTTCATGCAACTTGAGGTTTCAAGCAACTCCTACACTTAAGTGCACATTACAATCCTACAAGCATTAAGTGTAGTAAAGTAGCATATAATAATATGGTTATGCATATAAACCAGGGCTTGCCTTCAATAGCTGGGGCTGCGGGGAGATCCTCGATAGCAGCCTCGGGAGCTTGCTCCTGGTCCTCCTCTTGGATAGTTCCGTGCTCGGGGATGAGCACGTACTCTCCGTCGGCGAGATTACAATCTAATGAATGCAATGCGTAAGATATATGCATGATATGATATGTGCTTTAGTAATTTAAACTTTTGATGGTGTATGGTCTACTCGAGTTAGATAGAGCTAAGTCTTGCTTATACGAGACTTTTGGGTGGTATACATGGTAAATTGGATCAACCTTAGCTAAGTTAAGTGGTAGGTTTATTTTTGGGGTTCCACTAAATTCTTTTTAAAGCCTTGGTGAGAATTGCCAAGAATTCAAGTTAGACTTATTGGGGTGAGGTTTATTTCTCCTTTCTTTTTCTTTATTCTTTTTAAGTTTTTGGAGTGGGTTTGAACTACAAGTCACCTTAATAAATTTCCAAAAATTCTGTAAAATTACAGTGGCTTATTATTGGTGTATAATTCTCTGTCTCAAAAATTTGGGTTCAAAAAGTGAATAGTTTTCTCTGGACAAAATTACCAAATTTTAGGGCAGAAGGGGTGATTTGAACTACAACTACCATTTAATAGTGGGAAGTTTTCTAATACTTATTTTTGCTGGCATTTAGATGTTATAACATGACTTGGTACAAATTTATAGCCATTATTACTCATTAGTTATTTTACTAGGATTTTGTAAAGTTTCTAGTCAAAGGGGTGCTTTCTACTACCACTATATTTGAAAAATATCAAACAAAAAATTTCTGATTTTTCATAGCTTCTATTTTGCGCAAGAGCAATCATTCTAAAGTTTGACATCTTTTTGCTTAAGGGAAGGGGTGGTATGCATTAATTGGATTAAATGGCCTTTCTTATAAAATATTGGCAATAAGTATTATTTTGCATCTTTCCAAAGGGTTTGTATTTTTCTCTGGTGGCCTATCTCATTATTGATCTAGCAAAATTTTAATTGCCCATTGTTGCATTATTATGGGTTATTCATGATTATTTGGAATATGACTCTATATCATATTATATTTATTTACCTTACTTAAAATGATGGGCTTGGATGTCCATTATTTTTGCAGTGGAGTTTTGGTGGTTACAAGTCCACTGGATTTTTATTATCAATTTTGGGTCTGGTTTTGTAATTCTAATAATTGATTTCTAGTTGGAATAATGCTAAATAAAATATTTCACCTTAAGTCTGATTTGGACTAGACGTTCCTTTATTTTTCCTAGGTTCTTTGTTACTTAGGCAAACTAGGAAAAATAATTTCACTCACTGTTCATTAATTCCTAATGCCTTTCTGATTTTCTTAAGTTTTAGGCAGAAATGGCTTTTAATGGATATCTACACTAAATTTTTCCATACTGGGGTTCTCACTATTTTTAAATATTGTTTAAATGGGGTTTGAACATCTACAAATTTTCTTAGGTTCAGCACAGAAGCATAACTAATTTTCCTTAATTAAACAAGGTTTGGTCAGTTTCTGTATTTAATTTTAAGCTCTAAAAATTAGAACTGAAAGCATAAGGTTCAGTATTTTTAATTGATAGTTCATAATATTTAGAATTTAGCAAAATTGGTTTGACAGCTTTTGGCTAAGTATTCATCAAGCTATGAATTTTCTAAGTTCTCTGTTTATTAAAAAGATTAAACAGAAATGATTAAATGGAAAACTACTTTGCAATGGGGTCCCTGGCGGGTGTTTTAAGTTTTCCTTACAGACTGGTCCCTGGGCTACTATTCAAATGAGTCACTGACATCTCGGAAAACCCCCTGGATTCTTCTAATCCTAACCCGAGGTCCTTCCCCCAAATTAAACAGTACCCGCGGCGGAAGAAAGGGCGGAGGGGCTTACCGGCGGCGAGATTGCTCCGGTGAGGTGGCCGAGGGTGTAGGGGAGGTTCCGAGGGTCACGGCGATGTGCGTGTCGCCGTCGGGGATGGTCGGAGTCGGCCGGTCCGCGTGCGCAGGTGGGGGAGCTCGTCGGCGGCGAGGAGTCCGGCCTATCCAGGGCGTAATTGACCAATCAAACGGGTCAGAGAGCTTCACCAGGGATCAAGGAAGGGGTGTGTGCGAGGAATTGAAGAATGGTTCACCGGAGTGCCCAGTCTACGCGCGCAGGCGGGCGCCCGAAGTCCGGTGAGGTCGATCTTCGCCTTCCGGTGAAGTTCTGCCGGGTCCGAGGGCTTCGAAAGCTTCACGGGCCAATGGTGGAGCTAACCGAAGCGCTGGCGCGACTTGGGGGTGAC